>NW_027266308.1:10535000-11280000 GCF_022045235.1 Haliotis cracherodii | reverse complement strand
TTATGCGGGCTGTGTTGTATATTGTTGTACAGTTATGTGGGCTGTGGTGTATATTGTTGTACAGTTATGCGGGCTGTGTTGTATATTGTTGTACAGTTATGCGGGCTGTGTTGTATATTGTTGTACAGTTATGTGGGCTGTGTTGTATATTGTTGTACAGTTATGCGGGCTGTGTTGTATATTGTTGTACAGTTATGCAGGCTGTGTTGTATATTGTTGTACAGTTATGCGGGCTGTGTTGTATATTGTTGTACAGTTATGCAGGCTGTGGTGTATATTGTTGTACAGTTATGCGGGCTGTGTTGTATATTGTTGTACAGTTATGCAGGCTGTGTTGTATATTGTTGTACAGTTATGCGGGCTGTGTTGTATATTGTTGTACAGTTATGCGGGCTGTGGTGTATATTGTTGTACAGTTATGCGGGCTGTGGTGTACACATGTGCGGGCTGTGTTGTATATTGTTGTACAGTTATGCGGGCTGTGTTGTATATTGTTGTACAGTTATGTGGGCTGTATTGTATATTGTTGTACAGTTATGCAGGCTGTGTTGTATATTGTTGTACAGTTATGCGTGCTGTGGTGTACAGATGTGCGTGCTGCGTTGTATGCTGTGTTGTATAATATTGTACTGTGCGTGCTGTGTTGTATAATGTTGTACTGATGTGTGTGCTGTGTTTTATAATGTTGTACCATTGTGCGTGGTGTGGTATGCGTTATGTAATGCATTGTTGTGCGTCCTGTGTTGTATGTTGTATAATCTTGTACACTTGTGTGTGTTGTGTTGTATGCTGTATAATGTTGTACAGATGTGCTTGGTGTGTTGTGCGTTGTATAATGTACTGTTGTGCGTCCAGTGTTGTGTGTTGTGTAATGTTGTGATGTGTTGTATCGTTGTGTGATATGTGTGATCTGTGTGTTTTACCATGTTGTACGAGCTGTATTGTGTTATGTGGTGTACACTCTTGTACAGTTGTGGTAGCTGTGGTGCATGTGATGTGTCTTGGTGGGTGTGTTGATGTGCCAGATGTTCTGTGTTGTACTATGTTGTACAATTGTACGAACTGTACAATAATGGCCGGTCTGTCTTATGCTGTGTTGTTCATGCTGTGTTGCCATGTTGACGCAGACATGGTATGAAATACGGTATTGTGACGTCACCCTTGCACTGATTGAAGAAATAAATACTACTGATTTTTAAATATATTTCAATTAATAAAATACACAGCTGTGCAATGAGTCAGGGGGTTCCGGCGTTAGGCAGCAAACAAAAACACGCACCTTTTATGCAAATCGTGCCACTGGCAGGGCGTGACATGCTTATCCTTTTCGCGAACACCTGGTGTCATCACTGATTTTTTAGAGATCCATTTATACAATATCCACCACTATTTTGCGTTTTACGCTGAATGGAATCGGTTTCACTAGATAGTTGAGAGTGTTTATTCCCTGGCCTTGATGTGTAAAATTCACATTGTGTATGTTAAGGGTACACACGTACCTCTGTAGGGAATCAAACTCACTTCACACAACAACCGGGGGCACGGGTGGCCCAGTCGTCTAAGGCGCCGCGATTCGCTGTGCAGAGTTGCGTCCCTTTGGCACGCCAGAAACCTATGATTGTGGGTTCGAATCCCGGTTCGACCCAATTATGTTTCTAGGTTTGTCAGCACCATACCCATGCTCTTGGGTTTCACCGAAGTGGTAAACGTCTAAAACCTGCATCACTTCGGGCTTTCCTCCCACATTAAGCTGACACGCCGTGATATAACTAGAATAATGTTAAAAGCGGCGATAAAACTAACTCACCCACTCACTCACTCACACAACAACCCACTGCTCCGCTTCATAGCTGTAGAAATCGATACGCGTGTGAATTCCATCACTTGACCTACCTATCACCTACAGCTAAATGTAGGCCAAGGCCGTTTACCTAAATGACCCCATAAAGAGGCTATATTCACACCTATTTATAAAACGACTATGAGCTTACCCAGAAAATAATATTTTCGTTCAATCAAAGTATTATTTGTAAATGCATTATTTATGAATCCGAGAATGAAAGTAGGGAATACAAAAGTGTCATTACCAGAATCAATATCGTTTGTGTACTTACAAACTGTAGGTATTGATTTTTACTTACCACTCTTCCATGCTATGACAGGTTTCAAGTTCATACAGACACATGCTACCAAGGTGCTGATTGTGTGCCAAACTATCTAAATACCAGTCTTCCTAATTCCCTTTGAAGGTCGACAGCGCTGTAGAAGGATGTTAAAAGTTGTCAAAGTCCCCGACATACCTCGCGCTTGGAATTCTGTGTCAATATTTTACGAGCGATGCGAAAGGCTTTCAGCGCAAAGGATCAGTATTGCGATACACGTGGAATATTAAACCGTCACTTTGGGCGACGGTGTCTCCAGTAGGATATTGATTCCGTCAATCAGTTTTAATGTTTTCCACATCCACATGGCGTGTTCTGTGATTTTTTCCTCTAGATAATTCAACCTCTATAGTACAGACAAACAGAAACTGTCAGAACCAGTCATTTATTAAGCTACACTATGTTCTGATTGTAGCGGGCGGTCGGGTAGCCTAGTGGTTAAAGCGTTCGCTCGTCACGCCGGAAACCCCGGTTCGATTCCCGACACGGGTAAATTGTGTGAAGCCCATTTCTGGTGTCCCCCGCCGTGATATTGCTGGAATATTGCTAAAAGCGGCGTAAAACCATACACACTCACTCACTCACTCTGATTGTAGCAATAATAGTGTCACGTGTTTTTATTTGTACGAAATGTACAGAATAGAAAGGTTAGAGATCATGAATATGTTTGATATTTTCATGAAATTGTGTGTTCAGTATTCATAACAAAATTAACACCAAATATATCAATGATCCCAAAGAAATTTCGTTCAGTATATATTCAAAGAAGATATTTTTTTATAGAGAATGTCTGTGTATATCGTTGAGTGTTTGAATTATTTGTTTATTCGTGAAACATGTTATATTTGTTAGAAACAAATATATAGATTATTCCCATCTTGAGTTTCAAAATATGTTATACGAACAATGCGTCTAATTGTGACTTCTTATTACCACCCTAGCGTCATAATCGCCTTAATCCTAGCGCAAGCGTTAATGGGATTATCAACGTGCATATTCCAACCAATCAGCGCCCTTCGTTGTATCTAACAAGCTGCTAATTTCCTATTTAGGTTCAGCTCACAATTGAGATTGAGTGTGACAAGGAACGCAGGGAGGAAAGACCACCGCCGTCGTCAAAGAAGTAACAAACGAGGTCTCAAAGGATGCGAACTGTACCTTCTGAAGTCACTCCATCACGATCATGGGGATAGAACCGAGAGAATCAGCTTTCTTCATGAGGCTATAAACCTTTGCTGGACTCTCAATAGGATCACAACGACGGAAACACATAGGACAAATTATACTGAATTCATACACGGGAAGACCTAAGTGACACATACTCCTGTCCGTGTTTTTAGGTTTGGAACTATTTTCTCTTGGTGTCAGTTTATAAGCAGGAGTACACTTAGGTCCCGCCCCTGTAAACTCACGATCACTTGTGAGATCCACATAATGAATTATTTGAAGTGGATAATTGCTGATTGATTCGGGAGGGGCCTTGTGTTGGCCGAGTCCTGCTGCAAGATTTGATTGATTTTTGGAACTTCTCAAGTGTACACGCCTTGCGACTAGTGCGTTTTAAGATCGTTGCTGTCGTTGCTATGCACCTATCTACCGACGGCCGTCCATGTGGTTGTTCACGCCAATGATACTGGGTTGATGAAGAGGATGAACGGCCTGGTGTTGTGGTACTGATGGAAGTGAGAGAGATACAGTGACGGGCCATGTTAGTAACAGCTACTAGGAGATACAGCCAATGTAATAGCGTTGTTATTGCTGTGTTCGGTTCCATATAGACGATGTGACATTGTTTCACATCATCACGGCGAATTGCTCATTTTCTGCTGTCTGATGTACATATATATGTATCACACTTTGATTGCAGCTATGGCATGCTGACCCCGTATCTGTGAGGTCGCATAATGTGGTAATATTGGTAACCACATGCGCGGATCAATGAAGAAAACATTTTTCCAAACACATGGGACTCTGTCCAACCCAGGAACCAGCCAATCTGGTAAAAGATATCTCTGACACTGGATTGGACATAGAAATTATTGACTCCAATGCTTCTATGCGCGCCCCCAACTCATTTTACAGAACTACACTCGCCGGACGAAAAGAACGTTAAGCGCCTTGGCAACAATGATTAGAACTTCAGACACGGGAGGTAACCCGTCACAGAAGAGATATACAGACATTCATACATATGAACAGTCTTCTAGATCACCCGCTCGTTGAGACCCTTGTTATAGGATAGTCAGGCGGCAACAATTGATAGCGGCCGAGTGAATTCAATTGGGGCTGAATGGAACGCGAGAGATCCACTCGCACGTCTTAGTAACTCGGACCTCGTCAATATTTACGTCCCGACGAGGGAAGGTGTGTTATGGTCAAGGAGGGGTCGCCCCGTGTTGTCGGAGTGTTGGCCACGTGGATGTGAGGGTGACGGGCGCCAACCACCCGGGGGACTCAACCATGGAGGCCCGTAATAAACTTCGGGAATATCTCACCAAGGGGAACGCGAAACAGCTGGCCAAGTTACTCAAGGACCTCCCTGTCCGCTCTGTCAGCCAGAGAGTCAACGAGGAACTGGACGAGGACGGTACAACAGCTCTGATTCTGTGTGCCAAAGCGTTGAAGGAGGGTGATGGAGATGCGGAGGATTATGCGGAGTGTTGTTTGCTGTTGCTGAAGAATGGTGCCAACGTTAGGGCAAAGACGACGGACGGTCAGACAGCCCTCCATTGGGCGGTGTCTTGTTGTACGCCTACCCTGGCGGCGATACTTCTATCAGCTGGGGCTGACCCAAACCAGAAGGATCAAAACGGGATTAACGCTTTACAATTAGCGATTAAGGAAGGGAGCGCCGATAATGTGAAACTGATTCTTGACAAACGGCCTCAGGTAGGTACACCTTTTTTACTTTCATACATAAACTTAACACTAAACATAGTGTTACGGTCACTGGACAGGCGTTGTGTGATATGGTAAACACTATTTAAATCCTATTGTGAGTTATGGGGAAATAAAGGTCTGGGATTGCTGCGTTAATAACCAAGCTATTACTGCGGCCCTGGCCGATCTCCGATCTATTCCTTTGCCATTTAACTGAACATTCTACTATACTCGCGTGTGATGAGAATCGATAATGCGGAAGTAGGGTGTTTTCTAATGGGAAGGTCTAGTTGATTTCTGGCAATAAGCGATAGTTGCAATGTCCTGTCCCAGCGCTATGTTGTAAAGCCCAGAATTGAACCTAGCGACCGTATTGATGAATGTGTTTCCAGCTTCTGATATGACAGTGATGAATTATGTTCCACCCAAAGTTAACTGTATTTAACGACCACAAACTACACAACAATCAGATTACCGTCACACCGGCCATCTCAGGGGATTAAACTTTCAAGCGTTGAGACGGACGCATTCAACGTTAGATATATCAACGCCTAGTCGCCTTCGGGTCAGTAGGGATACTAGTATTATCATGACATGTCTGAATACCTTTGTTCTATAATCCTACAGAAAACATAGGTGAGGTGAAATTGCGTTTAACGTCGCGTCCAAGATTATGGCACTTATATAGCGACGTGGATGCACGCGTGTGTGTGTGTGTGTGTGTGTGTGTGGCTGCTTCTACTAGTCCGGACTGATGCCGATTTAAAGTGTTAGCTCACTGAGATACCATTCCGCAGTTTAACATGAATACCCCGATCAGACACAGTATGTTGACTCCGAGCCGACCAGTCCTTACTTTAGCCCCTTAATGCCGAGCGCCAGACAGGGTAACAACAAGTACCATCTTTTAACGTCTTTTGGTATGACGCGGTCGGGTATCGAACCCCGGACCTTCCGCTCTCCGGGCGGACGCTCTACCACTAGACCACGGAGGCGGTCTACAGAAAACATAGAAACCACGTGGGAACTGATATAAGTTCTGTTAGGTGTCCATGTGCATAATGTATTCAATAACCATTCTTTTGTACACACACTGTTTTTAATATAACCATGCCTCATGGTTGTGTTTAATATTCCATTCAACCAAAATTGAGTTAAATCCAACGACCGTGTGGGGGTACGCGATGAACAAATCACCTTATCGTAACTACCAATGTTCCGAACTTGTTCCATTGATCGTCCCACTCCATGCGTGAAAAATACCGTAAATACCATTGTAAAGTTTCCTATCTATAACCTGCGTTTGTCTACAACGGTAAAACATACCAGCGTATTCATACATGCCCCAGTTAATCCCACACTGGTTCACTAATCTGTATTACGTAACACCGATGGGATAAGCCGGCAGAACAGTGTAATCCGCTTCCAGGTAGACCTTGCAACCAGCAGATTAAGCTAAATAGTCCCAATCATGAATGTATGGAGGACATTTGCTTAAAAAACAAGAGCGACGTATGTAGTATGCCCCGCTTCGCCTGACTGGCCTTCCATTACCGACCGCAAGGAATACATAACCCTTTAAGCTTGAGCTCAGTGAGGGTCGACGCGCTTGTTATGGATGTGTCTGCCTGCTAAATAATAGACGTATTGAATGACTATTGTTAAGACTGAATACCGTGTTTCGTGCGCTACACCAAAATGCCTTGATTAATATCGAATCTACATAATTTCGGAGCCGTCTGCACTTGGTAACCTCTAAGGCGTTGAATGAAAGAAAGGCGTGACGTTTTGTCGGTCTACACTCTATTATCATTCACAACATATATCTTGTATATATCATTGGGTTTCAAAAGAACGGTAAACTGAAGACTAGAATGAAGGTTTCGCGAAATTAGGTTACAACAGAGACGGGATGTTTGGTTGTATGAAGGAATTTGAGACAACTGTAAACATGGTTTGTTTGTTTGTTGTTTAACACCGCACTCGGCAATATTACAGCTATATGACGGCGGTCTGTAAATAATCGAGTCTGGGCCAGACAATCCAGTGATTGACATCATGAGCATCGATGACATGCATCAACCAAGTCAGCGAGCCTGACCACCCGATCCCGTTAGTTGCCTTTACGACGTGGGTTGCTGAAGACCTATTCTACCCCGAATCTTCACGGGTCTGTAAACATGGTAAACCTGAAATACATTCTCTGTAAAACAGGTTTTATTGGATTGATAGCTATCCAAATATTCCGTGTTGTGTTCAGTCTGAAAATGTCCAATACCATGGCCTATATTGCTATATATGTGGTTTTGTATCAAATTATGTATTCAACATACTTCTTCAGTATATCTGGTATATACGTAATAAACAAAACTTGTTTATATGTGACCGCCAACTGAACTCGAAATACCATTCATAGAAAAAATACACTTGGGGAAGCACACAAGCAAACAAACAAACAAACAAACAAACAAACGAATAAGGAGCGAAAACAAGGACTGGTCGGTTCGGAGTCAATATACTTTGTCTCCGTAGGGTATCAAATTTCATGTTAAACTGCGGCATTGCATCTCAGTTGACTTGCTCTATAAAATTAGGGGGGCAAAGTGGCCCAGTCGTCTAAGGCGCCGCGATTCGCTGTGCAGAGTTGCGTCCCTTGGGCACGCCAGAAACCTATTATTGTGGGTTCGAATCCCGGTTCGCCCCGATTATGTTTCTAGGTTTGTCAGCACCATACCCGTGCTCGTGGGTTTCACCGAAGTGGTAAATGTCTGAGAGCTGCATCACTCCGGGCTTTCCTCCCACATTAAGCTGACACGCCGTTATATAACTGGAATACTTTTAAAAGCGGCGTTAAACCCAACTCACTCACTATAGAATTAGTATTAGTCATGACTAGCACAAGCAGCTACCCATCCCATCAACCCAACACACCCCTACCCCCACCCCTACCCCCACCCCCACCCCCACCCCCACCCCCACGCCCACGCGCGCTCGCTACATAAGTTACACATTGTGAAAAATGGAATTGCATTCAAGCGGAAATTAGTTTAGACAACTCTAGGCATTGTGTGCATTCCTAATAAACTTCAACGATAGAAATCCATTCTGTGTGAATAATGAAAACAGTTTCGATTTCAGAGAAACTGGTTTCCTTACACAATCATTATCACCAAGGTTGAACCATACCACATTTGAAATAAACATACCAGTCGATAAAAGCTATTAGTTTTGACCACCCGGCAATTGTTGTGTGTTATGTCTGGATAATGGAGTTTGTCAGTACTAGACTTCCGTCATCAGGACACATTTACATGTATATAGCAACCAGTATCAGTGCTGGGCTTACATCACCCACGTGGAGGGCGTGTCTGGTAATTGTTTTCAGTCTGGCGCCTACCTTTGTTAGGGTGCTTACATGTATATGTGTCAAAACGTGTGGTGTCACCCCGAGCAAGCGACTTAGTTCAAAATGTGCCTCTCTTCACCCAGCTGGAAATTGGTACTCGATAGTTGTATACTCCCCAGGGAGTTGAGAATGATAATGCGCCCGTATGAAGCGTTAGTTGTATACTCCCCAGGGAGTTGAGAATGATAATGCAAACGGATCCACTGGCCTGGGAACAAATAAAACCGCATGCTAGTACCTGGATGCCTTTGGTATATAATAATAATAATAATAATAATAATAATAATAATAATAATAATAATTATAATTATAATTATAATCATAATAATTAAAAATGAATAAAAATAAATAAAAATGAATAAAAATAAAATAATAATAATGCAATGTAAGTATGCCATTATATGCATATATCATAAAGACAACTGTGTTTATGATCATGATGATCATTGAAGTGGTGTATGCATCCGTATCGCGGTATTCACTATAGCAGCATGTGTGTGTACATCATAACTGTCACTAGAGTGAGTAAATGTTGGTAAATGCCGCACTCAGCAGTATCACAGGTATGTCATGGCGGTCTGAAAATAATGGAGACATAGAAACCGTTATGGAAAGCACGAGCAACGCTCCACGCCGTGACACACACTCAGTCACGTGGCACTCAGTCACGTCGGTAACGAACTCCATGAAACCCTGGACCTCCTATATAAAACATCCCCTCTACAGTGTCGGGAGGATGGGGCACTGGAGCATCCGGGAGCATCTTCGGACATCCGGTGACACAGGGACCCAGTCTTCCATAGCGCTAAAAATCGTTGTGCAGAGTTAAGTCCCTTTGGCATGCCAGGATCCCATGATCACGGGTTTGATTAACAGATTTCGGCCTGATTATGGTTCTTGGTTGTCAGCACCATACCAAATTCCGAAATTAACTGATGCTGTTCAGGTTGCGTTAACCCCAAACCCAGAATCATACAGGAGTGAGTGAGTATGGTTTTACGCCGCTTTTAGCAATATTCTAGCACTGCGGAGGACACCAAAAATGGGCTTCACACATTGTACCCTTGTGGGGAATCGAACTCGGGTCTTGGTGTGACGAGCCAACGCTTTAACCACTAGGCTACCCCACCGCCCCTCAATCAAACAGGACCACGGGCATGCTTTGAATGATATTACATTATGTCTCGAGAGTGTGAATATTTCATTTTATTATTAAAGTATTTTATAATGTTCACTTCACTGATATGTGCCTATACCGCATACTTGGATGATATATAACTTACTGTATTATCAGGTACATTGCATACTCGTGATGTGTGCAAATTGATAGGGGAAGATGGTAGTTCCATACTAAACTTCCTGCTGGGCAATCTAAGTGTGCATAAGAGTTAACCCCCCCCCCCCCCTCTCATAGACAAATCTACGCCCCACAGAGACAATCTAAGTGTGTACAAGTCTACCCCCCCCCAATAGTTCAGTCTACACCCCATAGAGAAAGCCCCATAGAGAAAGTCAAAGTGTGAACAACTCTACGCCCCATAGAGACAATCTAAGTGTGGACAAGTCTAACTCACCCACCGAACCCCACCCCCGTAAATAGGTCAGTGTACACCCCACAGAGAAAGTCAAAGTGTGGACAACTCTACGCCCCATAGAGACAATGTAAGTGTGGACATGTCTATCCCCATAGGCCAGTCTACACCCACCATCCCCCACCCCCCTAAATAGGCCAGTGTACGCCCCAAAGAGAATATCTCAGTATGGACAACTCTACGCCCCATAGAGACAATCTAAGTGTGGACAAGTCTAGGCCCCAAAGAGAATATCTCAGTATGGACAAATCTACGCCCCATAGAGACAATCTAAGTGTGGACAACTCTACGCTCCAAAGAAAACATCTCAGTATGGACAAATCTACGCCCCATAGAGACAATCTATGTGTGGACAACTCTACGCTCCAAAGAAAACATCTCAGTATGGACAAATCTACGCCCCATAGAGACAATCTAAGTGTGGACAACTCTACCCCCATAGGCCAGTCTACGCCCCATAGAGAAAATTAAGTGTGGACAAAGCTAGCCTCATATATATATATATAGAGAAAATCAAGTGTGGACAAAGCTAGCCTCATATATATATATAGAAATTTAAGTGTGGACCTATAGAGAAAATCTAAGCGTAGACGCCCCATGATGAAAGTGTTTATATTATACTGTTTTAATCTACATATCCTTAGAAAATCAACTTAAGCCAAAGACTTGCCCATGTACAAATATAGAAATATGCTTACTGAAAACCGGTTCATTCGAAATCAGCTTGAGCCAAACACTTGCTCATGTACAATATAGAAATATGCTTACTGAGACCAAAAAGAACATAATCATGCCTTGTCCTTTGAAATCAGTAATGCGTAATTCTTAATATCAACCAGCTAAAAATACATATCTGCCAAGAAAATAATTATTAAACATCAAAGGCCAATGTTGCCATTTCTTCACATATTTATTTCACTTGTCCTCCTTGTAACCCACTCTTGAGGACGAGGGCGGCGGGTTAGTCCTGGTAAAAGTTTTGGCTTGTCACGCCGAAGACCCGGGTTCGATTCCCCACATGGTTACATTGTGTGAAGCTCATTTCTGGTGTCCCCTGCAGTGATATTGCTGGAATATTGCTAACAGTGGCGTAAAACCTCACTCACACACAATATTCTAGCTCTATGACGGCGGTCTGTAAATAATCGAGTCTGGATTGGACAATCCAGTGATTGACACCATGAGCATCGATCCACGCAATTTGGATCGATGACATGCATCAACCAAGTCAGCAAGCCTGACCACCCGACCCCGTTAGACGTCTCTTACGACAAGCATAGTCACATTTTCGGCAAGCATGGGTTGCTGAAGACCTGTTCTACCCCCGATCTTCACGGGCGCGTGGCACAAAGGTAGACCTTGAAATACCGGACAGTTAATGTTTCTGAGTAATGTGGAGATGCAGTAGGTTGCCCCTAAACCTCAGTACACATTATAGAGACTAGGTATCCATTAAAATCTATGTCTTCTACCGTATTCTAAATGCCAGTCAAACGTTTCAGTTGTTATTAAAACGTAAGTATATTGTTGAATAGTGTTATGTTACATGTAAAACTTTGACATTTGAAATACGATGTGAACAGCTTTCCTTTGCAAAATTAATAATACGATTATATTTCACCGAGGAAAACCTTCATACTTGGGCAAGTAACAAATAATGTACAGTAAACTACGGTTATAACGAACACGCTTATAACGAACTGACGGATATAACGAACTTACTTTTTTGGTCCCGACTATTTGCTGTCGTTATGCTGTATATATACTTATAACGAACTACGGTTATAACGAACTAAAATTAGTAGTCCCTTTGAGTTCGTTATAACCGTACTTTACTGTATATATTCGCTCTGTTTATATCACTTCAGTACAGATTGGACGCGTCATCTCAAAAGACGCTAAAAGTTACTCCTCGGCATTGAGGGTATACAACTGAGGGGGGTAATCAAGTTCAACTGCAGTATGGTATATCATTGCACTAACACTATATAACCAACTTAAGTCTGGACCAGTACAAGCAGCACACATACATTGTCAAGGAGAAATGCTGAGGGATTTAGTCTCCTGATAAATTATGTCAAGGTCACTATTTAAATAGGATATATAGTAGAATTTATTGAAACTGATAATTGTTTTATAGCTTTGGTGAGGTTTGTGTTAAATGTGGTTGAACGTGGTAGTCAAGATTATATCACTAAAACAGCGATGTGCATGCACGTGTTTGTGTGTGTGTGTGTATGTGTGTGTGTGTGTGTGTGTGTGTGTGTGTGTGTGTGTGTGTGTGTGTGTGTGTGTGTGTGTGTGTGTGTGTGTGTGTAGGGGTGTGTGTGTGTGTGTGTGTGGGTGTGTGTGTAGGGGTGTGTGTGTGTGTAGGGTGTGTGTGTGTGTGTGTGTGTAGGGGTGTCTGTGTGTGTGTGTGTAGGGGTGTCTGTGTGTGTGTGTGTGTTTGTAGGGGGTGGGGGTAGGGTGAGGGTGTGTGTGTGTAGGGGTGTGTGTGTGTGTGTGTGTGTAGGTAGGGGTGTGTGTGTGTGTAGGGGTGTGTGTGTGTTGGGGTGTGTGTGTGTGTAGGTGTGTGTAGGTGTGTGTGTGTAGGGGTGTCTGTGTGTGTGTGTGTAGGGGTGTCTGTGTGTGTGTGTGTTTGTAGGGGTTGGGGTAGGGTGAGGGTGTGTGTGTGTGTAGGGGTGTCTGTGTGTCTGTGTAGGGGTGTCTGTGTGTGTGTGTGTGTGTGTGTGTATAGTAGAATTTATTGAAACTGATAATTGTTTTATAGCTTTGGTGAGGTTTGTGTTAAATGTGGTTGAACGTGGTAGTCAAGATTATATCACTAAAACAGCGATGTGCATGCACGTGTTTGTGTGTGTGTGTGTGTATGTGTGTGTGTGTGTGTGTGTGTGTGTGTGTGTGTGTGTGTGTGTGTGTGTGTAGGGGTGTGTGTGTAGGTGTGTGTGTGTGTGGGGGGGGGGGGGGGTGTGTAGGGGTGTGTGTGTGTGTGTGTGTGTGTGTGTGTGGGTGTGTGTGTAGGGGTGTCTGTGTGTGTGTGTGTAGGGGTGTCTGTGTGTGTGTGTGTGTTTGTAGGGGGTGGGGGTAGGGTGAGGGTGTGTGTGTGTAGGGGTGTGTGTGTGTGTGTGTGTGTAGGTAGGGGTGTGTGTGTGTGTAGGGGGGTGTGTGTGTGTTGGGGTGTGTGTGTGTGTAGGTGTGTGTAGGTGTGTGTGTGTAGGGGTGTCTGTGTGTGTGTGTGTAGGGGTGTCTGTGTGTGTGTGTGTTTGTAGGGGTTGGGGTAGGGTGAGGGTGTGTGTGTGTGTGTAGGGGTGTGTGTGTGTCTGTGTGTAGGTGTGTGTGTGTAGGGGTGTCTGTGTGTGTGTGTGTGTTTGTAGGGGGTGGGGGTAGGGTGAGGGTGTGTGTGTGTAGGGGTGTCTGTGTGTCTGTGTGTAGGGGTGGGGGTAGGGTGAGGTTGGGTGTGTGTAGGCGTGTGTATGTAGGGTTGTCTGTGTGTCTGTGTGTAGGGGGTGGGGGCAGGGGTGTCTGTGTGTCTGTGTGAAGGGGGTGAGAGTGGGTGTCTATCCGACTACATGTGTTTTGCCGCATGATTCAATCAACGATAGTGATTGATATCTTCAATACATGGTATACACTGTACCCATGTCCATGACTACACAATGACATTTAGAAAGGGGTCAAATGTAACAAATGTTATATTTGGGATAACACTTTCTTAGTAAAGTACAGATTCTCGTACTTTTTTGGGTTGAGTCCCGTCCGGGATTCGAACCCACACTTTCCAGAGTGAGGCACCTCATTGCCAGCACACAAAGTCAGCGACCTTGTCAGAGGGGTACTCAAAGTCCGTGATCTAGACTACCAGTGGTCGCACTTTCATTTTGTGGAAGCCTCGGTGGCTGAGTGGGTTAGATCGCTGACTTTGTGTGTTGGCGATTAGGTGCCTCACCCTGAAGTGATTCCTGGTTATATTAGTTCAACCAAACAAACAGTCCCGACCCACCCCGTAGTGATTCCGTGTAAGACAGTTCCACAAACAAACAATCCACGCCCACCCCTAAGTGACTCCGGGTTAGAAAAGATCCCAAAACAAACAACCACGCCCACCCTGTAGAGATTCCGGGTTAGAATAGTTCAAACAAACAAACAATCCACGCCCACCCTGTAGGGATTCCGGTTTAGAATAGTTCCTCAAACAATCCGCACCCACCCTGTAGGGATTCCGGGTTAAAATAGTTCAAACAAACAAACAATCCACACCCTCCATGTAGGGATTCCGGGTTAGGATAGTTCAAACAAACAAACAATCCACACCCACCATGTAGGGATTCCGGGTTAGAATAGTTCAACCAAAACAAACAATCCACGCCCACCATGTAGGGTTTCCGGGTTCGAATAGTTCAACCAAACAAACAATCCACACCCATCCCGTAGGGATTCCGGGTTCGAATAGTTCAACCAAACAAACAATCCGCACCCACCCTGTAGGGTTTCCGGGTTAGAATAGTTCAACCAAACAAACAATCCACACCCACCTTGTAGGGATTCCGGGTTCGAATAGTTCAACCAAACAAACAATCCACACCCACCCCGTAGGGATTCCGGGTTCGAATAGTTCAACCAAACAAACAATCCACCCCCACCCCGTAGGGATTCCGGGTTCGAATAGTTCAACCAAACAAACAATCCACACCCACCCCGTAGGGATTCCGGGTTTGAATAGTTCAACCAAACAAACAATCCACACCCACCCTGTAGGGATTCCGGGTTTGAATAGTTCAACCAAACAAACAATCCACGCCCACCCTGTAGGGATTCCGGGTTTGAATAGTTCAACCAAACAAACAATCCGCACCCACCATGTAGGGATTCCGGGTTTGAATAGTTCAACTAAACAAACAATCCACCCCCACCCCGTAGGGATTCCAGGTTAGTAAAGCCCCCCAACAGACGAACAAACAATGCACACCCACCATGCTCTATCCACTTAACACACTGATTGATCAATGTCTGCGTATTTACAAACACTATTCACACGAACATTATTTTGTTGTGAGCGCGAAATAACTGCTTTCAACCAACACTGCAAGCACTTAAGACTGTATCGTGAGAGCCAGGTATGTAACAATATCCAGATCATTGTTGCGGGTCGTCAACCTGTCGCCTATTAACCTTCATATATGGGCACCTCGGGTCTCATTGACAAAAGACGTCACATGTAGCAGTCTTCATACAATGTTTGTATGTACTCGAATGACACCTCAGGGTAATCCCTTCATGCAGAATAACACGTTATATATTAACGACAAGAGTGTTAAATCCATATGTTGCGACGCACGTAAGCTAAAGCTGCATTCACGTTATATCCATGCGTTTGAAACCGAAAATATTTCCTTTTATATCCCATGTCAATGACAGAATATAGTATTTACAATGTTACTTTTATATTAAAATTTAGAGGTTGGAAAATTTGTTCAATGTGTCAAGGTAAATAGTCATAATACAATATAATGTAATAATTACCACATATGTATTTGTCAATAATTCTGTTATTTTACACTCCCCCCCCCCCCCCCCCCCCAAAAAAAAAAAAAAAAGAAGAAGAAAAAAACGAAAAAAACAACAACATTTTGCGAAAAGAGCTTGTGCGTGTCTCCGTTTCGTCTTCGTTTTCCTCACTTGAATAATTTTTCAGATATGTTTTCACCAATGGATTCGCGATGCTGCCTAGGAGCATTCATTAAGTCTTTCCACCATTCCGACTGGCCATGTCTTTGGTCTCCATCAATATTGTGATACATTAGAAATATCTCTTGTAATGAATGTCTCATTGCTACAGCATTAGCTTCCGAGTCGAGTCAATTAGTCTCCATCAAAGCGTTGAATAATTCACTGAGCTGATCGCTCAATCAGTAACACTATCAGACTAAAGCTACCATGCCAGTATTGATACCTTCAAGGATTCAGACATTCCAGGATTGACGTCTTTTGGCGATATTGGTGTCCGCCTGATAGTGTCAGAAAGGCTTTTCAGGATTATGGAATCACATCGTTTGTTATTTAACCCCGCACTCCACAATATTCCGCCTATATGACTGCTGTCTGTAAATAATCGAGTTTTGTCCAGGCAATCCAGTGATTGACATCATGAGCATCGACCTTAGCATGGGATACAATGGGATGCCTGTCTGACCACCCGATCCTACTCGCGCCTGTTAAGAAAAACGCAGGTTGCTGAAGACCTATTTTACCCTGGACTCTAACTTGAGGGTATGGTTATGTAAATACCTTCCTGATAATGGAAAATGTTTTATCGCTAATATTGAGTGAGTGAGTGAGTGAGTAGGGTTTAACGCCACTTTTAACAGTATTCCAGTTATATCACGGCGTGTCAGCTTAATGTGGGAGGAAAGCCCGAAGTGATGCAGGTCTTAGACGTTTACCACTTCGGTGAAACCCAGGAGCACGGGTATGGTGCTGACAAACCTAGAAACATAATCGGGGCGAACCGGGATTCGAACCCACAATCATAGGTTTCTGGCGTGCCCAAGGGACGCAACTCTGCACAGCGAATCGCGGCGCCTTAGACGACTGGGCCACCCGTGCCACCCGTGCCCCCCGCTTATATTGAAAGATGTGGTGTCTTGTTAAATATACCTCTGAAATATCACACATTTGTTTCATTGGAAATAGAATTGATTATTAGTTTAGTGAGTACCAAACGCACACATATTGCTATCTCTATTCCTTATAAATATTTACGATATGGAAACACGCGAAGGTCTTGTTACGTATCGATTCCCAAATTGAAACAATATGTTAACCCAGAAATCTCTACGTTAACGAAGTTATTGTGAAACCAACAAATGGTATATAATTGACAATTGTATTACAAAATTAACTAGGTTTATAAATCAATAAAATAACTGCACAGCAATAACAATGGCAGTGCACAATCGAATGGTAGTACAATATCCAATGGCAGTTTATAATATGATGACAGTGGTCAGTATCAAGTACAATGATACAGTGGTGATAGCAAAGGTCAGTGATAATATTATATTCAACCAGCAGCAACAATGGTCAAGCTTCCGAGAAAAGCAAAGGCAGAAAATACGGGGTGATGAGTGATCTTCACAGGAAAGATGGTCTTGATGTAATCAAATGTGTAAGCGATACAAGAGGCATGCACTTGTCCCCTTTTACACAGCCTAACTAGCTACTGGAATATCTACATCATCATGTGTCATCACAACATAGAATATTCAACACGTTGCTATAACACTCTCTCTCAGTCCACGGTATACCGAACGTTTACACATTAAACAAAACTGCTTACATTAAATAGTATAACATTCCTGACAACTAACCACTGTCCAAATACAATGCGCTTCTACTGAATCTCAACAGAAACAATGTAATGCAGTTACAATCATTGTTTAACAATAACAATGCAAAGCCATATAACAGTCTAAAACTATTAATCGTATAATAATCGAAATTTAAGACTTTCTCTCACTGTCAGATGTATAGAAGCTGCATGGTAATATATGCCGCGCGAACCCCTTGTATTATGCAGAGCCAAATGATTTGTATCCATGTATGTTTACAGAAGTCCTCACACATCGAGAACACCTTATTATATTGGGAACGCCAGGCGATTGTTTATTGAGCAACAGGCATCACATCGATGTAGGCAGGTTACCAGAAGTACCATTCGTCACCACTCGCCCCTTTCCGTCACCTGCAAGATCGCTATTCGGCTTGTCCCGGAATAACACGAGTTGGTCACGAATGCAGAAGTACTTCCTGCGACAAGCCTGGTTCCCTGGGTATGCTGCGCTGGCGCTACAGTAGCATACCAAGGGAGCCAGGCTACTATGTGACCTCATGTGCATATTTATTGATACGAATATAAGATGGTTAATCGCATCCATAGCGCTGTCCATTATATGAAAATACAATTTATAATTGGTGAAGAGGTTCAGGCGACGGCCCGACACTATGCCACAGTTATATGGTGAAGGTTGTTGGATAAAAGGATTGATGAATATATATTTTAATGACAGCGATATTCGTGTCATCGTGTATGAAAAAAAGTGACTTTGGCAATTTAGGCCACGGCTACGGTAAAATAAATCATTCAGAAGTCACGCAAACTACAATACACGTTTATTGGGTAGAGGAATATACTCAGGCCATTAGCTGATGAAAACTCGCTCTTATACAACTATTCATCTGTCACCGACAATGAAGACCAGGAAGTAATTAACTTCGGTAATTGTGGGCCGACCATTTATATTCTGAGAGGCGAGGGCGCTGGGATTTTGTCTGGAGATTAGATATTTTCCAGCTACAGCCGCAAAACCATGTATTTTCTTAATTTAAACAACTGGCCTAAATATTTATTTAAAGGAAAACACTTTGCAACAATATAATTTTTGTGGCAGACTTTTTCATTTTCAGTAGTCCGTAGCACAATTAAACTCCTTACATTTCAAAGCCTTTACTTGTGCAAAATATTTACAAGCTCAGTCGTGGCTTGTGGTCATGAAATATATGCAATACAATGCTTTACTCGATATAGGCTTACCGATACGTGAGTGAGTGAGTGAGTGAGTTTTTGCTTTACGCCGCTTTTAGCAATATTCCAGCAATATCACGGCGGGGGACACCAGAAATGGGCTTCACACATTGTACCCATGTCGGGAATGGAATCCGGATCTTCGGCGTGACGAGCGAACACTTTAACCACTAGGCTACCCGACCGCCCCCTTACTGATACGACAATATGGGCGAAGACCCGTGAAGATCGTGGGTAGAATAGGTCCTCCCCAATACAACCCATGCTTGTTGTGAGAGGCGACAGTTGCTTGTCGTAAGAGGCGACTAACGGGATCGGGTGGTCAAGTTCGCTGACTTGGTTGATGCATGTCATCGTATCCAAATTGCGTGGATTGATGCTCATGATATCAATCACTGGATTGTCTGGCCCAATATCAATTATGTACAGACCGCCGTCATATAGCTGGAATATTGCTGAGTGCGGCGTTAAACAACAAACAAACAATAAAGGTTCAACGCAAGAAAATAATCAGATTTCTTTGGGCGTAAAAGGCAAAATGTTGATGAACTTTACATGAAGTTTTCCCCCACGACTAGTAAAAGCAACTTTTCCATCATATATAAAATAAAACAAAAAGGATTTAGGAAACTAAGCGTTACATCTATTCATTTATTTTAGGGCCACGGGTGGCCCATTCGTCTAAGGCGCCGCGATTCGCTGTTCAGAGTTGCCTCCCTTGGGCACGCCAGAAACCTATGATTGTGGGTTCGAATCCCGGTTCCCCCTCGATTATGTTTCTAGGTTTGTCAGCACCATACCAGTGCTCCTGGGTTTCACCGAAGTGGTAAACGTCTGAGACCTGCATCACTTCGGGCTTTCCTCCAACATTAAGCTGATACGCCGTGATATAACTGGAATACTGTTAAAAGCGGCGTAAAACCCAACTCACTCACTCACTCATTATTAATCTACAAAATTCCGACAAACAAGTGGTATTCCTTACAGAATATGAGCTCGAATCGAAGTCTGTATGTCAATGGTATTGACAACGTACACATTTACATCATAAATATACCATCTCGTTAAACAGTGAAGGGTCACTTTCCTTAATGAACCTATTAAGTCAATATACAATTACTGAAATATACGGGTATTGAACTGCTTCCGCTACACCGAGTAAATATTGGGGGAGAGGAGTGAATCAATGTAACGTGGAGTTAAGGTTGATATTGATGATAATATAAGTAACCCAACGCCGGCTTGGGAATTATTGTAAGTGACACTCTCATCCCATGAGCACGCCAGAAACCTATGATTGTGGGTTCGAATCCCAGTTCGCCCCGATTATGTTTCTAGGTTTGTCAGCACCATTCCCGTACTCGTGGGTTTCACCGAAGTGGTGAACGTCTGAGACCTGCATCACTTCGGGCTTTCCTCCCACATTAAGCTGACACGCCGTGATATAACTGGAATACTGTTAAAAGCGGCGTTAAACCCAACTCACTCACTCACTCATACCACGAGTTCAGGGTCTGCAGTACTAACTAATAAATTATATCCAATATGAAGACGCTCAAACTACACATCGAAGGACCTGTTTCACCTTCTGGACATTTTATTCCGATTTAATGTTTATTGCTCAGTATTCCTCTTAATACCGTTTGCCATCCGTGTGCGTGTATGTGTGTGAGAGAGAGAGAGAGAGAGAGAGAGAGAGAGAGAGAGAGAGAGAGAGAGGGGGGGGGGGGAGGGGCAGACGGATCCCGAAAAAATTATAACGATTTGTTTCATTTACATTGAGATCACACGGTGCTTGGACTGAAGTCCTTAACTTTCATCTTTTGATGCCATCGAGTTTCCCAAACTATGTATTATTATTATTATTATTATTATTAGTAGTAGTAGTAGTAGCAGTAGTAGTAGTAGTAGGAGTAGTAGTAGTAGTAGTAGTAGTAGTAGTAGTAGTAGTAGTAGTAGTAGTATAATTATTATCATGGTAATCAACTAAATATAACGTACAAAATCAAAACTCGGGAATTTAACCAAGAAGTTCAACTGAAGTATATCGATGCCCTGAAATCATTCAAAAATGGTCACACAGCAAATTCCTTTCCACTGATTTACCAACCTGAGTTAGAAATGAAAGAGAACAGTGAAACCTCTCATTTGTTTTAAATTTAGCTCTGAGCAAACGGAATCAGATTGAAAACAATATATCCACATGTCACAAGAGGGAGGACTTCAACTTTCCAATAGTCAGTCACCTTAATTAATGTCGAGCAATACTCCAGCAGGCCCAACCTTAACGTCTACACTTCGCGGCTTTGGAGGTACAATCGAGTACGCCCTTTCTACCAAGATTTCCAAGCGCGCTATACGACTCTTGCTCAAAACAGGACTAGACTTTAACAAAAGCTTTATGGTAGATGTGTGAAGGACATTTCCTAATTTGGAGCAATTCTTTATTCTGACTTGTTCCATATGATCCCGTATTTGTTCAGGTGAACACTTGACTTGCCTTTGCATGTGTTTGTGACGGGTGCCATCGGTGAACCAGTATACGCATGGACACATGCTTGTGATATAGTTGGAATCGTACAATGGCGAAAGTTCTGCCGCTTTTATTTACCCTTTCCGCCGTCAGCATATGATGCTTGTCGGTTTGACGAAACTACGAACTCTTGAAAACATTTTTACGAATTCTGACCTTAAAAACCAAAGTCTGATCCAGATTAAAATCTTAGAAGCCCAGAGACATAAACCAGATGTAAAGAACAAGGTTTAGTCATTTCGTAGTATCGATCTTGGTGGACTGGAATAATGTCTAAGAAATCCTGCTGTTGCATCTTGGCAACCAATAAGCACACTGTTGTATGAAAGACTTGTAATGGTGCCAGGTAGCACCGAGAATTGGTAATGTTAGTCAGCCAACAAATTCAATAACGCTTCTGCAGCAGCATTTATTGTCCGGCATCCTTGACGACTGCAACGGCCTCGCCTGGCGTATTGTAGCTATTTGTAGGAACTCGAGTAATGTGTATGTGTGGGTTGAGCGAGGCCTATTGTAGTGGACATGAAAACAAAAAAACATGTAATTGATGTATTACGGTATTTTGTAATAAACCGGTCACCGTGCCTATTTAGTTTGGTGCTGGTAACTCATTGTCCTCATAGAATAATGGATCTGGTCGGGGTTCTAATGCCATATGCTCGTATGGAAAATTCTACTGTGTAGAGAGTAAGCAATACCCAATATGTACACGTGATCGCCTTTAGTCGCTTAATGGGCGAGAATTCTCATTGTGACAAACTTTTGATTGAATACTTTTGATTGCTGTTGATTTGGTTTATATTGGGAATATACGGTATTTTGTTATTCTCTTCTCTCGAGAATTACGAACAGTGGAGGTTGTTTGTGCCTAATGATGAAATTATTCTTCGTTCGTAATTCAGAGTAATCGCTATTGTTCGCTATTGTTCCAAACTTCTATTTGGTAAAAGATGTAGGCCGATGTGGGTTATGTGTGCACAGAGGTAGACGGAGAATAGAAGCGAATCTGCTCTAATGACATTAGTTCTTCACAGCGTACTGACATGACGTCAGATGACCACGAAACGCTTCACAAAGAATGAGAACTATGTAATGATAAGGTGAGGTGAAATGGGGTTTAACGTCGCGTCCAAGATTATTGCACTTATATAGTGACGTACATGCACATGTGTGTGTCTGTCAGCTTGTGCTAATCCGGACTAATGCCGATTTTATAGTGCTAGCACACTGAAATACCATGCCGCAGTTTAACACGAATACCCCACTCAGACACAGTATGCTGTCTCCCACCGACAATCCTTGTTTTATCCCCTTACTGTCGAGCGCCAGCCAGGGTAACAATAAGTACCATCTTTTAACGTCTTTTGGTATGACGCGGGGATCGAACCCCGGACCTTCCGCTCTCCTGGCGGACGCTCTACCACTAGACCACGGAAGCGGCCATGTTATGATAAACATACATTTGTAGCTAAGAGGAAATTACTGAATTTCCCGATATCCGTGTCCCCTACAGGTATTTTTTGGCATCCTCAATTGAAATGTTGTCGTATTTGACTGACATGTGTCCTTGATATTACGGTATTTAAAAAAACCCTTGTCCATGCTTCGTTGTAGAATGTGTTAACGTGTTAACTGCATGTGTCTTAAGTCGACATATCTAATGGCACAGCATATATCGCTGCGGTATGCAAAAAATCAAACCTGGACCAGACAAACCTGTGATTAAAGAACGCATGAGTAACGAACCACGTCATAGGGGCATGATTCCGCGTAATTAGCGTACACGTCACCGTGTAATCGTATAATCCTCTTTAGTCATCTTTAGTTAACAGGATAGTTTTCCTTTCTTGTCTGGAACCCATGGAGATCGCCTCATGAAGAGCACTAGCTATTACGACGTTCAATAACCGAGGCTCATAATAACGCTGCTTTTAATTTATTTTTATTAACGTCACGAGTGAGTGCGTTTATACCAAAGTTGTAATTGCAATGTCAACGGTCTTCGTCAATTTTGACTTTCTCCCTACATTTAGCTGATAACCCGATAGAACTGAAAAAGCGCTCAAAGCGACGTAAATACAACTCACTCACTCACTCACTCACTCACTGTTGACGGTCTTGTGAGTGATATGGGTTTAATACTGCTTTAAACTATATTTCACAACGTGTCAGCCAGGGTTTGAAATAAACAAAAATGTCTGCCATCAGGACCAACAGACTTTTTGTGACAAATGAATAGACATGTAGACCCTTGCAACTTTGAAACCACGGGCCTACGGGCATTGTTTAGATGAATGTCAGATAGATTGTTTGTTGTTTAAGGCCGCATTCAGCAATAATTCAGCTAGATGACGGCGGTCTGTAAATAATCGAGTCTGAGTGAGTGAGTGTATAACGATCCTTTGAAAAGAATTGCGTTTATCTCACGACGTCCTTTTATCTATCATCGGGCGATGCGGTTGAAATATGAAAGTGATAATCACATGTACATTCAATTACATACGTCTGTGGGCGTTAGTGCAATTACGTTCAAACAATCAAATGATTTTTGTTTAATCTAACGGAATTCTCTGTTTACTGTATGTGTGGAGATCTTTTCAAATAGCCGAGCGTGACCTTCATGTACAGTTATTCTGTTCTGTCAGCGAGAATCGATTGCATGAGGAATCCATTTGCTGGAGAAACCATAACAAACGACTCTTGGGGCTTCAAGATTGGAAAACGATGAAATATTATTTGATAAAACTCATCGTTTTCTTCTTCCTTGTAACCAAACTTCCTTTGATAATATTGATTCAGTCTCCCAGAATGGCAGTCGTTAGATGTATGTTTTTTCATGCGTTTTTTTCTCAGATGCCAAGTTGTAACAGTGTTTTTGTGAACAGCTGCTGTTGTGTGTCCACCTTATACCTTGTGTTGATCTGAGCTTTTGACGTCAACCATCATGTCTTGAAATATTTGACTTTACAGCTATATAGTTACGGTGCGTGTACGCCATCAATTCAAAATTGGGGAAATGTAGGCTGGGCGGGTTCGTAATGGTTAATGCGGTGAGCGGGCGTTTTCAACCATATATGGCACAGACAGCAAGGCAAACTCCATCCCAGTGCGTGACACCTTCATCATCCTCCAGATGGCATTTGTTTGTTTGTTTATGTGTTTGTTTAACGTCGCACTTGGCAATATTCCAGCTATATGACGGCGGTCTGTAAATAATCGAGTCTGGACCAGACAATCCAGTGATTGACATCATGAGCATCGAATTGGGATACGTTGACATGCATCAACCAAGTCAGCAAGCCTGACCACCCGATCCCTTCAGTCGCCTCTTAAGTCACGTACGGGTTGCTGAAGACCTATTTTTACCCGGATCTTGACGGGTACCCCTAGGTATCAACCCCAAAGGGCAGTGGACATGTGTGTGTGTGTGTGTGTGTGTGTGTATTAATGTCACTGATGTCAGTTGTGAAAACATTTTTCACACAAGAATGTTCTTTCGTTTGTTTAAGATTAGTTCTCCCTAACATTCTCAGCCCACGAACTACATGACAAATATAATTAAATCGAATCTTAAATTGACAAACAAACAAGAAATAAAAGAGGAAAGAAACGCATTTGGCGTCACGACAGTCCTGCCATGCTTGTAAGCATGGCCGTCAGTCGGTTGGGAATTTAAAGTCAGCGCAGGGTTGTTGTCAGCCTGGCACAGTCGGGAGCTGTGAGAGCTCCGAGAAGGGGCTATCGCTGCGATGAGTTTCGACCAGACGAACCCGCGATTGACGACTTTGGCCTTGACCTGGTCATTGGTGCGGTTGTCATGTCTGGTGGTCATTACTCTCAATGATCTCCAGGTTCTATTTGAGTGGTATTTAAAGAAAGTACTTTTGATGTTAATAAAAATAATAATGATAATGGTCATCTGGTCAATGGATCAGTGTGCACTCAAGAAACATTCTCAGCTCCCTCGGGAGTATACAACCCTGTCTGTTAGACATCTCATCCCACCGGGTATCCATTCACTGCTGGGCGAACAGAGTCATATTTCGAACAAAGTCACTTGAACAAGGAGACGCCACATGTGTTACATGTACATGTGCTTCAGTGTGGGGCAGGACCGAAGCATTAGAAACTCTCAGGAGTCAAGCTGCCGAAACGCGGTTACTTATCCAAGGATTTTCCGCGACCGACGTTAGTAAAGTTCACCTGATTTGTGACCTGTGCGCTGTGCACAGGACCACGAGCCACCACACATACTTTCCGAATGCCCACATGGGACACTTTAATGGGAGAACAATGTGAAGAGAGTGTCGGTGATGAAATGAGATGAATCTGAAGGGTCAAAATAAGTTTGAATTACGAAAATTAGAAGGTGGCTGCTTTTAAAAAAAATCAACAAGTTCAACGTTTCAACGAATGTGGAATCGAAATTCGCCACTTTCTAGTCCCTCCGTGGAATAAATTGGATATTGACTACGACGGAAAACAATATTCATTCTCTCTGCGTCCATTTGAATCTCATTGACGATACCCCGGGGGACTTTCAGAACAGTCTACAATCACACACCAATGTTAATGGGCAAATATCCACGGATTTAATTCCAGCCGGGGCAAGGGTATCTCCTCACATTTAATAGCCTGGGGGATCTGTGATGTTGGTTTGAGACGGAATAATTCTTAGCGTTTCGCACATTTATTACACAGTATCTTTCAGACCATCCAGTCTGTCCAGTGAACGATCCTGTGTGTAACCGGAAGACACATTCTTTTCCAATAACCCGCTAGAGTTATGTCCCTCAGGCGTGTCGGGATCCTATGATCATGGGCTTGAATACAGATTCACCTTCGATTTGTCAGCACCATCTGCTTATGGTTTCTGCAAATTTGGAAACGTGATCACTTAAGCCGAGGCACCGTGATGCGACTGAAAAAATGCTCGATATGGCGTTAAACCCACTCACTCATTTTACGGCTGTTCGACAGTAGAATTTATTACCTACGTGGGCAAACATATCGGGGTTTATAAAAATCATATGTACCCTTGGGTCATCCACCGCGTATTGTTTACGTCATCCGGACGGCATTGTTGACGTCATTCGAATCGTATTCTGACGTGAGGTCGGAATGACGTCACACTAGAAACGGTGTCATGGCTGAAGATTGTTGACGTCATTCGACAAATTGTGGTTTCGCTGCTGTTGCGACTTACTGTCTTTATAGATAAACACTAAAATTCGCCTCTGTATGTAGACATGTTATTCGGTAATAAATAGAACATTATATTCGGTTATCATAGAACACGAATACAATATACTCTATCCCTTTACGATTTACGAGATTCACTGATATTTCACAGATCATACTAGTCCTTCGCCATGACTGCAGTACATGATGCGGCTGAAAACAATACTCACTCAGTCGACTCCAATCTTATGAGCGAATGAATCAGTATGGTTCTACGCCGCTTTTAGCAATATTCCAGCAATATCACGAAGGGGGACACCAGAAATGGGCTTCACACATTGTACCCATGTGGGGAATCGAACCCGGGTCTTCGGCATGACGAACGAACGCTTTAACCACTAGGCTACCCCATCGCCCAAACCAAATCAGAAGAAGAAATATTCTTTTGAAGACAGTCTTTTTAGTCTAAGATCATGCCTGAGCCCTATGTTTCTGTTTCAGCTGGCTGACGAACGAGATGAGTTTGGTGTGCCGCCTGTCATCATTGCTCTGCAGCAGTACCAGGAGGACATAGTGCGCCACCTGGTGGAGGCAGGAGCAGACGTCAACATTCAGGAAGCGCGAAATCTCAGAACACCGCTTCATTACGCACTGTACACAAAGAAGTTGAAGATACTCGAATTCTTATTGGGGTAGGTGTTCCATTGCGCGATTGTTAACTTGAATTCCTATTGGGGTAGGTGTCCCATGCGCGATTGGTAACTTGAATTCCTCTTGTGGTAGGTGTCCCATTTCGCGATTGTTAACTTGAAATCCTTTTTTGTAGGTGTCCAATTGCGCTAGTGTGAACTCAAATTCCTTTTGGGGGTAGGTGTTCCATTGCGAGAGTGTTAACTTGAATTCCTTTTTTGTAGATGTCCCATTTCGCGATTGTTAACTTTAATTCCTATTGGGGCAGGTGTTCCATTGTTAACTTGAATTCCTATTGGGGTAGATGTGCAATTGCGCGCTTGTTAACTTGAATCCCTGTTTGGGTAGGTTCCCAATTTCGCGATTGTTAACTCGAATTCCTGTTTGGGTAGGTTACCAATTTCGCGAGTGTTAACTCGAATTCCTATTTGGGTAGGTTACCAATTTCGCGAGTGTTAACTCGAATTCCTGTTTGGGTAGGTTCCCAATTTCGCGATTGTTAACTCGAATTCCTGTTTGGGTAGGTTACCAATTTCGCGATTGTTAACTCGAATTCCTGTTTGGGTAGGTTACAAATTTCGCGAGTGTTAACTCGAATTCCTATTTGGTTAGGTTACCAATTTCGCGAGTGTTAACTCGAATTCCTGTTTGGGTAGGTTCCCAATTTCGCGAGTGTTAACTTGAATTCCTTGCTGGTTGATCATTGCATGACTGATTTTTGTAATTCCTCGTTGGTTAGGAGAACCATTGCAGGATTGTTGATATTAGTTCCTCTTAATGCATGTTGGTCATTGTGTGATTGCTAACTTCTCTGTAAAATAAATCTATTTGACGCATATATTGACTATTAATGTAAATTTTATCGCGAAATGAGGTCACTATTTCTATTGAGGACAGTAATGATTTATATGTGCGAGGGACCCTTATGGCATATTGCCTATGGTGGAGCTCGGCGTCAATTATTGCTATGTGACACCGGTCTAATGATTTATACCAGTTTATATGAGCATTAAAACAACATATTACCATGCCCATTTTGTGCACGAACTCGCATGGCAATATTGACTCGATGGATTAACGATTTTCCGTAACGGTAATGAGAGTATAAGGTCTGGTTTGGAAACACTTGGAGAAACCTACTGAGCGAGTGTCATTGTGCGCTTATCAATTCATCGCCATACAGAGATGATGATATCAGCGCCAGCATCTCCCATTAGCCTCGACCACGTCCCCCTCTAAAGTCTTACATCTGAGGATGCAGATATATAGTTTGGTTCGGAGGCTGTCATTTGGTATGCTAACCGGATTTTACTTGTCATTAAGTGTTCGGAAGATTTGGAAGATAGATACATTTTGATGAGGAGGATTTCCAAATGGATTAGGGCACAGTGACATTGACACAGCTGGCGCTGTTTCTTGTGCTTTCTTGGATAAATGTGGGTGTATCTAAAGATCACCGTTACGTATAATTATCGACATCCTGTAGCCGAGATGCAGCTGCTACGTATTATATGATCTCTCATCAGCATGGTGTGCATATTTGATAGGCGTAAACGATTTTCATCTTCCGGAAGCAAGCTTGTTAACTGACCATAAAAGTCGAGTTTCCAACCTTCCCGAACGAAGCTGGTATTTTGGCTGGACTAACGAATCTATGCGTAGTCCAATCAAAATCGCGTAAGGAAATCGACATCCGGTTCGTAATCAGCCGTGTTGATTTCGGTCGATTGCAGGATTTGCATAGCATGTCCACCACTAACTAGGCTTCAACAGATACTTCATGTTTTTAATCAAGGTGATCACGTGATTTGATGCACTTCGCGAAGTGAGACCCGTTTTATGACAATGTAGATTTTGATTATCGATCAGATCGTTTTGCCTGTGAGCCGCCATTTTGTTTGAAGCAAATGCAAGTGATATGAGAGGTGGAATCTGATTGGTCAATAGGAGGGACATAGAAGGGACATAATTTGTAATAGCCTCTGGTGGCGCTTCGATCGAGCCCAGCGATTCCAGCCTATTTCGACAAGGATGGAAACTGGACCTTTACTGTCCGTTAACTCCCTTGCATCGGGAAGATGAAATGATTTAAATTTAGCGCCGCTTTGAACACTGTTTCAGTTTAATCCCGACCTGTCAATATGCATGTCTTAGACGTTTACCACTGCATACACCCACGGGCATTGTTCCGATTCCAAGAATCAGAATGAGAGCAATTCTGGGATTCGAACACCTGATCATATGATTCTAGCGGACATAAGGGGAATGCTGTATTTTACACGGCTGATCCGCCCTGGTTGCACTGATAGGACTGAGTCGCAGACGAAGCAGCTATCGGTAGATCGCATCTCGCGGGATCTCGCCTTGATCGTTAACGTAGATGACTATTTGTACACAGGTCTTGGACATAAAGGCGTCCCCATGTCGAGAGTATTTTAATTCTCATTCTTGTAATACGTAAGATTCTCGTCAAATGTCCCTCGTTCTCAAGATCGCCAAGATTAAGGCTCTGTTTAAATAGCTTGACATTTCTAGGACTTAAGTCAAGGATTGATTTATAATTTCCGTTCACATTAAAAGGCTTTTCGCTTCGACATGAACGTGGGAAGTTGTCATGGAGACAAGAATGCTTGTGAGACCTAGTCGCACGCATATGTAACCTATCACGGATCACATATACATTGTAGCATTGACTGGGATATCACATTCGGCCATCATGAACACCGGTTAGTTGTGGTTGGTGAAGTGTTGGCGCGTTTATAGGAGCACGCACCAGTCTAGCTGAGATTAGGCGAAGCTGGTCAGTGAGATTTGAGAATGATTGATACGGTTGCAGACACACCAATACGTCTTGTAACCCCACATATTGAGGTATTTTTCATTTCCGGAATGTATTGTCATGTAAGGTGTGACGTGTCAATTACAAAGAAGGACTATTCAGTAAAACCCCTTTCACTCAAAATATTCGGAACAAGCAAACGTATGAGTTATGCGTCCTTTGAGTCAAGCGGGGTACCCACAGTAAAAATAAGGATTCTGCTGCGATGTATGTATGTATGTATGTATGTATGTATGTATGTATGTATGTATTGCATAATTCACCAACCAACTCAAATTGACACGTTCTCTTAACTATTCGGAGCTGGTGGGTTAGCCTTGTGGTTAAAGCGTTCGCTCGTCACTCCGTGTTCGATTCCCCACATGGGTACAATGCTTAGAGCTCTTTCCTGGTGTCCCCCACCGTGATATTGCTGGAATATTGCTAAAAGCGGCGTAAAACCATACTCACTCACTAAAACCTATTCCATAATTATCTTTTCTTAGTCACAATCCGGACCTGACGAAAACTGACCACCGAGGGACCACGATAGTCCACCGGTCCAGTGCAATACGGGACAAGCAGTACCTGGAGGCGGTCGTGAGGCTGAGCAAGGCTCCTCCAGACTCTCTGTGGAGGATGGCGGACGAGGAGGGCAACACCGCCGTCATGTTGGCGTGCCAGAACGACAACTACGATCAATTAGTCATCCTTCTGGAACAAGGGGTAGGTGCCAATGCAGACGAACGATGACAACATAGACGGGTTGCGTTGAAGTCAGATCTTGAGTTTTTGATGTGAACGTGTGGCATCAATGCTCTGTCGTTTTAGGGCGGACGAAACATGATTGTGAATACAGTAAATGATTTGTTCCAAAATGCCAAATGCTGGGTGATTAATTTTAGGGATGGTGGTGTTTGATATTGGTGAATGTTGCCTTTGATCTTCAGAAGTTGCATTCGTTATTTGCGGGGAAAATGGTGTTTGTACTTAGGAAAAAACGGCGTTTGGTTGTACGGATGGCGTTGTCAGTAGGGAAGATGATATTTTTTGGAGACAAGATGGCATTGGTTTGTACGGACAAGGGTGTTTATACATAGGGAAGATGGCGTTGTTTATACGGAAGATGGCGTTGTTTATACAGAAGATGGCGTTGTTTGTACGGAAGATAGCGTTGTTTATACGGAAGATGCCGTTGTTTATACGGAAGATGGTATTGAATTGTATGGACAAGGGTATTTATACGCAGGGAAGATGGCGTTGTTTATACGGAAGATGGCGTTGTTTATACAGAAGATGGCGTTATTTATACGGAAGATGGCGTTGTTTATACAGAAGATGGCGTTGTTTATACGGAAGATGGCGTTGTTTATACGGAAGATGGCGTTGTTTATACGGAAGATGGTATTGAATTGTATGGACAAGGGTATTTATACGTAGGGAAGATAGCGTTATTTTTTACGGAAGGTAGCGTTGTTTGTACGGAAGATGGTATTGAATTGTATAGACAAGGGTGTTTATACGTAGGGAAGATAGCGTTGTTTATACGGAAGATGGTATTGAATTGTATGGACAAGGGTGTTTAAACGTAGGGGAGAAAGCGTTGTTTATACGGAAGATGGTATTGAATTGTATGGACAAGGGTGTTTACACATAGGGGAGAAAGCGTTGTTTATACGGAAGATGGTATTGAATTGTATGGACAAGGGTGTTTACACGTAGGGATAGCGTTGTTTGTGGGGTAGATGGCCTTTGAACGTAGGGAAGGCGAAATATGATCGTATGGACATGATATTTGATCATTTTGTACGAATATTGAATTAGCATTGAATGTACAGAGGATCTTAAGGGAAAGGCATTTTTCGATCGCCGCTGAATGTACAAACATCGTACAGAGAGTCGTCTTGGTTAGAGGTTTTATGGCTCAATTGAGATCAGTGTCCACAATGATGGCTTAATATAAAACGACAACAACTAAGATCCATTCGTAATTTATCGATAACCATCGAGAACTTACCTTACTGAACCATGTTTTTTAGATCCCGATAAAGTCTGGAGGTTCATTTGTGTATTGTAATTTTATACACGGGATCTGTCGATATGGGATAACCGACAAGGAAATGTCACAAAGTTGTTCCAGGTCAGGAAATGTCGATCACATTAATCGTAAACCATGTTCGAGGAAATCGTAGATTACTGATAACAAATTTCTTGCGTAATTTCATTTTCTTGTATTGACGCAGCTAAATACAACGTATCCCCTGCAGCGTTGAGTGACGTGCCCTCCCCATGTTATACATTACGGTAGATGATAGATCGGGCTGAGGCTTTTTAAAACATTGATTTACGCATAAGAAAGGCAGAAATGTCAAATTCCACCAAACACATTTTATATGTATTATTTACGATTACATAAAACATAGAATAGATGCTTATTCAATTTCCCGAATGCATGTATACCTTGTAACGCGAAACAATTCATGATAATGAATATTTATCGATAGTTTTTAAAACTTTTTTATAAAACAAAAATCTAAACAAATATGTTGCTAGAGTTGACATATTGATTTACTATTGGTTAATATACCCCGCCACGAAGTGGAAGGGGCATATAGAGAAGGGTGCTGTCCGCCCGTCCTTCCGTTAAGTTTAAAAAAACTGAGTTATATCTTAACCAAACTTGGCACATAGATAGGTCTAGTGGTGGGCAGGTGCCTTTGATGGTTTAGGATGTTCGTAAAAAGGATGTTTCGAGTTTCCATGGCAACGACTTTAACTTAGAAATGACGGTAGGGGGGCGGGGGTGGAGAATGGGGGTCTGACTGGTCCATGAGTAGGGTTTTATTATCGATATTGTGGTGTGGTAGCATCACCTGGAATGGAACTCAAGCGTTGTGGGGTGGGGATTCGAACGAAGGTTTCGAGGTGACGAGCGATCACTTCAACCACTATGCTACATCATCCCCCTTCATTATGTAAATGATACGTTGCTCACCTGGGCGAGAGAAATACCATCAGCTCCAGCTTAAGGAACCTACACTTCCCATTTGCCAGGGGTATGTACACATTATTCAAATCTCATGGAAAGAGAAGGTTTTCATCAAAGGTCTGGGTAGGTCTTACAGAAATTTTAATTATTTTGTATTCTTTCCTTAACTACTGTTTACATTTATTTTCAAATATAAGCCCCCCCACCAAGATCATATACAGTGAAACCTCGTTAGTCTGGAACCCTTTATTACGGACACACCTCCTTCAGGGCGATGTTGTTTGGAAGAAATGCAGTGTTCGAAATAGACATCGGCCGTAGGCCCGAGGCTGAGAGATTTGTTTTCAGGCAGTTTTAAAACTCAGCAAAGCCTTACGGCCTGCAGTTTATTTACGTAATTATTAATTAAGCATTATTGCAGTAATGTGATAAACATAACTGTCATATTTATAAACAGTAGCGTTAGACCTTTCAAATGGCGTATGACATGTAGTTGCAAAGATGTTTTACAAGCTAAAAATTTATGATAAATGTAGGCTTCATCTATCACCACCAAGTCTCTGGGAACTCGACGTGAAAGCAGTAAAAGATTCTGTTTGACAGGTTGTATTTTGTAAACTATATTGCAAGGGTATGTCTCCCTGCTTCAGCTAAAATGTTTGGGCATACAGTTTTTTCCACTCGGCCTACAGTTTTTTCCACTGGGCCTACAGTTTTTTCCACTGGGCCTACAGTTTTTTTCCACTGGGCCTACAGTTTTTTTAAAATGTGCTGGCCCTTAAGGCTCTGCCGAGTTTCAGACAGTGAAGGACTGTATATTTCCAGAACATTACCCCATCCCCATGATTCGTTAATCCGGACACTTATTATTCCGGAATATTTAAACGGCAACGGTACTGTCCAGTTTAACGAGGTTCCACTGTAGGTGAACAGTGATATATAATCAGACAACAGTCTCGTACATAACTCCAAGCTAAGTCTCTGCTGCTCCATGCCTGACAAACTAGACGTGTTCCCATCAGTAACGGAGGGCTGCGCTCTTCCTGTCAATGAAATTGACATTCAGTGGCATTACTAGACCCTGGACAGGATGCGGAGACCTTGAAGAGTAGTGCGACGGCCACTACTATTGATCGTTACCATATCTTACAAAGCAATTGTTATGGAAACTGATGGAACGTACATGGGGCAGATGTTGCTGCAAGATGCGAGTGTCAAGAAAACGAAATGACATGCAGCATCCGACAGCGCCCCAGACAACACGGGAAATTAATAATGGTAGGTAGAATTACCCAGTGGGACAATGAGTAGTGTCTTGTAGAAGCTGTACATAGCGACGGGGGTTGCACTGCCAGAGTATCAGTCACCTATACTCGGGCAGTAGGGCTGTACTTTTTTTGATAGAATTGTTAATTGTATTTTAGCCAGTGAAAAACAATACTTACTGATTTTACTCTCATCTCGGTCCATACGAGCATATTTCGCCTTTCCTACGTTCAAAGGCCATCTTGCCAACAAACAACGCTATCTTCCCTACGTATAAATACCCTTTTCCATACAATTCAATACCATCTTCCGTATAAACAACGCTGTCTTCCCTACGTATAAATACCCTTGTCCATACAATTCCATACCGTCTTCCGTATAAACAACGCTATCTTCCGTACGTATAAATACCCTTGTCCATACAATTCAAAACCATCTTCCGTATAAACAACGCTATCTTCCCTACGTATAAATACCCTTGTCCACACAATTCAATACCATCTTCCGTATATACAACGCTATCTTCCCTACGTATAAACATCCTTGTCCGTACAATTCAATGCTATCTTCCCTACGTATAAATACCCTTCTCCGTACAATTCAATACCATCTTCCGTATAAACAACGGTATCTTCCCTACGTATAAATACACCTTCTGCGTACAATTAAATACCATCTTCCGTATAAACAACGCTATCTTCCCTACGTATAAACATCCTTGTCCGTACAATTCAAAACTATCTTCCCTACGTATAAATACCCTTCTCCGTACAATTAAATACCATCTTCCGTATAAACAACGGTATCTTCCCTACGTACAAACACCCTTGCTACAGCTCCCGTACTCAGATACTTTAACACAGACTTACGCACGTCGAAGCTAAGATCGCTTTGTGGAACGTGACCATGAGCTCTCAACTCAGGTTTATGGCGGGGCGCGTCCGTCCGTCTGTCTGTCCGTTCGTTCGTCCGTCTGTCTGTCTGTCCATCTGTCGTAAACTCTTTTACATTTTCGACATCCCCCCTGAAGCCAAAAGGGTTTTAATCCCAGCTGTGGTGCCTCTAAAACGTTCTCATAAAATTCCGATCGGATCTTAAACATGGCAGCCATATTGAGAATACCATTCTGTCCGTTACAAGTGCACCACTTTGAAATTTGGTATGTGGTTTGTGGTATGCATTTTGAAATTGCCACTCTTTAACCCTCCATTGAGACTGTTATTCGTATATCAATGAGGAAATACTGAAAAATGGGCGATGCATCGCTCAATATAAACTTATGTAACGTTTGTTTTGGACATAATCTTGTTTAGACTTGTGAGGTCTTTCTGATTTAATGAGGGGGCACGGGTGGCCCGATTCGCTGTGACGAGTTGCGTCCCTTTGGCACGCCAGAAAACTCTGATTGTGGGTTTGAATCCCGGCTCGACCCGATTATGTTTCTAGGTTTGTCAGCATCATACCCGTGCTCGTGGATTTCACCGAAGTGGGTTTCAGGGAAGTGGTAAACGTCTGAGACCTGCACCACTTCGGGCTTTCCTCCCACATTAAGCTGACACGCCGTGATATAACTGGAATACTGTTAAAAGCGGCGTTAAACCCAACTCACTCACTCACTCCGATACTCTGCTTGTACCTTTAATGATCCCCAGGGCTTTGAATCAAGGATACCGTCACATTGGTTTAAATACACTTAGTCTATAAACACGAATACAAATGTTGTTTAAGCTTAGCGTGTCTAATATTCACAAGCCTTTACCATGCTGCAGGCGACGGTATCCGACCATGACAAGTACGGACGAACAGCTTTACACCACTGTGTGGAGAATACGGAAACAGAATGTGCGGAGCTCCTTCTTCAAACGGACACCTCGTTATTAAACACGCCGGATAAGGAAGGTCTCACTCCTCTGCATATGGCCGCCATTACCGGAAACAGCAATTTTCTACGTCTGCTGCTGAAAAAGGGCGCGAATCTGACATGTCGCGACCAGGAAGGGCATACAGTGGTTCACTGGGCAACAGGTGGGTATTTTAATAATGGTGAGTAGATTAGATACCACGTGGTGTGCAGACGCTCGCGTACTTGCATTGTGACGTCACGGCATGCTGCATGAGACTGTCAATACACACATTCGGACCCGATCGGCATGTTCCGCTACTACGTCCGAAAGCACGGAGAAGTGGTGTTGCAATCGCATGGTTTCACTGTAATGGAGTTTGTATACTGTATCCGTTTATAACAGAAAGGCTAGTGTAACAGATCTTAACAGAAATAAGGTTTAAACTTAATTGGAAAAACGACAACGGAAGAAGTTTCAAGAGTTACGTAAGGTTCATGTCTATAACAAGGTTGTATCACGTGGTTAAACACGTGAACGAAACGAATTCCAAAATGCATTCGAGACTAAGACGTTCCGATTGACTCGGTACTGTCCGTCTGTAAGCGGGGTGGAAAGGTTCCAGATTTTATAATGGTCTACATTATACATAGTAGAGTATGGAAAAGTTGGCACAGAGGAAAGATAGATTCACAGATATAGTATTTGTTTATTGCGCCTTTTATGGCGATCACAGTAAGAGGATAAATGGCGACCCCAATGCCCTGATGTCCCCCATTCAAGCATACACATGATGAGTGATAGTATATTGTACAGACCTTAAGTGCGTACATTGATCGATTGTCCCTGGAAACATTTAGTTCGCAACGCAAAGGTAAATATGTCATGTTTACTGAAGCAGCAAAACATGTTGCTTTTCAAGACTCAATAATCAGCGATATTGCATTTTACATTATTTTGTTCTCGACATTAAACATTGATGTTGTCACCAGAGCGTGATGATCGGTATGATTTAATAACATTCTTATAACACAATATAGAACAATTGTGACAACCTTCTGCCATGGCAACCTTTTGTGATAACTTTTACACTGTCAGTATTCTAGAATTACCAGAATTTGTTTCTTGTGTTTTTTTGTTTTTGTATTCGTCGAAGATGGTAGTTACCATAGTAACGCATGAAGTAGCCAAAACATGCCTTTAGCACCTATATATATAATTCCTCAACAATCTGAATATATCAGGGATCGCCTTAACCGTATATTAAAGCACTTTAGAGGTCACGTTAGTCGGGACATGTTCATCTTCGATATTCAAGGCATTTTATCTACGTTCTATTTGAATAAATACCCTGAAGTCATTCGCTAACAAGCTTCGTTTTGGAAGTGACGTCATCCGTTCCAATTCTATTATCAGCAAATCAGTACATGATCTTTCTTGTTCATGAGCTGGAACCAACAACCATTCCAAATAGCCATCTGAATGAGAGTTCGAAACAAATTTAATTTCCAAATTGTTCTCTCGAGTATTAAGGTAGGAAGTCCTATCAGACGTTTCCAGATGTAAATGTGACTGAAGCCAATTTCTGGTGTCTGCTGTGAAGCCAATTTCTGGTGTTCCCAGCCGTGATATTGCTTGAATATTGCTAAAAGCGGCGTAAAACCAGACTCACTCACTGGGTTTGAGACGGCATGCATCAAAGTGTCATGTGTCTAGTGGGGGCACGGGTGGCCCAGTCGTCTAAGGCGCCGCGATTCGTTGTTCAGAGTTGCGTCCCTTGGGCACGCCAGAAACCTATGATTGTGGGTTCGAAATCCGGTTCGCCCCGATTATTTTTCTAGGTTTGTCAGCACCATACCCGTGCTCGTGGGTTTCACCGAAGTGGTAAACGTCCGAGATCTGCATCACTTCGTGCTTTCCTCCCACATTAAGCTGACACGCCGCGATATAACTGGAATACCATTAAAAGCGGAGTTAAACCCAGCTCACACGCCCATGAGTTAAGTACTGGTGATATTACCGCTTGTTTCCATCGTGAAAGAACGATTGAATTTGATTGGACAGATTTATTTAGAATAGCGTTCGCACCTAACTCAAAACGAAGCATAGGTGGCCAATGTGTACAGGGTATTTATAATGATGGAATGAGATACAATCTCCCGGCACACCGAGGATGGGGCTTGTACGTATTTGATTGCTCGTATGTCTTTCAACAGATAGGGGGACTCTGTGCAGTGGTATTAATGGTAAGAGTCTGAACACCGGGTGTTGATGCACTGTCACATTGGCGTCTCGTTTTCTAATTCCTCAGTCTGCAGATTCTAACTGACACACATTATATCGAGGACTCCACTCTAGACCAGACCCATGAAGATCCGGGGTAGAATAGGTCTTCAGCAACCTGTGCTTGTCGTAAAATTCGACAATGCTTGTTGTAAGAGGCAACTAACGGGATCGGGTGGTCAGGCTCGCTGACTTGGTTGATGCATGTCGTCTTATCCCAATTGCGTGGATCGATGGTCAGGATGTCATTCACTGGATTGTCTGGTCCAGACTCGATTATTTACAGACCGCCGCCCTATAGCTGGAATATTGCTGAGTGTGGCGTTAACCCGCTGGATACTGATGTGTGCGTGAAGTAAGTTGAATTTTATTCAACTTTAAAGTGAGGATTGGGGGGATTAAACAACAAACAAACAAACAAACTCCAAGACCAGTGTTGCGTGTGCAGGCGACTAACAGAATTGAAGTGTTTCCACAGATACTACTAATAATAATAGGCCGTTTATATTGCGCATATTTCCACCCACTCAGTGGCATGCTCAAAGCATGCTTTTTACACCACTCACCGGATCAGTGTGCACTCAACAATCATTCTCAGCTCCCTGGGTAGTATACAGATCAGTCACAGGGAGTTTGTGCACGGTCTTCACGCACTGAATACATTGCATGAAGTGTCAGCTACCGTTATCGTATCCTCTCATCCGTTCCTAGTTTAATATCAGTTTTGTCCCTACTAGAGGCTTCGGATCGTCCCTTTTGAAAAGTCTACCCTTTTTCCGCTGTTGGCTTTATTCCTACACCCCCGCGTGGCTACAAATCAGAAAATATTTTAGAATTAATCTTACCAATCTGGCCCTTATATTTTAATTACTTTTTTTAAACGACGTTGCTATAAATTGAACTTTAAATTAGGATTCCAGAAACACGGTATGGGTTCTAAAACTATTTGTTTTTGTTTCCGATCTGGAATCCTTATTCAAAGTTCACTCTTTTGTGACGACGGGACAATCAATATCCCCAGTTGTTAGATTGGGGTTAAATGACGAAGGATGCGGGGATCGGTAATCGCAGCTATTGAATGTCAGCACAAAGTACCATGATGCACCGTTGTGAGAAAGGCAGATGACAAACACTACATCATTCGGTTTCGACTAACTTTATCATATTGGTCCGAATCCCAAATATAACCGATTATTAACGAACCCCGCTCTGTACCATGCCCAGCTGTGGGTTACACTCAAATTTGTACACCTCCAAGACCTACGTCACTTCCGGATTTCCTTTCCTCCAACATTATGCTGACTCAACGTAATGTAGATGAAATACTGTGTAAGCCTCGTTGAGCCCAACTCACAACAGCTTATTTTCATCGACTCGTTTGTCAAAATCACTCCCATTTCGAAATATTACCCATCAAAGTATAATTGTAAAGATCAGGGTCCACATGCACAAAGCGAATTTAGCGCTAAGATGATCGTAAACCCCATTCTTTAACGAAGGATTACGATAGTCGTAGCGCTGAGATCATTTTGTGCAAGTGGGCCCAGGGTCCGTCTCACAAAGCGATCGTAGCGCTAAGATGATCGTAAACCCCATTCTTTAACGAAGGATTACGATAGTCGTAGCGCTGAGATCACTTTGTGCAAGTGGGCCCAGGGCCCGTCTCACAAAGCGATCGTAGCGCTAAGGTGAATGTAACTTCCATCCATACTTTAACATAGCGTACGACTGTCGAAGCGATATGATCGCTTTGTAGAACAGAGCCGTGTCCGTTATGGCAAATGTACCCTTGGAAACGCCACACACCAGACGTAATGTATGTTTGCGGGTTTTTTAATGTATAAGAGTTTGAACACTTACTCAAAATTACGCGAAACCTGACGTCGTAAGTTTTTCACATAACCGATGTTGTACGTTTCGCATAGTGGAACTATGTGATTAAATTGCCCATTACCACGTTGAAGATATGTGAGTAAGCCGTACACCTCTATCCTACTGCTGATGTAAAATGTCAGTAATAGTGCATTGTTGTGTATCGTCCAACTGACATATATCGCTAGCTGTAATCAATACTCTTGTTAGAACATGAATATACAAAACAGAATAGTTCGTCGTATAAATGCCAATACTCCGAAGCGTTAGAAATTGGCACTAGTCCTGTAGTCCTTACCAAACTGCCCAATAGTAAAGGTATCCTTAGGACTAGTAGAAATTGGCCCATTTAAGGGTTTTGCTATATATGTTATCATTATAAGGACTAGTGGACAAAAACTGTTAGTTTCTAACCCTGCTCTGGTTAGATCATGAGCACACACAGGAGAACAGGACCGCCTCCGTGGTCTAATGGGAGAGCGTCTGCTCGGTGCGTCTGTCAATGACATCTTCAAATAACTACAGAAACTTATAACCTGACTTCGATGGTCTTAAAATGTTTTCAAAGGCAAGATGAATTATGATCCAAACCTTCATCCACCCGTTACACTCCTTATTGTATAGTAATTTCAATAAACATCTGGACATCCGGGTTAGAATAGGTCTTCACAAACCAATGCTTGTCGTTAAAAGCGACTGAGCTTGTCGTAAGAGGCTTTCTAACGGGATCGGCTTGCTGACTTGGTTGATGCTCATGATGTCAATCACTGGATTATCTTGTCCAGACTCGATTATTTACTGACTGTCGTCACATAATTGGCAAATTGCTGAGTGCGGCGTTAAACAACAAACCAACCAACCATGGCTTGGCTGATTCCATGTCCTTGTACCTTGACGGCGTACGTGAATCGTTGCTCACAATATCAATCACTGGAAACAAACAAACAAAATGTAATTTCAATACGATTTGCAAGAGTAGTAATTAATTCCTATATATCTTTCACTATTTATGTGAGAGCTACGAGAACGTATATTCCTCAGTTACTGACGTTTTAATTCATCCGCAGTAACGGGCCATACAGAGTGTCTGGAGATCCTGATCGACCACGACGCCGATCTCTCCACCCCCGACAAACACAAGGCCCGTCCCATCCACTACGCTGCTCAGATAGCTCGGGATGGCTTCAACACCCAGGGCAAGGAAGATAGTACCCAGGTGCTCAGGCTGCTTCTCCAACACCAGGTGCCGTACGACATCACCGACAAAGATGGCCGCCAACCATTGTTATGGGCGGCTAGTGCAGGTAAAGAATACTTCACTCTTTAAATGTGATAATAATTGATATTAACATGCTTTGCCATCTGATTATTCCTCTCTTTCACACAAAATATCAAGATATGTCTCTCAGTTTCAAAGATGTGCTCTCTTCAAGGTCACATGCTTGGCTTGGGTCAAGGGTAACGTTAACGTAATATCCTCCATATCAAACGTCAACGTATGAGAACCAAAACAAACCGCGGGCGATTACGCTTCTGACGTATGACGTTGCGTGTAAAATATTGATCGTTGACAATTCCAATCTAGACAGAAAACAAATGCTTTTTTAAAGTGTTGACTTTCAAATATTAAAGAAATGGAAACCCACGCCTATTATGGCACTGACATTTGCGAAGTGAGTCTCTTTGACGGAGTTCTTGTTGATCGGATGCAGCAGTTGATACAAAAGCTGAATCGTTCTTATCTGCCAAAACGACTCGCGAATGATGCCCCAGTGCCATGCTATTTTTTAGAGAATTTCGTTCTTTAGTTTAGAAGCGACTGACTCTTTGACTGTATTCTTAATTGCAGTTGAGTTATACGAGTTATATATCGTTATGTACCAGTAACCATAAGGATACTACAGTAAAGTACGTTTATAACGAACACGCTTATAACAAACTGAGCGATAAAACGAACATATTTTTTTAGATCCGACCATTTGTTGTATAAATGCTGTATATATGCCTATAACGAACTACGGTTATTACGAACTAAAATTAGTGGTCCCTTTGAGTTCGTTATAACCGTAGTTTTCTGTACTTGTACCATTATTGTTGTTGCAATCACCATCATTATTAATTATCATCATTATTATTATTAAATTATGTATTATTATTAATTTCTACTTCCTTCATGTTGTTGATATTATTATAATCCCATTCAATATATATAATTCAGATATTTTTTTCCTGTTTCCATGGCAAGAAGTTTGACTTTGACTACATCTTTAAAACTAATAGGTATTCTTCCTTGAAAATATGCACACATGTGACCAGTTTGTCATATGGTGCCTTTTGCTATTTAATGATTGTTAGAAATTATATTTTTTCCGTTTCCCTGGCAACAAGTTTGACTTTGACTGTTCATGTTGGTGTGTACCTGACATAGAAATACAAAGTTCCGAATCCCAATTCCATGGTATTGTTTTGATAGCTCAATAACTACTCTTGTATACTGACAGACAGATCAGATAGAAATTCTTCATCAAGTGGACTTAACAGGCAGATAATTTGTTCTTTCGAATTCGAATTTGTAGGGGCCGTGGGGGGGGGGGAGAATTTGTCAACTTCCGATGACTCTTGTTATCATCATCATCATCATCATCATCATCAGTATCATCACATATATGTTGTGTATGTATTTAACGTATGTTTTACTGCATGTAGTTTGCAGTTATGCTGTACATCTGTACCAACATTATAACAGCTATACACAAATACTAGCGTACTTACAAACTGCTCTGTGTAATCACAGTCGCAGCAGGCCGGCCTAATACGGCTGGTGATAACAGCACCCCACTTTACATATTCGACCTGACTGTGATGGACCTACAGTCGGTAACAATGTATTGAGATGCGTCTGCCAGAATGGCCGATACTGCCTTGACAGATGGGAGACTGGCGTCGAATTAAAAACATCAATACCAATGGGTATTTGTAACTCCTTCAGAAAAATGAGAGAAGCATCAGGTCGTGAGCTGTCTACATCAGGTTACATCAGGCTACATCAGGTTATATCTGGTTACGTCTGGTTACATCTGGTTACATCAGGTTCGAGGAAACAACGCATTCCGCTGCAGCTGTTTAATACCTCGTGCACTTTGCACTTTGGGATTACTTTTTCACGACAAACGTCAGCCATTGCCGTAATCAACGTCAGTTATGCTGTAATCAACGTCAATCATTGACGTAATCAACGTCAGTCATTGATGATGTCAACGTCAGTCATTGACGATATCAACGTCAATCATTGACGTTATCAACGTCATCTAATTGCCAATATCCCGTTGTGCCTTGTTCCTTTTCGCATACAGTGAAACCTCGTTTATCCGAACGGTACCATGTTTTACGCCGCTTTCATGGCACTGTAATGGCGGTGTGTAAATAATCGAGTCTGGACCAGACAATCCACTGATTAACACCATGAACATCGATCTACGCAATTGGGATACGATGACATACATCAACTAAGTCAGCGAGCCTGACCACCCGATTCCGTTAGTCGCCTCTTACGATACGTATGGGTTGCTGATGAACAATTCTAACCCGGATGGGGGTCATGGCCTGCGAAGTACTTGTCACATCAATCTGGTGTCTAACAGTAATCGCCCGGGACGTGAGGTGTCCGGACTAACGAGGTTTCACTGTATTTTAAAAAAACCAAAAACTTTTAAAGACGAAACGAATATTTGATTTATTCTTCGTGAGATGAAGCAGCAGTCATTGTCATACTATTGTTCATGAACAGCGTGACCTCATTTATCCGGAACAGTGGAATATAAGAACATTATGTCACAGATTGTCCGGACAAAAAAGGTTTAACTTTGAAAATACGCTACCTAGCAATTCCGCACTTCTTGTGTTTCAGGTAATCCCCCTGCTTGTAAGATTCTAGTTGAGGCTGGTGCCGACCCAAATGTCATCGACAACGATGGATTAACAGGTAAGATTGTAGCTTCCTCGAGCTGTTTCCTGATTCGTTTGTCTAAATGGGAATCAGATGGCCACAATGGTTACGGGGGATGTAGGTGATCATTTAAAAAGACAACTCAGCTGTGTCATCAAATGTGACATATTATGGGGATGACTGCCTTGGCGACCAGTGCGTCTAATGATGGTATTGCTGTTAAACATAGGCCACACCAAACAAGGTTATTGTTATTGTTTAGTGAGTGAGTATGGTTTTACACCGCTTTTAGCAATATTCCAGCAATATCACGGCGGAGGACACCGGAAACGGGCTTCACACACTTTACCCATATAGGGAATTGAACTCAGGTCTTCGGCGTGACGAGCGAACGCTTTAACCACTTGGCTATGACCTATGATTGTGGGTGCGAATTTCAATTCGATCTGATTATATTACTAGGTTTGTCAACACCAGTCCCATGCTCGTGGATTTTCCGAAAGTTTGCTTGTTTGTTTGATGTTTAACTCAATCAGCCATGTGGCGGCGGTCTGTAAATAATCGTGTCTGGACCAGACAATCCAGTGATTGATATCATGAGCATTGATCTACGCAATTGGGATACGATTACATCGACCAAGTAAGCGAGCCTGACCACACAATGCCTTTAGTCGCCTCTTACGACAAGCGGGGCGGTCGGGTAGCCTAGTGGTTAAAGCGTTCGCTCGTCACGCCGAAGACCCGGGCTCGATTCCCGACATCGGTACAATGTGTGAAGTCCAATTCTGGTGTCCCCCGCCGTGATATCGCTGGAATATTGCTAAAAGCGGCGTAAGACCATACTCACTCACTCTTACGACAAGCATAGTCGCCTTTTACGGCAAGCATGGCTTGCTGGAGACCTATTCTAACCCGGATCTTCACGGGTCGTTTTCCAAAAGCGGTAAACATCTAAGACCTTCAACACATCAGACTTCCCTCCAATATGAAGCCGACATGCAGTGATATAACAAAAACCGTGTTCAAAGCGACCTTAAACCAAACTCACTCACTCACTCACTGGACATTGCTTGGAGTAATCCATTCCGCCCCCTGTTCGGCTTGTCGGAGGAATCAAGCATCTTAGTTAAGGAGGCCAGCGGGGACGCATCCACTCTTCCAACAGGCCCACGATTGATCACCGATGTCAAAGCAAACACTATGTCATGATCAAGAGGGAAGCCCTTAACTTGAAGACGTGGCAGGACTCGCGGGGTTAATCCATGGAACAGCCCTTAGTGATGCCATGCCAATGATTGATCAGTAACGGGGCGTGTGCCTTGCCATACCGGGCCGAGGCGACATCAATTATGTACGTTTGATTAAAGCAATAATTAGAAATGAAGACATCAAGTATTGTGCCCCCAGAACAGTCTCCACAGCGTGGCCAGTGTCATGGCGTGATGGTTTTTTTTTTACGTTTTGACGTAGGCTTTATTGATGTTTATAACAATAATAGAAATAGCCCGCTCTGACTGACGTCTTTAGCCCTTGCTTAATCAGCTCCATTTATCGTAGGATCGTTGAAAGGTTTTACGTGTATGTTTAGACGAAATATCGATATTACTAAATGCGCACAGGCCTTAGTAAGATTTATGGGACGACTGGGCCACCCGTGCCCCCCCATTCTGCTTTGAGAGATTCGATCATAAGAAGGGGTGGTAGGGTAGCCTAGTGGTTAAAGCGTTCGTCCGTCACGCCGATGGCCCGGGTTCGATTCCCCACACGGGTACATGGTGTCTCCCGCCGTGATAGTGCTGGAATATTGCTAAAAGCGGCGTAGAACCATACTGATTCATTCACTCATAAGATTGGAGTCGGGTGAGTGAGTTTGTATTGTTTTCAGCCGCATCATGTGGCGGATCGTTGAGAGTGGGCTTGACACTGGTACATATCATGGACAATGAGCTACACCGTCAGGGTGCGATAATACACACTCATGTCACACAAATACCCCGGGTATATGTGCAGAGTGATAAAACACACATTGTATAATAAGGCACTTTGGCCTATTTTCACCACGGGAAGAGAAGCATGATGCACTTAGGCCTGTTCTCGCCACTGGAAGAGAAGCATGAGGCAATAAGACCTGTTCTCGCCACCGGAAGAGAAGCATGATGCACTTATGCCTATTTCACCACCGGAAGAGAAGCATGATGCACTTAGGCCTGTTCTCTCCACCGGAAGAGAAGCATGAGGCAATAAGGCCTGTTCTCGCCACCGGAAGAGAAGCATGATGCACTTAGGTCTGTTCTCTCCACCGGAAGAGAAGCATGATGCACCTAGGCCTGTTCTCGCCACCGGAAGAGAAGCATGATGCACTTAGGCCTGTTCTCTCCACCGGAAGAGAAGCATGATGCACTTAGGCCTGTTCTCTCCACCGGAAGAGAAGCATGATGCACTTAGGCCTGTTCTCTCCACCGGAAGAGAAGCATGATGCACTTAGGCCTGTTCTCGCCACCGGAAGAGAAGCATGATGCACTTAGGCCTGTTCTCTCCACCGGAAGAGAAGCATGATGCACCTAGGTCTGTTCTCGCCACCGGAAGAGAAGCATGATGCACCTAGGCCTGTTCTCGCCACCGGAAGAGAAGCATGATGCACTTAGGCCTGTTCTCGCCACCGGAAGAGAAGCATGATGCACTTAGGCCTGTTCTCTCCACCGGAAGAGAAGCATGATGCACTTAGGCCTGTTCTCTCCACTGGAAGAGAAGCATGAGACAATAAGGCCTGTTCTCGCCACCGGAAGAGAAGCATGATGCACCTAGGCCTGTTCTCGCCACGGGTTGACAAGCATGAGGCACTGAGTCCTCTTCTACACGTTGGGAGACGTCTCTCAGTAGAATCGATGTATACGACTCAAAAGAAAGTTCTTTCATATAGCTGTAGGTAATCTGCCAGGGTATGACGGATTAACTTTAGTAATATGAAAGAATCGGCTGTTCTCTCACTTCTTTCGAGTAATAGTTCTGGTGTAACGCACCTTGTATTGACCGTATAATATTGCGATGTATGGGTTCTTTGAAGAGACATATTCCATAACTCTTCCTAGTATGAATCGTTAACGTTCATGAGAAAATGGCAAATAAACGCATAATCCAATATTATTCACGGACTATGAGCGGAATATGAATTATTCCTATTGAAACACTCAGAAAGGCAGAATGTGTCATTTGAACAAGGAGTGACGTAAATGCATACATGCATATGTAACATAACTTGCGATAGTTCCTCCTGCCACCTTCTCAGATCTCACCAGCGGTCAGATTTTGTTGTTTAGTCTCATGCCCGGCTCACACAAGGCTGAAATTAGGAAAACCTTTTCATTTTTTGTCTATCTGGGTTTTATCAGACACAGCCTTGTAAATTCGGTTTTGTTAAAGATTAGTGTATCTATTATTTCACTAGTCTTCGGAGTTAGACCCAGTGAACAAGACAAATGTTTGCTATATTTACATAGTTGGATTTTACTTGTCCTCAGCACAATTTAATAGTCTCGGGCTAGCGGACTAGCGTGAATTTCGTAAGCGGTATTTAGGCACAGGAGACGAGGGAAACGTTCATATATACTAGTAGTTACTTGTATGTTAAATACAAACCTTGAACATCCGGGGTAGAATAGGTCTTCAGCAACCCATGCTTGCCGTAAAAGGTGAATATGCTTGTCGAAAGAGGCGATAACGGGATCGGGTGGTCAGGCTCGCTGACTTGGTTGATGCATGTCATCGTATCCTAGTTGCGTGGATTGATGCTCATGATATCAATCACTTGATTGTCTGGTCCAGACTGGATTATTTACAGTTTGGCTTTATACAACAAACAAAGCAAACCAACAAACAAACATATCTAACTTTGACCCTATTTAATTATTGGGAAAACAATGAACGCAATCTAATGAAGATTCTTAGTTGAATTTTGGCTACAGAGCACGAGCAAGAAACAAATGAAGAAACACCAAGAAACAAATTAAGAAACCCCCGGACGTTATTAGACGCTCAGGGCCCCGTTGCACAAAGCTATCTAAGTGCTAAGGTGATCATAACTCCCATACAATAACATAGGCTTACGACGGTCGTAGCGCTAAGATCGCTTTGTGCAACGGGGCCCAGGTCGTATGTCCAACTGGGAATTTGTTTATTCCTGTTTTTCCCCGATGCATTTTCCCCGTTTTCAGCTAAAGAGGCTTTCTCGGACTTCATAAAAGTAGTATTAGGTTCAGTATATGATGAGTGAGTGAGTGAGTTGCGTTTAACAGCATCACAGTTATATCACGGCATGTCAGATTAATGTGGGAGGAAAGCCCAAACTTTGGACCAAAGTGTTCATTTACCACTTCGGTGAAACCCACGAGCACGGGTATGGTGCTGACAAACCTAGAAACATAATCGGGGTGAATCGGGATTCGAACCTACAATCATAGGTTTCTGGCGTGCCCAAGGGACGCAACTCTGCACAGCGAATCGCGGCGCCCTAGACGACTGGGCCACCTGTGCCCCCTCTCAGTATATGAGATTTAATCTAAACCTTCTTACTTGTTCCTGTTAGATTAATCCCCAACATTCGAGTGAGTGAGTGAGTGAGTTGGGTTTAACACCGCTTTTAACATTATTCCAGTTATATCACGGCGTCTCAGCTTAATGTGGGAGGAAAGCCCGAAGTGATGCAGGTCTCAGACGTTTACCACTTCGGTGAAACCCACGAACACGGGTATGGTGCTGACAAACCTAGAAACATAATCGGGGCGAACCGGGATTCGAACCCACAATCATAGGTTTCTGGCGTGCCCAAGGGACGCAACTCTGCACAGCGAATTGCGGCGCCTTAGACGACTAGGCCAACCCCCCCCCCCCCCCCCCCAACATTCGAACCGACAGCAGCTTGCCCGGATAGATGAAACTCATTTGTTCCAAAGACCTGAGCTAAAAAAAACATCGAACGCCAGAGCAGCGACGCTCTCAAATGCGGAAAAAACAGATCTGTTCAGAATAAGAACAAAACCACCAAAACAGATTAATGCAGAACGTGATTGCATATTTAGGTGCTATTTCCTTTCAATCTCCTCAGCTCTCCACTGTGCAGCAAGTCGCGGTCACACGTCCTGTATGGAAACGCTGTTGTCGGATTGCAAAGCCAAGGTGGACCCCGAGGACAGAAACAACTGCACGCCGCTTTTCTACGCCATCACCCTCGGCAACATCGACTGCATGAAGATGTTGGTGCAGCATCGCGCCGACACGGCACACGTTGACAACAAAGGCAGATCGTAAGTAGCACAGATAGCCTGTGCAGATCGGAAGTAGCACGTGCATTTCATGTTTACAAGCCATTCTGGTGCCAGTGCGCCCGAGGAAAGTCTAAAATGCCTTGTTTAGCTTCACACGTTAAAAGGTGTTTAAATTGATTTTTCCTGTTCTGCCGTTAAGCTAATTCAGCCTGTCAGTTTTCATTTGCGGTTGAAGTTGTCACTATCTGATTTCAGAGAATGAATAGAGTTGATAGGATTTCAATTCCGGTGTATAATGAGTTGGACGTAAAAACTCGCTCAGCCTTGTTCTAGAAAGATCTGAAACGCAATTTGCTTTTCTGAACGCTCGTGTGATGAGATTTGAGAACGAAATTCTGAATGGGCACTCTGTTTAAATTCAGTGTTTTGTTAGCTGAACATTTTGTTCTGGGCATTGCCGTGAGAGATAGTACGATGATTTTAGGAGTGACTCTATCACTTATTATCTCGCCTAATATTTGTCGAATAGGACATTAACCTATGACGGATGGTCACAACTGTTGCTTACATGAATTGTAGTTATGACTGATATCTAAGAAAGACAACTCTCCACTTAGACCGGATTGAAGGACAATGTAGAATCTTTGCTTTCTGCCTTGACTAAATACGAATCATACAGCTGATTGCACTTTCTATTACATGTATACGAGTGTAGTGTTGCCAACTACATGGAGCCTGGCTGTAGATGTAGTGTTGCTGACTTCAGCCCGCCTGGTTGTAGATGTAGTGTTGCTGACTACAGAGCGCCTGGCTGTAGATGTAGTGTTGCCGACTACAGGGAGCCTGGCTGTAGATGTAGTGTTGCTGACTACAGAGCGCCTGGCTTCAGATGTAGTGTTGCTGACTACAGCCCGCCTGGCTACAGATGTAGTGTTGCTGACTACAGCCCGCCTGGCTGTAGATGTAGTTTTGCTGACTACAGCCCGCCTGACTGTAGATGTAGTGTTGCTGACTACAGCCCGCCTGGCTGTTGATGTAGTGTTGCTGACTACAGCCCGCCTGGCTGTAGATGTAGTGTTGCTGACTACAGCCCGCCTGGTTGTAGATGTAGTGTTGCTGACTACAGCCCGCCTGGCTGTTGATGTAGTGTTACTGACTACAGCCCGCCTTGCTACAGAAGCCAGATGACCATGCGAACCTTTGAGCTTTATCATTTAATTGGTTGGTTGTTTTGTTGTTTAACGCCGCACTCAGCAATATTCCAGCTATATGACAGCGGTCTGTAAATAATCGAGTCTGGACCCGACAATCAAGTGATTGATATCATGAGCATCGATCCATGCAATTGGGATCGATGACATGCATCAACCAAGTCAGCGAGCCTGACCAACCGATCCCGTTAGTCGCCTTTTACGACAAGCGTAGTCGCCTTTTACGGCAAGCATGGGTTGCTGAAGACCCTTTTCTATCCCGGATCTTCACGGGCCTTTATCTTTTAAAGAATGTGAAATACCTTATACCTTATTAAGTAATATGTAAATAATCAATCAAACAGATAAATTTTGATACTGTTAAATATAAAGCGGCAACAACAAAATTAACACACCCCATCCTCACTCTCCCTCCAGAGTATTACGTCCCCTGGGCACGCCAGAAACCTATGATTGTGGGTTCGAATCCCGGTTCGCCCCGATTATATTTCTAGATTAGTCAGCAAATTACCCGTGCTCGTGGGTTTCACTGAAGTGGTAAACGTCTGAGACCAGCATCACTTCGGGCTTTCCACCCACATTAAGCTGACACGCCGCGATATAACTGGAATGCTGCTAAAAGCGGCGTTAAACCAAACTTGCTCACTCACTTGAAATGAATCACTGAATTGTCTGGTCCAGGCTCGATTATTTACCGACCACCGTCATATAACTGGTATATTACTGAGTGCGGCGTTAAACAACAAACCAACCAGCCAACCAACACTCACTACAGAGTATTAAATGGCCGGTCCCTATTAGTTTAACACTGCAGCCTCAAGTTATCGGAACTACTTCATGAAGCTTTATAGCTTATAAAGTGTTGTTTGAATGACTTAGACAAAAGTCACAATGGCACACATACCCCATGGCTGTAAGTTCATAGCTTGTTTAAATATTTAAATATCGAACCCACTGCAGAGTCCCGGTGGTGTTATGCAACGTCTCCATTGATAGCCGCCGCGTAACCGAGAGATTGCGACCTGGAAACAGCAACGACCATACATTGGATTCCATTCCCGTTTCTGTTTCGTTCCGCCTTTCATGGTCGCCATAGTGGCACAGAACGACACGCATACCCACGGGGAGACGAAAAGACCTTTTGAAACCCTTTGTCACAAATCTCTCGGGTGACGCCGCTCCGACCTTGCCAGCTTGTATCTCTTCAGGTTACCGTTATTTATTGCACAGAAACGCGGGTAAGATTTCATTGGGAACACCGCTGCAACGAGACCCCCTTTATTCGCCTCTCGGGCTCAACCGAAGCGATATTTATCACACATTTAGGCTCGTTCTCACTCCCTCAGTCGGTGAGTCGACCCGATCAGCTACCCAAATCGAGTCGTGTTAACCAGATCTCCTGGCATGACGTTGTGTTCATGCTGTGGTGGAGAGCTTATCTACAGGCTGCCCTTATCTCAAAGTAGCCTCGTGTGACGGCACGCATTGTCAGTAGTGGGTGGTGTATTGGAGATTTCAGACAAGTTGTGTTTAAGGTTTTCTAACTGACTCTATGATTCCTTGGTTCCAGTCCAGCTCACTGTGCCGCCCTTAAAGGCTCTCAAGAAGCTCTTCGGGTCCTTCTGAAGAATAAAGCTGATCTGTGGTCACCAAGTCAACAGGGAAACTACCCCATACACGAGGCTACGCACGGGGGCCATGCTGGTAAGTGGTTTGGTTAGGTTGGTTGTTGTGTTACGCCGCACTCAGTAATATTCCAGCTATATGACGGCGGTCTGTAAACAATCAAGTCTGGATCAGACAGTCCCGTAAATGACGCCATGAGCATCGATCTACGCAATTGGGATCGATGACATGCACCAACCAAGTCAACGAGCCTGACCACCCGATCCCGTTACTCGCCTCTTACGACAAGCATATTCGCCTTTCACGGCAAGCATGGGTTGCTGAAGACCTATTCTACCCCGTATCTTCAGCGGTCGCTGGTTTATGCATCTGTCGAGTTTGTATTTGCCTTTTGATACTCGCGTCTAATCGATGTGTAGAACTTGTACCAGTATCTGATACGAAACCTGTACTGTGGGAACGTTCACTTGATATTTAATAGATAATTGATATTGGGAAGTGTTCTTTTACTTAGAAATGTTTAAAGATTTAGCGAGAGAGTGAGTCTAGTTAACGCTAAAACATAATTTCAGTAATATCACGGCGTGTATGTTTGGTGCAGAAGTGATCCCTACCAAATAATCCAGCGGTATCCATTTAAAATGTGGCGGGTTTTAATTATAACGTGCACACTTTATGGGGATTGCGTCTTATTTGTAATTTGTGTGTCTATTTTTACGTAAAGTGTGTACATATTTCATAGTTTAGTTGAGGGGCACGGGTGGCCTAGTCGTCTAATGCGCCGCGATTCGCTGTGCAGAGTTGCGTCCCCTGGACACGCCACAAACCTATGATTGTGGGTTCGAATCCCGGTTCAACCCGATTATGTTTCTAGGTTTGTCAGCATCATACCCGTGCTCGTGGGTTTCACCAAAGTGGTAAACGTCTGAGACCTGCATCATTTCGGGCTTTCCTCCCACATTAAGCTGACACGCCGTGATATGACTGAAGTACTGTTAAAAGCGGCGTTAAACCCAACTCACTCACTCACTCACTCATAGTTTGATTGCATGCTCTCTGGTTAATCCTTTTGGTAGGCATGGTGATACCATTTTAGTGAAACCCACGAGCATTGGTATAGTGCCGACAAAGCTAGACTCGTTATCAGGGCGAGTCTGGTATTCGAAACCACGATCATAGGATTCTGGCATACCTAAGAGACACAACTCTGCGCAGCGAATCGCAATCTCATTAAAATCAGATATTAGTTTTCGCTACCGCTAAACAAAGGTCTGAGGACATCCCATTACGGGTCACGTCAGAACGACCTTTCGCGAATTTTGACCGACCAATGAAATCACTGACAAGAAATCGACATTAGCCAATCAGAAGGCAGCTTTCTCGAGCTGGCGACTACGCTTCTAAACATATTTTGACGTATTCTCGATTAAAAAAATTAAAACTAATAAGAAGAACATTCTGGAATGACTTATAGATGGCCTAGATTGTATGGATATAATCATAAAACCCGTAACTGTCGTTCGGAATACCCTGTGTTAAATATTTCGAGGTTGCATGATTAGAAAACACATTCCGACTGTCACTTTCATGATCTGGTAAGCGACGCTCTGATTGGTTGGATGTAAGGTCGTTCTGACGTGACCCGTAATAGGATGCCCTCAGATCTTTGTTTAGCGATAGCGAGAACTAAGATCTGATTTTAATGAGATTGAGCGAATCGCGGCACCCTGGACGACTGATTTAGTTACTCGTGCCCCACTTTAATCTTTAGGTTAATGGAAAATCCTGATTATCATTTATAATGGTATCTAGGGGGAGAGCAGAACTATTAGTACATGACATGAAATCGTGTCTGTTTTGTAAACTCATGGAAAACCATAATCATAAGAAATGTCATGTTTATGAATCACTATCAAATAGTGATGATACCAGGTGGTAGCGGAAATGGGAGCGTATCCTGCGCCACCGGTGACACCGTAACAAACACACGAAAAGGAATGTCAATTGTCCACCTGAAGAAATGTACATTTGGGGAACATTGGGGATGGGGGTGGGGGCTATGTGAGCATGTAATATTCGTGGTGTGGGTAGGGAAGCGGGGTTGCAGAACATTAAATATTCTGGAGGTGAGTGTGTATAGGGGTGTGTGTGTCAGAATGTGTTTTCGATCATTGAGTGAAGGTATACCTATTTATCTGAAAAAGAAGTCCTCAAACTATGATCGGTCCCTAAATGTATTTAATTATAATTAACTGTATTTACAGTCTGTCGTCCTGTCTGTAATATGTTGAACTGTTACTATGGTATGTTGATACTAGGGCTAGGACGGGTAACTCGGGTACTATGACCCGGGTACCCACAGGACTATCCATACCCGTGGTTAGTCACGTTATATATTGTTTAATGACAAAAAGTATCTGAACCTCTATGTTTAAACTACAAATCACTAATGTTCGCAGTTCTTCCTGACTACTACACCCATTCCTTCTGACATTTATATGTTTGAATAAAAATATAACTTCAGTGAACTTCAGTGTGTACACCAGATCGTTTCATACATGTATCTAAACACATTCTACCAGACCTACGGTCAAACATTTTCCAATCGGACAGTTTGTACCTACCTCTTGAGACCTACAGCGGGTAGCAAATTTGGACTCCCCCCAGCCCTAGTTGATACGTATAATTAAAATGTACTTTAAATTGTTTTTAAAATGATGGTTGAGGACGTTTAACTGGAAGCATAACACGTCAATCAAACACCTTAGAATCGATATAGGCTCGCTCCAACCCTCAACTACCTCAATCGATATCTCGGATCAAATATTTTCCAATCGTTTCAAGTTTGTGCGGTAAGACTTTTAAATATCCCTGACCCCTTCGCCTCACCCTTTATTAAACCACCCCCACCAGCACCCCCACCCCCCACCCCCGTCCCCCTCTCTTGAACGCTCCCCCACCCGAATTCTCGTTTGTTCGTGTTACCATATAACCCCAATTTATCCCTGAATTATATTTGCTCACTCCTGTACTTTGACACGGAGTGTATCCCAACACCAATAAGGCCCCATATAACAGTAAACCTGTCGATGGGGAGGGGGTGGTATATATCGTTACGGTTGATCCCACGAATCTGCGCAACTAAACAATTCTATAGTATCAGAGAGCCCATCAGTCGTCACGAAGCAATGCAGTAGGTCGGATTGTGTAAAGCTATCCTGGGTGCACTGCCGGTCACGTTATGTGAGTAAACTATCTCATCTAACACCGTATGTTTTACATCGAGACAACGCACTACCAAGTTTTTCTCTCTGAATACACAACAAAGTTATTGTTAGCGTGGAAATTCAATGCGTATGTAAAGCGTTTAACATGTGTCGTGCTTTATCATGACGCGAATCTGTAAGTTCAACAGACCCGTTGAGGGTTTCTTCTTGTAAGTGCAATTAACGAGCTGAGTGTTCACATGACAAGAACATGTAAGAAAATAATGCCTAAATCAATATTAATATTCCTAATAGAGTGTGCACATTTGCATGCACTTGAGAAAGTAAACATAAATATTGTTTTGTGCACGCAAAGAGCAAATATTTAAACGAAACACGAGACAAACGTTAAAAGGAAAAAACGAAGTTGATTGATCTCAGTGATTCGTGAGGGTTGTAACGATTTTATCTCACTTGACTGCGACATGCAATTTGCTTTACGATCTTAGGGACCGATCATTTGATAACCAAGGGTGGCCATGAAAATGTTATTTGGATTTATTCCAAAAAGATAATTATCCACTGACTGTCTAAAGCAAGGGCTATTGGTCCCAACAGTCCTTGAATCGTCCGTTTTTATGAAAATAAGTTTGTACAGCGACTGTACAAATAATCGTTTTCTGACCAAAAAACCCCAGAAATTTACATCATAGGCCCATTAACCCGTGTAAGTACACTTCGATGTTTTCAGTCATGTCGAAATTGGATAGGCGACATGTGAAGAATAATTTTTAACTAAACTTATATTATTCTAAATATCTTTGAATTAAAGTAGTTCCGTTACATATTCAAAACTGACATTGTGAATAGACGCCTTTGATCGTCCATATCTCTAAAGATATTTGTTTTAAATGTACGGCTATGGCGAGAGTCACGACCTGATACTAGAGAGAGTCGGTATTGCCTACCAGTGACCTCTGGTTCAAGTTACAGTAAACTACGGTTATAACGAACTCAAATGAATCACTAATTTTAGTTCATAATAACCGTAGTTCGTAATAAGCATATGTACAACAAATGACCGGGACTAAAATACAAATTCGTTATATCGGTCAGTTCGTTAAAAGCGTGTTCGTTATAAACGTAGTTTACTATAAACTACTTTTATGTGGATGACTGCAAAAAAGGAATGTATCCAACAAATTTGAGTAGGTGCGTGACATCAGTTATACGGATGGGTGTGTGTTTCTATTTACTTGCTTTTAATACGTTGAGCAATACAATGGGTGGTTGACCCAAAGAATGCGTGTCACACGGTACAATCTTGGGAGCCGAACTGATATTTACGTTATGTGATTAAGCACTACACATCTCTAGTTCACATTAGAGCAATTACTACACTGAGGGCAGCTTAACGCGGTTGTATATGTGCATGGGGACTTATGATGTTTACAGATCTAGTAGTATGGCATGATCACGTGTATACAGTGTGGAGATTGAGGGTATGGCTTTTCGCGCTGCAAAATACCCACGTTGGCAATCGAACCGCACACACCGTGTCGAGCGAACGCTTCGACCACTACGCTAATCCACGGGCCTATCGTGGAAGCTTTATAGTGAGTATTGTGTTACGCCGCTTTTAGCAATATCAATATCACGACGGGACACCAGAATGAGCTTCACACATTGTACCCATCTGGGAAATCGAACCGCAGTGTTCACCGTCTCGAGCGAACGCTTTAACCACAACGCTACTCAACAGGCCTATCATTGAAGCTTTATAGTGAGCATTGGTTTACGCCGCTTTTAGCAATATTCCAGCAATATCACGGCAGGGGACACCAGAATGGGCTTCACAATTTGTGCCCATGTGGGGAATCGAACCCGGGTCTTCGGCATGACGAGCGAACGCTTTAACCACTAGGCTATCCCACCCCCTGCATGATTAGAAACACATTCTGACTGTCTCTTTCGTGATCTGGTAAGCGACTCTCTAACTGGTCTGATGAAAGGACGTTCTGACGTCACCCGCAACAGATGTTCTCAGATCTTTGTTTAGCGGCAGCGAGAACTAAGATACGATTTTAATAAGATAGTTTCATTTCTGCATCTTAAAAATACGTTTAGTAACAGTTTAACTAATCAGAGCACCTAAGCCTCAGAGGTGCAAACACATTGTTGCAACAAATTCTTATTGTGGTGACACCTGGTGTTCGCGAAAATACTATTCTAGCGGAACGGTAAATTGGTGGTAAACTAGAAGCTTTATCAGGAAGACTTATCGAAATGCATTATAGGAAACTACGTTTATAACGAACATGCTTATAACGAACTGACGGATATAACGAACATATTTTGAGGTCCCGAACATTTGCTGTATATACGCTTATAACGAACTACGGTTATAACGAACTAAACATTAGTGGTCCCTTTGAGTTTGTTATAACCGTAGTTTATTGTAGTTGTTCTAAGTACATAAGCTGCTACAGAATATTCTTTTCCATGCATATATTAACATACATAAGTCATACATGTAAAAGATAGCATTTCTACGACTGTCCATATAAGTCATAAGTTACGTACAAAAGTACCGCTTTCTTATTATAACTCGAGCTAGTATACGACCCCATGGTATCTGAAAGGAATGTCACTAATATCGATAATGCTCTACCATGATCACTAGCAATATAAGGAATACATACAAGGGTGGTGAATACCATACTATCCGCCCTCACTAAGCCGGGGATGGTAGATAGCTAGGTTAAATTGAATAGATGTCAGTATTCTATGAGTGTAAACAATTTCCATTTGATGTGTGACAGTCTTCGTACTTTTGTTCCTCGGTGCTGGTCGACAGTGCCGTGGGTTATTTGTGGACCATCATGGACTAACGGCTGCTATTTCTACTGGTGTGAATAGGGGTCGTCGCCGATGTATTTAATAAAGTCAGCGAAGCATGGAGAAGTAACGGTAAACGGGTGTGATGTGATTACAAGGTATTCACGTGACCTCTCGGCACCTATGTCGAATTGTGTACGTCGATCATGGGCGGCAGTATGGCTGGTGCGATTAAATTGACGTTATATTTATATTTTGATGGTTTAGGCGTTTTTGAAACAGTAGAGAGTCTGTGAGTAGAGTTTTACACGTTATAGCATTAGTCCAGCGATATTATGGCGAGGGACATAAAGAATGGGATTCACATGCGGGAAATGTGGGAATCGAAACCGGGTCCCCCGCGTGATGATGAGTGATGCCATTTGTGCTCTCCCGTTGCTTTTAAAGAAATTTTTCTGTGAGTTTATAATTATTAGGAATATATGTGTGGAATCGTTGCGCTAGTTACCGGTACGCGGCATCTTAGGCCATCCACTTCAGCTGAAATCGGAGATGTGAAGTGAGGTGAAATGGGGTTTAACTTCGCGTCCAAGATTATACTAGTCCTGACTGATGCCGATTTATAGTGTTAGCTCACTGAGATACCATGCCGCAGTTTAACATGAATACCCCACTCAGACACAGTATACTGACTCCGAGCCGACCAGTCCTTGTATTAGCCTCTTAATGTCGAGCACCAGACAGCGTCTTTAAACGTCTTTTGGTATGACGCGGCCGGGGATTGAACCCCAGACCTTCCGCTCTCTGGGCGGACGCTCTACCACTAGACTACGGAGGTAGTCTGAAATCGGAGAGAAACTCTAGTAATTCGTGTGTTCAATTCTCGAATTCTGTTGCACTAATCATCGATCTCTCATTCTAAGCATTGCTTATTCCGCTCTGCGGCTTGCAAGTGTCGGGTGTTCTGTCTAAACGTATGTCATAACTATTTAGTTATGACTGGCGTCAGAGATAGATGTTATAACACTGTTGTTAGAAATAGCAGTTACAACAGGTGGCATACATTGCAGTTATAACACTGTGGCAGAAAATGAATTCCATCGTGACGTATTTCAGTCACCTGTCTTCTAGTCTATGGGTATCGGTTGATGACTTCCTTTAATGGTTTACGTACACAGAATAGTTTCCCTATTTGATACGAGCGCCTCCGTGGTCTAGTGGTAGAGCGTCCGCCCGGAGCGAAAGGTCCGGGGTTCGATCCCCGGCCGCGTCATACCAAAAGACGTTAAAAGATGGTACTTGTTTTTACCCTGTCTGGCGCTCGGCATTAAGGGGTTAAAGCAAGGACTGGTCGGCTCGGAGTCAGTATACTGTGTCTGAGTTGGGTATTCATGTTAAACCGCGGCATGGTATCTCAGTGAGCTGGCACTATAAATCGGCATCAGCCCGGACTAGTACAAGCAGCCACACACACACATACACGTACATGCACGTCGCTATCTAAGTGCAATAATCTTGGACGCGACATTAAACCCAATTTCACCTCACCTCACCTCACCTCACCTCACCTCACCTCACCTCACCTATTTGAAACACCCTTTCGTGTGTGTGAGCAAAGAGAAAACAGTTATAAATAACTAATGACGCGATGTCACGTGTGCTGTCCGTAGGTGTCGCTATCAGGTCCATGGATCAGAGGTCAAGAGTTGCACTTTTATTCATCGGTCAAATCGTTATTTGATTCCGTTTCATCAATACATCTTGATACACTTGTGTATCATAACTTATAGATGCTAGACATAATTCTAAGAGACATAGGACAGCCTCAGGCGTTGCACTACTGAATATGTCTCTCAGTGTTAGCTCAGAGTTCCTACTTCTGTTCGTTCCTTTATCCATTTGTTAACATGGAGATTCTCTGAAACGGCTGAACGAAAACTGAACGTTTAGGAAGTTGTCAAGCAAATATTGAATATATTTTGAATTATTATTTTTTAATCTTTAAGAAAATGTCAAAGCATCTGGTGGTCGAGCTTAGTACCTTTGTTTGGGTGTGGTTCAACGTTCCCGTTGGTTTTGCTCATACTGTTAACCACTTGTTTACATTGTACAGACTCCAATATTTACAGACCGCCGTTATATACCCGGAGTTGTGTCGAATGTGGCGTTAAGTAACATTCACTTAAAAAAATGGCAAATGTTGAAATATGTTTAAGTATCTTCGATTGGATGGATATACACTGAGTCTCTTATTTGGTTTCTACGTTTGTCTACCCGTGAAGATCCAGGGTAGAATAGGTCTTCAGCAACCCATGCTTGCCGTAAAAGGCGACTATGCTTGTCGTAAAAGGCGACTAACGGGATCGGGTGGTCAGGCTCCCTGACTTGGTTGATGCATGTCACCGATCCCAATTGCGTGGATCGATGCTCATTTTATCAATCACTGGATTGTCTTGTCCAGAGTCGATTATTTACAGACCGCCGTCATATAGCTGGAATATTGCTGAGTGCGGCGTTAAACAACAAACCAACCAACCAAACCAATCTACGTTTGTAAACACCATACCTGTGCTCGTGGGTTTCACCAAAGCTACAAAACGCTTCACATCGCGTTTTTCTCCCCCATTACGCTGTAATGCCGTTCTCGGACTGAAATTCTGTTTAAAGTGGCTTTAAACCAAACTCACTCACTCTCGGTTCAAACACCCAAGATTCTACTTAGTAACTATCCTAGTCCAAGGCAACCAAACGATGCAATGTACTCATGTTCATGATCATGATAATAATCAAGCGTTTATGTGTTACAGAAATTGTGAGATTCTTCCTGGCCCAGAGTGGCAATGACGATGTTGTGGACTTAGCCAACGACGACGGTCGCACCTGTCTACACATAGCTGCGCTAACCAACAACCTTAATATCTGCAAACTACTCTTAGATGCTGACGCCAACGTCAACACCGTCATGATGAGCAAGGTACGTCGCCGTCAACCACTTTCCCAACGCTTGTCACGTCACTAAGGTGACGTGAGGTGAAATGGGTTTTAACGTCGCGTCCAAGATTATTGCACTTATATAGCGACGTGCATGCATGTGTGTGTGTGTGTGTGTGTGTGTGTGTGTGTTGCTGCTTGTGCTAGTCCGCACAAATGCCGATTTTATAATGCTAGCCCACTGAGATACCATGCCGCTGTTTAACATGGATACCCCACTCAGACACAGTACACTGACTCTGAGCCCACCAGTCCTTGTTATAACCCCTTAATGCTGAGCACAAGGCGGGGTAACAAGTACTATCTTTAAACGTATTTTGGTTTAATGCGACCGGGGATCGAACCCACGACCTTCCGCTTTCTGGGCGGACGCTCTACCACTAGACCACAGAGGCGGTCCGTCTCCAAGGCTTGTAGTAGTTAGCTTGATATCTAGATTGGAAATATTGTACTGTATTGTTTAGGCGAGATCGGCGAAACCAGTATGATATATACAACTATACAACTCAACTTAATATGAACCTGTACTATATCATTTCCAAGAAATTATTAAATAGTATTCGAATGACAACATCGGCAAACATTTCACGTTCAACACCCGGACTTGTTCCCTGTAAGATATCAGCAATAGTCATTGAAATTTGCCTAAACCTCCGAGTAGCTACATATAGTCTGTCAAAGATTACGAAGTGTTTACATTAACCATGACGAAAGTGATCAATTGGCGAACACACCGCCTTCTATGTCGATATGCACTCTTTACTATACTAGAGCATGTTTTTTATCCGCACGCAATGATATAATTATCGTTTTACTTCCTGGTGAGAATGGACTTCAGGCGAAATTGTAACCGAGATTGTTGGCGTTTCAAATACCCTAAGTTCAAACCGTATGAAGAGTGTCGGGGAATTATTTATGGGTGTTGTGGGGTAATAAATTCAAAACGTAAACGCCAAAGAAATCAGTCTTGACCATCGATTGAAACAGATTTCTTTGGGCTAAAAGGCAAAATATTTATCGAAATTTTAGTAATGCTTTGAGTAACGTTGACTCGTTCCAACATGGACATGGTAACATGTCGGAGGTTAAAACACATTAACAATGGACCTTTCGTAACTTTCTCCCCTTGACCAAACATACAGAATTCATCAATCTGTCAATTCTTATCTTGTCACTCAAAGGCCAATCAATAATTCAACGTAGGATTGTAGACAAAGGTTGTAAGAACAATAACCCCGAACGAAGTCGGATTAATGGTAGGTCGATGTTGAGATACTGGCAGTGAAAGAGCCAGCAAGATAAGACCAACACCCCGCGACCAACCTGGTACACACACTCGATGGCATGAGGCAGGCACCAAACACGGCAAGAAAGGAGGGTGCTTGAGTGATTCGATTAAGGTCATGCCTGGTCTATTTAAAAGACTATACATTGTTTCTTTCCTTCGCAGTTACGACGCGTAAGTAATTCTTACATTTTTTGTCACCCCAACGAATTATATTTTCGTTCGTGGGATCATTTATCGTTGGTGCCCCAACGCCCCTGTGACTGACATTCGCTTTCTGATAAACCTTAGTGATGCATATTGGTTTTATGTTGATATACTTATTTATCTGATTGTTTTTTTTCTGTAAGGTGATATCGGCTCGTGTTTCTAATTTAAAATCATTTGGAAGTTTATAATAGTCTTCCAATGGAGTACTACTGACACAGTTAGAAAGGATTGCATCTGGAAGGCGTCTTCAGAGGGCCTAAACGTGGACCCATTGGCCATACTCACAGTTCAATCCTTACATGTACTTTCATTAATTCGGTCATTCATAGCTTACTTTAGTTTCTTAAATTGTATTATATACTAGTATGTAATTATATCAGTTAAGGAATACCCAAGTTACCTTAAATAGTCCCTGTACACACAAGCCACTGTTACATTTCGACCAAGTATCGTCATATTTTAACAATCTCAAACACATAACATCTCTATTTCTTTGTTTATTTCGACATTATTTTGTATGACTAACTCACCTTTGAGAAAAACACACAACCTTTACTAATCATAAAGAAAATATGATTGATCCAATAGAAAAATATCGATTATAAACATGATGGTTGGTGCTATTTTCACATACATGTATGCTATCCCCAATGCCTATGTTCCAATGGGGGAGATTTGAATGTAGCTTGCTAAAAACGCTAAACACTTAAACACTTTAACCTGTTTTTTAAACAATTACGAGACTGAAGTTGTGATTTGGAACAAACTGCTTCTCAAGTTGAAATAGGTTCCTCATATAAGCTACACTGAGTTGTATTTATGCAATCTAGTGTTCATTGATTTTTGTTCCATAAACCTGAATTTGATTTATGAAGTGTGTCGTAAGATTTAAACATACGCCCCTTAGTGAATGCAGTCTGAGTGTGCGTCTACCCAATCCTTTGTTATTTCACGTCAAGTATGGGCCACATTTGATTACAAACTACCCGCTGTGACGAGTATAGGCCAACGGAACTATTCGCTGATTGAAGTGGGAGATTGTATCTATGTAGGTCGGCCATGTCGTAGTGAGGGTGTTTGTCAAGCATTTGTCAGGCCATTTGTCAAGCTTTTCATTCCAATGCAAGCAATGCTGAGAATACTGCTCCTTCATAATTAAATGTTCCACTCAGTATGTCAGAATGCATTTGTTATATAGTTAAATGCATTTTTAATCAGTGGTTATGCAAGCTTTATAACGTCCACGAATTACCATTTATGGTTGCGGAAATTATACCCACATTCATCACCTATATTGTTAATATATATAGGATAAGATGAAGAAAAATAGTCCATTGTTATGTCAGATGATTTATTAATAATACTGACAATAACAGTTATACATTATTTAATATAAATTGAAATTTATGACACCAATGGATGTGTTAAATGGCTTTTTAATTGTATAGTGAGATCCATTTTTCAGAGCGATTACATTTACATAGTGTCCTAGAAAGAATACGTATTAAGTCCACGTGATTCAGCGTGCAGCTTCAAATGTATGTTACACTGAATACATCAAACAAAGCATTAAAAATAAGTCATTGGTGTCATGATATTTGATTCAGAATAGCATCGTTCGTGGTGATTATGAAATTGTAATGAACATAATACAAAGCATTATAGTACTTTCCAGCAATAGACTATCCAACACGATTGAGTGTTGTATTCGTTTTCCCGTGCCTTCTATGGCGTATTCATATGCCTCCATTGTATCCCTTTATATCGAGTCGACCAGTGCTGTAGCATGTATTACTACATGTCATCGTCAGAGTCAGGTTCCAGATGGATAATGTCATGCCGCCATGCAATAACCATGGTTCATTGTTCGTGATAGAAATACCAAGCAAATAACACTAACAGAACGGAGGAGAATACACGACCTTGTCGACTCCTTGTCGGTTGTATTGTATGGTGGTACTCATAGACCATGTTGTCATTTCCAGGGAAAGTACTACACTCCTACTGACGCCGCCCTTCTGAAGGGACATAGGGAGACGGGGGACTATCTCATCTCCAAAGGGGGCAAAAAGGGGAGCTTCATCACCAACGATGCTGCTATTATCATTCAGAGAAACCTTAAGCTCAAAAGCAGGCTAAGGCCGACCTCTTCAACAAGGAGAGTCAAGTCCCCCAAGAGAAGGGATTCTAACAGGTTAGAGGTGTTGTCCCCAGAGAAGGTTGAACCGAGAGAAGAGGCAGAGGAGATTCATATTGAGAGTGAAAATGTGAAAGAGGAAGATTCCAAACCCGCTCCTGTGTCAGCAACTGTGAATTTACAAGCTCAGCGGAAGCAAACGCCTGAAATTAAGGAAGTGAAATCAACGGACTCAAAGAAAACAGAGACGAAACCTGCAGAGAAAAAGAGCCCCAGTAGAAATGATGCTTCTGTGAATACTGACAATAAATCGTCTTCTCCTAGGAAGGGGATTCTGAAATCAACCAAGGAGAACGGCAAAGAGAACGCAGAACCAATGGGGTCGAGTCCTACAAAACAGAAAAAGAAAGATGTGAAGGATGTTCCTGAGGTCACTGCCACCAATGGTACAGCAGATACGAATTCTCACAACAGTGTGGATTCTGGGGAGTTTTACCGGGCTAGCTGTCAAAGGGAGAGCAATACATCCGAGCCAAGGTCTCGCTCCAGGATGTCAAAGAGCAGCAGGATACTGGCTCAGGAGGTACAGGCGAGTGTGCGGCGGTACGAGGAGGAGAGACGGGCGGTCAGGGAGTATCACCAATTAAGGAGGGCACAAATCTACACCGGCCCGCTCTACGACATCGCCCTCTTCAGCAGCAGCTTCCACCAGAACAACCGGGAAGATGCTTTCGGTACCCATGACAACGACCGACCGGCCAAGAGGCAAACTTTCTACACAATGTCGCAGTCCAGTGAACATGTCAACGGTAAGCCTTCACGTTAGTTTTGTTTGACGTATCGTATATATTCAGCATTATCATACATCCATGTCAGAATGATGACGTATGTTTGGTCCACGTCATCTTGATAAAATACTGCGTAACACGCCTTGGCGGGTAGTAAATTTCTCAGCGGAGGAATAAATCTCTTATACCCCGCCACGAGCAATACAGGCTACACGTGCATTTGTCAGAGGCAGAAGAAATCCCTTATAACCCGCTTCAAAGAATAAAGCCGCAGTCTTTTTCCGAGTCAATGGAAGTCACGTGACACAGCACAAGTTAACCTCAGCTCAACCGAACAGCTGTTTTCGATCAATTTTGAATTTGTGTTAATTCGTATACAACGTCACATAAAAAAAAACATGTCGGTGAGATAAGTTCGCCCCGAGCCGGGAGTGTTATAAAACCCAACAGGGAAAGCATATAACCCCATGTCCCCCGAGTAATCCTGCTACAGCTTATAACGTAATTGGATGGGACGGATCATTTAATATAGGGAACGAACGAACCACTTGTTAGTGAGAGGATGTGTGTTCAGTCACTACTTGAAAACATACATTATTTCTCTGAATGGAGTAGCCAAAAAAACACAATTGTACTATTTCTCACATTTGTGTATTTTGGGGAACAAATTATGTTTTTCAAAATAAACCTACACGACACAGTACACTGACTCCGAGCCGACCAGTCCTTGGTTTAGCCCCTTAATGCCGAGCGCCAGGCAGGGTAACAGCAAGTACCATCTTTTAATGTCTTTAGCTATGATCGAACCCCGGACCTTCCGCTCTCCGGGAGGACGCTCTACCTCGCCGAAGACCCGGGTTCGATTCCCCACATGTGTACAATGTGCGAAGCCAATTTCTGGTGTCCCCCGCCATGATATTGCTGGAATATTGCTTAAAACGGCGTAAAACCATACTCACTCACGCAAGTAAAGTTCACAGACTAAACAAACAAGTCGGATAATATTTAACGATTCCAGAGTCACATGTTTGAGTAAGGCTTCAGTTGCTATTGAACTGATAACAACAAATACTGCTTGATCTGAACAAATTCGATTTTTAGCTATGGCTCTTGTTACAACAAGTAAAGTCCATAGTTCAAGTCGAATCGGTCAGTGTTGTTACGAGGTACAACGAGTAGCTAAGACTTCCAATCTCGTGAAGATATACAGAATAATGCATTATACTACATTAATCGTGAAGAAATATCCTATGTACACCAGTCAAGCCGTAGTTTGGGGAACTTCTGTTCAATCGTCAAAGACGTCATATTTCGCTGTGAAGAATTGCGTGGCTTAGAGGCACCAGAAATCCAGAAGCCATGGTCGTGGGTTGGAATCAAATGTCGCCCTGATCATGTGTCTTGGATTAGCATCACTATACCAGCGTCGTGGGTTTTAACAAAATGTTGACTTCCATGACCTGGGTTACTTCGGGCTTTCCTCCCACATCAAGCTGACCCGCCGTTATGAAACTAAAATAGAACAGGTGGAGATTTAGTGTGTTTAGGGCATAGTAGGGATAGGGTTGTTGTATACAGATGCGGGAGTAGGGTTGTATACACATTTTTGTTTTATCCCCTTCATGCCGAGCGCCAGGCAGGGTAATAACAAGCACCATCTTTTAACGATCCCGGGGCAGAATAGGTCTTCAGCAATCACGGCTTGCCGTTAAAGGCGACTATGCTTGTCGTTAGAGGCGACTAAGGGATCGGGTCGTCAGGCTGGCTGACTTGGTTGATGCATGTCATCGATCCCAATTGCTTGGATCGATGCTCATGATGTCAATCACTGGATTGTCTAGTTCAGACTCTATTATTTACAGACCGCCGTTATATAGCTGGAATAATGCTGAGTGCGGCGTTAAACAACAAACAAACACCGCCCTTCCGCTTAGACACAAGGGAAGGGGTGGGGGTTTGGTCGGTTGTTCCAGAATGAAACGTTATATGATGGCGCTTACAACACAACTCACATCAGCACGATTCAACAGCATTCATGGTTGACGGTTATTCTGACCCGCATGGTGCGTGTGGTTGCGTGTGGTTGCGTGTAATATACGGGTACGAAACACGACCCGTCAGTGCAAGGTGATCGGGCACATTAGCTTTACAGCACACAGGGTCGTATTATTTAGTGGCACGTTTATGGGCAGCATGCAATGTGAATACATATGAATAGATAAAGAAGTTACTTTGTAATCTCGTACGGTTAAAAAAATGGTCTAATTGTGACATGCAAAAAGTACGTTACTTCAAGGCAGATATTAGTATGATTTGGCCGAGGTTCATGGCACCGCTACATTGTAGACTTCGCGTGTCATAACTATGGAATACTGTAAGGGACGTTCTCGCGACCTCAACCTCACAACAGTTTTGCTCAAATCTTGCATTGCGCACTTTTTGCATTTATAACTCGAGATCGCGAGAATGTCCCTTTCGTCTTTTGGTACATAACCGCCATCACCAGCCGATCATTGAGGATGAAGATGTTCATGCTCTCACAATGTTACCAAGTTGAAACGAAACTTGAAGCTATTTTTGGGCGGTCGGGTAGCCTAGTGGTTAAAGCCTTCGCTCGTCACGCCGAAGACCCGGGTTCGATTCTGACATGGGTGCATTGTGTGAAGCCCATTTCTGGTGTCCCCCGCTGTGATATTGATGGAATATTGCTAAAAGCGGCGTAAAACCATACTCACTCACTTCAGTTATTTTACCTTAACTACAATGACAACGTATCACGATGTTTTCAAACTATCTTTCAAGTTTTATATGCCAGTGGTATTCTCTGTGTGTTCGATCAGACTGGATTCTCTTAATATACTGATTGAAATTAATAAGGGAACAATTAATTTTAGACACAGTAAAATGATAGACAATCATGGGTTTCCAGCCTTGTCTATCCAATACGCGTCGGAAACAATGCACACGAACATTCGATTCTGCCGTGTTGAATTTGTGGGCTATTTCAAAGTGACAGTGAAGCTTATTTCCCTATATTTTTCATTGTTCCCTTATTCGTTTCCACCAGTTTATAACGATGTTATAACATGCAGCTGTATCTTGATATAACATATTGCAGGTGACATGGAGTTCTTGTCTCGGACTGACGATCACACTCAGGCGAGAAAGGTATTCACAATTTTTATTTTTCAAGTTTACGTCAAACATTTCTTACCCGTGGAGATCCGGGTTAAAATTGATCTTCAGCAACCCACGCTTGTCCTAAGAGGCAGCTAACGTGATTGGTTGGTAAGGCTCGCTGACTTGGTTGATACATGTCATTGTATCCCAATTGTGTAGATCGACGCTGGTTTCTCTAGTCCAGGCTCGATTATTTACAGACTGCAGACTAGCTGGAATATTGCTGAGTGCCGTTAAACAACAAACAAACATTTGTTATCAAAATATACTGTCAAAACGTTTATACTCTCTGTTGTATAGACTGTGTTCGTCTTAACCTTGTTTACATCATCATCGGGTAGCCTAGTGGTTAAAGCGTTCGCTCGTCACGCCGAAGACCCGGGTTCGATTCCCAACATGGATACAATGTGTGAAGCCCATTTCTGGTGTCCCCCGCCGTGATATTGCTGGAATATTGCTAAAAACGGCGTAAAACCATGCTCACTCACTCACTCACTGTTTACATCATCAGTTTATGTGTCTGTCTTAATATTAATATGCTATGAGTCGGTAAGAGATTTTTGTTTTATGCGGTAATATTCCAACAACTGTATGTCACGTCAAGAAACACCTGACATGGGCACACATTGTACCCTTGACCCGCGTGGGGATCGAACCAGGGCCATTAAACCCCCCGGCTATCTCACCGCCCCTGTAACAGACGATGAACTTTGCAGCATCTAATTTGTATCTATAGAACATTGTGTTCATTGTCGCTGTCATTGGATTACACATTTGATACGTAACTAAAATAATTGGTTGATCGCCTAATAGACGGAGTGAGTGAGTGAGTGAGTTGGGTTTAACGCCGCTTTTAACAGTATTCCAGTTATATCGCGGCGTGTCAGCTTAATGTGGGAGGAAAGCCCCAAGTGATGCAGCTCTTAGACGGTTACCACTTCGGTGAAACCCACGCCTTATAGACGGAACATGTATGTTATACTATATATAAAATGATCTCTTGTCTTGACACACGCTAATCCCTTTATAGTGGAGTATGGTATTGAAATATGGCACTTGACTACCGTTGTGTTCGCCCGAAGGATATTTGGTTAAATTCAGTGACTGCTGTACCAAGGAGGTGGATTCAGTGCGAATGGTTATGTATGAAACTCACTGATCTTTCAGGCTCAGAAGGCAAAAGTGAAGTCGGATTCCAACATTGCGAGGCAGCCATCATCGAGGAAGCCAAAGAAAATGAACCAAAATGTCAACGAGGTCAGTATTTTAATCAAACGCTTGTATGTACATCTAGGGGTAGAGGTGAGGTCAAATGGGGTTTAATGTGGCGTCCAAGATTATTGCACTTATATAGCGACGTGCATGCACGTGTGTGTGTGTGTGTGTGTGTGTGTGTGTGTGTGTGTGCATGGCCGCTTCTACTAGTCCGGACTGATGCCGATTTATAGTGCTAGTTCACTGAGATACCATGCCGCTGTTTAACATGAATACCCCACTCAGACACAGTATACTGACAAACCTTGTATTGGCCCCTTAATGCCGAGCGCTAGACAGGGTAACAACAAGTACCATCTTTTAACCTTTTTTTGGTATAACGCGGCCTGGGATCAAACCCCGGACCTTCCGCTCTCCGGGCGGACGCTCTACCACTAGACCACGGAAGCGGTCATCTAGGGGTAGAAGACCAGTACATGTCGTGGAAACACAGTTCGGGCAAGGGATACTATACGAAATTCACGCTAGTCCTCATTGACTAGCATCATTTCAGGGCTATGATTCTGATCCCGTTCTTGATTCTACAATTTTGCTATAAACTGGAACTAAATAAAAATAACACTCATAAAAATGTAAACATTTTGTTTCATTCAAGCAGGATGAGCTACAAACTCCGAGGACTACTGCAATAACATTTGCACTAGTCCTCTGGAATACTCTTAAAAAGCGAATTTCGAAGGCAGGATTTCATACTATTCATACTGCATATAATTTAGTAAAACATTTAGAAATCTTTTTGATAGTTATCAGATGTATTCATCTAAATTAGACTTTGTTCAAGTGGACGCTTTCATATCTTTTACTTCTAACAAAACTATATGTAGAGGTAAGACTGTCATGTGTCCAAAAGCCAATTTAAGAGGTATTCAGGCGCGGTTTGCTAATATTTAAACATGATCAAGTCTTTGCCCCGAGCTGACTTTCCGAAGAGATGCTAATTCAAACCCAGTTCAAGCATATGGTTAAAGATCAACTTTGCACGTAGGTAGATGTTCCTTGGCATTCGAATTTTTTTTCGCTTCCTTTGCCATTACTGTGAAAGGCCAGAAAGAATAAGGTATATAGGTGTCACGTCTATGGATGTGTTTGATATATTTTCCAAATATAGACCTTATCTTACCTCGTCCTTTAAAGAGACATTCCCCTCTCAATGGGGTCGGGGGCACGGGTGGCCCAGTTGTCTAAGGCGCCGCGATTCGCTGTGCAGAGTTGCGTCCCTTTGGCACGCCAGAAACCTATGATTGTGGGTTCGAATCCCGGTTCGCCCGGATTATGTTTCTAGGTTTGTCAGCACCATACCCGTGCTCGTGGGTTTCACCGAAGTGGTAAATGTCTAAGACCTGCATCACTTCGGGCTTTCCTCCCATATTAAGCTGACACGCCGCGTTTTAACTGAAATACCATTAAAAGCGGCGTTAAACCCAACTCGCTCACTCACTCTCAATGGGGTCAAGTGTTGGGTGCATCGATTGGTCGAACTACCGATCGTGATTTACTCCGAAGGAACAGGATGTATTGTGTTGTTACGTCTATTCTCCTGTTGCTGCACATCAGGACAGACACCAGAAGGACAAGGATGTGGAACAACTGGCCAACCAGACCGAGCAACTGTATACTGACCTCAACAACAAGGCGGCGGCCAGAGTCCAGTCTGCCAGACAGATGAACAATGAACTCAGGTCTTCGTTTGACCAGGATGCCAACAGGGGCAAGAGGGCCACGCCACAGAACGGGCATAGGTAGGTCAGGGGTGACGGGACCACGCCACAGAAAGGTTTTGGTTTGGTTGTTTGTTTAACGCCGCACTCAGCAATATTACAGCTATATAACGGCGGTCTGTAAATAATTCAGTCTGCATCAGACGATCCAGTGATTGATATCATGAGCATTGGTCCACGCAATTGGGATCGATGACATGCATCAACCAAGTCAGAGAGCCTGATCACCCGATCCCGTAAGACGACTCTTACGACATGCATAGTCGCCTTGATTGCTGAAGACCTATTCTACCCCGGATCTTCACGGGTCCCACAGAAAGGTAGGTCAGGAATGACCAGGCCACGTCACAGAACGGGCATGGTAGATCAGGGGTGTCAGCGGCAATGCCACAAAATGGGCATAGTTCATTCCGGGATGTTTCATGTTTGGTTGTTGGGAATATAGCAGCTTGCATCTGAAGGAAACAGGTCTCTCACTGACTGCATAGTGGTTCCTGTGCCAGAATCATTTAACACATAAATAGGAGCATTTCAAATTTGTTCTGTCACTCATATTTTTAAAGGGTGGTGGGATAGCCTAGTTGTTTGAGCGTTCGGTTCTCACACGGAAGGCCCGGGTTTGATTTCCATATACAATCAGTGACCCTCGTTATTTTATTGCGGGTGGGCGGTCGGATAGCCTAGTGGTTAAATCGTTCGCTCGTCACGCCGAAGACCCGGGTTCGATTCCGACATGGGTACAATGTGTGAAGCCCATTGCTGGTGCCCCCCGCCGTGATATTGCTGGAATATTGCTAAAAGCGGTGTAAAACCATACTCACTCACTCATTATTCCATGAACACGAGAGCACTCTGTCCAAACGAATAAAAGGCCTAAGGTCTTTGCTGTCAGAATTGCCACTAGTGTTAACCAAGGTGAACAGAGGAAGCCCATATATGCAGGTGTTTCCAGAGAATCGATAGCGACATACACACACATCCAATGAGGAGCAAGGCCAAAGCATAACGTGGAAACACACATCCTGAGGATTTTACATATGATTCTATTAATCGACTCGCCATCATATTGATACTGTAGGAAGCGCCGTAAAATGTCCGTGTAGACAGCTCCATGGGTACCCTTAAACTTGACGAACTCTGTCTTCAGTATCGAGAACGAAACAAAGAAGAGTCGGAGGGAACGACAGCGAGATGAGCAGAAACGCAGAGAGGAGGAGTTTCACCGGCTCCTGGTGAAGGCCTACAGACCCGATACATGCTTGCCTGAACAGAAAGGTAACTCTCGCTCCTGCCAAGAGGCAGTTCAGTAAACTACGTTTATAACGAACACGCTTATAACGAACTGATAGATATAACGAACTTAATCTTTAGTCCCTGCAATTTGTTGCATATATGCTGTATATATGCTTATAACAAACTACGGTTATAACGAACTAAAATTAGTGGTCCCTTTGAGTTCGCTATAACCGTAGTTTACTGTACCTAAAACGACTGATCACTTTGTTTGTTTGTTTGTTTGTTTGATTTTTAACGCCACACTCAGCAATATGACGACGGTCTGTAAATAATCGAATCGTGGCCAGACAGTCCAGTGATTGACATCAGGAGCATGATATTTTTTTAGTATTCATACACTTTCTCTCTTTAGACAGACAGACATTTTTTTAATTTCTTTTTGACATACAGACAGATTTATTTCATATGAGGCCAATAGTACATTGACATTTTGTTGTAAGAAAATTTAGCATGAGCATGATCTGTTTCCTAGGTAAAGACGGCTCAGGACGAGGTAGAAACACTTCCATGGGTCTAACCCGGTCTAAGACCATGGTGTCTACACAGGGTACCCCCTCCCCCTCCAGACCTGTGTCCGTCTACTCCAAGCGCTCCACCGCCAGTCAGCCACGCCCATCCAGGCCGACCACCACCGTCATGACCCCCTATGGCACACGCAAGGTCCCCATCGGGGAACCAACAGGTACGTCATGGAGAATACAAATCTGTCACACCTTATATTGACGTTGGGTGGCCCAGTGGTTTAAGTGTTAGCTAATCAAGCCGAAGTCCTGGTTCGATTTCCCTCATTGGCACATTATGTGAAGCCCATTTCTGGAGGTTTAAACTGATATTTCTCTTTTCCGAAATCTCTGCGAAAACCAGTCCAGAAAATGGTGAACGCTACGTACATTGAATGGTGTACTGGTATTTCCCAACACCAGTGCACAGACGCTAGACGTCTTTACATGGAGTGAGCAATGGTGGCCCAGTTGTCTTAGGCACCGGGAATCGCTGGGCAGAGTTGTGTCCCTTGGGCACGCCAGGAACCTATGATTGGGGGTTCGAATCCCGGTTCGCCCCGATTATGTTTCTAGGTTTGTCAGCACCACACCCACGCTCGTGGATTTCACCAAAGTGGTAAACGTCTGAGATATCTATCATTTCTGGTTTTCTCCGACATTAAGCTGACACGCCCTGATATAACTTGAATGATGTTTAAAGTGGCGTTAAACCCAGCTCACTCACTCACTCACTCACTCACTACAGTGGATTCGTACGGATTAACACATTTGCGCAATATAGGTGCCAGACCTTTCACATGAGCTTTCCCCCGCCGTGTTATAACTGAAATACTGTTCAAAGCGGCGTTAACCCCAACTCACTCACTCACTCACTCGACGTATTCTTGTTTCTTTCCACACCTGTTTCTCATTTCAGTCCTTCCTGTGATTGACACGAAACACGACGAGAAGACGAAACAAAATGGGAAACATCATCCCTCTCCTCAAAAGGAGTCTGAAGTTTGACGACACTTGGTTCTACCGAGTCTTGGAACCAGCAGTTCTGATGTTACTATTTATTAAAGATCTCTGTGATAAACTTTGTGGTTGTTCGCGTGACAGCCATGTCTGAAAGTGTGTGGAAGGAATTTCATGACGTCATGATTCATTTACAAATCAGGAGTAGGGTTAGTGGTATGATTTATAGATATAAACAACAAATACGGCATGAAAATGTTTCACAAAATGATAACCCAGCTGATTTAAAAATCATGTTTTGTGCAGACACCGGTCGTGAATTTCCGTGTCCACTCGGATCATTCCGTGACGAGTGGTGACGAATACACTGTCGATTGTGGACAGTGAGAACCTATATGATTTACATTTCAATTCAATGGAATTTTGATTCGCTTCTGTTTCGGATGGGGTGTGTGTCTAGATTGTTCATCTAAGATAATGAATTTTGATAGTTTTGGATAATTCAAGGCGAATATTCACACGAGATGAGGCGACTGGCCAGTAGTATTGAGTTGCTGTCCAGTTTTTATTCCGTTCATCATTTAGACCGTTTCCCGACCATTCTGTTCCTACGTACATGTGGTTGTTTTTTTGAAGACATATAGCTAGCTAGCTCGCCAAAGATTAACTCTCAGCATCAACGGTGCCAAGTAGAAATAGCATTAGTCTGGTTTGGACATTTGATCCCCTGTTCTTGGTTGCAGAACCCATGTCAAAACTATCCCTACTTATATATGCAAACTTGAGGCTAGTTCCTATACGTATATGCAAACTTTAGGCTTGTTAAATTAAATTTCGTTTTGTACCAGATTCCAACTTTTTGCACACGTAAAACCATCCTAGATTGTTAGGTTCGCAAGGGAACCTTGCTGTGGGCGATATGGCATTTGATCTATCTCTTCTATTTCGAACCGCAGAGGGCGTTGCCGGAAGAGGTCACGTGGTACATTAGAATCAAGTTTACTGTTATAGATTTCTGATCTATTTTTAAAAAAATCCTTCCTCCATATACCATTTCAAGAAACTGTAACTGAAACTGTTTGGTTGTAACCAAACATGCAGTATTAGCATTCAGGGTTTGAAATCAGTACCTGTTAGAAATTTTGTTAACCATAATTTTAAACCTCCATTACCTCGATATGGTTGCGACAATCCATGCGTAATCCATATCTGCATTCATATGTGATATAAACACTCTGCTTGTTGCGAAGTACAACTCGATACACGTGCGAGTGTTCCTACTTCGAGTTAACGAATGTTTAACTGTACGGGCCGATCCTACTAGCTGACCCTCCAAGATTTATACATATATACTAGTTTAGCAACGGACTCAACTACTGAACGACACTTTCCGTTTGTAGTCAGTAAGTTATTGCATTGAATGTTATTTTGTGTTATTATTCAACAGTGTACTGCTGAATTCAAAGCATCTTCTCAATGCAAGGGAGTTAACTGAGTTAAAAGTCCAGTTTCCATTCAGTTACCTCCCTTGCTTCGGGAAGATTAATCAGGTAGCTATGCAAATCTTTAGTTATGCCATCGCAAGGTTATACACGAAACATTCTCCACGCATTTTCCTCCATATATTCATATTTACATACAAATAGCATGTCAGCATTAATTTCTTTCCCTGTATACATCTGAAAAGCCAAACCATTGACACTGTACTTTGATAGCATTGCCATTCGTATCGAGACGTGAGATACCCCTGTGTATATTGCCGATTTCACTTGATTTATATCTTTTGGGTAATATCACGAATATTTGTACATACTGTTAATTTATAATACAATATTTCAAATGAAATGGTTATTGTTGTCATTGCGAATACTTGTTAATACATGTATTACCGGGGGCACGGGTGGCCTAGTCGTCTAAGGCACCGCGATACGCTGTACAGAGTTGCGTCCCTTGAGCACGCCAGAAACTTGATTGTGGGTTCGAATCCCTGTTCGCCCCGATTATATTTCTAGGTTTGTCAGCACCATATCCGTCCTCTTGGGTTTCACCGAAGTGGTAAGCGTCTGAGACCTTAATCACTTCAAGCTTTCTTCCTACATTAAGCTGACACGCGATATAACTGGAATACGGTTCAAAGCGGCGTTAAACCCAACTCACTCACTCACTCTCATATGTTATCCCACACACCCATGTGTTTAAGAGCAGAACGAGTCTAATGTCTAGTGGTGTTATGTTTACCAAAACAACTCGAACTGCAGGTGTAGACTGGACATAGCTTGAGTGTCCAGTCACACTGACCTTTAGCCTGCTGATACAAAGTAGCATAATTCCTTGTCAGCCTGGATGGACAGGATCTTACCGATGACCAGCGCAACCGACATGTACGTTCTAGAGCAACACCAACATCACCAACATTGTACCTATGTGAGGTGAGAAGAGGTGAAATGGGGTTTAACGTCTCCGGGCGGACGCTCTACCATTAGACCACGGAGGCGGTCCTTGTACCTATGTAATGAAATGAGAAGAATGTATGCCTAGTGCCGCCTTCTCGCCGTTTAAGTTTTGTTTTTGTTTGTTTGTTGTTTAACGCCACACGCAACAATATTGACGTATATGACGGCTGTGTGTACATAATCGAGTCTGGACCAGACTATCCAGTGATTGACATAATGAGCATCGATCTTCGCAATTGGGATCAATGACATGCATCAACTAAGTCAGCGAGCCTGACCACCAGATCCCCTTAGTTGCCCTTTTACGACAACCATAGTCGCCTCTTAAGTCAAGCATGTGTTGCTGAAGACCTATTCTACCCCGAATCTTCATGGGTCTCACGTTGTTAAAGCTGTATAATGAAGATCGGGTGGTTGTTACGTGTGACCTACTGACCTACCATCACGTGATACCCCGACAGCGTGGATCGTGTGTCGTGCTATCACCCACTTGCCTGGGTTATTTACAGGCCTCCGTGATATTGCTGGAATATTGCTGGAATATTGCTTTCTGTGGCGTTACAGCTTACCTCTACGTTGGCCCATAAGGGACATGGAGTCTGTTTTTCAATATTTTGATATTTCACTTACTTTTATGGTAACCGTTTGCAAATTAACACAATTTGTCATACAAATATGTGATAAATCTATTATCATGTATAAAAACAACCGAAAACATGGTAAATGTACTTTCAAGTCGCTATAGAATCGCTGAAATGTGAAGCGAAAATATCAAAAACTAAAATGGACTTTAAAAATCAAAAACGAAAAGTTAAAAACTAAAATAAACGTCTGAGACCTGCATCACTTCGGGCTTTCCTCCAACATTAAGCTATCGTCGTGATATAACTTAAATACTGTTCAAAGCGATGTTAAACCAATCTCACACACATGCTCTTTTAATTGTCACCAGAAACGAAATAAACACGCGTGTATACACGTGTATCATAAACAAACAATTCGAGAGGTGAGGTGAAATGGGTTTATGTTGTCGCGTTTAACATTATTGCATTTATGGAGCGACGTACATGCAAGTGTGTGAGTGCGGCTGATAGTACTAATTTAGTCCGGACCAATGCCAGTTATATAGTGTAAGCCCACTGAGAACCATGCCGCAGTTTAACATGAATACCCCACTCAGACACAGTATACTGACCCCGAGTCGACCAGTCCTTTTTTAACCTCCTTAATGCCGAGCGCCAGGCAGGGTAACAACAAATAGCATGTTTAACATCTTTTTGTATGACGGCCGGGGGTCAAACCACCTTACCCTCGCCAGACAGACTCGGACGCGGACCACGGACGTGGTCAATTAATCTTTAATAACAATATAAATACGTCAAGTATCAATCCCTGTCTGCTTGATATATGAGCGTGTGCCTACATGCAGCCACACATCGCCACACTGTATACACCCATTTTGTCTACGAGTTCCTCCCGACTGCCGGTTATTGATCGACTGTCAACTACGCCAGCAATAGCGGCCTAGTTGGAGTTATCTCCCTTCGAGCGCCTCACTCAGCATTCGTTCATGGCAGAATCTCCTCCAAGCTTGCTGTGGGGAATAACCTTAGATGTCCAATAGCGAAAACATGCCGGTCAAGCCTGGGCCAGGAAAACTATGGCTGTTTGTTAATAAACAGGTTCTAGTTGCACGCGGCTGTCATACTGCTAACAAACAGATTCAAATCGTCATTCACCTCACGGCAATATAAAAACACACCACTGATCAAATGGAGCGTGGCCGTGTTTCAAAAAGCGACGGTAGCGCTAATACTGTCTTAAGTCCATAGTTTAATAGTCGTTACTCTTTGGGCGCTTTGTGATCAGAATGTTGTGTCGCTATGTGAAATATTTCAGTCATATTACGAACAGCCTTAGAAATCCATTTCATGACTAGTCCAGATGACTAGTGTCACTATTTCACTTGTCATAAGAGACCAGTGAAGATCCCGAGTAGATTAGGTCTTCAGCGGCCTATGCTTGCCGTTAAAGACGACTATGCTTGTCGTAAGAGGCGACCGACGGGATCGGGTGGTCAGGCTCGCTGACTTGGTTGATGCGTGTTATCGTATCCCAATTGCGTGGATCGATGCTCATGATATCAATCACTGGATTGTCTGGTCCATACACGATTATTTACAGCCCGCCGTAATGTAGCTGGAATATTGCTGAGTGCGGCGTGAAACAACAAACAAACAAACAAACTAGTCCTCAGGGTTTGTAGCTAGTCCTGCTTGAAAGAGACAAAAATGTTACTACAGTAAACTACGGTTATAACGAACTCAAAGGGACCACTAATTTTAATTCGTTGTAACCGTAGTTCGCAATAGGCAAATGTACGGAATACATACAGCAAATAAACAGGACCATCAGTCTATTTGCTGTATATATTCCGTACATTTGCTTAAAGCGAACTACGATTACAACGAATTAAAATTAGTGGTTCTTTTGAGTTCGTTTTAAACGTAGTTTACTGTACCTGCTTGTTTACTTACTTACAGAGGGATCATCAATTTTAATTCGCTGTAACCGTAGTTCGCTATAAGCAATGTACGGAATATATACAGCAAATAGACAGGACCAAAAAAAAAGTTCGTTATATCCGTTAGTTCGTTATAAGCGTGTTCGTTATAACCGTACTTTGTTGAATGTGTGATTTTCTGTCAGTTCTATTAAGTTTCAATTTGTAGCAAAACTGAAGCATTAAGAACTAGTTCAAATCAAAGCCCTCAAAATGCTACTAGTCAAATGCTAGTACTATGATTGGATTTTTACGTGTACTCACTGCAATTAAGTAGTCTCGGGCCCGCGCACTTGCGTTAATTTCGAAGGCTTGGAATACTCAGAATGGGTTTCTCAGGTGGATAATCGAAGCCCGCTTTTTTAGAGACAAACCAACGCTGTAACCACTATCCTAACCTACCGCCTCTATTAGCTTTGTGATAGATTATGATTGGAGGTGAACATTGTTGGCTTCTTTACAATAAGTTACCAAACTGATAAAACATGACATATGTGACATGTAAACAAATATTAACTTATCATAAGTACTAAATATAAAATACAAACGCTAGCCACGCTTGAAAGTCGTATTCCCCAAGACAGCCATGGTTTCATCGCACAACAGGAGGCACGGGTGGCCCAGTCGTCTAAGGCGCCGCGATTCGCTGTGCAGAGTTGCGTCCCTTGGGCACGCCAGAAACCTATGATTGTGGGTTCGAATCCTGATGCGCCCCGATTATATTTTTAGGTTTGTCAGCACCATTACCCGTGCTCGTGGGTTTCACCGAAGTGGTAACCGTCTGAGACCTGCATAACTTCAGGCTTTCTTCCCACATTAAGCTGACACGCCGTGATATAACTGGAATACTGTTAAAGCGGCGTAAAACCCAACTCACTCACTCACTCATCGCACAAGAAGGGAGAAGGCGCTTTACCTGAAAGTATGGATCTAGTACAGCTTTAACCCTTTCAGGTCCATTCCCCAGAAACATTTCACTTATATGCACTATCAGAATATCATAATCATAATAATCATCCATTAATAATGCGCCATTCCATTCCCCAAATGAATGCCGAAGGCGCTGCATTATTGTACATTGGGTCAGCGCGTTCAGGATTCATTCTCCCTTTCCTGGAGAGTATACAACCCTTGCTGTCGCATGAGGCACAAGAAATAAGTTTATCTACAATTGAAGATTGAAAATAAAACCACACGTGAACTCTCATATTTACATATTCTTTGTCTGTCGCAAGTTTTTATTAAATGAACTTTTGGTAGGATTTACACTAAGTCAATAGATAACAGTTCTGGCCGTCAGAGTTTTCTCTGAAAATGTTCCATATCCTATGTATTAACAGAAGTTAATTTCACATACTCGAACCCCTTTCATTAACAAATTAATTCTTTGATCTAAAAACTAAATGATTTACGTTTCCTACATTTCACTTTGCATTGCTCCCTAAATAAGTACAGTAAAATACGGTTATAACGAACACGCTTATAACGAACTGAGGGATATAACGAACTATTGTTTTGGTCCTGTCTATTTGCTGTATATATTCCGTGCATACTCTTATTAAACAACAAATAAACAAGCAAATCACGGCCAGCGTTTGCTAAAGTAGGTGCGCAAACACAATTTTACTTGAAAAATATCTTTTTAACAGTTCTAACAAGTTACAAATTAAAATGCTTTTCGTGACTGAGACCGCCTCCGTGGTCTAGTGGTAGTGCCGCCCGGAGAGCGGAAGGTCCGGGGTTCGATCCCCGGCCGCGTCATTCCAAAAGACGTTAAAATATGGTACTTGTTGTTACCCTGTCTGGCGCTTAGCATTAAGGGGCTAAAACAAGGACTGGTCGGCTTGGAGTCAGTATACTGTGTCTGAGTGGTATATTCATGTTAAACTGCGGCATAGTATCTCAGTGAGCTAACACTATGAAATCGTCATTAGTCCGGACCAGTACAAGAAACCAGACACTCACACACTCATTCGCGCGCACACGCACACGCGCGCGCGCGCGCGCACGCACGCACACACACACACACACACACGCGCACGCACACACACACACACGCACACGCATGCACACGCACACACACGCACGCACACACACACACACACACACACACACACACACACACACACACGCGCGCTATGTCAGTGCAATATTCTTGAAGGCGACGTTAACCCTATTTCACCCCACCTCTCACTTTTCGGGACTGAGGCAGTTTTAGGGTGAACGGGGCATTAAAAAAGTGTACATTGACAAGCCTCACATCCACGCCACCGTGGCAACTGCCTTGATAGGAACGGTTCAGCCTTCTAAACCAGTCCGCTGGTTTTCGTGCGAGGATGTTCTTCGCCGTAAATAATGACAGAATATGATATAGAAGAGACCATTGCCCAGAGAGATATTGTTAATGTGGCATGAACACATTGAAGACATATTTGATTAATTATTCAGTTTAAGAATAACGCTACTTCTGCCTGAAGTCAATGGTCGTTTGATAAGAAAACCTAATTATAAGAACAAAGAGGTATATCAAGTGTGCACAGCCCCCGCAAATATACACTTCGTCACAAGTACGTTAGCAAGGTACTTAGCTCGCATAAGAACAATGCTGGCTTTATAAATGCGCTGGGATTCAAAATAATATTCGCCAGCATGGACGTTGTTGCCTTTATTGCAATTTGTCCTTTGTCTTTTTTCGAATACATTAGGAGTATATACATGTCTACCGAATACCTACCCATTAAAACAAAGTGTCAATTGCAAGCCTACTCGTATAACGAGTTACCTCATATGATGTTATTCTCTACTGCATTAATATGAACAGAAACGTATTCAAAATTAAGTATGTATATACCCAAGCTCAATGTTCTATTCTGTTGTTTTACTAGAAATGTAAATATTGGTAATAATAAGTATTTTGATATCATGTATCTTGACCACTGGAAATTATGGGTGGACCTCTGACAAAACCACAAGCATGGCGAAGACGGTATAAAAAGATCGCGCCACACCATCATGTCGCTTAAGATATTGTGTTTGTGCCAAAGCTGGGCATCCACTGACAATGTGTTGGAGAGTGTCTTTAAGTTTATTACAAAATCTACATTTCATATTCACATTTTGATGCAAATATGACACACTGACTGTTGCGAGTGAAGAAGTGACTGGTCCTGAGCAGCAAACAGAAAGCCTTCTGTTTCACTTTTCAGGCCAGACGACTTCATCCAAGCGAAGGATTGCTGATCACACACTGCACATAAACTCGATGCAATGGCCGTTCAGATAGCCGCTCTCTGAAAACGGAGTCTGAGCCGATTTGATATGGCACCATCAACAGAAACAACATTGACATTGTCTCACGTCCTTGGCTCGTTTTAGAAAACTGTGGGATGCCTTGTTTTCATCATGAGTCTTGACATGCTTCACAAGTGTACAATATAATTCTATCACGAAGAGCCTTGACGTTGATCAAAACACTCCCTCCCTCGATGTCTTGATGTGGTGTTCCTACAGGGCGTCAATAGATTGATGTGGTGTTCCTACAGGGCGTCGATAGATTGATGTGGTGTTCCTACAGGGCGTCGATAGATTGATGTGGTGTTCCTACAGGGCGTCGATAGATTGATGTGGTGTTCCTACAGGGCGTCGATAGATTGATGTGGTGTTCCTACAGGGCGTCGATAGATTGATGTGGTGTTCCTACAGGGCGTCGATAGATTGATGTGTTGTTCCTACAGGGCGTCGATAGATTGATGTGTTGTTCCTACAGGGCGTCGATAGATTGATGTGGTGTTCCTACAGGGCGTCGATAGATTGATATGGTGTTCCTACAGGGCGTCGATAGATTGATGTGGTGTTCCTACAGGGTGTCGGTGCCTAAATGTGATGGTCGTATAGGGCGTCGATGCCTACATGTGGTGTTCCTTCAGTGTGTCGATGTATTGATGTGGTGTTCCTTCAGGACGTCGATGTATTGATGAGGTGATCCTACAGGGCGGCAATGTATTAATATTAATATAAAACCACTCCCTCCCTCGATGTCTTGATGTGGTGTTCCTACTACAGGGCGTCGATAGATTGATGTGGTATTCCTACAGGGCGTCGATGTATTGATGTGGTGTTCCTACAGGGCGTCGATAGATTGATGTGGTGTTCCTACAGGGCGTCGATGTCTTGATGTGGTGTTCCTACACGGCGTCGATAGATTGATATGGTGTTCCTACAGGGCGTCGATAGATTGATGTGGTGTTCCTACAGGGCGTCGATAGATTGATGTGGTGTTCCTACAGGGCGTCGATAGATTGATATGGTGTTCCTACAGGGCGTCGATAGATTGATGTGGTGTTCCTACAGGGTGTCGGTGCCTAAATGTGATGGTCGTATAGGGCGTCGATGCCTACATGTGGTGTTCCTTCAGTGTGTCGATGTATTGATGTGGTGTTCCTACAGGGCGTCGATGTCTTGATGTGGTGTTCTTACAGGGCGTCGATGTGTTGATGTGGTGTTCCTACAGGGTGTCGATGTCTTGATGTGGTGTTCCTACAGGGCGTCGATGTATTGATGTTGTGTTCCTACAGGGTGTCGATGTATTGATGAGGTGTTCCTACAGGGCGCCGATGTCTTGATATGGTGTTCCTTCAGTGTGTCGATGTATTGATGAGGTGTTCCTACAGGGTGTCGATGTATTGATGAGGTGATCCTACAGGGCGTCGATGTATTGATGTGGTGTTCCTACGGGGCGTCGATATCTTGATGTGGTGTTCCTACAGGGCGCCGATGTCTTGATATGGTGTTCCTTCAGTGTGTCGATGTATTGATGAGGTGTTCCTACAGGGTGTCGATGTATTGATGAGGTGATCCTACAGGGCGTCGATGTATTGATGTGGTGTTCCTACAGGACGTCGATGTATTGATGTGGTTTTCCTACAGGGCGTCGATGTCTTAATGTGGTGTTCCTACAGGTCATCGATGTATTGATGTGGTGTTCCTACAGGACGTCGATGTATTGATGTGGTGTACCTACAGGGCGTCGATGCCTACATGTGGTGTTCCTACAGGTCATCGATGCCTACATGTGGTGTTCCTACAGGGCGTCGATGCCTACACGTGGTTTTCCTACAGGGCGTCGATGCCTACATGAGGTGTTCCTACAAGACGTCGATGTATTGATTTGGTGTTTCTACAGGGAGTCGATGTCTTGATATCATGTTCCTGTAGGACGTCGATACGGACAGTTGTTGTTCCTATAAGACATCGAAATGAACAGTTGATATTTCTGTGGGACATCGATGTGGACTGCTTGTTTTCCTGAAGGACATTGATAAGAACAGCTGGTGTTCCTGTAGGGCATCGATATAAACAGCTGGTATTCCTGTAGGGCATCGATATGAACAGCTGGTGTTCCTGTAGGGCATCGATATAGATGTTGGTGTTCTTGCAGGACATCGATATCTACAGTTGGTGTTCCTGTAGGGCATCGATATGAATAGTTGTTGTTCCCATAGGATATCGATATGAAGAGCTGGTGTTCCTGTAGGGCATTGATGTGATCAGCTGGCGTTCCTGTAGGGCATTGATATGAACAGTTGGTGTTCCTATAGGATATCGATATGAACAGTTGGTGTTTCTAAAGGATATCGATATAAATATTGGCGTTCCTGTAGGGCATCGATATGAACAGTTGGTGTTCCTATAGGATATCGATATAAATATTGGCGTTCCTGTAGGGCATCGATATGAACAGTTGGTGTTTCTAAAGGATATCGATATAAATGTTGGCGTTCCTGTAGGGCATTGATATGAACAGTTGGTGTTCCTATAGGATATAAGACTATGCTTGTCGTAAGAGGCGACTAACGGTATCAGGTGGTCAGGCTCGCTGACTTGGTTGATGCATGTCATCGATCCAAGTTGCATGGATCGTTGCTCATGATGTCAATCACTGGATTGTCTGGTCCAGACTCGATCGTTTTACAGACCGCCATCATATAGCTGTAATATTGCTGAGTGCGGCGTTTAACAACAAACAAACAATGACTCGAAGAACAAAGAAAAAACCCAGATCGTTTAGATAGTTTCTCACCGTGGCACTATACAAGTACATTCAAAATCAAAATATTTAAACATGATAGCGTTAAACCTGCATTATCTCATCTTCGCAAGAAATACATTGAAAGCATCGTCCTGCTTCCATATTTTTCACAAATTATCTCCAAAAACGTACATTTTATTTGTTTGGTCTTTAAACAATTTAATTTTGTACAAATTACCAAAGCAATTTTGCCACAGTCGAGAATAAATACGGGTCGAGTGCACATTGACCCATGACGACACAAGGCTTTAAGTTCATGAATAAGGCCGGTTTCCAGAGGGTTTTCTTAATATCTTGAAATCTCATACATGGTTGTCCCGAAGTTAACCCACATCTACCCTCGTATAAGACCTGAAATCAGCCTCTCATAATACGCGCCAATATTCAGTATAAAGGGTTACAGCACGCTTCTAAGCAAACTCGTCCAGAACTTCGATTAGTTGAAATTACACGCATTTAGATAACGCTGTATACCTCGAAGCTCCCCTTTTGTTCGGGATAACAGGATAACTGTATTCCCATGTCAGAAAGCCGGTTCCTGATTTAACTGTGTGTTTTCGCGAGGATAAGCCGGAAAATACTCAAAGAAATGCATGCCTCGAACAGTACTTTTATTTGATAACCAGGTTAGTATTCATCTAATTGAATGGCAAGATGCACTCACAAATGAATGCTGTCATCACTCATAGAAGTCATATTATGAAATATAATTCGATTTTTCAATCAAAATAAATTAGATCTGCCCAAACAGCAGTGTCCTACTGTAAACATGGAGCCAAAACAGCCGAGATGTCTTCACCAGTGGTACCGACATGCTGGCATAGCCATCAGCTGAAAAGAAGCTACAGAAATGCATTTCATTGAGTGTCCTTCTTTGAGCAAACTTGTGAAAATTATCAAAACAACAAATAAACTGTAGCAACGGCCCTTGCCTCAAGACCAGGCTCCAGGCGAAACAATCAACGATTCTCACTCAACTCGATGAGGCATAGTTTGAAAGATTAGGTCATTTTCCGTGTAGACGTTCTCAAATGAAATCCGGACGACCGTGAGTCGATTCCCAGCTCAAATGAGCTGTACCGTGCTATGAGAGGGATTTGTATGTTTACAATCCATTCTGTTTTAGCCTTGTATTAGATTAGAGCTTATTCATTTACACATTAGCTCTAGTTTAAGCGTCTCATGTGCCCCGTTTTTGACACTGCCTAATACCATTACCATCGACTATGCGGCACAAGCTTGGTCTTGATTTCATTTCGATCAAATGTAATAAAGAAGCCATTATATAGTCTCCTCGATCGGCCGGACAAATTGGATTCTACACCCATTTTAGCGGTTAAAAAGACTGTAAAATCTGTTCCAAGAAAAAGAAAAAGTGTGATCCTTTTCTAGAATAATTTGACAAATGAAAGGCCAAAGAAAACCGTCCCGGCCCTCTTGAACACTGAAAGCTGGCCAACGTTTGCGTTGAAGCACAGAGCCCGAGGATGCAAGAATTGTTGACGAGTTAGAAATAAAGAATTTATATTCATTTTTTAACAGTTCAAACGAGTTATTACTGTTGTCTTAGCTATGTCCTTTAGGCAATGTTTTTTTCGTGTACCGGATAGAAAATGTTATTCCATTTCAAAGAAAATCATTTCTTTTATCAGATAATTATTTGTGTGCATATGCTTGATTGAACGATCCGAGAAATTGACAGGACAAAGACCTTAAATATTTATACAGATAATTTTCCCAGTTAGATCTTCTCACAAGTGTTCTAACGTTGTTTTAAATAGGTGTTATGAGTTTCAGAAGAAATTGTTTTTAAGGACAATACGTACATGTATTGACACGAGGTAGTGTGCATTGCCATGCTGACACGCCTGACTTGCAATTACACTAGGTAAACAGCGGGTTAAACACAATATCAAGGATAGCGTCCCTTATTCGCGTTGAAAAGAGCATAGCACTATGAAATATAAATAGCATGTTCAAACTTGGGTCAAGGTTATATGTACCGAAAGCATTTGTGGCACGTGGACATGCACTGCAGTAATGATGACACCCGGTGGTCGTAATAATTTACATTTCAAATTAACCCTAATTATTGCAAGGTGTCAGTGTTCAAATACACCACTTAACACATTACTATTGGTATCGTATAGGTCATTTGTGTTACAAAAAGGTGTTGTATGTTTAAAGACACCTGGTGTTCACAATTTTTTATTTAATCATACCAAATCTGTCAAATAATTCTACATATGCGCGTAATGGACGATTATCGGTTCTAGTGTATCCTCTTTGCTTTTCAAACAAAGGTAATGACACCAGTAAATAATCAACATAAATTTTGAAGTTCAAATGGATTGTAAGAGAACTGACACACACGTCATTGTAAACTCGCGAAAAGTGTTATTAACGAAAATATTTTCGCTTACCAGTGCAAATATGTTGATAAGACATATTCAGTGCAACGAATGTAACAAAGTTCGATATGCCTGGAAGACGGTAGTGTTGTTGAAATGGTTTAATTCCATCATTTACAATACCGAATCTTGGTGACAGTGGGGTCGACATTTTTATATTATTTCACAATGAACATGTTTGGGGATAATAAGAGCGACAAAACCCTTTCATATTTACGGTCCCGACTGTATCATAAGCGTGCGTGTATGAACCACTAGTGAATCCAACAGTGATGACACCAGGTGTTCGCGAAACGGTGGGCGTGTCCTGCCACATTGCCGACACCTGTCAACAAGTTAAAATTCCCCAAACCATCGACAATACATTAAAGTACGTTTATAACGAACACGCTTATAACGAAATGACCGATATAATGAACTTATTTTTTAGTCCCGACCATTTGTTATATAAATGCTGTATACATGCCTATAACGAACTACGGTTATTACGAACTAAAATTAGTGGTTCGTTATAACCGTAGTTTACTGTACATCTATTTATTCGAGATATGGAGTGCGGATATTGGAGTTAAGAACATAGCTATGCACCACAACGATATATCGGATTAATCGAATTCGAGTTAACAAGAATCCGCTGTCTGTAACATGTCACATGTTGGCCTTTCCTGTAGATGCAGACTTCCTGTACGCCGTTTTGTCAAGGAAATATTTTCTCATTTATTTGATTATTTCTCGGATTTAGTTTAATTTTCTATCTTATTAAATTATACGATCAGTGAAATGTCATTTCCTTCGAACATGTGCATATCGGACACGCTTACCCTTTTCGCGAAAACCTGGCGTCATTTGTAGTTTGCCTTGGAATATGTTACTGCAGAAAATCGAGACTGGTGATTCTCTGGTGTTGGAATCTCGTTATATATTGGAACCTACTTATCCATGAATGTTATCTTATCTACTTATCCAGGATTTCGCTAGGAATGGAGCTTACGCGTCTAGAAGCATGAATATTGTCACTCAATTATCAGGGGTATATAAGTTTATGCTAGTATATAAAAATATAATTCTTGAGTCTATCACTAGTCACCATGTCAGTTCACGTGCTTAATATGCTGCCCATCGCATCAGTTCTTCGACTTGCCAATACGTTATACGTTATACCTTACGCGTTGACATCAGTCTTGTCAAACACCAAGATCAAGTAGACGGTTTCACCATTGATGTCGCCTAGGTAACACCGATTCAAACCTTTAATAACTTCATTCAAAATTCCTCAAAAAAATATTTAGATAGTATTAATTATTACATTTTCTCTCAGTTTGCATTTTTGTTTGATAGGCATTACTTAGAAGTTGACGGATGACAAAGTAGACACAATTTATGGATAACAACTTCTTTGATACTGTAAAGGCGACGTTTCGGTATAGATCCTTATACCGGTATCAAGCAAGACTTGAGTCATACATTGTGTCTAATGTGCTTTTTGTAGATTTTCATTTGAAAACAGATATGTCATCGAATCATACATAATCCTACCCACTGTTTTATGTGGAGTTGGACCGCCTCCGTGGCCTAGTGGTAGGACGTCCGCCCGGCCGCGTTATACTAAAAGACGTTAAAAGATGGTACTTGTTGTTACCCGGTCTGACGCTCGCCATTAAGGGGTAAAACAAGGACTCGGAGTCAGTATCCTGTGTCTCAGTGGGGTATTCATGTTAAACTGCGACATGGTATCTCAGTGAGCTAGCACTATAAATCGGCATCAGTCCGGACTAGCACAAGCAGCCACACACACACACACACACACACACACACACACACACACACACACACACACACACACACACACACATATTTATATGCAATAATCTTAGACGCGAGGTTATACCCAATTTCACCTCACCTCATGTGGAGTTGTATAATGTGTATATTAGTACTGATGTTATATGTGTGAAGCCCATTTCTGGTGTCCCCCGCCGTGATATTGCTGGAATATTACTAAAAGCGGCGTAAAACCATACTTACTCACCCATTAAATCACTGATGTTTTAATTGAGGGATTACATTTATCAGTTGTAGGTGCATTGTTGCATTTGTGTACAAATACCAGCGGTGCTTTCAACAATCACTGAAAAATGGATGAGATTGTGAAGACACCTACTTCATTAACATAACGTCAACCTGCTTCCATGTTAGCATTAAGAGATATAGGTAGGCCCGTTGTGTCAAACCCGTGCATGCTGGTGATAGTTTTACACGTGAGCCTCACGTGGGACCTTCTGTGATGATCAACTACAAACAATGAAGAAAAAAACCTCAGTCTGTCATTATTGTATGCATTCCTTATTGTATACTTAACAGAGGAACCCGTGAAGATCCGGGGTAGAATAGGTCTTCAGCAACCCATGCTTGCCGTAAGAGGCGACTATGCTTGTCGTAAGAAGCGACTAACGGGATCGAGTGGCCAGGCCCGCTGACTTGGTTGATGCATGTCATTGTAACCCAATTGCGTGGATCGATGCTCATGATGTCAATCACTGGATTGTCTGGTCTATACTCGATTATTTACAGACCGCCGTCATATAGCTGGAATAGTGCCGAGTGTTGCGTTAAACAACAACAAACAAGTTATTGTATGCATCCTTTGTCGTATACTCAACACAAATCTTAGTCTGTTTCGTCCGGTACAGAGGTTTGTTTGTTTCATCTTCTTATGATGGGATGGATCTGGCGCATCTTGTACAGCATTCGTCCGTTAAATTAGCATCCAACAAATAATTCTAGTCTGCAGAATCTTGTACAGTATCCCTCTGTTGGTATCCAACCCGAACTCTTTGTCTGGCGAATCTTGTATAGCATCCCTCTGTTAGTATCCAACCAGAAATCTTAGTCTGAAGAATAGTGTATAGCATTCCAACAGAATACTTAGTCTGAGAAATCATGTATAGCATCCCTCTGTTAGTATCCAACCAGAACCCTTAGTGTGAAGAATTTTTTAAAGCATTCCTCTGTTAGTATCCAACCAGAAATCTTAGTCTTGAGAATCTTGTATAGCATCCCTTTGTTGATATCCAACCAGAATTCGTAGTCTGAAGAATCGTGTATAGCATCCCTCTGTTAGTATTCAACAAGAATTCTTAGTCTGAAGAATTTTGTAAAGCATTCCTCTGTTAGTATCCAACAAGAATTCTTAGTCTGAAGAATAGTGTGTAGCATCCCTCTGTTAGTATCCAACAAGAATTCTTAGTCTGGAGAATAGTGTATAGCATCCCTCTGTTAGTATCCAACAAGAGTTCTTAGTCTGGAGAATCTTGTATAGCATCCCTCTGTTAGTATCCAACCAGAACCCTTAGTCTGAAGAATAGTGTATAGCATCCCTCTGTTAGTATCCAACAAGAATTCTTAGTCTGGAGAATCTTGTATAGCATCCCCCTGTTAGTATCCAACAAGAGTTCTTAGTCTGGAGAATCTTGTATAGCATCCCTCTGTTAGTATCCAACAGGAATTCTTAGTCTGGAGAATCTTGTATAGCATTCCTCTGTTAGTATCCAACAAGAATTCTTAGTCTGGAGAATCTTGTATAGCATCCCACTGTTAGTATCCAACAAGAATTCTTAGTCTGGAGAATCGCGTATAGCATCCCACTGTTAGTATCCAACAAGAATTCTTAGTCTGGAGAATCGCGTATAGCATTACTCTGTTAGTATCCAGCCCGAACACATTCCGAACCCACATTTGTCTTTTAGTCTCCCTACAGATTACATTCCCGGAAAGCATTTTCATTACAATCTTCCGGTAGTCTACTGATACAGTAAAGTACGTTTATAACGAACACGCTTATAACGAACTGACCGATATAACAAACTTATTTTTTAGTCCCACCATTTGTTGTATAAATGCTGTATATATGCTTATAACGAACTACGGTTATTACGAACTAAAATTAGTGGTTCGTTATAACCGTAGTTTACTGTAGAAACCTTTGCCTATCCCTTTACTGCAAACCTGTTTTTCGATTGTCCAAATAGAATAGACGTCGCCAATCTGTTTATACTGTATACATATTATATATAAGTAATGTACTTTAACGTTCAATGATTGTATATAATAGGATATCTAAGATTAATACCTATCACTGACAAGAAGATCGTGTCCTTATGTCGCAAACAGTTTCTCGTTATTCTCGTATTTCGGTACAAAATCTTACCAGATGAAAGAACCATCGTGGGAATATAGTCACGCTATACATTGTGAAGATCAGTGATAACGTTTTGTGCAGATATTAAAATGTTGATTTGGATTATGCCTTCTGAAATTTAACCAATTAGACATTACTGTCCTGAGCATGACGTGAATGGCTATGATATCTATTCCGCTATATATACTTAGTACTGGCAAATTCTCATATGAACTTTATTAATTGTTACTTAGAGCATTTTTGCAACAACAAAAAATGTTTTATTCGTTTAACATTTACTAGTTTCATTGTAAAGATGAAGAAAATCACTCTATTAGTTTTAGCATAATTAGTAATAGCAGTTGTAGCAGTAGTAGAAGTAGTAGTAGTAGTAGTAGTAGTAGTAGCAGTGTTGTTGTTATTATTATTTTATCATTATTGTTGTTGTTATTATTATTATTATTGTTGTCATTTGTTGTTGTAGTAGTAGTAGTAGTAGTAGTAGTAGTAGTAGTAGTCTTGGTTTCATTAATTACTATTTTGGACTTACATATTTTTTATACATTATTTTTCATCAGCGAAATATAGTTTTCGATATAACTTGCACGTTCTTGTTCTGTCGTATAGCATATTGTTTCTATATATATATATATATATATATCGGAAGGCAGTCAGGATAATGTGTTTCTCCCAGCGCGTGGGTTACATCGTGCTGGCTCCGATCACGCTATATATTAGTGCTCTTACCCTTGCCACAATAACCTTGATGTTAACAAGGTTTTATTGGATCAGACTAATATTTTCCTCTCGATGAATTTCCGCCTTTTTCCCGTTTCCCTCACCCCTACTGGAACACAAAAATAATGTTCATTAATCCAGTACAAGATATAATTTGTAAGATAATGCACGGGTCATAACAAAGCGCCTGGCGAGCGAACGGGCAATATGCATAACTTAATTAGAGCCAATATGTAGAAAAAAGGCACGGGCGAAAAATAATTATTAGCAATTTAGGAATGAATGGAATCTGTGGTTCTCATGGCATTGTGAGCCCTTGTAAAGCATTTCAATATCATAGCCTAACGCAAATTAAATCAAGCTCGCGAACAAAAATTTATATAAGCCTCTATGCCCAATAAGGCACATTATAGCGCTGTGATTATAATGGCTAATTGCAGATGGCAGACGGGCTATAGGAAACTGAATGAGTGACAGTTTTCGCGAGCACATCGTAGAATCGGGGGTTGGAATTGATTAGTGGAACAATGCTTAGACCGGGAAACCGAGGCGGGGACAATTATCCCGCGACAACCATTCCATTAGTTGCACCGTCGCTCAAATCTATCGCGAGAGACACTATCTAAAGGCTGTAGCCTCTCCGCGGTCATTCTGTGAATGAAGAGGGCGTTTTGACAAGAGCTGGACATGAATTTTGTACCTTCACCGTTTCTTACCCTTAACGGGGCCCGGTCTTTTGCGTCCGGTTTCCCCGCTCCGGTTTTTAAACCAGGATTTGGAATGTGCGGCAGTAATTTTTCTTTTAAGCAGTTCCTTCACGGAAAGGATTTTGATTTACGTGACAATTCTCTCCAGGGACATCTTCCATCGCCGGTGTCACTCTACCTGTCGCCATTTTTACCTTCGACTTTTAGCACGAGCTTCAAAGATGTGTCGTCTGCTCCGTCTTGGAAACCCAATTTATCATCAACAGACGACAATGAGCGGGATATATTGGCGCCGAGTCGAAGTGATAAGACAGGTGAGCTACGATTATCTCTTTAACCCTTAATCTTGTAATCCTTTTAGTCTCACTGCTTAACGATGGGTTTCGTTGTCGGATTTCAGAATGGAATATATTAGATTTGATTGACGGCGGGTTTATTTCCAAGATTATTTATGCAAAGTTCGGTGTGGTTTTCTAATGATTGACTGGCAGGTATTTTCAGTATTAATATCTCCGAATTTAACAGCAAAAAATTAACAAAATATCGGTCCACGATTATGGATGATTTCGTTAAGTTTTTCAAATTTAAGAAAACATTTGTCAAAAAACTAAACTGCACATAGTTAATGTTTGTAAATTTGCTGATGAATCTATGATTTTTATTTTTTTTAAACAAAACTTATCCTTTTATGCTTTGAACGAAGCTTTTGTAAATTGAGTCATTATTCATACAGCGGAATAGCAAGGGGGGGGGGGGGGGAGGGGGGTGATGACAAATTATGAATATTAGACGAGAATGAGTAAAAAACAGTTAGGAACATGTTTACTTTATAGACATGTATCATGAACTATCTGGTTGGATCTAACGCTTTAAGTCAATCACTGTCAGAAAATTATGTGATAAGTTTCTAAGATACAACAACCGATTATTCTGGCGCCAGAACATATTGATCACAATTGCAGTAATAATAGGAAAACAATAAACACGCCTCTACTAATGATTCTATGTTCCTAATATATTAATCCGATGTGTACGTATTTTATTCTTTAAATGCCTTATATAGTGGTATGGACTTTGTTTCGCTTTAAAAAATGTGTGACATCTTAGTTACAAAATGTACACAAGAACAATGATCTAAATTAATTATACACTTAATCAAATAATTATTTATATCAGTAAATGTCACACAAAATGTCACATTACAGGTTATAGTGATTAATACATCAAGACGACCTGTGTACAAGTTATTCTTCATTCTGCAAGTTTGGTACCAAGACGTTGGGAAATGAGCGTTTTGTCTTTGTTTATGTATCCGTTGCTATAGCAACGGGATGGAAGAAGAACCCGAGGCAGCAGCAGAAATATTACTCTTCTTCCTGCCATCACTATTGTTTTTCTTGAAAAAAGGAAATTTGATACGGTTTTTGTCGCCTTTTGTTCAGGTGGAAAGTTGACTCGTGCATGCATTAGCGTGTATGCGAAGATAAAGCGAAACCAAGTTATATTATTTTGAATTTTCTAAATAATGCGGAAAAGATATTATATATATATATATATATATTTTAAATCTGTATCTTTATTTGCGGTGTTGTCGCTTCACTACATGTTGGTCATTATTTTCTGAAAATATTATCCTTTGTGAAGAATAAATTAGATTTATAATTAATACTGGTGATTGAATTTATGAGAAAACGAATGAAGTGATGAAAATATCAAGCGTCAACGCCAGAGAAAAATAAGTCTCGAATATAATGTTTAGGTTTTAGTGTTGAAACGAAAAATATGTTTCGATCAATCTGGGTCGCTTGAGACCTGTTATTGCTACGTATAAACTCGGACAGCAATTGTATTGAGATATTGATCAGACACATGAATTGATGAAGCTCTGCATCGATACACGAACAAATATATGAATATAATGTGAATAATACTACCACACTATCACGACAGTAGCTGCAAGGACGATGGTGTATTTCGTTTATTTAAACCCTTATGAAATAGCCAAGTCGGTTTGGAATGCGATTATCCATCTTCTGTAGCATGCTATCCTATGTGTTTTGTCCTCTGAGTTATGACTTGTTTTCTAAATCTTATTTCTCAGATTATCATAAGATCTGCCTCGAAACAGGTTTATCATTATTAATATTGTCTTAAAGAACTATGAAATTTCGTTGTAGGGACATGATTTTAAGCGTATTAATTGATTTACTTATGCGTAGAGGATTTCTTGCAGAAACCTCCGACTGTGAAGCGGACAGCACTGTTGATAAACTGGACAGTTCATCGCTCCTTGCTAACAGGAAGAAGAAAAAGCGACGGCACAGGTAATTTGCCATTTTGATTTATCCTTACCAGACTGCTACGATCAGTTCAGTTTCGTCTAGACGGGCCAGTGATCAGCGATGGTTGTTTGTTCAATAGAAACTGTCTATAATGTGTACATACAGACACCCGCTCTGATACTTCCATCAGTTATGAAGTTGTCATAGATTTTCCTTTTCGAAAGATTTGCGGCAAACACATGGATGACGTTTCCAAATTTGAAGCTTCAATGACAAACAAGTCCAATGTTATTCCCTTTTAAGTGTACCATGTGACCCCGTGTTTTTGGGTGAACAATTAACTTGCCTTGGCATGTGTTTGTGACGGGTGACCAGTGGGGCAGGATACGCTCACCTGGTATCATCACTATTTGTTGTGATTCATAAACACATGCGAATGTTATAATTGATTCGTATAATGGACGCTGCTCAGAGCAGATATTTCTAACGATTATAGAAAGCGTTTGGTCTTTTTTTTATATTCAGACCGAGTTTATTCAGAATAAAAAACATCATGGCCCTGAGAATATTGAACAATCATAGCATTGATGCGCATGCGATATATGCATATATCTTACAGTCGTAATAAGTAGGAATCGATATGCGAGTAATATGTAAAATATGAATTTGTAATAGGACATTAAATATTATCATGGTCAGATGAATTAATTGGCAAGTGTACACGATAAATGATGTCCCTTGGTTATCAGTTTATATATTTTACTCTTTTGGTTTATAACGAACACGTTTATAACGAACTGACAGATATGACGAACTTATTATCCCCCCCCCCCCCCCCCGCCCCCACACACACCACCCCACCGGCCACTGCTGTATACAGTAAAGTACGTTTATAACGAACACGCTTATAACGAACTGACCGATATAACGAACTTATTTTTTAGTCCCGACCATTTGTTGTATACATGATGTATATATGCCTATAACGAACTACGGTCATTACGAACTAAAATCAGTGGTCCCCTTGAGTTCGTTATAACCGTAGTTTACTGTACATTCTATACATGTGCTAACTAAATACGGTTATAACGAACTAAAATCAGTTGCCCCTTTAAGTTCGTTATAACCGTAGTTTACTCTATTTGAAATTTGACCTCGTGAAGCGTTCATTGTCTGAACTACACCCGACATTCACAAAACGCTTTTTATTCTATACACAGAACTATCTTCACAAGTCAGCAGCTTGATGAACTAGAGAAGGCTTTTAAAGAGGCTCATTATCCTGATGTGTACGCACGAGAAGTCCTTGCCATGAAGACAGATCTCCCAGAAGATCGGATACAGGTAATTTCAGAAACTTTCGGTATATTCGCCTACTCAAATAAGTCGATGTTTAATTAAGAAAGACCTGTTAAGATCCGGGGTAGAAGAGGTCTTCAGCAACCCATGCTTGCCGTAAAAGGCGACTATGCTTGTACTAAGAGGCGACTCACGGGATCGGGTGGTCAAGCTCGCTGACTTGGTTGATGCATGTCATCCTATCCCAGTTGCGTGGATCGATGCTCATGATGACAATCACTGGATTGTCTAGTCCAGACACGATTACTTACAGACCGCCGTCATATAGCTGGAATATTGCTGTGTGTGGCGTTAAACAACAAACAAACGTGGGGTCCGTTCCCTGGGGCCCTGGTATCCTTACGGGTGAAATTACATACATGTGAACACGTGTACATTGGTAAATGGTAAAAGTTCAGTTATTATTGAATCAAAAGTCTCGTTAATCTGCACCGAGCTACTCCTAAAAGAAATTTATCGGAAATTTGAGTTGTTCTATGACAAACCATGCAAAAGTTTATGATTCCTAATGAACGTTACCTCCGATTATACCGTTTTACTCTATAGAGTTCTCTTCGGCTATCAGTGATTACCTGTGTCAAGTCCGTCCAGGTCGTCTTGTCACCACCCCCATCCTCAACGATCGTCTTGTCCCCAACCTCCACGCCACCCCCCAACGCTCGTCTTGTCCCCACCCACCAACGCCCGACTTGTCAACACCCACCCACCCCTCAACGCCGATCTTGTCCCCACCCCACCGCTCGTCTTTTCACCACCCACCAACGCTCGTCTTGTCCCCACCCCACCCACCCCAAACGCTCGTCTTGTCCCTACCCATCAACGCCCGACTTGCCCCCACCCACACCTCAACGCCGATCTTGTCCCCACCCCACCGCTCGTCTTTTCCCCACCCACCAACGCTCGTCTTGTCCCCACCCCACCCACCCCAAACGCTCGTCTTGTCCCCACCCATCAACGCCCGACTTGTCCCCACCCACACCTCAACGCCGATCTTGTCCCCAACCCACCGCTCGTCTTTTCCCCACCCACCAACGCCCGTCTTGTCCCGACCCACCAACGCTCGTTTTGTCCGTATCCCCAAAAGCCCGTACTTGGAGTACGAGAGGTTACATCAACTGGAGGACTGCTATTAGCCCCAGCTATCGTTCTCTCCCAATACCTCTAATAGTTACTTGTATTTGCCATACCTTTAAAAGTCCCCCCTTCATCGGGGTCGTTTTTAAATGAGATAACGACATCTCTTAATCAAGTTTAAAACATTCATCGGCCCTGAGAGGGACAAGGGTAATTTTACAGATGGAAGTTCGCATTACTTATTCAAACACGGGAAAATGATCGCAAGATTTTTCTCACATTTACTAAATGATTGAGCGAGAACGGGCCCCATGGCAGTCTCGGAGGCACGATTAAGCCAACGACGCAAATAAAGCAATTGCGGAAACATATTTCAGGCGCTTAGACCGGCACGTGAGCGATTTAGGCCTCAATATTAGATGAGTTAATCACTCAGAGTGACTATTGTGTGAGATTGATTAATTTCAGATCAAACGCTTCCAAAGAAATATTCGTTTTGTCAATTATACTTCATTGATTCGCGAAGTAGTCTCTAGAGACAGAACGCACGATGAGCACGGGCGGGCGGATTCCGAATCAGACCACAGTGAGAAACGTGTTTACAAATTTCAATTTGGGAACGAGATTAGCTGTATTCTCGCGCGATTTTACGCACGCTAATGTGATTTCAATTAATAGATTTGTTATTCAAATGTCATCCGAATCCCGTGCTCGCGACCATCACCTGCCAATACGGGAGCGACAGGCACGAGTGCGATGACGTCATTGAGTTACCTTAGAATCTGCTAAGGCTGTTGTGTATATTAAAAAGAGGAAATTGATTGGATGAAATAAATGTAAGGAAGTTGAACGACTGAATCACGACTCTCCGTTATCATCTAATGACGTTCGATGATTACTTTGCCTGTAACAATGGTGGTCTCTGGTTAATTGTCCCGTGTGTTAAGGAATCTACAAAAACTCACGTATCAGTTCAACTTTCAACATCTTAAGGACTGGGGAACACGTTCACTATTGTAAATCACTGTATAGATATTAATCTAATAGTTTGGCCGAATGCACCACATGAGTACATGATTGAATGCGCCCTCAGAAATAAAACAGCTATATTAGCGCCCTCAGCAATAATACAGCTATATTAGCGCCCTCAGCGATAATACAGCTATATCAGCGCTCTAAGCAATAATACAGCTATATTAGCGCCCTCAGCAATAATACAGCTATATTAGCGTCCTCAGCAATAATACAGCTATATTAGCGTCCTCAGCAATAATACAGCTATATTAGCGTCCTCAGCAAAACAGCTATATTAACGCCCTCAGCAATAATACAGCTATATTAACGCCCTCAGCAATAATACAGCTATATTAGCGCCCTCAGCAATACAGATATATTAGCGTCCTCAGCAATACAGCTATATTAGCGTCCTCGGCAATACAGCTATATTAACGCCCTCAGCAATAATACAGCTATATTAACGCCCTCAGCAATAATACAGCTATATTAGCGCCCTCAGCAATAATACAGCATTATTAGTGCCCTCAGCTTTACCATTGAGATAAGCATTACTGCAGCTTTATTAGTGCGATCGGAAATAATACAACTTTATTAGCGCCATCAGCAGTACTACAACTATAATAGTACCATCAGCAATACTACGACGATATTAGCGCCATCAGCAATACAACAACTATAATAGTGCCATCAGCAATACCACGACGATATTAGGGCCACCACCAATACTACGACGATATTAGCGCCATCAGCAATACTACAACTATAATAGTGCCATCAGCAATACTACGACTATATGTCAATACTGTAGCTATATTAGCGCGGTCGGCAATAATACAACTATATAAGCGCCATCAGCAATACTGTAGCTATATTAACACTGTCGGCAAGACTACAACTATATAAGCGCCGTCAGCAATACTGCAACTATATTAGCAGTATAGCGCCATCAGCAATACTGTAGTTATATTAGCACTGTCGGCAATACTGCAGCTATTTTAGCGCGGTCGTCAATAATACAACTATATTAGCGCCCTCAGAACCATCCTATACGGGGGCCGGGGTGGGTGGGTGGGTGTGTGTGTGTGTGGGGGGGGGGGGGGGGGGGGGGGGGGGGGGCTCTTGATCCTCGCATATCCGAATATTGCCGAGGATTTACGTCACTCATTTATGAATGACTTTTAAAGTTTAAAATACATGCCTTATTCGAAACATACTGATGAGGCGGCATGTTATCAATTGGTTGATTACATGTCTTATACATGTTCCAATCAGACACGAATAAAGTCTGTTTCATGTTAAAATACATATTAGGTCTTGAGTCCATTAATAAAAACACTTAACACTGTCTCTCCTACTAGGGCTGGCCAACATGTACCATAGATGTCCAGCATCCTATAGGTTTCAAATGGATTGATGGATACCGATGTCAAACGTCAGCTCGGTATCGTGAGTCCTTCGATTACCTGCTAATGAAGTTGGGCGAGACACTCTTACATTATAAACTAGTCCTCGAAACTGATCTCTTCCTCGTCTCCCCATCTGTTCGGCCCATGTAGTGGTAGAGTTACCTGCAAAGAGACAGCCACATAAATCATCAGTGAAATAGACCTCCAGTAAATAATGTTAATTACAGCCATCACTGAAATGTACATGTGTCAATTCCGCGACGTGTTTTTCTCTTGTTTGTTTCGTTATCTGATTTCCAGGGCAATTATGTTTCATATTAGTAATAGAGGTAAATTCTTATTCTGTGTCGTCATCGTAAGTTACCTTTAATTAGGGGTATGTTGTCATTCATTTGATTTTTTAATCCAGATTTTGTGTACTGAAATTAACATACTTAAACTTGATCCCTGAAGTAAATGGCTGCAAAGCATAATGTATCAGTATTCCAATTATGTATGACAAAACATACTTACATGTGACAATTCTCTTTAAATCCAAAGAAATATGGCTTCATCTTTCCTTAACATACTAACGAAGCTTATACAGTTTCTATTTTTGTTGTGACCATACATAATCTGACCTACATTCTGTATTCAGTAGACAGTAGCACTCATTACGGAAACGGTATCCACAATGTTCATGTCTTAATGGGGAAAGTTCCATGTTTAACGCATATCCAAATCTTTAGGAATTTACCAAACGTTGCTTGTCAAAATGGCGCGTGTGCTATCTCATTCCATGACCTTTAACAGTGAGTCTACTCACTCGCACTTACTTTAACGGATCGGTTGTTTGCTTGGTGACGTGGTTGACAGCGTGCCGTCTACGCCAACGACGTGGATCATTGCTCATGATATCAATCACTTGATTGTCTGCTCACGTCTTACATATCTTCACAGACCGCCGTCGTCTGACAGGACTAATGCTGGGTGCGGCCTCATGCAACAAATGCTTACCTTTTCAGGAAAGTTGTGTGTGTGTGTGTGTGTGGGGGGGGGGGGGGGGGGGGGGGGATGCTACAGGGTATGCGAACCCTTTTTACGAACGACCGCCTCCGTGGTCTAGTGGTAGAGCGTCCGCCCGGAGAGCGGAAGGTCCGGGGTTCGATCCCCGGCCGCGTCATACCAAAAGACGTTAAAAGATGGTACTTGTTGATACCCTGTCTGGCGCTCGGCATTAAGGGGCTAAATCAGGACTGGTCGGCTCTGAGTCAGTATACAGTATCTGAGTGGGGTATTCATGTTAAACTGCGGCATGGTATCTCAGTGAGCTAGCACTATAAATCGGCATCAGTCCGGACTATTACAGGCAGCCACACACACACGTACATGCACGTCGCTATATAAGTGCAATAATCTTGGACGCGAAGTTAAACCCCATTTCACCTCACTTTTTACGAACACCTGGTGTCATCACTGATTTACCGTGATCCATTCACATAGTTTTCAACATTATTTTGGCTTTTAAACCTTATGGGACGTGTTTCGGTAGATAGTCTATTATTCTATTGCGTTGGCGTTTTGCATTTGAACCATAAATTGAGTTGACAAACAAAAGGCTGTTTTTCTCTCGGCTAGACAAGTGAAGACTGAGTAGTCTTGTAGCACAAGGAACCCGGTGTCTCGTGGAAATTTATAATCCTCGCAAATGGGATTCCTGTTACTCAAACATCACGTTACTTTTCTCCAAACTAAAATTAAAAGCAAATACATTTAACAGCTTATGATTGCCCAAATTACATAGAGACAGGATCTCAGTTTTACAAAAGGCACTAGCTACAACGTCTCAGTTTCAAACAAGACACTAGCTACAATTCCTCAGTTTCACACAAGGCACTAGCTACAACGTCTTAGTTTCACACAAGACACTAGCTACAATGTTTCAGTTCACACAAGGCACAAAGTACAACGTCTCAATTTCACACAAGACACTAGCTGCAATGTCTCAGTTTTACACAAGGCACTAGCTACAGTGTCTCAGTTTCACACAAGGCACTTGCTTCAGTGTTTCAGTTCACATAAGGCACTAGCCACAGTTTCAGTTTTAAACAAGGCACTAGCTACAGTGTGTCAATTTCACACAAGGCACTAGCTACAGTGTGTCAATTTCACACAAGACACTAGCTACAGTGTGTCAATTTCACACAAGGCACTAGCTACACTGTCTCAGTTTCACACAAGGCACTAGCTACAGTGTCTCAGTTTCACACAAGGCACTAGTTACAGTGTCTTAGTTTCACACAAGGCACTCGCTTCAATGTTTCAGTTCACACAAGGCACTGGCTACAGTGTTTCTGTTGTTATATGATAATATAGAAATACAATTTCGATTGACAAGATTGCCAATAAAGGCTGCGTAAAATATTGCACAAATTTGATCTGAACGATCATAATTATATATTTGATTAAATATTAACTACCTCAGTTTTTAAGTACATAATTCTTGTTTCAGGTCTGGTTTCAAAATCGTCGTGCAAAATGGCGGAAAGCGGAGAAGACGTGGGGACGAAGCAGTATAATGGCGGAGTACGGGCTGTATGGAGCGATGGTCAGACACTCACTTCCGCTTCCGGAAACCATTGCAAAAGCTGCTGATGAAGGAACACTGGACACGTGCGCTCCTTGGCTTATAAGTGAGTAACCATGGACACGACATAGTCTTCATCATATTGAATGAATGATTGACAAAATGTACAAAATAGATACATAGTTCAGTGTTTATTAATATGAGTGAGTGAAAGTTTCTTTACGCCGCACTCAGCAATATCATGGTTATATAATGGCGGGCAGTAACTAATATGTGTGGGATATACCAACCATTGGATGACCGCATGAGCAATTATCATTCAATCAGTGAAGTTACAAACTGCACTACCCGGTTCTTGTTATAGTTTGGTTTGTTGTTGTTTAACGCCGCCATATGACGGCGGTCTGTAAATAATCGAGTCTGGACCAGACAATCCAGTGATTGACATCATGAGCATCGATCCATGCAATTGGGATTGATGACCTGCATCAACCAAGTCAGCGAGCCTGACTACCCGATCCCGTTAGTCGCCTTTTACGACAAGCATAGTCACCTTTTATGGCAATCATGGGTTGCTGAAGACCTATTCTACCCCGGATCTTTACGGGTCGGTTCTTGTTATAAGCGATGAGTCCATGAAACCTGTTTTGCATTGGATGAACGTCTGTATACATCATCTTCTTTGAGAGGCATTCAGAAGTTGGAGTACTAAGCAAGGATAAGATATATGGACTTCTTTATTACAATTAGGTGAGGTGAGGTGAAATGGGGTTTAACGTCGCGTCCAAGATTGTGTGTTTGTGTGGCTGCTTGTACTAGTCTGGACTGATGCCGATTTATAGTGCTAGCTCACTGAGATACCATGCCGCAGTTTAACATGAATACCCCACTGGTAGTATACTGACTCAGAGCCGACCAGTCCCTGTTTTAGCCCCTTAATGCCGAGCGTCACAACAAGTACCATCTTTTAACGTCTTTTGGTATGACGCGGCCGGGGATCTAACCCCGGACCTTCCGCTCTCCGGGCGGACGCTCTACCATTAGACCACGGAGGCGGTCTTACAATTATGAGAGACGTTTTGGTGGAGGTTCTAAAACCGTTGCTTTGATAACCGTGATATAACCTACACCGGAACGTTGCTTATAGTTCAGTATAGCTTTGTAAGCAAAGCTCTTTTGATCATTTTAGTCATAATAAAATATTCAAATAAGGCAACTAATAAGCGCATGACGTGTTTCAGGTATGCACCGGAAGTGCAATGACGCTGCCAGGAGTTTTCAGTCGGATGAAAGGGATTCTAACCAAGAGACCCCAGATTCTACCGACGCTATAAAGACAAGGGGCAGCCCCGACCCCCGGGTTGACGTGGAGCTGGGGTTGAATCCTGACCCTCGTACAGACAGTATCAACGCCTTACGGGCCAAGGCACAGGAGCACAGTGCCAAGCTGTTCAGGACTTTCTCCACAGGCACTGATACGGAGAAATGATTTTATACTATAAGAAACAATTTCTTCTTGGTGGTCCAATGTTTTAGGAGATACCTTGTCGCGGCCATAACACAGTGTCAGTTGGAGCATCAGACAAGAATCGATAATTGAGATGAAGAAACGGAACTGTCGAGTGTTTTGCTGGTTACACAGTGAATATGCCATATTATATATTCAATGTCACTTATTTATGCTGAGAAAAATAGCAGATGGCTGAAGAACATTCCAAGAAACTTTCTGCGCTTATCACGACTGAGACAAAACATACATGTATATTATGGTAAAGCTGTTGAGTGAAGAACGGTGTGTATCCTGTACAGGGTGTCGACAGGGACTAAACCAGAGGGCAAACGATCAGTGTAATCTGATAAGAATTCGTCCAAAAGCATTAGGCATTCTTAAAGATTACCGACGCTGTTTCCAGAGGCTATATGCAGCATTTGGGAATGATAAGCATCGAGATTCATAAATGAACTCGTGTCAGGATTTATAAATTCTATCCATGATCAAATTGATTACGCTGTGATGTAGCACAGGTTCGTGGTAAACAACAGCTTGTCACAGCAACATTTCAGAATTTCCCTTTGATGGGATATTTTTGACATGATTCTGATGGGATTAATACGCGTGTAAGCATCGTGTGTAACTGTAAATGATACCACACTGTTATCCATCTGTTTGGCTGGACGGTGTGTCGTTTCAGACTAAAAAGGTAAAATTGGGTTTAACGTTGTGTCCAAGATTATTGCACTTATATAGCGACGTGCATGCTAGTGTGTGTGATGCTGCTTGTACTAGGCCGGACTGATGCCGATTTATAGTGCTAGCTCACTGAGATACCATGCCGCAGTTTAACACGAGTACCCCACTCAGACACAGTATACTGACTCCGAGCCGACCAGTCCTTGTTTTAGCCCCTTTATGCCGAGCGCCAGACAGGGTAACAACAAGTACCATCTTTGAACGTCTTCGTTCTGGACTAAAGGTTTTACATGTAGTAACCATGGAAACCCGACACACAGATACCAACCCACTTGGACTGGGTATGCCGTACATGGGTACATCCTACTTAATTGTAGTGAGTGAGTGAGTATGGTTTTACGCCGCTTTTAGCAATATTCCAGCAATATCACGGCGGGGGACACCAGAAATGGGCTTCACACATTGTACCCATGTCGGGATTCGAACCCGGGTCTTCGGCGTGACGAGCCAACGCTTTAACCACTAAGCTACCCGACCGCCCCTACTTAATTGTAATATAACTCATTGAACATAGTATCGGGCCTTTTCAATCTCATTAAAATCAGAACTTAGTTCTCGCTACTGCTGAACAAAGATCTTAGGACATCCCATTAAGGGTCACGTCAGACCGACCTTGCGCGAACTTTGACCGATTAATGGAATGAGCAATCAGAAAGCAACTTTCTCGTGCTTTACGGCACTAGTTTCAAATTGGCGCCTACGCTTCGAAACATATTTTGACAAATTCACGATTACGAATTTGAAACCTGAACAAACACAAACATTCTGGAATGGCTGATAGATGGTCTAGATTTTATGGATTCAGTAGTTTAGCCCGTAACTATCTTTGGGAGTTAAAGTTTTCGAGGTTGCATGATTATAAATCACATTCCGACTGTCACTTTCATTATCTGGTAAGCGACGTTCTGATTGGTCGGATGAAAGGTCGTTCTGACGTGACCCCTAATGGGATGTCATCAGATCTTTGTTTAGCGGTAGCGAGAACTGAGGTCTGATTTTAATGAAATTGGGCATTTTGGCGGTGATGAATTAAAGTCCTCTTTATTAAGGATTGTTTTGAAATGCTTTTATTTCCATATCACGTCGGCAATCAATACACGACATAATCGTGTGTAGAGTCGTTTCTATTACGTATTACTTAAAATATACATTAAGTGGATCGTATTAAATTATTACTTCAAATGTGCTTCATCTTAATTAACTTTTTTGCACCTAATGCAACATCAAATCAATGCAGTCATAAACTATCAATTCAAACATGCAAGATGCATATCCATACATTTCGTTTACCAGGACATGAGAAGTGTATTGATCATCAGATTATTCGTTATTTGGGTTCCCTTCCTAACATACCTTCAAAGTTCATACACATTACCCGTACATCTACATGTATAATAGCCGTTACGTTCCCGGTTGCAACTAACTTTACATATCAGTCCTAAAAGGTGCACCTCTTGGTGCAGCATACATTGTATCATGGCTTCTTTCTGGACATTTTTCTTCACACATATGGGCGGTCGGGTAGCCTAGTGGTTAAAGCGTTCGCTCGTCACGCCGAAGACCCGGGTTCGATTCCCGAACAATGGGTACAATGTGTGAAGCTCATTTCTGGTGTCCCCCGCCGTGATATTGCTGGAAAATTGCTAAAAGCGGCGTAAAACCTTACTCACTCTTCACACATATGCAGGAAAAACTCTGCAACTGTACACAGCAGACAAACAACAAACTTACCATATCGTTTTTATTAGTTTCAACAAATTCAGTAATGGTACTATCGTGTCCCTGGATTGTCTGGTTTATTTACAGGCTGACAGGATGAAAGGCCTGTTTATTTACTGGCAGGACTACTGCTGTGCGGCGTCAGGCAACAAATACTTACTTTTATGTAAATTGTGTTACTAGCGTGTGCAACCGGTAGGGCAGGACATGCTTACCCTTTTCGCGAACACCTGTGTCATCACTGATTTTCAGTGGTCCATTCATATAAATTCCACAGCTATTTTGCCCTTTACGCCAAATTGAATCTGTTTCGCCAAAGAATCTAGGCATTCTCGTGCAATGGCAATTAATATTAACCTATTAAAAATGTAATAGAAGATACGTATTTGTCAGTGTAGGTATCAAGTCACCACCCGTATGAAAACCCATGTAAAGCTTATTTCTTATAGTTCTTTCATTTTATGGAAGCTTATGTATATATAATACACCGCAATGCTAAATTTGCATACATCTGTTCAAAGCAATGTGTACATACAGCGTTCACATCGTGATCGTCCTACTTACTATTTGGTAACAGATTAAATTATGTGTACAAAATTATGTCCTGGTATATTTGTTAGGCAGAATAATCACCTCTTTCTTCAGTAAATGACTGACACACATTGGAGGAAAACATCCCCTTTACAAAATTTACAATGTTGTAAATGGAGACAAATGCATGTAAATGTATGTAAATTTATAAATGGTATGGAAGTGGCGACTGAAATGTTCTGAGCCTAACTACGAAGGCTGTATAGTACAGCCTTATTCCTTGTATCAGGTAAAATACGTTCCATGCTTACTTAACCTGGCAGCATATGTCTGCAGGTATCAAAGTTACTATATATATGCTCTGTTGATGGAAAAGGTCAAACTTGGCACCCTTGCTCCAAGAGCCATCCAGGCGGACTCGGTGCCAACTTTAGGGGATGATGCTCTTTCCTTTGTTACTGTTAAGATCATTTAAAAAGAAGAAAAGAGACTAGAAGGTGATCCAAGATAAGGAAAATGGTGATAAAATACGATTGTGGATGATACCTTTGAGAATTTACGTCGTTTTATGAGCCATTTGTTGAGCATTCTTGGAAACATTTTCATCTCCGAAGAAGAAGTCAAAGTCTGTTCAATCAGCTGGCAATGTGATGGCTTCGGTTTTCTGGGACTCCAAAGGAATCCTGCTGGTGGCCTATCTTCCGAAAGGTCACACTATTAATAGCCAATATTATGCTATTCTGCTCAGATACCTGCGTTAGAATATTAAACCTAAACGGCTTGGAAAACCCACTAAAGGTTGTTTCCAACAAGACAATGCACTTGCCCTTACGTCTGTTGTCAGCATGGCTGCAATAGATGACTGGCATTGACCTCCGTGAACATCTTCCGTATTCACCATATTTTTCAACGTCAGATTACCACCTCTTCCCAAATTGGACCTTCAAGCTTTACAAGCATTATGCAAATGATACTGACGTCATCACTGACGTCATCTCTCTACACCAATGGGATCAGCACCTGTTAGCAGAAGTGGCTGGAAGGGTTTATGTTGACTGATGTACAACAATAGTTTAACCCTGCAAAGACGTGATTTAGCCCAAATAACCTTTTGATTGGTGACGGGGTTTGACAATATAAATTTACATGCATTTGCTTTCAAGTGAAGGTATACATTTATTCCAGTGACGTTGATGAAATCTACTGATAGAGAGGTGCAATATGACAGTCAGATGACCAAGAACATCATTCTTTATAGACTTCTTTTGTCAAAGTATTAAAATCTACATATTTACACGGAATAGAATGGAATGTAAATATATTGTGATATTTCAGATGATTATGTGATTATACACTTGGTTGATGTAAATAGTGATTTGATTATAATAAACAAATACTCATCATTTGTGTGTTCTCAAGGTATAACTTGTTTATAAATACACCAATCCAAAGACGAACTCATAAACAGTGAAGTTATGTATTCATTTAAAACCCTCAGATCAGTGAAAGCTCAACATAATATTTGATGCAAACTTCAAATCAAATAAATCATTTATTAAGACGATGGTAGATGATGTCTTTTGAATATACAACGAACTTTTACGATGTTGTCAAACTGCCCAGTGCATTGTGTCATTAGCAGGTAAAATATACGTATCATGACTATACCAATATAAGGTACAGATTAAACTACAAGATACTAGGAATTAAGAATTATCAATCCCGTGTGAGGTAATTTTGCAAGTCCCGAGCCATGGCGAATATAGATTATAGGACAAATTGTCCGTAATTCCGATTTGAGGGTTGGTTGATATACATGACTGAATATTTACCAAATGTAGAAAATAGGACACGGGGTAGAATAGGTCTTCAGCAACCCATGCTTGCCGTAAAAGGCGACTATGCTTGTCGTAAAAGGCGACTAATGGGATCGGGTGGTCAAGCTCGCTGACTTGGTGGATGCATATCATCAATCGCATTTGCGTGGATCGATGCTCTTGAATTTATTCACTGGATTGTCTGGTCCAGACTGGATTATTTGTAGACCGCCGTCATATAGCTGGAATATTGCTGAGTGCGGCGTTAAACAACAAACCAACCAACCTTCATCTGAAACGGAGAAATCATCTCAGTCTGTCTATTGTTAGAACGACGTCACAAAGAACCACGTGTGACGTCTTTTACAATGGTTTTTACAAACGCATCATTTGCAATAATGCGTGGTTTGACGTCATGTCGCTATGGATCATTTCCAGAGCAATGACAATGACGAAACTAGCTGCATGCACCTAGCCAATCAGAATGCAGCAGCATTTGCTCAGTGAGAATTACTAATGATGTCAACTTTATCCGTGCCCCTGTGAGTGAAAATCTGTTAACAAAAGTGTACAATTCACTACCAGGTAAATAGAACATAGAACTATATCCAACGTTTCCACAACAAGTATATTATTGAAACTACATACGTATTCATAAGCATTAAAAGGGACTATAATCATCTGTTCTCTATGCTTAGAAATCGGAATGTCTGTTTGGATTCGCAAAAACAAAACAAGGGGCATTTGGCCAAATGGTTACCTTAAGTTTCCGTTATCTCGATGATCTGATATTCAATTCCCATTCCACTGATTTACCCACCAGAAATAAAAGAAACCATCGTCTGTTTCATATTTGTATTTATGTATGACGATTCCGAGTGACAAGACTGTATAACAAGTCAGCTGATGTCAGCTTTCCAATAGTCAACTTTCCCTTTATGTCGAGCAATATTCCAGCAGTTTCGGCCCTTGCTGTCTACATTTCACAAATTTTGATGAAGATGTCAAAAAGCGCCAGACGATTCTTGCTCAAAAGTTGTTTCATCAGGGTTACAGCATTCAAAGACTCAAAGGCTTTTAAGAAGTGTGGAGGACATTTAAAAAGTTTGACGCTTCTCTGATCAAAATGACGTTCGATACAATTCCTTATTTTCACTTTTTCCAGGCGAACGCTTGATATGCCTTTGCATGTGTGACGGGTACTACAGGTAGGACGGGATACGCTCACCTTGTTGCGAAGACCTAGTATCATCAGTAATTCATGGTGATTCATAAACAGATGGTTATCGGAACTGTACAATGGACTATGCCTTGAGCAGATATTTTTCTTTGATTATTGAAATGATTTTGTAGCTTATATTGTTGTAATCTGCTACCATATATAATAACACAACTTGTGTTATACGCCAGCTGCCAATACAGTAACACAAACATTTCAATACGTCTGCTACCAGTATAATTACCAAAACTGTTATATACATCTAATACCAATATAAAACCACAAACTGTATAAACATCCCCTACCTATATAATAACACCAACTAACGTTTAGATATTTTAAAAATATAATAACACATATTGTTGGATACATCTCCTACCAAAATAAAAACCCAAACTGCATATACATCTCCTACCTATATAATAACACAAACTAACGTATACATAATTTGAAAATATAATAACACATATTGTTGTATACATCTTCTACCAATATAAAAACACAATCTGTATAAACATCCCCTACCTATAAAATAACACCAACTAACGTTTAAATATTTTGAAAATATAATAACACATATTGCTGTATACATCTGCTACCAAAATAAAGTCACAAACTGTATATACATCCCCTACCTATATAATAACACAAGCTAACGTATACATATTTTGAAAATATAATATCACATAGTGTTGTACACTCCTCTTACCAATATAATAACACAAACTCTATGTACATCCCCTACCTATATAATAACACAAGCTAACGTATACATATTTTGAAAATATAATATCACATAGTGTTGTACACTCCTCTTACCAATATAATAACACAAACTCTATGTACATCCCCTACCTATATAATAACACAAGCTAACGTATACATATTTTGAAAATATAATATCACATAGTGTTGTACACTTCTCTTACCAATATAATAACACAAACTGAATGTACATCCCCTACCTATATAATAACACAAACTAACGTATACATATTTTGAAAATATAATATCACATAGTGTTTTACACTCCTCTTACCAATATAATAACACAAACTTACGTGTACATATTTTGAAAATATAACAACACATATTGTTGTACAAATTTGCTACCAATACAATAACACATACTAACTGTACATATTTTAAAAATATAATAACACATATTGTGGTATTCATCCGCTACTATCATAAAAACACAGACTGTATGTACACACACCGCTTGACAATAGAATAACACGATCTTTAGTACTAGTGTATATCTGCTGCTAATATAATAACGCATCCTGACGTATATGTCTGTTACCAATCAAATATAATAACATAAACTGTTTTATATGTCCACTACCAATATAACCACTCATACTGTTGTGTACGGCTGCTACTAGTATACATATTGAGGTGTTGTTTCATTACAAGGAATAACGCTAGTTTTTTAGCTTCAACACATGCACAGATGTCTAACACATGTACGTCAGCGATTAAATCAAATCTGCTGGGGCAAAACGTCTGAAATACCTGAAGTCAATTCTCAACTAATCACTAAAACAACCTCCAAACGACATGCGAAGAAAAACGTTGTACAAATTTAACCTGTAAAAGTAGCGCGACTGAGACGTCAGGTGATAAGAATACGCAATTATTACCTCTGAGGAGTATAATCTTACACTTTGGGGTCATTTCATTTCGACACTCAGTGTTTACACGAGTAGTCTTTGAGCGACACCTTTGATAAAGACTTGCCACCCTCTCCAATACGCCTTGGTGGTCGGGGCTGTTTTTGCTATATCATCTTGAGGAATTTCTTCCCCACCCAAATTCTGATGGTGTATGAAATGTACATTGATTGAAATATCAGGAGGAGAAAAAAATGTTTTTAAAAAATCACCAGACATGTGTTGTTTGTGAAAACATGTCCGTAAGCGGGGAGGGGAGAAAACAGATGAAGGTGATTCGGTACTTCAATACTCTTGTCCATTTATTAATATTTTTTGTCAATCAGACGTTGTAAATCTGCTGATATTGAGCTGCAGACGCTGTATGTTTGGGATCCAAGTTTTCTGGATAAATATATTACATCGTATTCAAAATAGAAATTCAATAGTTGCAGTATTGTTTTTAAAGGTTGTATGTTTCGCGCCATGAACTGCCAGTAGTTTCCCTTAGCTTTGCCAGGATCCGCTGATTCTTAGATAGCGTGCCAAGATTCATCCTGATACACCAGGCTCCCTAAGTATGGATACGTGGATAAAATATTAATGTTGTTAAATAATCGTTAAAATAAAGAAATAGTTAACGATTTTAAATTCTCAAGCATAAACGTTTCCTCGTTGCGTTCTTACACTCCACTTCACATATTGGGTTGCAAATTATTCCTTAAAGATATTGTTTCGGAGAATGCTGCAGGTTCCAAATATATGTTAATTTCCTAACATGATGTATTAAATTTTGGTTCAATTGCAGGCTGCTGAAAAAGAACGAACGGATGCCAAAGAGATAATATAAGATGTTGTTTGATCTAGGTGAGTTGGGTATGTCACGTGGTGATCTAGGTGAGTGAGTGAGTGAGTGAGTGAGTGAGTGAGTGAGTGAGTGAATGGGTGGGTGAGTGAGTGAGTGAGCGAGCGGCGAGTGAGTGAGTGAGTGAGCAAGCGAGTGAGTTAGTGAGTGAGTGAGCGAGCGAGTGAGTGTTTGCGCCGCAGTTTTTCGCAAGTAATTTCACACATTGAACACATGTGGAGTATCTAACCCGAGCCAGCGGTTAGTCGAGCCAACGCTTTAACCACCAGGCTAGGTTAAATGTTCACCTGAACACGTTGCACATGGACTTGGATGCCTCAGACGCAATACACATCTAAAGCCTATCTCATCTGAATTGACCATCATCCTGTCATCTCTCTACGGCATGCCGTGTCCACACAAAGGCCTAGGCTCTACTGATTCACTATTACACATCCAGTGGGTAATCTCACATCAGCTGCACGCAGTCTAATTATCCCATAGTTCCAGGTTAATGCTGAACAGATTAACCATCTTAATATGTCCCAGTTAACTCTTGGTGCGCCGGTTATCTTTAGCGGTTGTATCAAATCGGTATTGGCGTTCTGCTTATTACACAATCAGTATTCAAACATGATTGATCAATTTGTTACTAATAGTTGTAATCTCCGTGCCATATGCTTTAACTAAGCATGTCCAGAAAACATGAAATGACACTGAAACTAATCATGTGTATATCTGGATAACAGGGGCGGTCGGGTAGCCTAGTGGTTAAAGCGTTCGCTCGTCACGCCGAAGACCAAGGTTCGATTCCCGACATGGGTGCAATGTGTGAAGCCCATTTCTGGTGTCCCCCGCCGTGATATTGCTGGAATATTGCTAAAAGCGGCGTAAAACCATACTTACTCACTCACTCACTCTGGATAACATATAATACATACAAATTGATTAAGTGAGTGAGTATGGTTTTACGCCGCTTTTAGCAATATTCCAGCAATTATCACGGTAGGGGACACCAGAAATGGGTTTCACACATTGTACCAATGTCGGGAATCGAACCCGGGTCCTCTGAGTGACGAGCGAACCACTAGGCTACCCGACCGCCCCCAAATTTTTAAAGAAATGCCGATTAAAACATACTATGCACAGTGGTATCTGTTTGTTTGTTTGTTTGTTGTTTAACGCCCCACTCAGCTATATTCCAGCCATATGACGACGGTCTGTAAATAATCCAGTCTGGACCAGACAATCCAGTGATTGACATCATGCGAATCGATCCACGCAATTGGGATCGATGACATGCATCAACCGTGTATATATGAATTACAATGGAAGCAAATAATTCATAGACTCCCACACTCAAGCAAAACCTCAAGGGGCTCAATAAATTCAGATTCAGAACCATAGTAGTCTGCCAGTGACACCAGCTTTGTTTTGTTTTGTTTGTTTGTTTGTTTGTTTGTTTGTTTGTTGTTTTACGCCTCGCTCAGCAATATTCCAGCTATATGACGGCGGTCTGTAAATAATCGAGTCTGGACCAGACAATCCAGTGATTGATATCATGAGCATCGATCCACGCAATTGGGATCGATGACCTGCATCAACCAAGTCAGCGAGCCTGACCACCCGATCCCGTTAGTCGCCTCTTACGACAAGCATAGTCGCCTTTTACGGCAAGCTTGGTTGCCATTCTTCAATCAGTAGCATTCGAAATGAGTGATACTGTGGAGGCTCTTCATTGAACGGAGTGAGTATGCTTTTACGCCGCTTTTAGCAATATTCCAGCAATATCACGGCGGGGCACACTAGAAATGGGCTTCACACATGTGGGGAATAGAACCCAGGTTTTCGGCATGACGAGCGAACGCTAAAACCACTAGGCTACCTCCGCCGCCACTTCTTCGAAAGGGTTACCAATGGATGAAACAGGTGTTTGTTAATCTTCTCGATTTAAAGAGTACTTATGGATCACACAGGTGTTCACGAAATGGATATCCATGTCCTGCATTACTGTGATATATGTTGTGGTAGCCTAGTGGTTAAGTCGTTGAAGGCCTGGGTTCGATTCCATAAATGTACAATGTGTGAATCCCATTTCCCCTGTCTTCTACTCATTGCTGGAATATTGCTAAACGCGATGTAAAACTATATTCACTGACTCACTAATATATTTTGGGGTTTCCCTTTATCTAAAAGATTATTAAAAACTGGTCACGGTGTTATTCAAGGTAAAACAAAGTCTTGTTTCATCAATGACATATCCTTCCGACCCTTGATGGAGTGTATAGTGCAGTGCTATCTCCACGATGCTGTACAACATCAAATGCTTCTCATTGGCGTACTTAGTGCCTTCTCGCGGCTAATAGCATATAAAGTATGCCGATTCCATTTCATACAAAGAAAACAATGCTGTAAAATGGTTTCAATGGGGACAATCATTCGTTTGAAAGTCCAAATTGCTGCTTAAATCAATGCAATCGTTGCCTCTCAACACAGTGCTGAGGGATATTGCTGAAATAGGCTTGATTAAAAGAAATTAAAAAAAAAATAATTCGAATCTTCCAAAGTAAAGCCGAAACTGAACTTTTTAGCATGATGTGCGTTCAGTTTCATTTTGAGTTACAAAAGTTAAGGAAAAACAAAGAAACGATAATATGAAAATAAGGATTATTGTTCTATATTTGCAGCAAAACATAGATATTGGCAGAGATAATGATGTGTTTCATTTGTTCTGAAACATCTCTTTTTGGTTATCTTTGTGAATTCTTTATCACTGGATCATAACAATCTGTTTGACAGTTCATCATATTGATAGATTTTTGTCGTTATCCGTATAAAAGGTTTCCTAACTTTGAGGTTATCTGCCCAAGTACAACAAATGACCGGGACTAAAATATAAGTTCGTTATATCGGTCAGTTCGTTATAAGCGTATTCGTTATAAACGTAGTTTACTGTACTACAATTACCTGGGGGTTTTATTAACAGAGTATCTAGATTACAGTAAAATGGCAAGGTCAGCAACTTAGTCAGATGGTAGAGCACTTGGACTCCAAAATTTCCAAAATTAAATCTTTTGGAGGCATGCCTTTAAATGTTTTTAGCAAACTGTTTGACACAATGTACTGGTCAGTTTTTGGATTACGGGTCAGCTATATGGGTACGACGGTACATTCATCCGTAAAAGCAGTGCACCACAGAGCTATACGTTTTTATATCTAGGCCCAGGTAAATACGAACCCAGTTTAGCTGTAAACGGTGATGTTGGATGGACACCCCCAATCGATATAGTTCTTGTTTAACGAGACACTCAGCAATATTCCATAGTATACTGACTCCGAGCCGACCAGTCCTTGCTTTAGCCCCTTAATGCCGAGCGCCAGACAGGGTAACAACAAGTACCATCTTTAAAAGTATTTTGGTATGACGGCCTGGGATGGAACCCCGAACTTTCCGCTCTCCGGGCGGATGCTCTACCACTACACCACGGAGGCGGTCTGAACAAGTGAATATTTCTATGGTCTGATCATGCAGCTATGCTAAAATAGAAAAGAAACTTGAATTTGAGATTGCATGTACATATTAATCGAATACATTTGCAGCATTTGTTTAAAGAGCATATTTCTACCTGAATGGGAAAATATTATGAAAAATATTATGAAAAATATTATGAAAACGATGAAAAATGAAAACTTCGAACCTACAAGACGTTTAAACACCGCTTCGAAAGCGAAAAATAAGTCAAGGTCAATTTATCAAGGAACAGGGGAACGCGTTTGTCGAATTTAGATGCGGTGTTGTTCCACTAAGAATAGAGACTGGATGCTATGAAAATATCCAGGGAGATAGCAGATAATGTTATCAACTGTGTAGAAGATCAGGCTCGTGCGTTGCTAAGTTGTCCTTTTTGGACAGTTTTACGTGGAGATAGTTTGAGTAGTAGTAGTTTGTTGTTTAACGCCGCACTCAGCAATATTCCAGCTATATGACGGCGGTCTGTAAATAATCGAGTTTGGACCAGACAATCCAGTGATTAATATCATGAGCATCGATCCACGCAATTGGGATCAAATGACATGCATCAAACAAGTCAGCGAGCCTGACCACCCGATCCCGTTAGTCGCCTTTTACGACAAGCATGGGGTGCTGAAGACCCATTCTTCCCCGGAATCTGCACGGGTCGGAGATAGTTTGAGGAAGTTATACCATGTGGCCCGGTTTTATTGTTTTATTGTTATCCACAAGTCAACAACTCATCCTACTTTTATCGAATGACATTATTTTCTTTCTGTAGCCAGAACCTGTTGCAACATCTTAGAGCATATGCGCTTTTCATATACAGATAAATTTTTTATTGAATATATATCTTATCACAATATAATTGATAATGTCTTTCAATGATACTGTATCATTTTTTCACTATTGAGTGGTTTTATCATCTCTCATAAATCGCGTGGCAATTGGTCGCATTTATAATGCCCGGAATGTGTGTAATATAGGTAAGTTCAATGTAATTGCGAGTGAGATGTAAATAAAATATAATATGTCTGTTAATCCTCCAAGTCACGGCAACTATGTAGCTTCAGAGGTCACTCGAGATCGTGATGCTTTGGGGGCACGGGTGGCCCTGTCGTCTAAGGCGCCGCGATTCGCTGTGCAGAGTTGTGTCCCTTGGACATGCCAGAAACCTATGATAGTGGGTTCGAATTATGTTTGTCAGCACCATACCCGTGCTCGTGGGTTTCACCGAAGTGGTAAACGTCTGAGACCTGCATCACTTCGGGCTTTCCTCCCACATTAAGCTGACACGCCGTGATATAACTGGAGTAATGTTAAAAGTGGCGTTAAACCCAACTCACTCACTCACTCACTCACTCATAATACTTTACCACGGCCCAAACATGAACTGTTTCCACAGGCACTGTGCCTTTCAATAACAGCGTGTCAGCTGATCTGTGCTACAAAAGGACAATATGCGCCTCTTCAAGACAATGACACTTCTTGATACAAAAACGCCTGTCTGAATGACCCTTAAGCAATTCAACAAGATTCACCTTTTCATAAATATTATAAAAGAGGCCCATGTTAGTATTTACTGCTGAATGATTCTTTTATAAGTAATATTTATAATATAATATATTTAAAATAATATTTTTTGTGTTTGTGTTTGTTGTTTAACGCCGCACATAGCTGTATTCCAGCTATATGAGGGTGGTCTGTAAATAATCGAGTCTGGACGAGATAATCCAGTGATTAATATCATGAGCATCGATCCACGCAATTGGGATCAATGACATGCATCAACCAAGTCAGCGAGCCTGACCAACCGATCCCGTTAGTCGCCTCTTACGACAAGCATAGTCGCCTATTACAGCAAGAATGGGTTCTATTCTACCCCGGATCTTCACGGGTCTAATATAATATTTATATCAGTGTTATATTAATAATATTATCATATGAACATGAGTAAATTGATTGCTGAAGGTGACTGCCAAACGTATAACGCATAATCTACAATAACCAAAGGCTGCGCAATATTATCATTGCCACCACATTGTTTCATATATAAAGCAATTATGGGTTTTTTATATTAACCATTTCAAACCGGCTATTTCTTATACGTTTTAAGATTTTACATAAACTATAATAGACTTTTGGCGCCTTTGTGTTTTCTCTGACTAGTTTACCTGTAAATGTAAATACATGACAAGGTTTTGACAAAAATAACTAGTAAAATAGCTAAATTATACATTAACGCGTTCAAATGTCTTCGTATTTCGCCAACGTTGTGAAAACTGATACAAATCATTTCAGCCGTATCAGAATATCATGATTTGTAAATGGCTCTAAAATGGATGCAACATCGATCGTTAATTAATAATAAGATAATGATATATGAAATACGAAATCAGATCGCCATTAGATACACAATACTGTACAATTAGCATTAGAGGGTGCCAATTTTGAGAAATGAGAGAATGAACAAGAAGTGGCGATTCGTTCAAATTACCATTAGCGTAACACTAAAAAACAGAATTTACGAAGCAAAAAAAATTGAAATTGCCTTAATAATACCACGGGAGTGTGGCATTTTGAAAGAATCAGCGGAAAGTTCTGATTCGTTTAAATGTTCTTGTGTCTAAGCTAAGACAAAAAAAAGAGAAATCCGATTTTTTTTGTCTTTTTTGCACGATGGTTTTACAGATATTAGTCACAGTGCATAGGAAGAAAAGTACAGTGCCTATTTCCCTACAATAAAAAAACTTGCCCCTAATGACTGGTTGTTATGTGTCGGGGTTGTTGCTCCATCCCGAACCACCGATCATTAACGAAGAAACACGACATCGAAACAGTCTGTTAATGACGAGGCAAAGGTTCTGTGCTTATAATTGACGACTGCTGTTAAGCCGTTCCTAGGTCGAGCACGTTTCCGACAACGTTCAAAGAGACGCGCGGGCCCAATTAAAACTATTAGACCCCGGTGAAAAATAAAATTTTATCGTGTATCTTCCGTGCCGATGGGTCCTTCTAATTGAAATCTTCCCTCCAGGAAAGTAGAAGCATCCCGCTAATATAAAAACTCTTAATTACCTCAGAGGGTCTCCGGTTGTCGCTTTCTTGCTTACCTCTCTGGTTGGAGAAGAAACAGGAATGGTTGGCTATGTATTTGTTTTACACGAAAATATGCTTGAGATGTTACGAAGCATCAGAGGGTCTTACTTTCGTTGTGTGGGATTTACGCCTCCGACAAATTAAGGCTGATTTGTCTACGTTATTGGAGACCCCATGCAGTGCTGTTAGTTTGGACACGGCTGGAAATGTTGTGAAAAATTAACGACGTGTGAAGAATTAACGAGATTGGTGAGACGAAAGGTAGCAGTTAGCGAATTAGTCGACAACTGTTCGTACGGTTGATTCTGTGCGGAACAAAATAAAGTTTGTTCAAGACCAGCGCCCTGCCGTACGCCTCGCGGGGAAACGTCATGCACAAAGCGCCACCGTCCCAAACTCCGGCTCTCAACTGCTTTCAAACCCGCTACGTCGGAAAATCGTGGCCTGTGGGTATCACGTGGGGGTCCAATTGCTCCCAGGGTAAGGTCACAAGGCAGAAGAGCGGGTCAACAGGCTTTCAAAAGTCTAAAGTTTGTCAAACAAAAGATGGACGATTTAAACCCCTTTCGTACTTTTCTCCTGTGCGTAATTTACTCCCGGGTGAAGTTTGGATGTATTTCCCCAAGGCTAATTCTGGTTGTTAGAGACATGAATAAGCTATTATTTGCACGAGCCTAATGATACACCGGGCAGGTCGCTAAATGTTTTGGGACAACGGATCGAGCCTGTTGGTGCAGTGTTCGCCGAGCTCTCGTCGTTTTCAAAACCTCTTGTCAAACACATTTTAAGTGAGAAATAATATTCTATTGTAGTCCACAATGAAGGTATACAGAGTTGTGCCACAAGCCACTTACCAAGGAACAGCTTTCTTATCTTATTGCGATCTCATATCAATTACTTCTTGTAAATACTCAAAATGGCTGTTAAGCATTTTATCATTAAGGATCACCATGAAACCACAAATATACCTTTGCTACCCAAGTGTCAAACACTGAAACGTACATTGGCACGCACTAAGTCACGTCAGGGACAGAGTAAGACACACACAGACAGACTTCGAGTCCGACAGTGAGACACATATAGACCTCGAGACACATCTACATATACAGTTCGACATATCAAGATACACATCGACATCCAAATTTTAGGCAGAGTGACATACTTCGAGACACAGAGTGGAAAACAATTCAAGACACATATGCAATTACACACCGACAAACACAATGTCAATGTTGTTGTGTAACGTCGCACTATTCCAACTATATGACGGCTGTCTGTAAATAATCCAGTCTGGACCAGACAATCCAGTGACTGACATCATGAGCATCGATCCACGGATTTTGGATACGATGACATGCATCAACCAAGTCAGCGAGCCTGACTACCCGATCCCATCAGTTGCCTCTCACGACAAGCATGGCTTGTTGACGACCTAGTCTGACTTGAGTCTCCACGGGTCTAGGATGGTCAATACGTGGAGAGACGTCTGAACAAGAGAATATTTTCATGGACGGATGAAAGTATGGGTTGCTGAAGACCTGTTCTACCCCGGATTTTTACGGGTCGACATATCGCCTTATTTACAACGGGGCACAAATATTGATATAGATATGTATCACGGCAGACATTGAGACATACAGTAGGACACACATCGAGACACACACTGCCGCACACCAAGAAACACACAATGAGATACACAGTTAGGCAGACTGTGTAACACTTCGAGACACAGTTAGGCAGATAGTTTACCCATCGAGACACAGTTAGGCAGACAGTGTAACACATCGCGACACATAGTTAGGCAGACAGTGTAACACTTCGAGACACACACTGCAGCACACCAAGAAACACACAATGAGATACACAGTTAGGCAGACAGTGTAACGCTTCGAGACACAGTTAGGCAGATAGTTTACCCATCACGACACAGTTAGACAGACAGTGTAACACATCGCGACACATAGTTAGGCAGACAGTGTAACACATCGAGACGCGCAGTTAGGCAGACAGTGTAACACATCGAGACGCACAGTAAGTCAGACAGTGTAACACATCGAGACGCACAGTTAGGCAGACAGTGTAACACATCGAGACGCACAGTTAGGCAGACAGTGTAACACATCGAGACGCACAGTTAGGCAGACAGTGTAACACATCGAGACACAGTTAGTCAGACAGTGTAACACATCGAGACGCACAGTTAGGCAGACAGTGTAACACATCGAGACACATAGTTAGGCAGACAGTGTAACACATCGAGACGCACAGATAGGCAGACAGTGTAACACATCGAGACGCACAGTTAGGCAGACAGTGTAACACATCGACACGCACAGTAAGTCAGACAGTGTAACACATCGAGACACACAGCAAGGCACACGCGTAGCCAGAGGGCGCGACACACATTGGAACCCACACCCAAGACACGCATAGAAAAGCACAGCTATTAACACATCGAAACATACGAGACACCTAGCGACAGTGATAACACCATGTGTTCGCAAAAGGATTAGACGTGTCAAGCCCTATCGACAGCATCCATCAATGACATGGTCGAAGGTCGAGGTCACTGTGCAGCATCTCGCCCCATAACGTACGCAACCCTCTAATTAATGCGTGTCATACCAAACACACCATGTCCAGCAACGTACATCGTGTTCAGTACGCCTTAATGGCCCGTCCAGCCAGGATTATCCATCTATCATGCTTCACGTGAACTTGGTTCCTCTCAATTCCCATGGGTTCATTAATAGTGGAGAATATTGAACAATACCCTTTAAACCAAGTATAAATAAAATCGACAAAACACATTTCCATTATTATAAGAAATGCAACAAGATAGATGTTATTATAACTATTATATTCAGATAAATATTTATTCTCCGAAGAAACTATTCTTTCTTTTTTCATCATTTGTTTTACGTCTTGCAATATGGTAACATCAGGTATCTATCATTCATCCTGAAAAATAAACAAGAAGCGATAAAACCCTTTCCATATTCATATGAAATCTCTGCTGGTAGCGGAGTTCATGGTACGATTACGACTTTATCATAAAAGCATGCCACCCGTAAAGATCCGGGGATGATATTGGTCTTCAGCATCCCATGCTTGCCGTAAAAGGCGACTATGCTTGTCGGCGACTATGCTTGTCGTAAAAGGCGACTAACGGGATCGGGTGGTCAGGCTCGCTGACGTGGTTGATGTATGTCATCGTATCCCAATTGCGTGGATCGATGCTCATGATGTCAATGACTAGATCGTCTTGCTCAGACTTTATAAATTTACAAATAGCTGAAATATTGCCGAGTGCGGCGTTAAACACCAAACAAACAAACATAAAAGCATGACAAAAGCATGACTATCAAATAGTGATGACACCAGATGTTTCACGAAGACTATACTGTTATATAGCTGCCACACTTGAAAGTGTGTCTCGTGTTTATGTCAGCTACAAATTAAAGAAAACAAAGACCCGCGATTCCACGACCAAGAAGCACTATCCCAGATGACCCCAGACCTTTACCAAGCTTGCAGGCAGCTTGTTCCATCGCCATATCGTTCTTTAGGAGTAAGGTACTAAAGCAAGCTGACAATCTGCTGACGTGCCCACAAGGCAGCATCTTTACAGTTAGCTGCTAATAAACTAACAATATGCTTTGCAGGATCAGGAGCGTGGCACGAACTTTCGCACTTCAGGCTCTTCGGTGATATTATTAAGAAATTGGCAAGATTGTGTGTTGATAAGCGATGATGACAGCAAAACAACAACGATCGTTGTAACACTTCCTGCTCGTGAAGCAAAGACAATCTTTTACTCTCTCAGTTCATTTCGAAAATACAATAATTAATATTCTAATAATTTAATCATTGAGTATTTAGCTTTTTTACCCAATGGTAAATGTCAAGGAATGCATAATGTCACTCTGCTCTTCTCTGCAAGACGAATATACAGCGTATATAATCTTTTGTGTCGAGAACTGTCCTCGGCAATCTATGCTTGTAACAGGCGATTAACGGGAGTAAGGGTAAGGCTGGCATGCATGCCATCCTATCCAAATGCGTACACGTTAATGATGTGGTTGATGCATGTCATCGTGACCCAATTGCGTAGATCGATGCTCATGATGTCAATCACTGGATTGTCTTGTCCAGACTCGATTATTTACAGACCACCGTCATATAGCTGGAATATTGCTGAGTGCGGCGTTATATAACAAACAAACAAACATAATGATGTCAATCACTGGATTGTCTGGTACAGAATCGATTATTTACAGACCGCTGTCAAACACTGGGTTATTGCTTAGTGTGGCGTTAAACAAAAAAAAATGTGTGTCAAATAACGTTTTTATCTTCAATGCCCCGACAGCTGTTACTTATATTTTCATGTCACGTTATGTTATTTGAAACAAAAAGCCAAAGGTCCGTTTAATGTGTATTTTCTTACTGAAAGTTCACTGACAATCCATAGCGTCAATGTGCAAACTGAAATATCGATTTAATTTTTACAGACACATCTATTTTTCGGCAGTTTTACACATTTTTTTAAATTTCCAATACAAGCATCTAATCACACACTTGAGCTTTGCTCCTGAAATAACATTGTTAATTGTAAAATATAATTTATTCTATGACGTCATAATTGCACAATAGTTTAACGTCATGAGCTAACAGGTGTCACTGTCAAGACTCCGTCTGGTGTGAAAATAATATAAATACAACGTTTTCTGGTCGTTTTTAACCAGATTAAAAACCTATCGGGTTTCTGTTTATTCTTGTCATTACATGTTACGTTGATGAGTATTATCTGTTCATTTTTCGAATCATGTTTAGTTTTGTCCTACACGAATAGTCAAGAGTTACGTCATATATAGTTGAATATCCCTTGTGAAACCAACACATAGATTATAATGTATTATAATGTATTACACGTTTCTGTTTCAAAAACACATTGCGACTGAAAAAATAGTTGAGATGAAATTGTCGAGATGTTTCAACGCGAATATAGCGTAGCAGATAACCTTCCACACAAGCAAATTTGTTACATGTATGTGTTTATTTCTTTGATAAATAAAACTGTCATATTTGTAGATTTCAACAAAGTCGATTAGAAACCAGTTCAGGATAACATCTTCACAAATACATCCCTACACGTGTGTATGTTATATTGTTTATAGTTCTGGTGTTTACGTGCATAACTGGTCCAGTTTTATTGCACTATTGTATTGTTTTCACTTTGAGGGGGGTAGCGGGTAAGGATAGACATGTAGAGTATGGTAAAAATATGGAGGACATTTCCCATCATGTGTGATGCAGTTCCCATTTTCACGTGTTTATTCAGGGGAATAATTGACATGCCTTGGCATGTGTTTGTGACGGGTGACACGGGTGGGCGGGATAAGCTCAACTTTTCGCGAACACCTTGTGTCGTCGCCCCTTGATAGTTATCAAACACATAATTATGATATAGTCGGACTCGTACAACGGACTCTGCTTTTAGCAGATATATCTCATGATTATGGGACTGGTTTTGTCGCTTTTAATTTCTTTAGTGTCTTTAGTGCTTGGTATGAACATGTAACTCCATCTATGATATTCGTTTATATTTGGCTATCAAATACACATATGAATATAGTAATAAATGATTTTCATCTGTTTTGGGACGAATAAATTGATTTTGGGTATTTGTTTTATATTGCAAGCTAAACAATTTTGAAGACTTTGAACAAAACCAGCATTGTTATTTTCATGTTATCAAAACAGTAAACATATGATACTACACAGGTGAATAAAAGCTGGGATTTTTTTAGAAGTTGCTTTTACAAAAAGTGCAGGGTTTGGTTCAAGAAATTGGTGTACATTCAATGTGACTTGACATATTCAATCCCTCGTCAATCCTACATGTAAAAGAATGCGTGTATGTATACATGTACGTTAGCCACGCGGAAACCAATTGAACTCCCTTTTCAGTTTATCACAAAGTTGAATATAAGAAATATAATCCTATACTTTTTGTTGAAAAAAGTCAGAGAGTGCACGAAGAAGCTGGTCGGCATTTTACCCCATGTGGTTTAAACACGAAGCCAAGATCTGACATGTAATTAAACAAGCTCGCCTTCTAATTATGAAAACTTGTAAGCTGGAGATATGAAAATAATGGAGAGAGGTTGGGTTCATTCAAATGACGATCGGAGAACTTGTCAACTCTAAGTGGCTCAATTTTCTCTCGTGATTGGCGTATGAGACTATATACAACGGCGAATGATTGACATCTTCCGAACGCACGAACCGAGCACGAGAATTTCCCATCGTGCTTTGCATGATGCTCACGATCCAAGCGGGTGGGAGGTGAGCATCTTAAGTCTAATTGGACCAAACGGAGGTCGCGATATAAGACCCCGGATAAAACACGAGATTCGTATTTCGTTACCAAACCCTCACCACTGTTAAATTGGCCCGGGCTGTGATAGGCAATTCCAACGCGCGCATTTGTTTTGCACGTGTTGTGAAGTTTGTTTCCATATAACCTTGTAATTAAATCAATTATGTTATTTACTGTACGTGATAAGAAATATTACTAATCTTCAACGTTGGTGTGTTTGTTTGTGTACATTGTGAATGGATTAGTGAAATAACTTATCTATTGCACATCAGTCGTTAGGTAACGAAATGTTCCCGAAGCAAAGAAATATGTTTTGTCTACAAAACCATTGGAATGTTGCAAGGAAATTATGCAATTTAAAAAATGAATTATTACATTCTATAGTTGTTTTAATATGAAACAGTAAATTTATCCAAAAGTCGCAAAATAAGATAATAGTAAATTTAATATACTTTCAAATCAAATTAAATGCATATAATGTTTACTAAATAGTAATGTGTAATTGGCATTGCAAGGTTGAATTCCACAACTATCAATAACAAAGCGATAAGGAACCATACTTTCAAATCACACATTGTCATATTTTGCACCTCGAATGCTTCAGTTACGCCATGTTTCAAATGCACGTAAAATTAGTCCACAAATTAACTACAAAAACAAACATAAAAAGTTACACCTTCTTAAAAAATGAAGTAATTGGGGGTTTACCAGAAAACTTAAATATACAACTCCGATAACGGTAAACGATGCCAAAGCCCCGTGATTGAAAAGTTTAAAACAACTATCATTTTATTATGTCAGTTGTTTGAGAAAAGTCCCAATTATCCCGAATACAAGGTACCGCAATCTCTCCATCCTGCTCGCAGAAAACGCCCAAACGTCCGACCCTCAACGAAAAAAATTGCCATTTAATTTGTGCTGCCTCCAACTGAACGTTTCGCTGTACATTAAACCTTCTCTCACTCCCCGACTCGCAGGTGTAACGCCAGATGTTCACAGCTACTGAACCCTTTGCGATTGTCATAGAGTCAAAAAATCAGTTTACGGAGATATCAAAATATTTTTGTTTACTTGATTGGATTTAGCAATGTTTTTCGAGAACTCTGCTATCGTATCTGCTTACATTAGCAGAAAGTAGCCCGCTCCCCGAACCACACTCGTCTTAAATAAATATACTTTTTCCGGTAAAGATGGAATTTTATTAAGGAACGACAATTTGTGGATTTTAGACGCTCGTAAATATAATTGTTCTTTAGTAAGTTTGTTATACTTGCAGAGTTTAAATAACCCAAACCATCTGTACAACAAATCACCTTATATAAAATAGGGCGATATAGAGGTCGGTGATGCATTGAATGCGTTTTAATAGATATTTACTTATATAAACATACTTTACGAATAAAACTATAATTATGAATATTTGCCAAACTTAAATTATAAAGTTAAACGTCATATAATAAGTATGTAAATTAGTATACCTTAACAAGCTACCAATGTACATGTCTAGATATTCAAAGTGGTTTAAGAGGATACATACTAAAGCTTTTTACCAATGAAAACATTTACTTTGATTTATTGTTGATGCCGATTCTTACTGTAAATGCTCTTATAACTGACCTCAGCAACGTCAGTGCAAAGATATTCAGTTTCATGTAATCAATTTATTCTTAGAACAAGGGTATTGGAACTGACATTATTTTTTTATCAAATTGAATGTAAAGCAGACATTTCTGAGTACTCTTGTGCCTTCTTATCAGAAACGTCAGTGTTTTTGTAATCTTTAACCGAAGAAAATATTTCTTTAATGTCAGGAACACAGTATAAAAACTAAAAGTAAAATAATTCAAAGCAGCTTTGGGAAGTTTCCTTATTCCATTTTTTTCCTCCAAAATGTGAAATTCGAAAAGTTTGAAACTTTGGTTGAGGCAACTATGGAACAGCTGAAATCTGATCTTATCCCCCACCGTTACTCATAATATCCACTAGGAACAGTGCCCTAACGTGGAAACATGACATTCCCAGCATATCCGCCACTCTTTCAAAAGACAAGGACTTCCAAGAAGCGTTTAGGAAAGCTCTTGTTGAATTCAACAAAGCAAACGCGCTGTTGAACGCCTTGAGGGATTGTGCGAGCGATCTTGCCGCTTCCTTTTGACACTGGGGATCTTTTTATCAACTCGAAAGCTCAAGAGTCAATTAAAAACGTATCAGAACGATTCCTAAAAAGTCTTTGGTCCAGTTTATGAATATGAACATAATTTCTGCTTAGGACATATACAACCTTGACGACTGTCGAAGACATATGTAAGACAGGTTAATGAGAATTGAACAAAGCTGAACCGAACCTGATCATCGAGAGGCACACGTGCTCATCGAGAACTCGACCCCTCCCCTCCAGGTCTTGAGAGACGAGACGCGGCTCAGCCATCTACCTCTTTCCTGAGGGACCGAGGCATGCGTTCGGCAATTTCATTGGTACGCCGGTCCAGGTCGTATCTTCTGTCTTCAAGGTGGGAGGGGGCTCCGAGGGAGACAATGGCCAATTACCCTATTGACATGTGTATTTTAGAAGTGTGCAAGGAATAGACCTCTGCTAGGCGGACCCTGTTGGTCTAAGTCTCTCTATGATAGGTTGGTGGAAGTCTGAGAAACCATTACGTCAGCAGTTAATGAAGCGACGACTCTCCCGTGGGTATTCTCCGATTGACGCGGATTAGCAACTAATAATCGTCTCGCATGTCGTAGGGTCGGGAGTGTCAACAGGCGCTGTCAAACCTACACGGTATCATACACAAAGTGTCGTCTACGAGTCGTCTGCTTCGTAAAGAAAATCCAATATTTTTTCATGAATGATTGGTCTCCGATTTTGAATCAGTTTGCTGGATTTATGGAATTTTTCAAGGAAAAAGTTCCATCTTCATCGCCAGTCCGTATATCTCGCTTCTGAAGAGGCATAGTTGTCGTCTGTCGTACTTTTGGATTGGAAGAAAAGTTGCAGCAGACGACAACCCCATATATCACTCTCACTGAACCTCCATTCCAAGGACGGTAGTCTAGAAAAATAAATAACTTTGGATAAGAAGGAACTGTCTTCAGCCATGATGAACGGGATTCTTAACTCCGGTCCAGCACAAATGCCGACGTTCCAGAATCATTATTCTACCGGTGGACATTTTAGTCCGATGTACTCTCAGCAAAGACCTTCTTTTGCCATCCAGGAAATCCTTGGACTAAATCCTTCTTGTCGCCAAAATTCGAGTCCAGATCTTGTGGACCATACATCTATGGGTCCATCGGGACTTGCAGGAATGTACTTTTCTAGTCTTAATTCCTCGACGTCAATGCCGACGGACAACTCGACGGCGCAATTTTTCAGAGAGCAACAGCAGCCGGCGACGTCCACATTTTGTCCTTGGCGGTTTGATCTTTCTCAGGGTCCCCCACCTCCAAATATAACTGCATCCCGGTTTTCGGGGGTGTCACGGGTCAACGATGACTTTCCATTCAAGCAAAATCAACAAGAAGAAGGTAAGAAATTCATAATCTCAAAAAAAGCCGAGTTTATCATTTTAAATTTCACAACATGACGTTGTGCTGTTACGTTACTACTTATACCTAAATGAGTGGTTAAGGGTCTCTGGTAGTTATTACACGTTAAGGAACCAAAGCAAGTTTTTTAAACTATTCTGGTTCTTCATTGAAAGCAAAAAATGGCAATCCTTAGATTGTTGAATCAAAAATGAGCAGGTGATTTTATCATGACAAAGTAGACACAATTTATTGATAACACCTTCTTTATTTTCTTATTAAATTTCTTGATTTAACACTTTATTTATTTTTAAAATAAAGAAGTTGCTATCCATATTGTGTCTACATTGTCATGACAAAATTACCCGCGCATTGTGGATTCAACATTCTGAGAAATGCCTATCAACCAATTCATTTTATCATGGCCTGCATTTTATTAAAACATTCGGTTAAAACAGGCATCCAGGTTGATCACGGGGTACATGACAAAGTTGTATATTTCTAAAGATGGAAAACACCTTATTTTAGAGGAGCAAAACCATATTAGATTTGCCGGTGATCAAAATCAAGGATAACTTTTGATGTCTTTACTTAAAACCGTCTAAACTCAATGTATTCTTGGGTATATAGGTTGGTTCTTCGAAACGACAGTGTTCTAATGCGTTATTTGAACAATAAATGACTCTGCTAGATAATAAATAGTTCTTTTCACCTCTAAACTATAAAGACAAACATGTTTAAATTATGAAACATCCCATACATACAATGCATTAAAAGCGAAACATACTAATATCGCCATCAGAATGATTAGTTTAAATGCTTTTCCGTAAATTATGTTTCGTTTTAAGTTGATACGTGACACTGAATCAAGTAACAAATAATTGGTAGCCTTCGAAATATATAGTGTGTGTGCAAATATTTTCCAGAAATGACGAAGAACAAACATTATAACAAGATAGTCTCGCCTGCATGTAAATTAAATAGAATCTTATTTAGCAGAAACATACACAAATGTACTGCGAAATTCGACCAGCACCCTGTTGCAGTGATAATCAACATATGAATACTTCGACTTTTTCTGATGTATTTTAAACTTAAATGATTCGGTATAGACCATGTATGTTTGTCTTGAGACTCGGGTCCCCCACTTTTCCTCTTCCTTGCTGAAACCCATCTCGCCTATCATTACGCCCCAGAAATATCTCTCCCATCAGACTTGCAAATTTCTTCTCAAAATAATCCAAGATACTCATATTTTGTCTGAAAACATTTTGGGGATATCATTTTACAATATCACGGTAAATCCACCGACCATCACTTCAATATGGGCGTGAAGTGATCAAATGTCAGTAAATGTTCTTTTAACAAGCATATTTGTAAACGTGGTTATTTGATGTGTACTCCTGTGTTTCAGTAAACAGTATAAAGTGAAATGAGAATAAAATAAACTGATTTGTACAAAATACTTTTTAACAGAAATATTTTCTCTGTATTATCCCATTGTTTCGTTATATAATTGGGATTTTCAATTATTTATCTGTATTTAAACAGGATGGTATTTAGTTACTTTTTATTAGTTTAAAGTAGAAGTTATAAATATATTCTTAAAATAGCTCAGTTATTGCGTACAGATGTACTTTTTTTTAATTTGACTTATTGATAAGGTTATTCCTATCAGTATTATCTGATGTAACACGTTAAGATAGATGTAATATCAAATAACTATTTATTTTCCGAAGAAATTGCTTTTCTTGTTTTATTATATTGTGATTTGTTTCACGTTTTTCGGTATAATAGATTAAGAATTTATAATTCATCCTGACACATGTAAAAAACTAAACGCGACAAAACCCTTCCCATAATCGTCCCCAAAAGAAGTATCTGCAATTAGCAGAGTCCTTTGTACGATTCTGACAATATCATAAGTATGTGTTTGAATCTCTATCCAATAGTGGATACCAGGTGTTCCCGAGAACATTCCCATTTACATTATCAGGCTCTCCTCTCTTTATAAATCAACAAAAACTTTTTCTCGAAAATAACAATATTTTCCTTCTGCTTTAAATTAAAAACAATATTCCCAATAAATCAGATATCTTATATCCCCACAACAATAACTGAAATGAAAATAAAAACTCTTCCGTCTCACTGTTTCTCGTAGTTTTCATAATAAAATATCTGCAAGTCCCACGGGAATCAAGCGTGCAATGTCAAAACAAACACATTGACCACGTATATGGCCCGTCTCTAAGACCCCTTAGTGGAGAGGAGGTGGTATGTATTTTGGCAAGCTTAGGACAAGGTTGAAATATTCCTCCAAGATGGCTCGCATTTCACAATATTGAGAAAATCATGTCAAAACTGGGATTAGAATCCCACTACATCAGGTTCTCACACAACAAGTGGGATTCCACTTCGTGAGAATTTCGCCAAGTTTGAAACTCAGTAAATCTGTTTGAAAAAAACATGTTCATGTTTTATTTCTACAAATCGTGAGAGAAATTCTAAAGAGTTATGGTTTGGTATGAATATTGTATATTTCCCATGTTAGTGTTCATATCTTTGATCTGTAATGGATGATTGTTGCATACGATTGTTGTTTTGTTGTTAGGTTAATATATTGTGTATTTTGTCCGTACTAAATGTGTTTTTCATGTATTAAAAGACGGTTTCTTGTATTTCCATGCTTCATGTAACTAATGATAGTTTAAACTGGGCAAGTGACATTAAGCGCGTGTCCAAGTATTGTAAAACAGGCTATATCAGTACATGACCAACACATCAATGATCACGGCATATTTTTCTTTCAATGTTTAAAACTTTTAGCAAGTATTATTCCGTAATTGCAATATTTAGAAAACTTATATTTTTACAAATATGCACGCGAATTTCCATTTGCACTAATTACAACAAGACTTCCGCATGGTTGATTCCTTAAGCCTACACAGATGTCAATTTCACATGTCCATTTCAAGCAATGAATGTATTCCACAAACCTGGACATTCCACAAAAATATCATAATCCATAAGAATTAAAGTTATGGAATTTCTACATTCCTTCTTCCCCAAAACATTTAATGTTCAAACACGCGTCTTGTGTGTCTCGTCATATCGGCAACGGGTAAAGGGAGGGTTTACATTTTTGCTAATTTATTTTCCTACTTCAATTTAACAAGTGTGCAAAATAAATAAAACAGGGGAAAAAGTCAAGTGAAGAAAATAAACACGATCAGCTGTTGATGCGAGTACGAGAAATGAGGCATCAACTAGGCTTGTCGATAACAGAGGAGGAGGAGGGGAGAGGTAGTGTTACAACCACCAATAGGTCTTGTCCATTTCAGAATGGGAGAAATATATATACCTAATAAAGTGGTAAAGTAAAGTTAAACATAGATTGTTTTTAGTTTGATTGTCACAATGATAGGGAGAATTAGGAAACATTATTTATACGCAATTGATAAATATACATTTAAACATTAATAGATACGGTATCAGTTTGATGTTCTTTAAGTTTGATTCTTTCTAAATGAGATGTATATCATAACGGGTTTTATTTGCAATAAGAAACCAAACAAAATAAGAATATTGTAACTTTATTTCCGATAAAGTTCGTTTTTACTAGATGGTAATATATTGATAAATTTATTACTGCGATAACATCTTAGAATTTCATATATGTTGAATTTGAAGAACATAGTTGTATGTTGAAACCCAGAGTATATATACTGGGTAACCGGAAATATTTCAAACAATTATCGTGAAGCTGATGGAACCGCACACCTGCTGATGTGAAAGTCGTTATATATTGTTTAACTTGCACTTAAAATTTGTCGAACAAATATAGAGTTGTGTACACAGTATTTATAAAAGATGGTCGTTAGGTAAGAAGAATGCAGAATCACATTTACTCACAAGTGATTAAATAATGACACCAAATTCTGCACGCAAAGCACGAGGTATCGAGATAAATCTACATTCCTTCATTGAACGTTCTTTGATGACGGCCATATTGCCCCAGTCACGAGCTTTCTCTAATCGTTAAGATAAATATTTGGCCAATTGTCTCCCTTTATGTCAACATCCCTCTTTAGTGTCACTCGACTAGTGACTTAAATGTGATTAGTTTATGAAGAACCTTGTCAAACTTTATCAAATAATCCACTGAACAAATACCCACGTCCGCGCATGACCGAGGCCGGTTCGTGTGCCGTAAACTGGTGTCGCTATGGTGTCGTGAATGGCTTAGATTTTTCATGTCAACATAAAAGGCTGGCTATTGTTAAGTATGTTAGTTTATTGTAGCTCAACAGGTGCGATCTCTTCTGAATGATTGCAGTAAAACGTTTCCAGCTTTCCGATCTTATATGCGTCTTGTTCCACGAGTACTCAACCGCGGCTTAATACATGTAAACCCTATCATGTGTTATTACCTATTTAATTTCCTTTCTCTAAATAAGATCCCAGGTATACAGATGTGTCACTGTGACATTTCTGAAGTAAATCTAAATAATTTGTGGAAATGACAATGTTTTTTTATGTGTTCTAGGATAGCAATTGCACTTGGCGGAATTGCTAGGTTTTACAGATTTCGCCACCTGTGATTAATTGTTGTCAGTTTAACACAGAATCATTGTCGTATTTTTCAATATCTTCGTTGATTTCCTTGCCATGTATGCTTACAGACGTGTCAAAGGAATATGATATTCTCACACAATAATAAGCACTGTTAACAAACGGAAATCGCAGTCTGACAAAAGACAACTGGTCAAACAGAACCACAACAAATCTGTGGCATAAAACATAAAATATCTTTACAAAATCAAACTTTCGTTTTCCCTTTATCTCTGTTTAACATTTTCTTTCTCGAACAAACGAATATTTACGATTAAACACAACTAATTTGAAAATGTCCTGAAAACTTGAAACAGCTTATCACGAAACAGGAACTAAACATTATGCCTTTACGGAATAATACCAGAAGAAATAATAAGATGATTATGTTTTAACAAGCTACATCCAAAATCGATTAAGATTCCTTATTACGTGGCTGAGACTTTTCTAATGACTTCGTTATGAAATAATGATTGATTTCTCTTCTTCAACCCAGGCCTTCATTTCATTTAATATCAGTCATATTTAATATAATACACAATTTGAAAAAATCTGACAGCGAAACGTTTCAAAAAGTATATAAAGCTACAAGGTATACAGTTCGTGTTAACAAATTATAACGATTCTTTTTAAATGGTTATGAATTAAATTTGTAAGTTTTTAATTGCAAGTTTGTTTTAATATAATGGTGATAAAACAGTACAAGTAATCAAAAAGTGTACATATATCCAAAGGAAAGGGTTGAATTTTTTCTTCATTTAAATTCTTTACTTTGAAACTCGCAATCACCTAGTATCATTAATATTTGATAGTGATTCATAAAAACATGCATAACATGATATAGTCGGAAAAGTACAATGGACGCTTTTTCGTCAAATATGTTTTATGATTCTGGAAAGGGTTATGTCGGTTTAATTTACAAATAAATCATTCAACGAAATTAGTAGGCTTGTTATATGATTAGATAATTCATATAAGTTAAATGTATTCTTTTAGCTGAAACTGTGAGAAGCATTGTGGTTGTCCCATTGTTATCAGAGGCTGAACATTGCCATATTACGAATTATTATATCACCAAGTTTTACGCATGACGCGTTCCATTTGCCATATTGCAACCACTGGTGCCTGACAGTACCATAGAAGTGTGTGTGTTCACAATCAGTGCCAACACAATCAGGACGGAAACTCCTTCAATTAGCTTCCTGCCAAATCTTCTCGCCCTAGCTGTGAAAATGTATCCACGGCGTACACCTATTACGCGCGTGTATTAGCAGTTGTATCACTGTATAGACGAAACCCAGTCATAATAGACAGTATAGAAGCTTTCACCTGCGTAGCCGGGGGTGTTTTCCTCGCAAATCAGAGGTGTGTTTCCCATTGTGTATGTGTCAGGTAAATTAGCTTTTTAGGCGAAGTCGATAGTCCAAGGACATCGCCGTTCATTCAGTTGGAACACGTAATACTCATATTTGTGTTGGGAGTTTGAAATGGGGGTAATTCATGGAGCTTGATAGCTTTATTAGGAATCCACTTTGCGGGAGTTGCATATAGAAATAACTTTAAATCGAATATGTATTTGACAATACATTAGCCTTTGCAGACCGAGTTCACATATCTGGGTTGATATTATTTGTTTAAGGTTCAACTAGAGAATGTTATTGTTTGTAAAAAAAACATTTTGTGAGCTTTTTGTGATGAAACAAAATGCTGTTCTATAAAACCATTTATGATTGGATAGAAATAATAAACATCGATTTGAATCAAGTCTTTGAAAGGCATTAGAAGTATTACACATGAGGAAGTAAATTATGGATGTCAACTTCTTTATTATGAGGAACACGGCGTTTCGGAGTATATGCTTACTCCTTCATCAGGTGATGAACCTCATAATAAAGAAGTTGACATCCATAAATTCTCTACCTTATTGATTTGAATATTTGCACATCGTTGAGTAATATGTCGTTTATTTACACATGTTCAATAAGCATGCTTTCCTGAAAAGAAAACTTCAATTAAATTGTATTGGACTAAATAACAGATTTTCTTTAATTGGTTGTCATTTTGGTGATTTTTTTTCCCGTTTTTCTTCTTCTTTTTTCCTATCATGTAATGCTTAGCAATGAAACGTATGTATATTGGAGAAGACAATTGAACTTTTAATCGATCCATTGGTCTTTTCGAACAAAATATGTCTAAAATCAAAATCATGTTACATGTTTCATCGGCACTATTTACATAACCTATATAGGTCCGTGTTTACATAATGTACATAAACTCCCATCCTTTCAAGTTAATGACGTTTAAAATATACAAACAGCCTATAATGTTTTCTAATTGTTAAAAGGGATAAACTTCCCCCGCGCTGGGTAGGACTATACACAATTATATGATTGTATTCTAACCACTTTCAGTTGGAGTAAATTACACACCCACTTTAAGTAAACTGAACCAATAACGAAAATTACACGTTACCAATCAAAGAAAAACCGTTTACAGCAGATTTTCTCGGTAACCGTTTACTATTCAGTTCAAGCATAGCGATTTAAACCACCTCGTGTATAGATCTGATGCTGTACTACCCACGACTCCAATTATAGGTTAAGATACCATCATTAGCCAAACCAGACCATTCTCAGGCGGTACAAGAAGACGGTAGCCCAAGCGGAAGACATTCAGGGGTGGCAAACGGTTTGCAGCGGCCCTTAATTAACTCTACGGGACATGGTACTGCTACAGTTAATATAACAAGAAAAGCGTTGACAACGACGGATGCATGGACAATGAAACAGCTTAATTAAGGGAGCAAACTTCGGGGTCTCTTAAGAAAGGTGCTAGAGACGTTGAAAAGCTTTTAAGAGCTTCTTAAGGACTAGGAAAGGGGAGCCGACACCTCGTTGAATGTTGAAAACCGTCTTCGTTAGGGACGGCATGTCATCCGTCACAATGAAAGTCAGCTCCCGAGGAACAGGAGGGTGTGGGAGGGGCAAGGGGGGTGACCGGGGGGCACGGGGCTTTGATGAACAGTCTGACATTTTGTTAGTCAATTTAGACAGGTACTAAGCCACCTGTACTGACGCCTTTGACGTGGATTGAGATTTCAGATTTTGATTTTAATGAGGACGGCTAATGAAGTTTTTGGGTTCGGAGACACTTTTTGTAACTTGGGGTTGTATTGATTTTAGGGATGTCTGCATGTTTGATGCGAGTGTTTAAAACTGAACTAGACTTATATGAAATGTTCCTTTTCAATACTATATGCAATAGTAATTTTATTTATTTATTTATTTATGTAACCATGAAGAATGTATTTTCATATACACATCGCTATGTTTCGTGTTTTATTAAGATGGGATGAATATGTTAAACTTTGTATTGTAAAGATCCACATTAATTATATTTAAGTAGATTAACCTGCCGGACGAAAGAAAATATACATATAAAAGTGAATTTGACCATAAAATTACAAACGTTATGAAAATATTACTAGGATGAATGAAAATAGTCACCGAAACACTGCAGACTTGATGTCCAAAACACAACTATGACACTTGTATCAAATACATCACCATCAAAAAAACATTTCTTGTTTGTTTCATTTTTAGCCACCATTAAACATGGGTGTACAGGTTCTTTTACCCGGCAGTTTATTTATGTTTACATAGCTAACTGTTATAAAATGGTGTACCGTACGGTGTCGTTATAATGGGGTGGTATCAACATAACAATGGCGTCATGATTATCTTGTTCGTTTCAAACGAAAAACTAATTATGTAATACTAAAAGCGACAAAATCATTTCCATAATCACAAGATATCACTAAAAGCAGAGTCCGTTGTATGATTCCGCTTTTATCAAACGCAGACAGACAGTTTATTATAGTCTCACCTCGTTACAATGATTTATACATACTTTTAAAATACAAAAATGTATATCTCAAATACATATCATATGTAAAAGTATACAAGTATAAAATGTAACGAGCCACCCAATATAGGGTTTCAAGAGACTTTTCATAAAAAGAGCATATTAAAATATAAGTAAAAGGTACATACACTACAGCGCATATAAAAGTAAAACCATGAATTAAGAATAAAGGCAATCATATCTTTTAGATAAAATGCTAAAGCAGGTTTTGGCACTTAAATATATCACATCTTGGGAACACAGGATAAAACTGGCTTTTCTCGGATCATCGAAATTCTTGAAATCGTCTTCTACATCGCAACATTTTCTTAACAGTTTTTCTCTTTCGGTTTCATAGTTAGGACATCTTAGTAATACGTGCTCTTCGTCTACCAACAACACAAAAAGGACACATACATGTCTTTATGAATCACGGGATTCTGCATCTTCACGAGGCAAGGGAGTTATATGACTATAAAAGTCCAGTTTTCACCCTTGCCGAACTAGGCTGGGATTAATGGAGTTACAATTTGGCTGGACTAACGAGTCTATGCATAGTCCAATCATAATCGCGCACCGAAAACGAAATCCGGTTCGTAAACTGTCATGCAGAGTTCGGTCGATTGCAGGATTTGCAATGCATGTGCATCGCCAACTCGTTGTCAACTGATATTTTCCAAATTTTTTCATGTTATTAATCAAGGTGTTCACGTGATTTGATGTTCTTCGAGAAGCAAGAACCGTTTTATCACAAAATATATCTTGATGGTCGATCAGATCGTCTTGACTGGGCGCCACCATTTTGTTTAAAGCAAATGCATGTGATGCGAGAGGTGGAATCTGATTGGTCCACATGAGAGAGGCATAGAATGGACATAACTCGTAATAGCCACGATCGAACCCAGGAATTCCAGCCTAGTTCGGCAAGGGTGGAATTTGGACTTGTAAAGTCAGTTTACGCTCTTGCCTTGGGAAGATGGGGATTCTGTGTAGCGGGCGATTACCCAGCCCTACGCAAGTAACGAGACAGACAATCCGCATAAGATGAATCCGGATAATACGAAATTATGTCCTCAGTGCCCAGGATTAAACATGGTGTAGTCGTCATCTCACCGTATATAGTTGTTTGATTCCCCGTTCTATTAACGACAAATTTGTAGACCTATTCTTTGCTACCAACCAACACTTGATCAGTGATGTAAATGACTTTAACTACACTACTTCGTTATAAGTTCAAATAACGATGTTATTAACGTCTTGTTTAATAATATAGGGAGTGAGTTAACGTCGGTGTTTGTGGCATCAATGTAAATCGTGACGGAAATACCAACACTTGCCTTCACTTATTGTACCTATGTCGGGATATCTCTACAATTAATAGTCTAAACGTGTAACGTATGAACATACTAAGATCTTTTTATTCAGGATCAGCCGAATGTGACATAAATTTATTTTCGTCCAACTTGTGTTCGGAAAAATATAAATTCTTCACAGCAAAAGAGTATTGTGTTTTCACACGACCAGAAACTGTATTTATTTTAGATATTCATACAACGTCTCTCCAACGCAACGGTAATAATAACACCATTAAACATGTGATTAAAAAGGCCAAAGCCACATACAAATACTGCCTTGAAACTTTACACCAAGCTCTGATTCAATTAGTGTTAGAAATCAAAAGGTTTCAGCAGCCACACTTCCTTATTAAATCTAATGAATTATATCTTTGAAAATCCAACATTCTGAGAACAATCATTTGAAAACAATCAATTATTCATAAGTCACTATCGCCATTGGGGTTTTCCATGATACTGTTGTGCCCGATAGTCCAACACGTACTCAATACATCTTCAACCAGATTAAACATCACGTTTCTCCCAGATATTGCAGCGCCTGGGAGGAGCAGGTCATTTAAAAACAATGGCTATCGACCTTGATGACCCGGATATGACCTTATCACGCAGGCGCACAGGGGGTCAACTACGACTTAAGTTTTCCCAGCGGGTATATGAAATATTTGTCTAATTCGGCCTTGGCACGTGGGCTAAACAAATATTTATGTTTTTGTTTGTTTGTAGTGTCCCGCCAAGCATGCGTACAACAGGAGAAAGCACAAGAAGCCAGCATGTGTGGCAAAAAACAAAAGAAACGGCGGAGGCACAGGTGAGTGTGGGTGAGATGAGGGCGGGGCAGGTCGAGCAGGGGTGGGAGGTGGGGTGAAAATAAAGCGGGAATAACCGAGAAATGAAAGAAGAAGGAAGAAGATTATTTTATTCAAGGGGCACACATTCTGAAATGCAAGTGTGAATATTTGCACAAAAAGCATACAATGACAGGACATATGGCCCGTGTAACACAACACCGCATATATATACAAATATTCTTTAAATATAAATATGCGTCTATATATATTTAATAGGAGAAAAAGATAACAGTTATTCTTCATATTATTCCAGAGATAACTCTAATGGCATCCGAAAATCGATCCAAAATATTATGACTACATGACCGTAATCTAAATCCGTTATTTAGATGAAGATTTAGCATCATTACAATCATAATGTTTTATTGTAAAAAGTGACAACTATTCAGTAAACATCTTTTTACTCCTTTTCAAGTCATTTTCTCGAAACACCATCTCAAGAAATAATGTCCCGAACACTCGTAGTGCAGTCATCCTTTTCTTGAATTCGATACTATAAATTCGATACTATGCATCTGGTATGTAGTTTTTGAAGTATAGTAGACACTATTTGTTGGAACATTTAGTAAGGTTATTTGATAGTTCGGTATATATTACGTGTGATACATTAATATATTGCCGAGGGGAAAGTCTTTCACTGAGTATTTCCGTGTCATCGTATTTAATATTAAACAGGTAGAACAGGTCTTCAGCAACCACTTTGCTGTCAGGCTCGCTGACTGGTTCATGCATGTCATCGTAACCCAATTGCGTAGATTGATGCTCATGATGTCAATCACTGTATTGTCTGGTCCAGACTCGATTATTTACAAGCCGCCGTCATACAGCTGGGATATTGCTGAGTGCGGGGTTAAGCAACAAACAAACAAACATTTCTGATAACCCAAAGCTTGTCATAGTTGAGGTTCGGTAGTTATGTGACTATAGGATTGTGGTAGTTGGTGTTCATGCTATCAACATCTAGTTTGCGCCAGACTATTATTTACAGGCCGTCTTAGATCGACTGCACCACTGCTATGACATTAGAGAACATCCATCGTTTCGTTGGCGGAACAAAGAGTTTGCCAGCTGATAATCCATCATAGATCGACTACACCACTGCTATGACATAACAGAGCATCTATCCTTTCCTTGGCGGAACAAAAAGAGTTTGCCAGCTGATAATCGATGCATTATTCTTTATGAATTAGCTGACGCCGTTCTGTCGATGTGCTAAGTTGACGTTTTCTGTTAAGCTGCTTGAATCTATCCAACTGATAACCTTGAAAAGAAACACGAACTGATATTCCATATCGTTGAAACACTATTCCATTATTTCCAAAAACGATCGCCTGTGCAATATGCTTGTGAAAAAGCCTCTGATCCCCCATCACATTAATTCGCTTAAACAACCAATTACAAGTTAATTAAAATCCCCTGTCAGTCACAACTGTCAACTAGTAATCCTATAACAAATGAGATAATTTGACCTATGTCTCCTAACACTAATGTCTTATCTCGCACGCCATCTTGTCTGACAACGACGTCACGTGACGTCGCAGGCAATGAAGACACGTGACTGATGACGTGACGTCACTAATTGCAACGACGTTGTATCTGTCACTGTCACCGGCCCCAGTGGAGATGTCCTCGCTAATAGGATAATGTACACCCCAAAACGTCTTTATGCTTCATCAACGTTTCTTCGGAAATAAACAGTTTCCGGGGAGGGTATCGATTTCCCGTCAAATTAAAAGACAAATATTAGCGATCACGGGCGTTTCATGGAAGACAATTAGTCTTTTTGACTTGTGATTACTGGGAGTCCTTATTGTCCAAACTTTAATTAATGATATCAAGTTCCGCTCGTTTGACCGGGCGCTCCCTAATTAGTTGTTCTTCGACGACCGACTCGGATCCCTACGCCCGCGAGTGTATAGTCGGCCCTACGCCGACTTCAACGTTGGCAGCATGCCAGAATGATCAAAGATGTCTCAGGCAGTATCTGACGTTCAAATTAGCCGAATTTACCGCTAGGTTTCCAAGGACTCCGTGCACTTAGCCTTGCTTCTATAATTGACATATACTCGCTATTGGACAGGAAAAAATGATGTATTTCGACACTGAACAAGGCGACTTTGCTGGGGGGCTAGTGACGTAAGCGTAGGGTCACACAGGCGACCTCTTTTAACGAGGATTCACTACACACCACACGCAGACCTTTAGTAGAAAGAAATTTTAATGAAAACTTGATATTCCTGAACAGGTTTTGGTTTAGGCCTTTTGTTCCATATGCATATTTTGTGTCTGGAATAAGGATTTGATATCTTGGATCTGTTTGGAAGTAATTTGCATTGTAATATATGTTTAGAACATAACGATTTAATGTAAATTATTTTTTAGGCAATTTTAACAATTTTTGGTTTAATTAATTATGTTGTAGGACTTATTAATGTAAACAATAATTAAGTATTTGTATATACTAGTTATATTGATTCATGTTGAGGTTATAACATTGTTCGGGAACTGATGAATACGATTTTCATGACGTCCAGCTTTTCTGTGTCAAAGAAGAGCAATCATTGAGAACCCAAAGACTCACTACCTAATAATACATTTATTTTAGTTTGGTTAATTTAACATCAATTTTACAATATAAAATCAACTGAAGACACTGCATAGGCCAATATTCAATAGTTAGACTAATTAGCATGGTGTAAATACAAAATTGGCCCTTGTGAAAAAAGAAATCAGAAACAAGGCTCAATGTAGTTTTAAAAGTGTGAAAGATTCGACGCCAAAATAGCCCCGTTGACAGCACCAAGCTTGTGTTTAAATACTTTGTTAACAATTCGTTTGTTTATCAAGTCAAGCTGACAGGACCGCAGAGAATCCCCACTGCGCCGAATCGTGGCACGTGACAATGATAACTTCCGCTGTGGGACCAGATTATTCACAATAAACCCCAAGTTTGGAGATTAGCTTCATGTTAGCGGCGATTATCACCCTGGTGGCACGTGAAGGTGTCCGGGTGACACGTGTGGTCTGCTAAAGTGTTGTTTGACCCTTGTCCGAGGAAACCTTACGTGTTGATCACGTGTTTCCTGCTCGGTGACATATGGTTAGTTGCAGAAACCGCCATTAGCGGTCAATTACGTGGATTACTGAAACGCCACACAAGAACATTAAATGGACGTGCGATCTGCCATTCCGATATTTCCTTAAAACTTTAATCAGAGAGTCTTTGGATAATATTGGTGAAAGTTTTAGAAGTATTAACATAATGTGGTCTCTATTCAAACGTCAAATACAAGTTTGAGATGCCAATTTTGTCTCTGAATTTGTATGGTAGTTACGAGGTAAATATTAAAGTTAATGTAATTTCTAGAATTAATGTAAATTATTGAGTTAGAACCAGCGTAAATTAAAATGTAAACTATACAAACGTTTGTGTTATTAATATTATAGAAGCTAATTTTATTATTGGTGCAAATGTTAAAATCAGTAGTTTAAAATTATGGCCAATATAAATTGATGGTGGGTGTAAAAATACTCGTGTTTGGGGTAAATACACACTAGAATTAGGATTCGTGTAAATAGTAAATTCTAGTGCAATTGTTAGTGTAGGCGTCATTATTAGTGGCGGTACGATGTTAATGGCGATGTTGATAGTACTTACATTAAAGGTGGTTATACTTGAACCATGTTTATCAAATACGTTTCAATTAATCAAATTTTCGATGTTTTGGTTCAGGACAATATTCACCAGTTACCAACTGGAGGAGCTTGAGAAAGCCTTCAAAGACGCCCACTATCCAGATCTGTACGCGAGGGAGTTACTCGCCCTCAAGATAGATCTACCCGAGGATAGAATACAGGTAAGTCGCGCTTTCTATCGAGATCTCTCGGGCACTGTTTACGCCTGACACTTGCCCTTATCGCACCGCTCCTTATTTATGACTCTATCTATTGGAATGTAAAACACAATCCCGTTTGAGTGAGTATGTTTTTACGCCGTTTTAGCATTATTCCAGCAATATCACGGCGGGGGACACCAGAAATGGGCTTCACACATTGTACCCATGTTGGGAATCGAACCCGGGCCTTCGGCGTGAGAAGCGAACGCTTTAACCACTAGGCTACCCCACCGCCCCTACAATGTTTGAAGAAACATGGAGTGAATTAGATATTCTATACAACCAATGATGAATATGATAGATTCCATTTTCCTCATGACCCTCTTGATGTTTATCATATCATATATAGATTATATATTGTTGTCATTGAGCATATTTTTTCAGGTTTTAACATTTGATATGGGAATAAACCTACATTGACCACATATGAATAAATATTTCAACCAAAATCGAAGCGACAAATTCAAAACATCCGTCACACACAATTATATAATACCGAGAGTCGGGAAGAATGTCCTTCTGAATACTTTTTTCAATCTTTTCCATCAAACGTTCGACACGCTATGAAAATTAAATTTCCACACATCTATTTATGTAGTATTTATCGAATAATTGTTTCAGCTAGCAAACAAAAAAAAAGTTTAAAATGTCTAAAAAATTGTTATTAAAGCAATAATTGAGTCCGTTTACTTACACGACAAGGATGATTGCCTATTAGGTCACGTAAACAATGTCAACCCTACTACAATTTGTGCAATATTAAATACTAAATTATAAATTCAAGTATCAATTCAGAAAAGACTAATATCGTAATTATTAATTTCAAAATCTTTTAATATTGGAATTGCGTTGCCACAGTGTTCAAGTTATACACGACAGCGTACATGTTGATTACAACTGTGCAATAGATCGGGGAATCCCCGTGAGGTGGTGGTGGCAGTAGCGCACTCACGTGACTTATCAAAACACACCACAGCTGGGAGATACTAGCAGAATTGTCTACGTGAAAGATAGTGCTATTAACATCCATGTCAATCACAGGTGTGAGAGCATCGCTGGCACGAATTGTGACGTAATTATGACGTCATACATTATTGATAGTGTATTCTGCTTGAGTCTTAAGTGCTAGATATTTTTATAATGGAATGTTTTCTTATCAAACATGAAAATATGCGAAATATTTAAGAATAAATATTTACAAACATATCCAAAGTCGGTTGGCTGCCATGATGAGAGGTTTGGGTCGTTTTTTATTATAGAAAATACAACTGTAGTTCCCGTGAGTGGAGCTCCGGTGCACATCATGGGCGCACCTGTGTGGACATTTGGAAGTAGGACAAAACCGTTATGAAATTAGGAGAGCTTATTGCCCATGTTTATTTATGTTGTGTAATACGACTGAGACTCGTTGACCCTGCAGGGAGCCTCGTTCTCACATCTGCAGCCTGTATGACATATACTTCCGGTTACATGAAGCGCCACCTGGCGAGTATTCTTCACGGTACCATGTAAAGTTAGAAGAAGTTATCCCAGAGGGAATTTACCATAAAAAACAAAGGAGAATGAGCTTAAACGGCCAAACATATTTTAACGTTTGTTTTACGTTGGCTTAGCAGTAACGTACGCTGTTTAAGAAAGCCGACCCATTAACAAAATGTGTCAGGAAGTATTTCAAAATTTATCGAACTTGATTCGGTTTGATGTTCTGGCACTGTTTTTTTTAAGGTTGTATCGTTATAAGTAATGGATTCTTTCGCTCGAAGATAATAGTTTTATTCCCTTGTTAATCGTTTTGTCTCCTCCTAAAAATCATCATCATCATCATCATCATCATCATCATCATAACAATAACAATAACAATATGTCTCTTATAAAGCGCAAGACCCAAAGGAGACACGTATCATCATCATCATCATCATCATCATAACAATAATATGTCTCTTATAAAGCGAAAGACCCAAAGGAGACACGTGTACGTACAATACGCCGCTCAACGGATCAGCCTTCATTCAAACTCCCTTCTCGACTACCAGGGGAGTATATCACTTCATTTGAGGAATTCCGGAAGAAAATATTTCGTGATTGGTATAAACAATAAAGCGCATTATTAATATGATAAAAGTTTTAAAAAATCGTTAATTGCAGTAGTGTTGAGTTAGGTGCCGCGTATTTCAGTTGTAGATTAAATTATCAGTCATCTTAAACACACAATTAAAGCCAGTTTCGTAATACAACCCTACACCCACGGTGATCAACGCCCCGGAATCATCACTCCCCTGTCTCCATGAATATTCCCTGTTGGGATTCAACAATACGTAGTCAGTATTTTCCATAAAGCTTTCACAAAAAATGGCAAGCTGAGGCGGGGGGGAAATAAAAACAAATTAATACATGATAAAGCGAGGTGTAAAAGATGGCTTGATGAAGAGGCGCGGGTCCATTTCTATCACGCATCTTCTCGGGTGTGCCACAAATCTCAAGCCAACAACTAGATCCCGTCTAGTCGTCACACTAGACGTTTAAGCGTCTAGAAAGCACCTCAGCTAATCGCTTTATTTGCCATATCAAAATAAACGAACCCGCGTGGGGCTCGGCTGGTCAGCACTGAGCGTCTTGCACAGGCAACACACATCAAAGATTTCTTTTATAACATTAATCCTATCTCAGCCTAGATTCCGAATTCCCGGTAGTTATCCGAAGCACGTGTTTTCGTCTGTTTTCTCTCAAAATGTTGCCGCACTCTCTCAAGGCAAAGGGGGGCGCGATGCTAAGAGACTTTGTTTTTTGTGCCACAGAATATATTTTTCTTGCACATAACAGCCAATTTAGACGAACGTTTTCCTTGAGATGTTAGGAAAGATGGTTCTCGGTCGGGGTTAATGTTATTGGCTTTTTATTGGGTTCTAAGTGGGCTGGAATGCCAGGGGGCACTGGGTTTATAAAACACTCATAATTTGATATACGAAAACGACACATGTTTTTACAACTGTTATTGTTAAAGTCATTTGAAACACGGCTTCCTACGGCTTGGTTCCGCATCGTTCCCACCACGACGTCAGCTACCACAACTGTTGAATATTTCACCAGGAATATAAAATCACACATTGACTACATACATCATGCATTAACGACATACATCATGCATTGGCTACATGCATCATGCATTAACTGCATACATCATGCATTGACTACATACATCATGCATTGACTACATACATCATGCATTGACTACATACATCATACATTAACTGCATACATCATGCATTGACTACATACATCATGCATTGACTACATACATCATGCATTGGCTACATGCATCATGCATTGGCTACATACTACATCGCGCATTGACTACATACATTATGCATTGACTACATACTACATCATGCTTTAACTATATTCTACATCATACATCGACTAAATACATCATGCATTGACAACATACTACATCATGCATTGACTACGTCATGCAATAAATATATACTACATCATGCATTATGATGCATTGACTACATACTACATCATGCATTGACTACATACATCATGCATTGACCATACTATACACCATGCATTGACTACATACATCATGCATTAACTATACACTACATCATGCATTAACTATACACTACATCATGCATTGACTACATACATTATGCATTGACTACATACATCGTGCATTAACTATACACTACATCATGCATTGACTACATACATTATGCATTGACTACATACATCGTGCATTAACTATACACTACATCATGCATTGACTACATACATTATGCATTGACTACATACATCGTGCATTAACTATACACTACATCATGCATTGACTACATATATCAAGCATTAACTATACACTACATCATGCATTGACTACATACTACATCATGCATTGACTACACACACATCATGCATTGACTATCTACTACATCATGCATTAAGGACATACAAATTCGTGCTTTGACTACATACATCAAGCATTAACTATACACTACATCATGCATTAACTATACACTACATCATGCATTGACTACATACATTATGCATTGACTACATACATCGTGCATTAACTATACACTACATCATGCATTGACTACATACTACATCATGCATTGACTACACACATCATGCATTGACTATCTACTATATCATGCATTAAGGACATACAAATTCGTGCTTTGACTACATACATCAAGCATTAACTACATACTGCATCATGCATTAAATATATATGATATTTATGACTTTGTAGCTGACGTGTCTTTGTTTGATCGATATTACATCCTGGTATTTGACGCATCACGTGTGCCATAACCTTTCCTAATACATCATAAGATTTCATATGAACGGTTACTTAGTAAGGCCGCTCCCTCGGTGTAGTGGATAGAGCGTCTGACCGGAGAGCGGAAGGTCGGGCGTCATACCAAAATGCGTTATAAGGATGGTACTTATTGTTACCCTGCCTGGTGCTCGGCATTAAAGGGCTAAAAAAGGACTAGTCGGCTCTGACTCAATATACTGTGTCTGAGTGGGGTATTCAAGTTAAACTATGGCATTTGCACACACACACACACACACACACACACACACAGAGGACAGTGCAATAATCTCCAGACCCATTAGGAACAAAATAGTAAAACATAGACATGTTTTGTGTGAAACCAAAACCTTATCATGTTAACATACTATGCCTTTTTATACCATAATACTATATGTTAGACGAAGGCCCAATCATTAAATAGAATTAAAACGTTTCCCCTTCTCATTATATAAATGTGTCGTCACGATGTGGCTGAAATATTGCTGATGTGACGTTAAATCTTACCTCACTCACTGTGTTAATGTAAGACTGTATACTATTTAGACCTGGGTCCCAAAAGTAACTACACAAAACAATTTGTTTACACCATATCACCTTTATACTATTCTATTATAGTATTCGAAGCAAATCTACTTTCATTCTGCATTTGACTTACTTGTTTTTAATCGATCATACTCTATCTGTTTTTATGACGAAATAGAGATCTATAGTATTTCAAAAATATTCATAATAATCACATTACACGGCTTTACATCAAGGCACGTTAATTGCAATTCCGAGCGGCTTTCTTGTTCTTTAAAGTATTCTCCGAAAGAAATATGTCCTTTCTTGCTCGTAAAGTTACAAAAGTTGTTGTTGATCTGAAAGTTTACATGTATGCGTTACTTACTGACGCGCAGTAATCAAGATTGACGGTAGGATGTTCGTATTATTCATTATTAGACAGAAATTATTAATACATGTGGTGTTAACGTATAAATCACTTTGGATAAAAATGGTTCATAAGAAAAGCAACATTTTCCGACACAGACAGCAAAACGAGCCATTTACTTTCATTTTGGACCATAAACTCAGCGACTTGGAAGATATTTTGTCGGAAAATATTACACGTCCCTTTAACTGAAATAGTTTGTCCGTTTGAAGTCTAACTCGGTAGCCCCGTGTCAGTCAATCTGACACGGTAGCCTTGGGTCAGTCAGTGAACTTACCGTGCAAGTGCAGACGCATTCACAGATTGTGCACAGAAATAGAATGTTTTTTACTTGTTTATGTATTTGTGATGTTTCTAAACGTTTAACCACGCAACTGTCCATATCATGATTCCTTCGAGTCTGACAATCATTTGACATAAATATTCAGAAAACATCACAAAATCCTTAGTTACCCCCCAAAAATGAAATGCGTAATTTGTACATCACATATATCATAGTTTGACGGGCCAAATTAAATCCATCGTTTTATCATGTTTAAATATTCCTGTTGAGTGAACATTTTATGTAACTATTGCACTTTAGTGTTAATATGTAAGTATGGATAAGATATAGTGATGAACAACTTCTTTATTACAATTAGAATAATTATTGTTCATCCATATATCTTATCCTTACTTAGTACTCCAACTTCTTAATGCCTCTGAAAGAAATGTCAAAAGTCAGCAACCAATATCAGTAGCAGGGCGTCAATGTTAATACCAAAGTACCGTTTCAGCCCGACATATATTCCTTGACTTGAATACATAACGGTTCACTATAGACCTACTACCGCACACAGTTCTCTTTCACTATTCGCATAGTATGCTTACAAGGCGGCCGGGTTTCTCACTCTTAACCCTGTCAAAACACGGGGGCTTTTCATAACAAACTTATCAAGTCCCGCGCCCCTCCTGTGCTAATGCTCCATCGTCAAGCGTCTACAGTGTTAACCATTATCCCCCAATTGCAATTATGGTGTATTCCGTCACAAATGATAATCGCACGATTCAGTCAGCTGGCTTTGATAAAACTTTTCTCCCATTGACTCGACCGCGCTAGCGAAACATTACGGCAAACGTCTGACCTTGTAACCCGTTAGGAACAATTATCTCGATCAAGCGGGATCACCGAAGCGTCCAAACTCGGCCTTTAGACCCTATTACTGGTAGAGAGATTGCCCGAACCGCCACCAATACCGAGGTAATTTACTAAATTAGATATGTGGCCATCGCTTATCCTAATTAAATCACGACAATGTCTTTGTTCATCAGCTAGAGCATCCAATGACGATATCTCGCCCAATTCTCGGCGGCCATGTTGGCATATTGATTTTACTCTCGTCACAACCATATTAATTTGAAATTTTACACCCGGCACCAGCATCCCCGCTGGTCTGCACCGTGCCTTGTCGACGCCGCTAGGATAGCGGTTGGTCTTCAGATTTAATGACATTTTCTTGGCTAATGTAATAGTTTAGGTTCCTAATTAGAGATAATCCTCGACCATTGACATTGATTACAAGATTATTTGCACTAACGTTGTCGACTAATACGGAAACATACAAGGAAGGAAATTCAATACAAGCTGTAGAGGAACACAGTGATTTTACCTGTAGGAGATCGCTATTGTCATGTCTTATTATAGTGTTGAACGGTTTGAACTGTTTGTATACGTGAAATGGTGCATTCATTTTAAAAACTGTCCTAAGATTATTTTAAAATTCAAATGACGCTACAATGAGTTACAATAAAAGAGAGCGATTAAGTGGATTTGTTCGCTTGATGCAATGATTTTAAAACAACGCTAGTAGTCATACTACTAATACTAATACTAATAATAAATGGCAATTATACTGATTGTCTGTTTCGGAATACCTGCTTGAATAAAAAGATGGTGTGACAGTTTTAGTTTCAAAATGTTTTCTTCAACTAGTAGTTGAAATTTGGGTAGGAGTGGACTATGGGAATACTTTTTATTTTAATGGATGAATACTTAAAGGGGGCAAGTTGTACAACCACAAATCATTCATTCATTCATTCATTCATTCATTCATTCATTCATTCATTCATTCATTCATTCATTTGGGGTGGGATCCGCCAAGATAATATTTATTATTCTTTATCAATATAACATCAGATTTCATAGATACAGAATTGGCACTAAACACTTAATCTAGATCTGGATAGGACCTGGCACAAACACATGCAGAGGCAAGTGAATTGTTTACCTGACAAAACACGGGAACATATAGTACACGCGGAGCATAGTCACGATTTGAGGCGGTCAAGACGTTTCAGAATAATAATTCACGAATAGATGTAATATCTTCATAATTCTTTTTTTCAGGTATGGTTTCAAAATCGACGGGCCAAGTGGCGCAAAACGGAAAAGACATGGGGAAAGAGCAGCATCATGGCAGAGTACGGTCTGTACGGAGCTATGGTCAGACATGCACTTCCGCTTCCGGAATCCATTGTTGATTCTGCAGAGGACGGAATTGATAAATCATGCGCCCCTTGGCTTCTCGGTGAGTATACAGCCGTCATGTTGAGTTGGCAGCGTTGAGTTGGTTGTAGTCACATCAACTATATACAGTGTAAGCCCTTTACTCCGAATCCCGTTACTCCGGACGTTTACTGTTACAGACAGACAGACAGACAGACAGAGTTTATTCACTCGTAGAATACACTTACAATATATCAAAAGAAGTATAAACATAAAATTCTACAACCAGTTGCTAGACGACTTGCGGGAGACAATATGTCATTAAAACATACAGTAATACACAGCGATAAGATATATACATATACATACATATACACCAATGATATCAATTGGTTCGTCGCTTTGCTAAAATTTTATGGCAAGTTTTGGCCTCGCAAGAAATATGATCAACGTTTGATAAAATCTGTGTAAACTTTTCACTTTAAGAGTAATTATTAAAATCATTAAATTTAAAACTACAGCGATTAAGAAGATCAGTCCTCACGTCTAAAGGGCAGATAAGTAAAACATATCCTGTCTCCACCTGGTTTGTACAATTAAAGCAACATCTCTCTTCTGGTGGTATGTTTGAGTAACGTCCAGTCTCTATCTTTAAAGGCGCCACTCCGCATCTGATTTTAGCTGGAGAGCTTCTCTGAGCACGGTTGAAAGGGTATTTCACGTATTTTTCTGTGCTATAGACTTTCTTAAACAACCTTTAGCTTCTTAGTAAGTTACATGTATACAAAGGACTCCATACCAGTGACGAGTCTATTACAAAGGAGGTGTTTGGGCCGAGACATCAAAAATTCTATGTAGCTGGAATATTGCTGAGTGCGGCGTCAAACATCAAACCAGTCTTTACGTTTATGCAGCTGAATCTCTTCCCTTGTACACAGCAAGTGTAATTCAAAATTAACATGTTTTTAGTTTCAACAAATTCAGTAAATGCGTTTCGGGTCTCTGTATCGTCTGGGCAATCACTTGATAGTCTGGTCAAAACGTGTTTTTTTAGGCCGTATAGTATAGTACTGCTGTGCGACGTCATCAAAAAACAAACTATTACTTTTTTTATGTAAATTGTGTGAGTGACGGGGGTTACAAGGTAGGGTAGTACATACTCACCCTTTTCGCGATCACCTGGTGTCATCACCGATTTTCAGTGATCCATTCATATAATTTCCAGCGCTCTTTTAACTATGTTTGGCTTGTAATCGGTTATTCCCTGTCTTTGGCATATTATATTATATTCATATTTGTTAATCTGGGCGATATCGCTATCTGTCTGGAATGACAGGATGGTATGCAATCTTAAAGCACATAAAGTTCAAACATACTTTGATTCTGCTATAGATTAATAGGATTAAGGTTCCGATGTGATAAGCTGTGTGAGATAATTGTTTAAATTCCTCACAGCAATCCCCCGATCAGTGCAGATCTGTCTTTGATGGAGATAATGGGGGATTAATCCTAATAGTATTATGTAAGGAATCCCGACATCTTAGTTTGTTTACGAAGGCTGTGTTTGTCGGTCTCACAAAGGAATATTTCGTGTATTTTTCACAGAACATTTTCATATATACACCTGCTCATGAGTCTTTGGTTGTTGGTATTTGAACCTTTTGCCTTTGCAACCCGTCCCTCTGCTACAGTATAATGAGGTAAATCGCCGGCAAAAAAGTATACAATTGAAAATTGGATTTGACCCCAAAATACAAACATTACGGGGCTGAGCGCGGGGTAAGACTTACGCCCGTATCCTTCTTCAAAATTAGTAAAATTAAATTGGTTGAGCGGCAATACATACATAATTATATACTTTTGGAGGGGGGATACGGGCGGAAGTATTTCCGAAAACTGTAGCCGAATCACCGCAAAAGTAAAAACTATTATACAAGTATCCAAAACATCACTATCGAATAACCATTTCTTGTTTATATCATATTTTTGCTACCACGAAAGTGGGCGTATTTCTTTTGCCTCAGTTTAGCGATCATTTCCCTCCCTCGATTGATCATTTATACATCGGCCGTGCTGTAAATACGAATTATGAAATATGAATTATCATGAATATGGTTTGAAAATAAAAATGAGACGGAATATGAGCGTTTGACTTCATCCTATTACTGTATATTCTTGAAAAGCACTTGCTGTTCTTTGTGGGGATTCCAGGACAGAGTAAGTCCCCATTTTTATCGCAGAGCTTTCTTCTTTCGGGTGGGTAAACGTTCACCATGCCCAGACGGAGTGGATCGTTCATCGAGCTGTCACTGGATTGTCTGGTCCAGATTTATTTACACGCCTTCGTTGTATAGCTATAATATTGCTGACGTATTCACGTTTGTAGAATATACACTTTAAAATTTCTTCATGACAATTGCCATTCCAGAACAACCAGTTCCACCGTTGCAATTCACAATGATTCGTAAATGTAGGTCAATGTGATTTTGATCGCCTCTGTGGTCTAGAGGTAGAGCGTCCGCCCGGAGAGCGGAAGGTCCGGGGTTCGATCCCCGACCGCGTCATACCAAAAGACGTTAAAAGATGGTACTTGTTGTTACCCTGTTTGGCGTTCGGCATTAAGGGGCTAAAACAAGGACTGGTCGGCTCGGAGTCAGTATACTGTGTCTGAGTGTGGTATTCATGTTAAACTGCGACATGGTATCTCAGTGAGCTAAAACTATAAATCGGCATCAGTCCGGACTATTACAAGCAGCCCCCCCCCCCCCCCCCCCCCACACACACACACACAAACACACACACGTACATGCACGTCGCTATATAAGTGCAATAATCTTGGACGCGACGTTAAACCCCATTCCACCCCCCCCTGTGATTATGACGCTCCCATTTTATCAAGACTGTATTTTCTCATGTGATGCATCGAGATTTATATGAAGTATTATTCTTGTAGGTATGCACAAGAAATCTCTGGAAGCTGCACAGAAGATGAAGGAAGCGGAGGACGACACAACGATGGACAGCAACGACGGCAAACCGAAGGACAAGGATGAACTCAAGTCTGAAAGTATAGCAGCTCTGCGAGCGAAGGCCCAAGAGCATAGTGCAAGAATGCTTCAAGCCATTAACAAGGATGGAACGCCCAAAATTGACAGAAAAAATGTCACGAACGAAAATAAAAATAATTTCCAAAATAACATGTCGAACTCAAATGACCTTACACGGCCGAGTCAGTGACTTGTGCACCAAAGTGATGACTTGTTAACGACTTGTGCACATGAAATGATGACGAGTCAGTGACGTGTGCACACAAAATGTTGACGTAAGCAGTGCTTGCGGTGATCTCTCGTATATCCGCCCAGACTCATTTTTACGAACTATGCTAATTAGCAGTTTTAGCAAAGTCGAGTGAGGCTCAATTGTTGTGTGAATGAGAAAATGTTGTGTTGTTTATTATTTGTAATCTTATTATAGACGTATGTTGTGTGTTAAAGATGAGCCCATATATGACAAGTGAAATGGTAATAATTTGCTCAATCTTGTCATTTTCCAAGACGTTATCTGTGCTGTACTGTTCTATTTCATAGGCATATCCCGTTAAGTGTGTCACGTGATGTGGGGGCTGTGCGAACAATATTTCCCAGTTATCATGTAATGTTTAAAGACGACTCGTAGATGTCTCAGTTGGTTTGACTGAGTAGGGAGTTTGAGTCATATTTCAGCAATATCACACCGGGAGAAGCCATTCATTGTATTCATATATTGTACACATAGAAATCGAACCCGGGTCATCTGCGTGTCATCTAAACCATTAGGCTATCCCAGCGTTCAGAGGCCCGATGAAAGGTATGGAACTTGTACCTCATCTCAAAGTAAGGTGACCATAATTTCAACCATGTTTATCTCCATCTAATATGGCCTTTGGATGATTAATTTATTTATTGCATAAATGCTTCACAATGTGTCAAATAACAGATTTGAATAGCCCAGCGATGTGTTCATGCTTTAAGATCGATTCCCGTTTTTGGAGTGAGTGGGTTGTGTTGTACGGCGCTTATAGCAATATTCCAGCAATATCACAAAATCAGCAAAATCGTCACAAATGGGCTTCACACGATGTACCTTGTATGGAATCGAACCAGAGCCTTCGGTGTGACAAGCGAACACTAAAAACCACTTGCCTACACAACCCCCCTCTTCAAAGTATCAAAAACATTTTACGTAATAAGAGACTTAGTCAGCACCATGACTCGTTCTGTCCAACACAAAAACATCAAGGAACATTTTGATTTTATAATTTTGATTATAATTTTAATTTTAGTCATTTTGAAACCTTAAACTTAAACCAGCCTGGCGTCACTTATCCAATTCGTCACATAGAAACGAATTTTAGATAACACAAGTATGTTGTAGGTGTGACCTTGATATCTCCGCATGTTCATGACGTTTGTAGAACCACTATAGTTTCGCCTATGCATCTGTGTACATGCCTGTACATACCAATGTTAATAAGAATCGGCACTCTTGTCAAGTAATCAAGCTTTAAGTTAGCAATTGTCTTTGCTCATGAAATAGTTATTTACTAGACTGTGAGCACTGGTCAGTAAGAGTCCCTTAACAAGTATGTGTATTCTAGCACTGGCTTGTACCTCTGGGTGTGACAAATGTCTGCACTGAATCTCGTGGTTGATAGTTGAGGCTGTCACCCTGTGTACTGTTGGTGCTATGTAACATGTATATCAGAAAGTAAACTATTTTGAAATACAATGTAGTTTATTTGTGTTTGTTTTATTTTTGTTTGAAAAAACGTTTACATTTTTAGATTGGTTACAGAGAAACCAAACAGATAACTTCTCAAGCTACTTATGGTATTCCAAGGAGGAAGGTCTTCATTTCCAATGCTTGGCACCAGATCCGACTATTATGAGGATTGGGTGGTCACAATGTGCGATTTGGTTGATTGTGTGTCAATATAATCTATGGCGTGAATTGATCTTCGTTCAAAATCATTCGTCACCACTCGTCCCTTTCCGTAACCTGCAAGAAGACTCGTCTCCCTGTCGATGAATGTTATGTGCGAAAATACGACAAACCAATCAGAATGCGCGTATGATTTCAAGTTCTTCGTCAAAGAATCCCTCAGAAATAATTTTTGATTTTACATATGTCTTGCATCTAAAAAAATAACCAAGGCACAGTTACATGTGTTCAATCATACTGCATAATTCCGCATGTCCAGCTGTGCTTTAAATTGCATCTGAAATATATATAATATACGGAGAAATATATGTGAACCATTACGCAACGAGTTGACAATTGTTTCAGGTCTGCCCGTTTGCGCTAAGACGGAACCCGGTCGCAAAAATGGCCATGAGAGGGGCACGAGTCGCTATTCGGCTTGTCCCGGAATAACACGAGTTGGTCACGAATGCGTTCACAATGAACGATAGTCGTACATTCATTAGCACTCAAAGATATAACATATTAATTACCCGTCTCCTGGACACGATTAAAGCTGGATATAGGGAATAGGCCGATATTGGAATATTATATTTTAAAATCACATTTCAATTTGAATATATGACAGAGTATATACCAATACGAAGGATTGACATAGATATTGGAAGAAACAGGAATTGTAAAAATGAATATATGAAAATGAACGATCGATATTGAAACCCTTTGCACGTCGACTAGCTATGGAAGAAGTGTGTACCTCTTTGTGCGTGCGTGCGTTCGCGTGTGTTTTGATGGATGAGGGGATTATGTGTGTACACATTAATAAATACATGTTCAAACAAAAGAATCCACCTTTTTGCATAATATTTTTCTGAAAGGACAAATCTATACCCTTTGTTGGCATTAGCACACCGGAAACTGGAAACCATCATAAGATTACCAGACATCTTTGTTTTAAGGGGCACTTATTGCCAAATAGAGCATTGTGACAGAAAGAAGTTCCCGGTAGAGTATGGTCAACAGACATGTGTGTTAATCCGCTTTATCAACGTCAACAAATGACGTTAAGCAAAGTAGGCCACTTTGTCCATCCAGACAACCAGCCACAATACCAGAATGTGGAAAGCCAACGGCATTATCAAGCCGTGTAAACTCGTGGTCAAGCACGTTCTGTTCCGATCTGACCACATTCTGACACAGGTGTATAGGGTAAGGGGGTGGAAGCCCTCCAAAACCTTTTTACGTGACAAAAGTGACAAGGCGTACGTGACATCTACAGCTAAGAACACCATGGCTGTAATGTGGGACCCCACCTCAGGGCAAACCCCTCCCATGATCAACGCGAAGAGCCAAGCCTATCATATGTCTCTCTTATGAACACTTAAGCTGTGTAATTAAAACGTTTGTATTGTTGTGAAGGTATGTTTTTGGAAGTCGTTTAACAGAAGGAAATACTTATAAGCTACCATGAGTGATAATTACCCGCTACTTGTTGAAATTTGCTGGAGGAAGTTTTTCGACTGTATTTTTAACATGTTAACACTACACATAGGTGTTTGAAGCTAGAACGGCTCTTATAGCTATGGTATGAACAGCCTCGACGTTCACATTGTCCAATCGACCGCCTCCGTGGTCTAGTGGTAGAGCGTCCGCCCGAGAGCGGAAGATTCTGGGTTCAATCCGCGGCCGCGTCATACCAAAAGACGTTAAAAGATGGTACTTGTTGTTACCCTGTCTGTCGCTCGGCATTAAGGGTCTAAAACAAGAGCTGGTCGGCTCGGAGTCAGTATTCCGTGTCTGAGTGGGGTATTCATGTTAAACTGAGGCATGGTATCTCAGTGAGCTAGCACAATAAATCGGCATCAGTCCGAACTAGTACAAGCAGCCACACACACACGTGCATGTACGTCGCTAGAAAAGTGCAATGATCTCGAACGCGACGTTAAACCAAATTTCACCTCACCTCACCTCACCTCACCTCACATCACCTCACCTCACATCACCTCACCTCACATCACCTCACCTCACCTCGTCCAGTCCGCTTGGGGGTGCCTTTATGAAGAGGTGTATGTCATTTGAGACTGTTCTTCTCTGCCTTGGAAGAAGCAATGGTTGTATTAATATTTGACGCATGTGAGCGGGTAGATCGGGAATGGGTAAGTATTCTGGAGACATTCATTGTACTTTTGTCCATGGAGGATACGGAAAGATATGAACTAACTAGTATTATGAACAGTTGTATCAGTGAGTGAGTGGGTTTAACGCCGCTTTTAACGGTATTCCAGTCATATCACGGCGTGTCAGCTTAATGTAGGAGGAAAGCCCCAAGTGATGCAGGTCTCAGACGTTTACCACCTCGGTGAAACCCACGAGCACGGGTATGGTGCTGACAAACCTAGAAACATAATCGGGGCGAACCGGGATTCGAACCCACAATCATAGGTTTCTGGCGTGCCCAAGGGACGCAACTCTTCACAGCGCCATTGCGGCGCCTTAGACGACTGGGCCACCCGTGCCCCCCAGTTGTATCAGAATGGCAAATAAACATAGTCACAGATATATACTTTGCCATCGCCACACTGACTCACATATAAGGGAGTGAGTGAGTGAGTGAGTATGTTTTACGCCGCTTTTAGCAACATTCCAGCAATATCACGACGGGGGACACCAGAAATGAGCTTCACACATTGGACCCATGTCGGGAATCGAGCCCGGGTCTTCGGCGTGACGAGCGAACACTTTAACCACTAGGCTACCCGACCGCTCCAAACGCCGCTATGAAAGTATTTAAGTAATACCGGTTTAATGTGCGAGGAAAGATCGAAGTGATGCAGCTCTTACACGTTTACCACTCTGATGACAGAGTGCAGACAAACCAAGAGACATTATCAGGACGACAGTGATGATTTTCACTTTCAGAGTAAAAATATAACTAGAGGAGAAAAAATGGATACCAATATATACAATACATTGTCAGTGAGTGAATGAGTTGGGTTTAACGCCGCTTTTAACAGTATTCCAGTTATATCACGGCGTGTCAGCTTAATGTGGGATGAAAGCCCCAAGTGATGCGAGTCTCAGACGTTTACCACTTCGGTGAAACCCACGGGTATGGTGCTGACAAACCTAGAAACATAATCAGGGCGGACCGGGATTCGAACCCACAATCATAGGTTTTCTGTACAGCGAATCGCGGCGCCTTAGACGACTGGGCCACCCGTGCCCCTCATAGCATTGTCAGAGTAAAGATACATAGTATATATATAATACATAAATAGCATCACAACGGTATAATAATGAATCATAATTGTGTTAACGGTAGATATAAACATGTAAACATGTATAGCATATCCACAATTTGAATATCATCAATGACAGATATATACAAGGAGACACATGTATCAGTATTTCACAATGTATATATATGTACATTGACATCGTCAGCGACACACTTAAAAAGTTGATATTTACATCATTATAATGAATTATTGGAACAGGTGTCATTATGTGTCCCGTGACAATACTTTAAAACAAATATGTTGAAAAAAAATGACACAAAAGTACTAATTATTCATCTATAACAAAAATGCGAAGCTAACAATAGTGCCCGGAATGTTGGGATACAGTCATAACATCGTTGTATGAACTCCGAGTCTTTTAAACTTATTGCTAAAAAAGGGATGAGAATGGGATGCTAAAGCTGAAAAGGGATGGCAATGGGATGCTAGAGGTTGAGAATGGGATGCTAGAGTAGGAAAGGGGATGAGAATGCCAATGTTTTTTGTTGTTTTTTGTATTTTATAAGTGTTCTCGCGGATCGTCCTGTACCGGAACATACACCAGCGTCTTTCAGTGCTCGAATATTATGCATCTCACTACATTGTACAATATGTATTTAGATCCTAAACACAAGCCGAAACACGTTCTTTGTTCAATAATAAAAGGCCGTTCAAAGGCCTTGACATGTTTATATTTGTGCTTAAAATCAAAACATGTTTATGCCTTTCAAACGCGTCTTTTGGATGATAAACAAAATATTGAACACGTTTAGGTCTGAACATGTCAAGTATGTGTTAAGTACCTTGACATATGTGTTGCAGTTTGGGGAGTGCGCGCTTCACTCATCTCATACACTGAATATCACAGGGGGGCACGGGTGGCCCAGTCGTCTAAGGCGCCGCAATGGCGCTGTGAAGAGTTGCGTCCCTTGGGCACGCCAGAAACCTATGATTGTGGGTTCGAATCCCGGTTCGCCCCGATTATGTTTCTAGGTTTGTCAGCACTATACCCGTGCTCGTGGGTTTCACCGAAGTGGTAAACGTCCGAGGCCTGCATCACTTCGTGCTTTCCTCCCACTCCCGCCGTGATATAACTGGAATAATGTTAAAAGCGGCGTTAAACCCAACTCACTCACTCACTCACTGAATATCACATGAATCTACGACCCATATGACTCCACCCGTGAAGATCCGGGGTAGAACAGGTCTTCAGCAACCCATTATTGCTGTAAAAGGAGACTATGCTTGTCGTAAGACTCGACGAACGGGATCGGATGGTCAGGCTCACTGACTTGGTTGATGCATGTCATCGTATCCCAATTGCGTGGATCTATGCTCATGATGTCAATCACTGGGTTGTCTGGTCCAGACTCGATTATTTACAGACCGCCGTCATAAAGCTGGAATATAACTCAACTTATGAATAACAAATGCCCTTGATAAAGCAGTGTATTACGTCTCCATTCAATAAATACTCGGGACGCATTAGCCACAATATTTTTCTTAGTCCGATTCCACACTAAAAATAGCATTCCAATCAAATTATACTCGTGAGCGAGAGAAAATCTGTGCGAACTCCCTAATAACACAGACGGAAATCTTGACGGGTAAGCGAACGTGGCAAGGGTATTTACCATAACATAATGGATATATACTACCCTGGATAATCGAAGATGCCAAGTCCAATTGAAATAAAAGCAACAAATTCAGGAACCTGTTGTGTTACAGTGACGACTCCAGGTGTTCGCGAAACGGGTAAGCATATCCTGCCCGACAGACAGCACCCGTCATGTGTAGAGTTCCAGGTCAATATGCAGTCGGCCCCAGAAAACATTCTACGTTTTACGACATATTGTTTTCAAATATATTCCGGCAGTAGAGAGATTATAAAATAAAATGTCAGTCCTTTGATAAATACATCATAACGTAGACCTTATATAATTTGTTTCTGTCTATTAAAACATATATCTATATATTAGTATCTACAAAGACCATGTTTTACCGTTAAGCGCAAAGGCAGTGTACAGCTGGATAGGTCCTATTTATTAAAACACAATTAATGTTAAGAAAACCTTTTAAAAATCGTCAGTGATGAATATGCGAGGCATATTTAAATGTCATCAAGCCGATCAGTCATCCATTAGTCATACACTCTGCCAAAATCTGCATCCACAGTCATATACTCAAGTTTGCCTGTGGACGAACAGTGGGATGATCTAATCAGTCAGTGACATAAAAAATGGTTAAGATGACACCGATTAATCTTTGAAGGAAACATTTGATATTCCTGTTCCCGGGGTTCTGGGTGTGAAGGTGAAGTACAGTGTCATGTCAGTGTGTCAGTATGATGGCGGTGGGCTCCAGTCGATGACGTTGATAGTGTTGCGCATATTTCATATTCACAGAGACATCAACATCACGTGGTAGTCAGGTTTATGTCTCATGGGTTGTCAATTTTAAGTGAAGTGATGATTGCATCTCTACAATATGACCTATGTGTTTCTTAACTTCCGATCCAAAAAGTGACCTAATGACATGGGTGGTCTTCTTACCATATAATTTGTATTGTTTTTTGTCCTTAAAGCTTTGACGTCTACACTAATGTAATTATGTAACAGGGATCGGTATATATATAGCCAGTTTACCAAACCCCTTTCAAGTTAAGTTAAATAAAATACGTTTAGTGAGTGAGTGAGTTGGTTAAACGCCGCTTTTAACATTATTCCAGTTATATCACGTCGTGTCAGTTTAATGTGGGAGGAGAGCCCCAAGTGATGCAGGTCTCAGACGTTTACCCACGAGCACGGGTGTGGTGCTGACAAACCTAGCAACATAATCGGGGCGCATCGGGATTCGAACCCCCAAACATAGGTTTCTGGCGTGCCCAAGGGACGCAACTCTTCACGGCGAATCGCGGCGCCCTTAGACAACTGGGCCACCCGTGCCCCCTAAAATACGTTTAAACTACGGAGTGACTTGTGAGTGAATTGTGTGAGTGGCATGTGCTACCGGCAGAGCGGGACATGTTTACACATTTTGATGTCATCACTGATCCATTCATATCAATTTCACCGTTATATTGCCTTTTATGGAATATGGAATCTGTTTCAAAGGATAATCGAGATAATCTTTGCCGTTTTACATTGTATCGCTACATCATATTTTAATTTTGAATTCATTGGTAAACATTTTTAAGGGACCGACCATCTATATTCGCGGGGTGGGAGGATTGGCATGTTTGTCGGAGACGGCTATTTTTCCCGTCCATGCTTCAAAACATGATATTTGTCTCTGAAAGGAGCGTACCTTTTATTTTTACACGATATAATTTAGGACATCCCGAGTGTCCAGCGACCACGCGGGCTACGCTCCATCTCGCCACATAGAAATATTCCATGTTAAAAATCTGAATCGCCTGTGTTGAGGAGGTTGTTATGTGAGTGACCTTCACATCTTTTGAGAGATGGGCCTGTTGCACAAGCAATATCAGCTTAGTCAGCATATTATTATTTTTGTGAAATAGATGATTTTGCGGTGTTTAAGTGATAGATTTTTTTTAAATTCAATTAATAAGGAAAATAACACCAACTTTTGAATTTAAAGAGCATTTTCAAAATATAACTATTATATATGTGTGCATGTTATGAATTGAAGGTGTTTATTTTCCTACTTTCTAATTAACCTTTTAATCTTATAAATCTTTGAACTGCGACGACCCGCAAAACAAGCACCATTAAGGTCATATCAAATTCCATTTTTTCACAGGATCAGCAATAAGCTTATTGTTTATAATACACGATTTCTAAACATAAAAAATAGAATTAAAATAACTATCTGCTATCCACAAACAATGCCACGTCACTATTTTGTATCAGTTTAGCGTCTTTCCGATAACCGGACTTGGCAAATATCAATCACCCAGTTTCCAACACCTGGCGGAGAACACTAACAGGATTAAATACAAATTAGTTAGCATTCCTGCCCTAATGAGAAGAGAGCAAACAAATACCTTTGTATTTGCGACCCATCAATGTATATACTCAACAAAAACATATAAATTAGGCCGTAAAATGATGGCAATTCCCCGTTACTTAGACACTAATAAGTTTAATAATTCCTCCGCGGGAATACTGACTGATGTCTATCTATATGTATAGACAACATAATAGAATAATATTATTTCATTATTTTTTCATTCCCCCTTCGTAATGAAATAAATAACTCAAATTAATATCGTTAAAACATAATAGAAGATATTTTAAGCGATTCCTACTCATATTTGCCCATTAGCCAGTGAAATGTAAGTCTAAAGGATGCTGTCGTTTGCCGTTCACTGATCATCCGATGTCATTTGAAATTTATGGATTTCTAGATATTAGCCGTAACTGCTGGTATTGATTAATCTTCCGTCGCGACTAACCAGGTTATAGCATCAGGTCCGTGATGGCGGTGCATGGTATGATTATTAATAAGATTTGATATCTCGACTGGGAGAAAGAGTGTTTAAGATTAAGAGCTTTTCTCGGCTTAATGTATTCGGGGCACGCTTCTGCGATGCTGAATTTGCGTTGAGATCGTTGCGTTACAAGCAAAGATTTTTTTATGATTTTTTCATGTATCCAAACGAATATTTCGTTCGTTTCGTATTTACACTCCTAATTCTTATTGTACATATGTTTCGAAGTATATGATATCACCTAAAATTATTTATCGCAAAAAATTTATATATGCAGTCCCCGTATGTTATCATGTATTAATATATTTATTTATTTATTCATTTATTTAAAAAGCAACATACAACGATGTCAAAATCAAATTCAAATATATTTAGATTTAATTAGACGTCTTAATGGCGTGTACTATCAATTTATTAAATTGCTTAAATTTCGTTTGAATAAACCCTGAATTTACGAATATCAATAATCTGTCCGCTCATTTCTACGGCCGTATGTTTTGTTTTGTTTTATTACCCAAATCCCCTTTTCATCGACATTGGAAAATGCCGACAATATTGCTAACATCAAATTTTACTTCCTGGATCCCAACGTCACATCCTTTATGGCTGTAGAATTGTTGAATTATTCTATTCATATGAAGCCTTGATATTTATTCAAACTATTAATGTCCTTCGCACGCAGAACATGCCCCTGATTTGTGTAATTAATGCTGAACCCGCCTCCCGGCCTGTCCCTTGAGAATATGCCCGTTACTGCAGACTCAAAGTAAGTTTCGACCGGAAAAGCCTTACCAAGGCATTATGTGGTCATTTGGCAGTACATTTAAAATGAGGCGTTAACTACAAACAATGCTACACATGTACAATCCACAAACAGTTGATTTATACATCTGTACTATTTTAGCGGTTTACTATTTCATGCTTTTCATTCACTTACCTTTTTAGGCATATAATGATGGGGGGGGGGGGGGGGGGGGGGGGGGGGGGGGGCAGGACACGCTAAACCTGTTCGCGAACACCTGGTGTCATCCCTGATTGTCAGTGATCCATTCATATAATTTTCACCACAATTTGCCTTTTACGCTCAATTAAATCTGTTTCGGTGTATAATCGAGACTGGTTATTCTCTGTCGTTGACGTTTATATTTACTAATTTTATTAATTTTAGTAGACAAATCATATTTTTGAAACCTATCTATTACATTGGAATAAGGCACAGTACGCACCAAAAAGTGCCGTACTATTGCGATCTGGAAATTACACACATGTATTTAGTTGTGTGAAACAAAGGGCTATGGACTATGGATATAATCGGTTTTGCGAAACGTTTTATAATTGTTTTGCAAAATGAATATCTTTCTGAACATTTTTCAGCAACTTCTCTGCACTTGTACGGGGGCACGGGTGGCCCAGTCGTCTAAGGCGCCGCGATTCGCTGTGCAGAGTTGCGTCCCTTGGGCACGCCAGAAACCAATGATTGTGGGTTCGAATCCTGATTCCCCCCGATTATGCTTCTAGGTTTGTCAGCACCATACCTGTGCTTGTGGGTTTCAGCAAACTGGTAAGATCTGCATCACTTCAGGCTTTCCTCCCACATTAAGCTGACACGCCGCGATATAACTGGAATACTGTTAAAAGCGGCGTTAAATCCAACTCACTCATCCACTGCACTTGTTCACAGCAGACGTAATTCAAAATTGAAATACCGTTTTTATTAGTTTCAACCAAATCAGTACTGGTACTCTCATGTCACTGAATTTACTAGTTCATCGAACACTTGATTGTCTGGTTTGTTTACAGCCTGACGTCGCATGGCAGGAGTACTCCTGTACTTTCTAATGCAAATTGTATGAATGGCGGGTGCTGCCGGTAGAGCAGGACATGCTTACCCTTTTCGCGAACACCTGGTGTCGACACTGATTTTCGGTGGTCCATTTGTATAATTTCCACTTTCTATTTGCCCTTGACACCAAGTGGAATCTGTTTCGGCAGAACATCTAGGCTGGTTATTCTCTTGCATCGACAATTTATATGTTATTCATCAGTCAGGTGTCTATACTATTTTGACATACAGCTAAACCGTTCCGTTTTCCAAAGAAAATGTATCTTCCAGAAATATTTGAACTAATTGTCTGGAAAAACACAACACATTTTGACTAAATAAAAAAGCACATCAATGCGTCAGTTATCAGTAATCAGTTACTTTTTGTGACATGCGTGAGTATGGTTTTACGCCGCTTTTAGCAATATTCTAGCAATATCACGGCGGGGGACACCAGAAATGGGCTTCACACATTGTACCCATGTCGGGAATCGAACCCGGGTCTTCGGCGTGACGAGCGAACGCTCTAACCACTAGGCTACCCGACCGCCCCAAACGCCGCTATGAAAGTATTTAAGTAATACCAGTTTAATGTGCGAGTAAAGATCGAAGTGATGCAGCTCTTACACGTTTACCACTCTGATGACAGAGTGCAGACAAACCAAGAGACATAATCAGGGCGGCAGTGATGGTTTTCACTTTCAGAGTAAAAATATAACTGGAGATGTTATTCATTAACTTGAAGCATACAAGCCCTGAAAATCGGTTTCATTCGACGTAAAACTATCTGATCTGTTACCCCTTAAACCCACCACCCCTTAAAATATTCGATTGTGATTATTTCAAGTCACAATAACCACCTCTGATTTAACAGCTGATAGGGCTGACTTGTAGTTACTACATTAAGTATTAGAAGAATATTTAGCAGTTGATGCTGGGAAAATATCAGAAATATGAGGGGGTGTAATTCAAGTCGTAGCCCCCCCCCCCCCCCCCCCCCCCCCATTCCACTGTGACGTCATATCTTTTGCTTTGCATCACATTTAACTGTGACGTCGGTACCAAATCTGTCAAGGCATGCTTAATTGTCTTCAGAGGTGCTGCACGTTTGGTTACAAATTCAATATTTAGCGCGATTAAGTCTGCAGGTAACCTACCTTTTTGACATTGCAATTTATATTTTAACCTAAATGTCTGCAAAACATGTGTTAAGGTACGAGACGAAATGGCGATTTCTCGTTGTGAATTACGTTTTTGTCTCAGACTCGCCTTCATCCGGGGCCCCACACAAAGCGACTTTAGCGATGTACACATCTCGCCAATATTTCTGATTCATCATTTTACCAAAAAATCTTTGAATAATTTAATTTTGTTTCCTTTTTTACCCATCATAATATTGATTTTCAAGAGTGCTACCATACAATACTTGTCAAATATTGACCATTCGTGAGGGCAACGTCATGTTTTGTTGGACCCAAGAAGCTGATACTGACCAGCGGCCGAGGTGATGCACGACAAGCCTGACGTTACGTCTCTCGCTGATTGGCTGAAAATATTATTGAATTTCTTATTTGAGCCCATTGGCTAAATCACGATCGAACATTTTCGACGCTGCACGACAGGGTGGGTCTCAGGGCAATATACCGTGTTTTAACGTAGGTCATGTGACCCTTTCTCAACCAATGAAACTACAGATATAAATGTGAATGTAATAATAATAAATAACATTAAACAATAATGTGTACGATAACGTCAATGCCTCTTAGGCATTCATAGTCGTGTATCTCTTACATACAGAATACAATGGAGGCGAAAAATTCAACGAGCTCCACTCTAAAATCATACTTTTAAGTCACACATACACTATCGCACAGTTGAATCAATTAAATATTTTACGAGATATTGTCGAAAAAATGTTACATTTGAGTGTTTTCTTCCGGGGGGTGGGGGGGGGGGGGGGGGGGGGTAGACGGGACAGCACCTGGGAAACATGATTTAAGCAAGAGACATTACAACCTGTGAAATAAGTGAATGAGTTTACCACTTTGGTGAAAAAAGGCGACTAAACCTTTTCCATATTCAACAGAAATCTCTGCATAAAGCAGAGTCGATTGTACGATTCCGACTATGTCATGAGCATGTGTTTATGAATCACTCGAGAATAGTGATGATACCAGGTGTTCGCGTAAAAGTGAGCGTATCCTGCCCCACCGGTTGCACCCGCAACAAACACATGCAAAGGCAAGTCAAGTCAAAACACGATCCTGGGTATGGTGCTGACAAACAAAGGGGTCACAATCAGGGCGAATCGTCGACCAGCGGACTTACTCGGCTGAACTTCATAATACCCCGTGCAGCAATGGAACAGTAATATTGAATGGATTCGCTGTAAACCGTGTAACGCCACATCTCTCCGCATGTAGTTCGTATAACATGACAACCATTTTTTGAAGACAGATTATTCTGTGATTCACAGATATTCGGTATACATATATTTATTATAATGCACATTCAAGATGTAGGCTTGATAAATCCTGTAAACAGTTTATTTGTGAACATTGTATGGGGAATTTTCAGAATAAGTGATAAATCAACGGTAGTCAGCGAGGGCTCATTCAAAACGCCGCTTAATCCAAAATCGAATTTTACATTATTGTGCCGTTTTAGCATGTCGGAGTTTCCTCATTGCTCGAGGTGTTATAAACAGTATAGAACACTTGCCTCTTGTGCAAAAAGGGAATGCGATTTTGACGTATTAGGTCACATGTTACTTTGGGTATTCCAGCCTTTAGGGATCTCTCGATGACGTCCTTTAAAGTTATTAATGACAATATTGATTCATTCACCTACAGCGATATCACCAACAGACTGAAACAAAATCTCATCAGTCTCAACTCTCCTTGGACCAACAGTAACGGCGCAAGTCCACGCCATGTCGTACTCCGAGCGACATCGACTAATGCTACTGACAAGCCGACAACGGAGTAACGGCCCTTTGTTGCCTGTCGCCTTTAACAAGATTGACTCGGCGCGACCAGGGTGCCCCGAGACCCGCGTTGGGGGGAGGAGGGGTGAGAACAAGATCGCTGCGCTCCCGGGGGAGGGGGTTGATCTGAGGGGAGTAAAACATTAATGGCGTGTGTGAAACAAATAAATTGCTTGTAGGACATGAAAGAGCGATATTATGTTCGATGCTACCGGCTGGTGTGATGTATGGTTGATGATGCTGATGTCAAGTGATGGTACGCTTTTGACACAGTGTACTTGTACCAGGAAGGGTCAGGGAGGGCGAGCGCATTTTTTTATTTAAAAAAAGGTTAAAGTGACATGGGGTTTAACGTCGTGTTGAAGATTACTGCACTTAGAAAGTGACTCTCATGCGCGTGGCTGCTTGTACTTGTCCGGACTAATGTCCTGATGTAGTTAGTCGGCAATGACGACAAACATAGTCGCCATTTACGGCACGCATGGGTTGCTGACGATGTATTCTAACCTGGATCTTCACGAGTCCAGGATGGTCAGTGCGTCGGAGAGAGATGAGGTGAAATGGGGTTTAACGTCGCGTTCAAACTTATTGCACTTATATAGCGACGTGCATGCACGTGTGTGTCTGTGTGTGTTGCTGCTTGTACTAGTCCGGACTGATGCCGATTTATAGTGCTAGCCCACTAAGATATCACGCGCAGTTTAAGCTGAATATCCCATTCAGACACAGTATTCTGACTCCGAGCCGACCAGTTCTTGTTTTAGCCCCTTTATGCCGAGTCAGGCAAGGTAACAACAAGTACCATCTTAAGACGTATTTTGGAATGACGTGAGGAGACGAACAACCGATCTCTGGACAGACACTCTATCCACTAGACCACGGAAGGAGTCTTTATAACAGAACGTAATATATCTACAATAGTTCGACAAGGAATACATTATTATTTATTTATTTTTATTATTATTTAACAAATGTGGAAAAATGTGTATGATAAGTACCCAGGAAAGAAGGAAGACCTTTTTACTACTTTCCCTTCGGTGCATTTTGCATGTTGGATTCATATGGACCTGACCCCGTCTTTCCGAACGATCAGACTCGTCACCACTCGCCCATTTCCGAAACCAGCAAAAAGACTGGCCCCTCTATCGATGAATGTTATGTGCGAAATTACGACAAACCAATCAAAATGTGTGTGAGACTTCAAGTATTTCGGTCAAAGAATCCCTCAGGAATAGTTTTTTTTATTTTATATGTGTCTTACATCTAAACATATACTAGTACCCAAGAGACAGTTAAATGTGTCACATTTTACTGTAAAATACCGTAAGTCCCAATGTGTTTTAAATAGCATCACGAATATATGTGACATTTGGGTGAAATGTACGTGAATCATTACGCAACGAGTTGACAATTATTGTAGCTACGCCCGTTTGCGCTTAGACGGAACCCAGTAGCAAAAATGATCGCGAGAGGCATTCGTCAACACTCGCCCCTTTCCGTAACCTGCAAGAAGACTTGTCCCCCTATCGATGAACGTTATGTGCGAAAATACGACAAACCAATCAGAATGCGCGTATGATTTCAAGTTCTTCGTCAAAGAATCCCTCAGAAATAATTTTTGATTTTACATATGTCTTGCATCTAAAAATATACCAAAGACACAGTTTAATGTATGCAATCATACTGTATAATTCTGCACGTCCCGATGTGCTTTAAATTGCATCTAAAATATAAATAATATATGGGGAAAATGCGTGAACCATGATGCAACGAGTTGACAATTGTTTTAGGTATGCCCGTTTGCGCTAAGACGGAACCCGGTCGCCAAAATGGCCACGAGAGGGGCACGAGTCGCTAATCGGCTTGTCCCGGAATAACACGAGTAAGTACGAATGGTACGATTACTGTCAGTAGCATCTGAATATATACTGGTGACATTTCTCAGTACCGGAGACACATTGATTTGGATTATTATAATCCCGTCCCGAGTAACGAGGTTTCAGTGAAGAGTGGCACGTCTGGTTCATTCGGCATATGGCGCGGGACAAGGCGTGAGGGGATGAGGCGGATGACATCCTTGTCCTTCAACTCCCGCACCTCGTTGGTCGTCAAGGACTCCTCCACCTCAATGAACCGCCCGGTGCTGAAGCAGGAGAGGTTTTATAACATATTAAGAGTCACAAATATCGGAGTTAAAAAGATCAGCGTAAAAAACTCAGCGTCAACGCTATTTGAGTCAAAGAGATCGAAGCCAAATACGAAGAGTGAAAATACTGACCATTGTCAAATGTTTAGAAGAAAAATTAACATACAGTAGACTACGGTTAAAACGAACACGCTTATAACGAACTGACGGATATAACGAACTAAAATAAGTAATCTCTTTGAGTTCGTTATAAACGTAGTTTACTTTAAAGGATAAAGGTAAAGGAATTCGAGTGAGTGAGTGAGTAAGTGAGTGAGTACGGTTGTACCCCGCTTTTAGCAATATTCCAGCAACATCACAGCAGGATACACCATAAGCTTCACACATTGTAACCATGTCGGGAATCGAACCCAGGTCTTGGGCGTGACGAGCGACCTACCACCCAAAGAGATTCGAGACAATGTGACGAGAGAAAATAAGTGATAATGTCCATTGCTCCTTGCTGTTAAATACTATTCAAATAACTATTTAATTTTGGAAGTTTTGTTCTTTTCATCACCTGTTTTGTTTCGAAGTAAAAAGGTCTTTGCGCATAAATAATTTGTTGTACACGTCAGCTGTAGACAAATCTAGTCCTTCCGAGCAATCGTATCCAGGTAAGTGACGATTTGGGAAAGAACAAACTGTCTTTCAAGTCTCTTGGAATTCGATATATCGGGAGTCTGCCGCAATAAATATCCCTTGCTCGTCATTACATTACATATACACACTTAATATCGGCTTACCCGTTGTAAATTCAAAACGCCAGAGAAGAATCAGTCAAGAATATTCACCGAAACAGATTAATAGCGTAAATTGCAAAGAACTTGTACAGAGCCCTGTATCGATACAGTAGTATACCATCCTATAAGGTTCTGGTACACCAATACTGCAAGAATACGCTGTTCGCTATTACCTACTGATGTGCATAATTACAAGATCGATATGTGTATCGATATAACAACAGACACTGAACAACAATGTCGTCTACTGTTACACCCCTGTTGCCCGGTCCTCATCTGTGATGGCGACCAGTACGATTATCCAGTAACCATCTCTACCCGAAATATGTCGGCCGTCAGATGTGATGAACGGCGACACCCACGGGACCAAGAAGCACCACGGCTGGACACGGGGCCATTGCAGCCTATAGCTTCAGCACACCGCTCGTCAGCTGCGACTCGGGAATTTGAAAAGAGGAAATTTCATTTATTCAGTTCACGGATGGATTAAATTAATTAAGTGCTGAAGTCTTGATTGGTTTCCACACGAGATTAGCCTATTTATCAAGGACAAACAACCCACATCTTCAAACAGGAAAAGCGTTTTTTGATCTTGAATGTTATTCGGACGCACTATTTGAATAGTTAGATTTTGTTTCTTAGTTGCATTAGCAGAAAAAAAACTGTGTCTTTTTTTCTATGGACGGGAAATTGGTTATCGCTGGAGCCAATGACGGCAATTATAGTTTTTGTTTAAAGCATGTATTGTAGTATTAATTAAGTAAACTAAGCTCGATTAGTAAGCTTAGACCTTTAAAATTTCGTTTTATATGTTTGGTGAGGTAGTTGTGAACGGGATCACTTCTTCTGAAAGCCGTTATACCAATGGTTCGAGAATGATTGATCGCCGAGGTGTTGAAGATCAAACGCACTTTGAAGGATGTTCGCTCAATGTCAAATTAAATTAATAAAAAAATCAGGATTTGTGCTTATTGAACACACGTTTCCTCGAACAATGTTCGATTTGAATACATGTTTAGAATTGCATGGTTCGATGTTTTACGCTCGAGATCTATGGATACTGAAAACTGAATAAAACATGGCACTGAAGATCATATAAAACATGGCACTGGAAACAATTCAATATCAGTGATGGTACCCGCGTTGTAGATCATGACAGTTATGTCTGGTTTTTATATTAAGTCATTGGTGATTTTATTTTCCATTATGTCAGCGTTGACACCCGGGGTCCTGAGGTCAAAGACCATTAAGATCAAGCCAGTGATGACACCCTCTGTTTAGATCATCACAGTGATGACACTCGCTTTTTAGATCGTGTCAGTGATGACACCCACTGTTTAGATCATGCCAGTGATGACACTCGCTGTTTAGATCATCACAGTGATGACACCCGCTGTTTAGATCGTGCCAGTGATGACACCCGCTGTTTAGATCACGACAGTGATGACATTCTCTGTTTAGATCACGACAGTGATGACACTCGCTGTTTAGATCACGACAGGGATGAAACTCGCTGTTTAGATCATCACAGTGATGAGACACGCTGTTCAGATTATGCCAGTGATGACACCCTCTGTTTAGATCATGCCAGTGATGACAACCTCTGTTTAGATCGTGTCAGTGATGACACCCTCTGTTTAGATCATGCCAGTGATAACACTCGCTGTTTAGATCGTGTCAGTGATGACACCCTCTGTTTAGATCGTGTCAGTGATGACACCCTCTGCTTAGATCATGCCAGTGATGACACCCTCTGTTTAGATCGTGTCATTGATGACACTCGCTGTTTAGATCGTGTCAGTGATGACACCCCCTGTTTAGATCATGTCAGTGATGACACCCTCTGTTTAGATCATCAGAGTGATCACACTCGCTGTTTAGATCGTGTCAGTGATGACACCCTCTGTTCAGATCGTGTCAGTGATGACACACGCTGTTTAGATCATCACAGTGATGACACACGCTGTTTAGATCATCACAGCGATGATACCCTGTTTAGATCATCAGAGTGATCACACTCGCTGTTTAGATCATGTCAGTGATGACACCCTCTGTTTAGATCATGCCAATGATGACACACGCTGAACTCTATGCATGGGCGGCTGTTCCATGTGGCCATAAACCATACTCACGCTAAGGGTAACTCGTGAAGCAAGAGCAACAAAACACTTCACATTATCGTTGTACGATTCCGACGATATCATAATCATGTGTTTATGAATCACTGTCAAATAGTGATGATACTGGGTTCCGCGAAGAGGTGAGTGTATCTGCCTCGTAGGTCTTACATGGTCTTATAAGGGCTGTATGTTTCAATTAAAAGTGAAAAAGTTCAAAGCAAATACACAAAGCTCCGTTAACTCGAAATTGTGTGGATATCGAAAGTGATTCCTATTATGCTGTATTAATTGGGCTATTGATCATGCGTTAAACAAAATGCTATTTGCATTACCGCTAGTTTCGTGACACTGTTTATTCGTGAAACTATAATGACAAACACTAAATATGTAAATATTTATCAAAATAGAAAGTAAAAAATAAAATACATTTGCAGATCTCTCTCTCTCTCTCTCCGTCTCTCTCTCTCTTCCACTCTCTCTGTCTACCTCTCTCTCTCTTCCACTCTGTCTGTCTCCCTCTCTCTCTTTATCTCTCTCTCCCACTCTCTCTGTGCCTCCCACTCTCTCTCTCTCACTATCTCTGTCTTTCTTTCCCCACTCTCTCTCTCTTCCACTCTCTATGTCTCCCATTCTCTCTCTTTATCTCTCTCTCTGTCTTTCATTCCCCACTCTCTCTCTCCCAATCACTGTCCCTCTCCCCATCCTCTCTGTCTCCCTCTCTCTTTATCTCTCTCTCTGTCTTTCTTTCCCCACTCTCTCTCTCCCAATCACTGTCTCTCTCTTCCACTCTCTCTGTCTCCCTCTCTCTTTATCTCTCTCACTCTCTCTCTGTCTTTCTTTCCCCACTCTCTCTCTCCCACTCACTGTCTCACTCCCCACTCTCTCTCTCTCCTCCACTCTCTCCGTCTCCCACTCTCTGTTTATCTCTCTCCCACTCTCTCTGTGCCTCCCACTCTGTGTCTCCCATTCTCTCTCTTACTTTCTCACTCTGTCTCTCTCCCCACTTTCTCTCTTCCACTCCCTCTCCCACTCTCTCTCTCCCACTCTCTGTCTCTCTCTGTCTCCCACTCTCTTTCCCACTCTGTCTCTCTGTGTGCCTCCCACTCTCTCTCTCTCTCTCTCTCTCTCTGGTTCTCTCCTCTCTCCCCACTCACTCTCTCCCACTTTCTCTCTCTCTCTCTCTCTCTCTCTCTCTGTCCCCCACTGTCTCACATTCACTCTGTCTCTCTTCCCCACTCTCTCTCACTCTCTCTCTGCTCCCACTCTCTGTGTCTCCTACTCTCTCTCCCACCCTCTCTTCCATTCTCTCACTCTGTCTCTCTCTCTCTCCCTCCATGAAGAAGCAACGTACAGATTAACACTGACTCCCAAACCTCCATCAAACTAAGCGATAGTTCAAAGATCTGTTGTAACAAGAACAAATTCTTAACCTCAGCCACCTCGCACACTTTCCCGACTCGGACCAGATGGGGCTGGCCGCCCTCCCTCCCAGAAGGCACGATTACCCTCCAAATGTAACTGTACACATTCCTAGATAAATATTGACTCCCATCTAATATAATTAGCCACTAACAGAGGGCTATCCTCCCTGACGAGACAATCTGCTCTCCCAATGATCAACCATTAGGCGTCCAGCTCGCATACAGGGCGGGCACAGCCCAATCCGGTCGATAAACGTCTTGGACGACAGTGGGTGGTCATATGTGTAAATAAAGATTCGTTAGTCCTACACAATCTCAGTCACATCTGCAACGCGTTACCGGGGCATTTAGAAGTTAGAGTGCCAATAGTGGTAAACATCCAAATATTTTAGGAACTTGGAATAATAACATTGAAAGTAACTAGATAATACGTGTGAGTATAATCACTCAGATGAACTCGGCCTGTTCCGGTAAGTGCCCGGATTTTTCCGGCTATTTGCGGAAGATGTGAATGAGTGCAAACAAACCTGACTAGCGAGGGACTACTTTAATTCAGTCTGCTAGCCTCCATTAGTTTGGTCCCACAATTAGAATAGGTCAAACTAATCTACTTGATAGATACCGTTAACCCCGAATCGCTACCAATCGTAATTAAATCTCTGATATGTTTGTTCAAATTAAATAAGGTGTTGAACTGATAAAAGAAATGGAGGTAAAATGATTGATGTTTTTCGTTTATTGTGGGTGCGTTAATAGCAGACTCTTGGCGTAATTAACAGTCAATTAAAACCTCTCTCACGACAGGACAATAGGTGTTTCTCAACAGCTAGTTGATGTGGTACATGAGTGAGTGAGTGAGTGAGTGGGTGAGTGAGTGAGTGAGTGGGTGAGTGAGTGCGTGTTGGGCGGGTGGTGAGTGAGTGAGTGAGTGAGTGTTGGGCGGGTGGTGGGTTGGAAAGTGGGTGAGTGAGTGAGTGAGTGAGTGAGTGTTGGGCGGGTGGTGAGTTGGTGAGTGAGTGAGTGAGTGTTGGGCGGGTGGTGAGTGAGTGAGTGAGTGAGTGGGTGAGTGAGTGTTGGGCGGGTGGTGAGGGAGTGAGTGAGTGAGTGGGTGAGTGAGTGTTGGGCGGGTGGTGAGTTGGTGAGTGAGTGAGTGAGTGTTGGGCGGGTGATGAGTGAGTGAGTGAGTGAGTGGGTGAGTGAGTGTTGGGCGGGTGGTGAGGGAGTGAGTGAGTGAGTGGGTGAGTGAGTGTTGGGCGGGTGGTGGGTTGGTGAGTGAGTGAGTGAGTGTTGGGCGGGTGGTGAGTGAGTGAGTGAGTGAGTGGGTGAGTGAGTGTTGGGCGGGTGGTGGGTTGGAAAGTGGGTGTGTGAGTGAGTGAGTGAGTGTTGGGCTGGTGGTGGGTTGGAAGGTGGGTGAGTGAGTGTTTGGCGGTTGGTGAGTGAGTGAGTGTTGGCCGGGTGCTGGGTTGGAAGGTGGGTGAGTGAGTGAGTGTTGGGCGGGTGATGAGTGAGTGAGTTGGTGAGTGAGTGTTGGCCGGGTGATGAGTGAGTGAGTGACTGGGACTCACACTCACTCACACTCTCTCACACACACACTCACACACTCGCGCATACACACTCACACACACGCACGCACACACTCTCTCTCTCTCTCTCTCACACACACACACACGCACGTGCACACACACGCACACACACGCACGCACGCACACACACGCGCACACACACACACATACACTCTCTCACACACTCACACACACACACACACACACACAAACACGCCCGCACACATACGCACACGCACGCACGCACGCACGCACGCACGCACGCACGCACGCACGCACGCACGCACGCACACACACACACACACATGAATGCTCCCATACTCATAAGGTGGAATGTACTCAGTATCAGTATATTGTGACAAATTCAGCGTTTCTATTTCTCAACCACTATTAGTTGTAAAAGAGCCTAAATTGATGTAATAAATTGTTTCAGCCTGATTCAAGACGACTGGACAGACAGGTCTGTTATTATTTACTTGTCATTTATGACTCTGCGTCAGAAACTCCGATGTTTTAAGATTTGATTGTACCTGGAACATACGTTCATATATTTGCCGAGTTAAGACACGTTTGGCAATATGTATGAGTCGTTTTCTTCAACGTTTCGCATCGAAATAAATAATGGAATTCGCCAGAAATAGCCAAGAACTACATGGGAAACATATCCCTTCCTCTCTGGGAGTATTATTCCGCGTTCCCATCTCAAAAGTATGATACCTTAAGATTCTTTATTTACGAATAGGAAATGCCCTTCGAATAGTGAGTGAGTGAGTGAGTTAAGTTTAACGCCGCTTTTAACAGTATTCCAGTTATATCGCGACGTGTCAGCTTAATGTGGGAGGAAAGCCCGAAGTGATGCAGGTCTCAGACGTTTAGCACTTCGGCGAAACCCACGAGCACGGGTATGGTGCTGACAAACCTAGAAACATAATCGGGCGAACCGGAATTCGAACCCACAATCATAGGTTTTTGGCGTGCCCCCCTTCGAATAAACAGAAAATGATCGAACTTGCTTTTAAAACGTTTGAAATAAAAATATTCGAGGTGGACGCAATCGTGTTACACCAGTTTTGAAAACACGTTGTCTTATATTGATTATTATTGAGATGAGCCGATCCGATTGAAATATGCCAGGCAAGACATACGACAAAAGAATTGTGCGAACAAAATTAAACCACGAATATGTGCTTGAGAGTATACCGCTATCCACAGTTTTCTAACTGGACACTGCATGTGACAATTTGAGGAAATATACCAATAATGTATTACTCGTATACATGTGTGTATATTTAGGGCCCCTTGTCAATGTTTGTATATTACAGGTCGTTTTCATCGCCATGGCAACAACGATGTGAATGGGATTGATGTTTGTAATTTATTAAATAGCGACTCAGTGCCATTGTTTGGTGCGTGTTACTCGTAATGGTATGAACTGTTATCAGCTCGAATCATAGCTATTAGTAAAACGTGGTAGGCCTATGGTCTTCTTTCCTTATGGGAGAATACAAGATGGATAATAAACAGTAGAGGCCATGTTGTATATAACCGCAAAATCGGATAATCCTATTCTTGTATAATCACAGCATCCCATCAGTGTATAATCCTAGAATCACTTTATTGTATAATCCCAGCATCCTATCAGTGTATAATCCTAGAATCACTTTATTGTATAATCGCAGATTCCCTTTATTGTACAATCCCAGAATTCCTTTATTGTATAATGTCAGCATCCCATCAGTGTATAATCCCAGAATCTTTTTATTGTATAATCCCAGAATCCCTTTATTGTATAATCCCAGAATCTTTTATTGTATAATCGCAGAATCCTTTTATTGTATAATCGCAGCATTCCATCAGTGTATAATCGCAGCATCCCGTCAGCGTATAATCGCAGCATCCCATCAGTGTATAATCTCAGTATCCCATCAGTGTATAATCCCAGCATCCCATCAGTGTATAATATCTGAATCCCTTTATTGTATAATCGCAGAATCATTTTATTGTATAATCGCAGAATCCCATTTTTTGTATTTCACTCCTTTCCATTTTGTTTCTTTCCATGATACACAAACCTCATTCTCACTATATGTCAAATTAATATGGAAACTGGCCATCCATATCAGAAGGTGAGTAAATCTAGTATATAATCCCGAAAAGTCAAGTTTATGTAACCGAAGCATTCCACGGGTTTTAAGTTAGGGACGACATACGAGTAATTGTTGGTTCGTGAATAAGAATAGCCGAGTTTCTCAGGAGCCACGTGTTTCATTTTCACGAGCCGTATATTCTCCAACAAACACACCCATACTAAAAAGTACATACATTCCTACCTATGGACTTTGACAAGATTATTTTGTGGAAAATATTGGAAACTAGAATATTTTGTAGAATTTATGTATATTGTGTCGCGACCCGTGAAGATCCGGGGTAGAATAGGTCTTCACAAACCTATGCTTGCCGTAAAGGGCGACTATGCTTGTCGTAAGATGCATGCGCCTAACGGGATAGGGTGGTCAGGCTCGCTGACTTGTTTGATGCATGTCATCGATCCCAATTGCGTGGATCGATGCTCATGATATCAATCACTGGATTATCTGGTCCAGACTCGATTATTTACAGACCGCCGTCATATATCTGGAATATTGCTGAGTGCGGCGTCAAACAACAAACAAACTGTGTGGGTCGCCTTTGTTTGCAGCGAAGAAACGTGTTGACAACCATGATGCACGTGCTCTGTCGCGAGTTAATGTTTAGAACAGTACAATCCACTTTACCATTCCACGGGGTCCTAAGTGACGTTTTTTTTAACAAACTCTGGCACGTCCTCAGTACTTGAAGGCTGGGGTCTTGGAGATATATGTAACAAAAACCTAGAACAAGGACATGTATGCTACTCCTGGTTTGGTTTGGTTTGATTTATTTCTTTATATATCCCTGAAAGTCCATGCCTTGTAGTGTCTTAGCATCTTAGCCTTGTATAACCGTAGACGTCCATGGCTTGTAGTACCTTAGCATTTGTGTGTAATTGTAGAAGTCAACGCCTTGAAGTATCTTAGCATCTTAGCCTTGTATAACCATAGAGGTCCATGCCTTGTAGTATCTTAGCAAGTCATCCTTGTGTAACCGTAGACGTCCATGCCTTGAAGTATCTTAGCATCTTAGCCTTGTATAACCATAGAGGCCAATGCCTTGAAGTATCTTAGCATCTTAGCCTTGTATAACCATAGAGGTCCATGCGTTGTAGTATATTAGCATCTCATCCTTGTGTAACCGTAGACGTCCATGCCTTGAAGTATCTTAGCATCTTAGCCTTGTATAACCACGTATCTAATACATCGGAAATTTATCATATTTGATTTTATTTTTGAAATATAAACTATTTCTAGATATATAAAGACAGTACCAAATCATTTGAACTATTTCGTGTGACTCTAATATATACAACAAATAATTATGATAAGTTTATATTCAGTTGCTATCAGTACATATTCCCTACGTGGAATTGATAATGCGTGATATTTAACGGCAATTCATTACTGGGTATTAAAGCTTGTACTATCTGGCACCGAGGCCACGGAAAAACATAATCGTTGTCAGGATAAGCCAATAATTTCATTTACGGAACTGGCACAGAAAAACGAAGAAAAATAATCAATTTGTGCATTCTCATTTACGGCAAAATATCAGCGGCTTTGAAGATTGAAATAGATCACGAAGAGGTGTCATTTACCAGAATGAGATATCTATAATAACAGGCAATTATCATAAATCAGATAGCAGGGAAAAAACGTTCACGAGCTGCTTGAACAAATCCCGCGAGATCACGAGCAAGCTCGAGACGAGGAAGTTCAGCCAATCAGAGTCAGGTCACGTGATTCGCCATCAGAGCTCATCAATCTTTCATCAATTAATCAACTTAACGTCCTTCGCCGCGATCAATATTAAATTCGGATCATAGGCATTCTAAACACATTTTGCGAAGCGCGTACAACTTCTCTGTTCTCGAGCTTAAAATCACTCCCATGGGAACGTTGATCGCGGTGGAATCTTATCACAACGATAACCAGAGCTAAACGACCAGGGAATTAGAACCAACACGGTCCTCCATTAGAACTATTAGCTGGGTCCCGAAGGATTGGTCGGGATTAATTCTAGTTTCCAATTAATAGATTGTTTTCTGTGTGTCGCTGTGAGAAGCAAGACTATTTGTCAGCTAATAGCTAATTGTATCGTTTCGTTCAAGTGAGGCCCGGTCCTATACTTCATGACTTTGGGAGTCGGATGTGAAGAGCATATGACATCAGCGCGTGTAATATTGCAAGTTTTCGGAGCCGGTCCCTGGCTCGGTGTCCCGCTGGTGCCAATTCATCAAGTTACGAGGAGTTGTACTGACACAGGCTAATGATAAAGAAGATAGGCCAAGACTCGCGAGATTTCACGATCTTTGTCTTCTCCCGGACTTTCGGCACCCGGGACAAGCAGATGAAACATGTTCAGAATACAAATCACTTATTTCTTTGACACAGAGTGTCAATTGTTACAAATAAACACCAACACACAACAGGGTTCTGACCTTTTTCATTACACAACTTGAATGCAGAATCGTAAATCACAACGAAAAACAACAAGATTTGGGGATAAGAAGGTAGCAGAAAACGATGAACTGTTATGCCTTAAGAGCTTCACGTTTTGTTATTTTTAATCAGGAGGTGTACTTGTAGTGTTGTTCCATTGTAGGGCATTTATCAAAATAAATATTTTAAAAAAAACATATGTTTACAAATGTAACCAGGCATTTTTTGCGTAACACACAAATAAGTTGGCATCATAATGATGAATGTTGGAAGTCGATTTAGAGGAGGCAAATGTATTCATCTATCGTTCCTTTGAAAACAGTTTTAGTTTTTATTCCATTGTTTCAGTTCAGCGTGATCTTGACGTCACGTTAAGCCCAATTCCGCCTCATGAAAATCCAAAGATCATAGTCAAGGATTCCAACCAACGAAATCAGATGCTGGCAGCTAAGGGGGACAACTCTGCCCGAGGGATGTTGAAATTATGACAATTGAGACCTTGAGAACATATTTCGAGAGGAAGTAAAGACAAGTGGAATGATGCGTACAGAAATCAGTTTTTCATGTGTGGGCTGTAAAGTAAATGGTAAACGGTCCGCCACACTCTAATTCGGGTTCGACTCGTTACCTTCGTACCACTACCAACACACCTTGATCAGAAAACCGTGAAACTGCTACAGGCGGAAAAACTACCACCAGTTTTAAAAACTAAATAATGTTTGAGTGTTCATTGTGTTACTTATCAAACAAACACAAATTGTATTCACCGAACCTCCTGGTAGTGTGCTTGTTGATGTGTAGTTCATGTGACCTGATTCAGAAGAGCGTTGTCGTCATTAGGCATCACAGAAATGCAACGCAAGAACATCCCCCTTCCCCGCCTCCCACCAGATGGGTCGTGAAGACTTGGTCCTTTCTACACATGACATCAAAGAAGCGTTAATAGATGTATGTCGCGCTCTCAGTGACCAAGATTAAACATAAGTCGAAATTGAGGTTAATTTCTTCCATAATGTAGATTTTGTTTGTTATTATGAATATTGTCGTCATCATCATCATCAGCAGCAGCAGCAGTATCATTATTATTATCATTTGCACGAGGTGACCATAATGTCGTAATTCCATTGCATATAAAATCACGTTAGGGCATCAGTCAAGTCACGTTATCGTGTTAGGTTTGTGAAAGCGACAATATACTTAACACTATCCTAAGAAATCTCTTCTAAAAGCAGAATGTATTGTTTGTTTGTTGTTTAACACCGCACTCAGCAATATTCCAGCTATATGACATGCATCAACCAAGTCAGCGAGCCTGAATACTGCCAAACTAACACCCAATACTCCCAAACTAAACATCCAATACTATCAAAACTAAGTAAATGCCGAATTCTGCCAAACTAAACAACCAGTACTGCCAAACTAAACATCCAATACTGCCAAACTAAACACCCAATACTATCAAACTAAACACCCAATACTATCAAAACTAAACACCCAGTACTACCAAACAAAATACCCAATACTGCCAAACTAAATACCCAATACTATCAAAGTAAACACCCAATACTACTAAACTAAATATCCAATACTGCCAAACTAACACCCAAAACTACCAAACTAAACATCCAATACTACCAAACTAAATACCCAATACTACCAAACTAAACATCCAATACTACCAAACTAAATACCCAATGCTATCAAACTAAACACCCAATACTACAACACCAAACACCCAATACTACCAAACTAAATACCCAATACTGCTAAAATAAACACCTAATACTACCAAACTAAACACCCAATACTACAACACTAAACACCTAATACTACCAAAACTAAATACCCAACACTGCCAAAGTAAACATCCAATACTACACAACTAAACATCTAATACTACCAAACTAATCACCCAATACTATTAAACTAAACACCCAATACTGCTTGACTAAACACCCAATACTGCAAAACTAAACACCTAAAGCTGTGAACTTCAACACCAATTCAACTCAAAAGGCCCAAAGTCGATCTGAATCAAATAAGGTTTGATTTTCTCGTGTCCGACAATGGATTGCACAATTTAGAAAATGTAACAAAGGTACGAACTAAATTAATAAATCTTATTACATAATTCTATTTTGACGTTTCAGTACAAATACGTTTTCAACACAGATTCCAATCTCAATAACGAAAGGGCAGCACACCTCGTTTCCTAAGTGATACCACAGTCAATAGTGAAAGCGGTGTTTACGCCCCCTGCCGGGAGAGTTATCGCACCTGAGTACAAGGTACCTGAATCCCACCTGTCAACATGCCGACCATTAATCTAAAAATCGACCCATGTTTAAATCGACACAGCTTGCAAGCTGCACATGGGCCTCGAAAACCAGCCTCGAAACAGACAGTTCACTTAAACCTAGTGTCGGCTCACTCATGCGCGTTCCTCGCTAATTAGCTTAGATATTTAAAATCATCCAGCCGAAGACGACACGCGCAAAAGCGGAAGTTGAGCTAACGAATACCGCCCAGGTGATAATTGCGGAAGATAACAAAGTTGTGTATATGATATGGTTTTGGTCATTTTCAGTTTTCAAATATCCGCTTGTCTTTCTTCTTCCAGGCCAATACCATTATCAGTTTAACTGGAATTAATCACACACGCAAGCTAATAGAAAATCGCCTTCCCAATTCAACGCTTCATCGGCACCACCGTAATTTGCGGGAAACTCTATAATTATGTGTTTTAGATGCCAATTTGAAATTGACATACCTTTATCCGCCTTTGTTGTGCAGAATGATGCGAGACATGCAATATGTGTGTTGTTATCGACAAATGTACATTTCGCTTTTGTTGTCCCTTCAGTCAGCCCATAAAACGCTGCGATGTAGAAATCCGCGCCATTTTGTAACCGTCCGTGAAATAGATTATCTCTCTCTCTGTATCATGGTAAATGTGAATGTCAGAATTGCATTCACATTCAGAGTATAGTTAATTTGACAAATTAGGTGGTAACAGTAAAGTAACATCGACTTTCTTTCAAATAATGGGAGTTTTTTTTCCTTATGATGAATTAAACGCACGCAAAATAACACGCAGGAGTTTTTTAACAAACTGGAATTATCCAACCATTATGTCAATATAAATGAGTTTTGTATGCCACGCGCTCTGTAGGTGAGATGATGTTAATTGCAAGAGTCCCATTTCTAAAGGATTTGTAAATTATTGATAAAATAAAACCTTGCACTACTTTATAGAAGCATTTACAGAAAATAATATGAAGCGGAATAATTTATATTATTTTGAAGGTACGAAGTTTTATATTAGAATAAATTAACCAGGTTTGATTGACAGTAATAGGGATACTGTATTATGAGGGACATTTTTTGACAAAGGAATATCTAAAAAAAATAGATTTTAGAAATCGATTTGAAAGTTATCAAAGCGAAAGAATTACACGTTCTTACTTTTCCACGCTTGCATATATCCAACTTATAACAAGACTTAATGTAAAGGTTATTCGCCCAAATGTCTTAGTTGAGAGATTAAAAGAAGCTGGTTTATTTAATTTTTCTAACATGAGCTTTGACTAAAAATGATAAACTTGGGGATGAAGATTACTGTACAAACGTATGGCAAAATCATCTTGTGTAATTTTAGATCCTGGATTGAACAAAAATAAACGAATCGCTAAATCGACCCAAAAAAATCATAGTAGCGTTTACATCACCGATTACATATAGGAGAAGAAAAGAAAACTCAATTATGACAAAAGGCCACTTATGCATTAAACTTCGTTGGCATCATTGATACACGTGCACATACATGAATATTTACGGTAATCCTTTTACACGTGCATTAAGTTTTATACATTCAGATATCATGTGAAATTTTCGCTATAAAATATTCAAATCGTTGTAAACATTCCCAGGTTTATATAGACTACTCTATCACCCGCATATTCATATATCTATAATGTTCTGTATATCTGCACTAAATAAGCCTGGTATTGTTTCTACATGAGTCTCAAGTCTTTTGTAGGAGCGTACATCAGTGCCACGATACCCGGAAGTATTCCCATGCACAGGATTTCGGCTACGACACGAATATACCGGTGCTCACTTGAACTCGCGATCGCAATCCCACACCTAAAGTACAGATGGTGTTGGTTTTTCTAGAGGCCACATGCACAGCCAGTTAATTAATAAAGATTTCATTCTTTCATTCACCGTACAAAGAACTTTAGTAGAGATTTCTTAAGATTATGGAAATACTTTATTTATTTATCTATCTATCTATCTATCTATCTATCTATCTATCTATCTATCTATCCATCCATCCATCCATCCATCCATCCATCCATCCACCCATTTATTTATTTATTTATTTATTTATTTATTTATTAAGAGCATCGTCACACTGTTTATAGTGTGTGCAGTCATCCCGTGTTAATCAAGACGGTACCGTTTCGAGATATATCGTCGTGATAATCCAATTTCAGAAATAAGGAATTATTCATGGTATGTAGACGCTACACAATTGTCCGCAAAACAGAACTTCCGGGTGCGAACTAATAAAGTTTAACTGTATACAAGCATAAACCCAAACATTATCATCGTGTCTCTGCTTTGTCGTTTGAAATATTTTGTTACTGGGTTTCATGGATTCAGCTGAAGAGGTTTAACTTTGTATCGGCCTCCACGCATCAATGTGGATACCTGATGAAGGTGCAAGAAGTAGCTGAAACGTCGTGTCAAAGAATAAAGAAGTTGTTATCCTTAAAAAAGTGTCATGCATTCATGTACTTCCAAATTCTTAATGCCTACCAAAGACTTCAGATGACGTAGAATAAGGACGTTTTGGCCAATTGGAAGTGTAAACTTTAAAGTTACGGAAAACTTCAAGAGCAAATCTAACCATGAGCAAGTCCGTGATTTAAGATTATATTTGTGCCATATGTTTATCATATCGTTATCTATATTTGTTAAGAAATCATCTTGCTCATGTTCAAATATTTGAAAAAAACATTCCCTGAAATACCCTTTCTAACGCAACCCATGCTTGTCGTAAAAGCCGACTGTGCTTGTCGTAAGAGGCGATTTCGCTTGTCGTAAGAGGCGACTAACGGGATCGGGTGGTCAGGCTCGCTGACTTGGTTGATGTATGTCATCGTATCCCAGTTGCATGGATCGATGCTCATGATGTCAATCAGCGGATTTTCTGGTCCAGAACTCGATTATTTACAGACCGCCGTCATATAGCTGGAATATTGCTGAGTGCGGCGTTAAACAATAAACCAACCAACCAGCCTTTTTTACACTTGTAGTATAATAATAGTCAAAAACATGCATGTGTTGAATCACTGAACAAATCTAGTTCTCATTCACAGAAATATACGTGACAAACTTCATACAATTTTCTTAATGTTTTGCTCTTTGTTTTTAAATTATGCAGATCCCGTTGGTCAAAAACTTACCTTGTCAAACCACCTCTACACATCAATATGATGCTGTTTGTCATGTATCGTAACTTTCTAAAGGAAATGTGATACCTTTTCCATCTGTTTGGTGTTAATGAGCTTCATTCTCCATCAGTATGAACAAGCATGGCAATACAAAAGTAATTATCCCATTCCATCTGAAAAATCTTATGTCATTGTATGGAATGTTTTGTGTGTGTCGGATATAAAACATTTTTTTCAATGTTTATGCAACGATTAATAGATTGTAACTGGCAGACTCTTCAGACTTCTATGTTTGATACTGGAAAATTGCGATATTATTCCAAGTTTAAAACTACTTTATGTACTGAATATTATATCACTGCGTTTAGGAGAAGAGAATTAAGACGATATTTATGCCTATTATGGTTAAGCGAGTTACAATTAAGATGTACTACAGGAAGACGAGATGGATAAGATTATTCCTTAAGAATTTGTAAACATTGTGAGACTTGTGAAATAGATGATGAACTACATTTTCTGTTTAGCTTCCCTGCATTTAATGAGTTACGAAGTAATCATTTATGGGTTTTTAACAATCTGAATATGAAAATATTTACACTAATTTGAAGAAATATCACACGGTTGAAGCTTGTAACATTTATGAAGAAAAGTTTATATTCTGAACAATAATATAATGTAACATTTGTCTCTTGTCACAATGTAAATCCATCCTTCATGTGTATATGTACGTGGGCCTCTGCCTTATTACTGTGAATAAACCAAATCTTATGCCAACGTATGTTAACAGCTAACCATCTACATGTGTCAGGATGATCATTAGCAAAAATTGAATTGAGGTATATCGGTGAGATAAAGGTCCTTATTAAACCGATATAGTTAGTCAGCGGAGTGGTGACATCGATACACTCACATTGAGGAATCAATGACGTCATGCATCAAAGAAATGACAACAGTAATCATCAAATAATGGATTAAGCAAAGAATTCCATGCGTAAGAAGCAACAGGATCGGGAATTTGAAGACAAATCCCCGTATTAATAGGTTGTCAGAAGAATATGACAGAAAGTGTTTATGATAAATTATAAAGGAATATTCATATTTCTGGCAATGCAAAAACTCGGGAATGAAAAGGATAATTAATTATATTCCTAGATATGCAGAGAAAATATAGCAATATTTTACATTCGATGACAAAAACACGTTATTCAACTTATTGGCCAGACCCTCTCCTCTAACAATGTACTCCGGGGACGCGGCATTTAGGAGATCGCTCAAGTCTAACGTTACTGCTCCACCACATTGTAGACTAGATCGAACTGACAAGGATGCATGTCAAATAGCGACATTGCATCTTGTGGATCTTTATTGTTATGACAACTCTGTACAACGATGCTTGATGCTTGATGCGATCTCATGGCATGAAACCAATATCGCGAATTCTATTTCAAATATCCTTCCGTAACAAAATTCTTGATCCTCAATTGAATAATTGATCATTAGCAAGGAAAACGTGAGATAATAGCCATTTAAACTGGATTTTAGACGGGTAGTTTAACAAAACAAGACGTTATTAGGATTATTCTGGAAAGTATTTAGGTAAACCTTTAAGTAGTCAATGACGGCAGATTTAGGTAATGTACTTATTAGCCGCTTGTGATGCCTTTTTGCAGCGCTCGACTCTACGTAAAACAACCCGTAATTAGTAGGGAAGCAAAAAAAGTGTTATGATAAAATGCTCAAACATTGAAAAAATGGTACTTTGAATGGTAACGCGTTATTTGATCTGAGCCCAAAAAGCATCACGTTTCCCTTGATTAGCAACCAGGTGTAGGGGGGGATTAGCGCAAATCCCTTTGCGCATGCGCAGTGGCCAAGTGTCAATAGTAATGGCCGTCTACAAAGGACTTCGGCGGGCATCCGGAGAGTAAATCACGTGTGACGTAGCGTTTAGGGTGTTATGGGAACGTAGATGTCATTTCTTCTGCCGAAAGGGCCCTTTAAAAACGCCAAAAGTACTGAATGACATTAAAGGCCGTTGATGAAGGCTGGTTTCGAACACGTGCTGCACTATCTGTTACAGAGCGAAGAGCTAATGAGGGGAGATAATAAGCTTCATTCCCTAATCGTACCACGCTGCTCAGCAGGCTGCCATATTAACGGCTAATAAGCAGGGAAATTGTAATCAAATCGCGAAGAACCGGGAGACAAAATGCTGTATTATTATCAGTCGAAAAAGGCATGAGTAAAGTGCATCAGGTTCATTATTGTTCTCAAATTTACTCCTTTTTTCCCAACAAACTCGAAGAATCTCAAGCGACCTCCTTCGTTAAGAAATCGCACAAGGCGCCAAGATCTAATGTCAATTTTGGATCAGAAAAAAATGAATCTTTTCAGCGGATCATGATAGCGTCACGCCGGACTAATTTGTAGAGATGCATTACAAATTAAAATGAAAAGGAAGAACTCTGTGATTCTGGTAATTATACATTATCGACGGTATGTACCTTGCTTTGTTCGTGTCGACGTCGTGTCTATTTCAGTCACCTGACTAATTATGACATGTGTCAATCAAAGCATTGGTAAAGGCTATATGACGACCTCATTGAACAATTCCATATCCCGGGGACCTATGACGAGACGACCTCTACACACCTGGTAATCATTAAACGCATGCATAATTAATGAAAAATCATGCATGGCATACCGTATGCGTGCATCATGGTAATTTAGAAACGAAACATTTTATGCAGTGATTACTACATCATGTAAGTGCACACGAATTGATTATATTAATAATACAATATGATGTATGCATTCACAGTATATGATATTATGACGGTGATTACATAACGTGAATATATACTCCGTAGACCGATGAAGATCCGGGGTAGAATAGGTCTTCAGCAACCCATGCTTGCCGTAAAAGGCGACTATGCTTGTCGTAGGAGGCGACTAACGGGATCGGGTGGTCAGGCTCGCTGACTTGGTTGATGCATGTCATTTGATCCCAATTGCGTGGATCGATGCTCATGATATCCATCCCTGGATTGTCTGGTCCAGGCTCAGTTATTTACAGATCGCCCTTATATAGCTGGAATACTGCTGAGTGCGGCGTTAACAACAAACAAACAAACAAAGAGGTGAAGTGACAGTGAAGGGCATTGTGATTGTGCAACAGAATTGCTAAAGTTAAGATCTCTATTGTGATAATTTTGCAAATACGATACAGACACGACTGTTATATTCCCGTGGAAACGAAACCGACCTACGCATGCCTGTCTTGTGGTGATTTGTTGTGTCCGCATTATAGATACAGAATTTAGTAATCTGTATTCAGTAAAGTCTATTTCACCATAATCGGTTGTCCATAATGTACATGCGGGAACATGAGCGGCCCAGTCGTCTAAGGCGCCGCGATTTGCTTTGCAGAGTTGCGTCCCTTGGGCACGCCAGAAAACTATGATTGTGGGTTCGAATCCCGGCTCGCCCCGATTATGTTTCTAGGTTTGTCAGCACCATACCCGTGCTTGTGGGTTTCACCGAAGTGGTAAACGTTTGAGACTTGCAATACTTCGGGCTTTCCTCCCACATTAAGCTGACACTTTGCGACATAACTGGAATACTGTTAAAAGCGGCGTTAAACCCTACTCACTCAATCACTCACTCACTCACTCTCAATACATACATTACTACAGGTACCTAATCCACGTATTATGCATCCAAATGGTTGTTTGAATCTCACCATCCGCGGATGCTGAAGTTGGAAGAAGGAGGAACTCGTTCTTATCTCACAACAATCTTCATAAATGTCAATATTTATAAAAAGAACAAATTCTTTTCGTTTTTCAACAGATTGTTGCTTCAAAGAACCGTCCACCCTTCTCCAGATATCGCAAAAAGGTTTATCCAATCTGCCATTATTTCCAATGCAATTAAAAAATGTGCATTTATCAATTATTCTGGGTCAACGACAAAAATGCTTGGGCTCCCCACACTGTTTTTAAACGAATATATTTCTTGAACATTTTTCTTATAATCAGCAAAATCTCTGCACACAGCATATGTTATTCAAAATTACAGATCGTTTTCAAATTTATCTCCATCAGTAAAGACGCTAACCTGTCGCTCCAACAACATCAGTATAGACGATATCCTGCTGGATCTTCTGGACTCTCGATCATCTGATTGTCTGGTTTGTTCTCAGGCCACCGTCGCATCGCCGTACTACTGTACGCCGTCAGACAACAAACACTTTTCTTATGCAAATTGTGCTACCGATAGAGCTGGAAATGTTTAGCCTTTTTCACGAACACCTGGTGTCACTCCTGAATTTCAGTGACCCATTCATGTAATTTTCACCGCTATTTTTTCAAATCGAACCCTTTTTGGTTATGCTCTGGCGTTGACGTCATATTAGTGAGTGAGTGAGTATGGTTTAACGCCGCTTTTAGCAATATTCCAGCAATATCACCCATGTCGGGAATCGAACCCGGGTCTTCGGCGTGACGAGCGAACGCTTTAACCACTAGGCTACCCTACCGCACCTCACGTCATATTAAAACCCACTTCAATATGGTATGTTTCATTGTCATGGTACCCTACATCAATGTTACAAGTTTTTCACATTAATCATAGTACTGTCCACTTAAACAGAGTCAGTTAAAGTGATGAAATGGCGAAACGTTAAAGTGATGAAATGGCAAAACGTAAAAGTTATCAAATGGCGAAAAGTAGAAGTTGTGAAAAGGCGAAACAGAAGTGTCATGAAACAGTGAAACGAAGAAGGGAGGAAGTGGGGAAACACCATAGCAGAGACTGTAAGTACCGTTAACAATAGGAAGCCCGGACAGGTTCCTCTGTACAGGTTGTTGTCGTCGTCACTTATGACGTAGGCACGTCCTGCGCCTAATCGCCGTTCACGAAGTGTCAAACAGAAGCATACTAATTACCACAAGCATCTTCGCAACTTTCATATGAAGCGATGAATGTGTATCGTGTGAATCGTGGGGTTTAACGTCGCCTCCAAAATTATTGCACTTATGCAGTCACGTACATGCACATCGTACCGTTTTCGTGGGGTTCAACAAAAATGAAAACGTTTGCGTGACTGCATGTACTTGTCCGGAATAATGTCTATTTTACAGTTCTAGCCCCCTGAAATACCATTCCGGGGTTTAACATGAATTCCCCACTCAGACATAGAAAACTGCCGACCAGTTCTTGTTTTAGACCCTTACAGGGTAACTACAAGTCTTACGGCATGACGCGGTCAGGGATCGAACCCCGGACCTTCCGCTCTCTGGGCGGACGCTAGACCACCAGACCACGAAGGCGGTCCTTCGAAATATTAACTGAAAGAGAATTATGTAGAAGAGAGAAAACAAAACACTATTACCGAATAAGCGTGTAGAATTGACGCCTCATCCATAGTCTATCGGAACAAAAATATATATGTTTCAAGCCTCCTTTTCTCAAATTGAGGATGCACATTACATATGGACCTTATCGAAGCCGTGTGAACCGTTTCAGGTGTAATATGTACCTTTTCTCCCACCAGCACAACGTTGTGCATCGAACATCACACAACATTTTGTAGAAATGTGGACAACAAATGCGAGGTCAGAAGACGAATTAAAGAATAAATAAAATATTATAAATCTTATTGTTTTATCTTACAACTAAAGATAACAACAGTGTTTGAACTATACGTCGGAACACAGATTATGTTGGCACTCGGTGTTGATAGGTGTATGTTTGTCGATGTTTGCCATTTCTTGGCTTAAAAAAACACCAAGAAGTACGTCTTCACATTCAATTGTTTATTTGGTTCAACATATTTTATTTTTCAGTTTAAGAAGGACAGTGTAGTCAACATACACAGTAATACTGCTGTGTGTATGAAAATAAATAAAGTAAAGTAATTTGCATTAAACTTCAAATTATATATTCAACGAATCAACAAAGAAGTAGAAACATAAACACACTACACTTTAAACAATATAATAGTTATGACCACTATTGTCATGTACATTGAAACCTCGTTAATCTGGACGATAGAGTTTCTATTGAAATTGATCCGAATAATACATTTCCGGATTAACAAGGGTACAAAACAATATCCTTCGATTACATATACGCTCTCGGAAGTAATTTGCCCGAAGGTGGGGTTTCCGGATAAACGGGGTCTGGACTAACGAAGTTTCACTGTATTAGGAATGTAGAAAGGTGCAGCTAACGTTCCTCTTCTCCAACGTCACATCTGGAAATAATGCTGGTCTACAGGTTACCGTATTACCTAGCATAATTCGCCACTACTGATGGTTGAAATGAGCAATTCGAGAAAGTTCGTTGAGAGAGTACGGCTAAAAATCACTGTTTATAACTCGAAGGTTGACTCACATCTTGAGATAACAAGAATAAGCTACATAGGGTTTGTCAAAGCAATAATAATAATAATAATAATAATAATAATAACGGAGGGCGTGGTTTGATTAACGTGGAGGCTCTTCATGATAGAATTGTATTGTGCACTTTTGCACACATGTATTTGTCTGATGATCCTCTTGTGAAGCATGTCAAGACTCATGATGAAAACAAGGCATTCCACAGTTTTCTTAGACGAGCCAAGGATGTGGGACATAATCTCAATGTCAGTGTTGATTTTGTTGAGGGGCGGTCGGGTAGCCTAGTGGTTAAAGCGTTCGCTCGTCACGCCGAAGACCCGGGTTCGATTCCCGGCATGGGTACAATGTGTGAAGCCAATTTCTGGTGTCCCCCGCCGTGATATTGCTGGAATATTGCTAAAAGCGGCGTAAAACATATTCACTCACTCACTGATTTTGTTGATTGCTCTGTACTGCTGGACGGTACAGAAATGAGTGTCAACCAAGCGAGGTGCCATATCAAATCGGCCCGGACACAATCTTTCAAGGAGACGCTATCTGAACGACCACTGCGTCGAGTTCATGTGCAGTGTGTTGAGAAGTTCAGCAACCCTGCAGAGTCCTTCGCTTGGATGAAGTCGGCTGGCCTGAAAAGTAAAACAGAAGGCTTTCTGTTTGCTGCTCAGGACCAGTCCTTTCCCACTCGAAACCATCAATGTGTGATTTTGCATCAAACTGTACATATGAAATGTAGATTGTACAATGAATTTAATGCGACACATTGTCAGTGGATGCCCAGCTTTGGCACAAATACAGTATCTTGAGCGTCATGATGGAATGGCTCGATCCTTTTATTACTGTCGTCGCCATGCTCGTGGTTTTGACACAGAGGTCCATCCATGTTACGTCCCGGAATATGTAGAGGGCGTCATGGAAAATGATGAATACAAAATTCTTTGGAATAGGCGCTTATACAGTCTCAGACCCACCCAGGCCACCAAACCTGATCTTGTCCTTTTTGATAATTACAATGAAATCATTTATATCATTGAATTTTCTGTCCCTTTTGAAACTAATGTGACAAGATTCAGGAAAAAATATGGCAAATGTGCACACCTCGCGTTCGAAATGTCACGCTTGCATCCCAAGTACAAAGTTGTCCGACTCCCCATTGTTCTCGGTGCCTTAGGTTTGGTACCTCCCAATCTGTTGACTGACATTGGGAGAGTACCTGGATTTGCTACCAGGAATACAGCCCTTCTGGCAATCTGGGTAATGCAGAAGGCTGCAGTGTTGGGGAGTCTTCACATTCCCCGAAAAGTTCTGGGTAGGTTTGACTAGGCAACGCTTCCTGGTAGAATTCCCATTCGCTGTCTGGGCTGCGTGTAGAGGGGGGCAAGGGCCCTGAGCTGATGATGAGCCTAACCAGCCTGACTGTGCCAGGATCACCCAAACCCTCTTTGCTCCATTTTTAATTTTCATCTGTAAATAATAATAATAATAATAATAATAATAATAATAATAATAATAATAATAATAATAATAATTTAAAAAAAAAAGTATTTAAGTAATATTATCGTGGAAACTGTCAAATTGCTGCAAGTATAATCTACAGGGAAAAATAACCAGTATTGCACTCTATAAATCGGTGAACCGTGCTTCAAGCTTGCAGGAACATTTCCCCTTGTCACACATGCCAATTCCGAAGCATACCCAACCGTTTTGTAACTATTTTGATTTTGTACATTGTTGAGAACCCTTTCGTATCTGATGTTTGTGGGCATTACCCCAAAGACATGATACACTTTGGACATATTCCTATTTACATCGTAACACAGTTATCTCGATCTCCCGAACCTCGACAATTCGTGTAACCTGACTTTAACACCCCGACAGACTTTGTCGTTACGGTGCAGTATCGACAATCCCTTTATTTCGAACTACGAAGGTCTCGACTCAAATTCAGTTATCACAAACACTTCGAGTTAGAGTGGTTGTGGTAAGCGAGAAAGATGCAGCACTATGAACCATGGGATGATCCGAAATACTGATTTTAAGTGATTTTAGGTTTGTATATTTTTTATGTGGAAATGAAAACAACTGTGAAATTTCTCTGCACATGGTTTAAATTATTGCAACGCCCATTCAATAATTTTAACTTGAATAAAATGAATAAATTATGTTTAAAAAATTACCGGGTTAAAAAAACAACAGCGAAATCTCGTTAAGTCGAACTCTTGCAAGTCCATAGTTCGATTAGTAACATTATATTCTAGTTCTGGCGGATTCCTCATCGACCCTGTTCTGATGTCGAATTTCCACTATCTCGAACTACGACGGTCCAAATGACTTCGAGTTAACGATATTTTACTGTACTGATATAAGGATGATATGATAAAAGCTGAGATTAAACACAGCTTGTCCTAAGACGATATATGTTTTAGTGCGAGCATATATGTACACAAACCTGTACTATACGAACTGTCAAATTTCATATTGTTCAACCACACAAGAAACATTAACACAATGAAAGTCTCTGAATAACACTGGATGTGGACGAACAACAAGTAGTACTGCTTAGTGTTATCAATCAGGCATCTCAGGTAGCTCCGTTGCCTGCAGTCTCACGACAGCGTCATGACTCTCATCATCCGCGCTCTCGTCTGAAATGTCGTCTTTGCCTTTCTCATCTTCCCTGTCTCCGTTCTGATGGATTCTGGCAGTATGCTCCTGCGCACGCGCACGAAGTGCCGCGATACTCTCAGACCGAAGCTCTTCTTTGTCTTTCACTTCCGGGATACAGTCGCGACTTTCTTCGTCATCGCTCTTCAGTCTTGTCTGTGGGTCACTTGACTTCCGATACATACCTAAACAGTAGCATAAAAATAAGGTTATCACTGTATACAAAGCTATTTTTGTAATGCTGACGTTATCTCGATGTATAAGTTATCTTCAAATTTTCTGTTTTAATTCCAACAATATTTCCATTTTCAGTGGGTCAAATTAATGAAAACAATTTATTAGAAAAAGATAAAGGACGTTACAGTTTATCACCCGATACGAAACATTATGAAGTACAAAATAATCTTATATATATTTCAAATACACGAGAGTGTGAGTGGGTTGGATTTAACGTCCGTGAGTTTGGGTTAATGGCATGTCAGCTGAATGTGTGTCGGTGTGTCTGTATGTGTTAGTGGGGTAGGGGTGGGGGGTGCAAACGTTTTCATTTTTGTTGAACCCCACGAAAACGGTATCCACGATCAGCGGATCCTAACATGAGAAAGGGAGGTAACTCTGTCCAACATGTCCACATGTGGGGTGACACACACGCACGCACACGCACGCACACACACACACACATTCACACACACACACACACACACACACACACACACACACCACATATATATATATATATTATTTACATGCTAGACATTAATAATCGATCACTTGTTTCATAAAGAATTCCTATATCACTGTAACGATCATTGATAGTGGGCCCATCATGCCGTGCACGCATTAAACTTGACAATCCCCCTGCCCCCCGTGTACCATAAAACCATTGCACTTGACTTGATGATTAATTACGTCCCCTAACAGAACTGATAATAATTAACTCTATCTTTAAGTAGTGCGCGAGATGTACGCCAATGGCCGTCTAATAATTCATATAGAACGACAGTAGTAACGTTCTGTAGTCGTTGGACTCTATGACTTATATTATGAAATATGATGTTTCTTTTGTCAAAATCCTAATTGTTGAGGAATCTATAGGAAACTTTACACGGATATTATATCGAAATTCAATACAATTGTCATATATCTATTCAATAGTTATTAATAACCGATAATATTATAATGATTGTTTTCAGTTTTTTCCATTATCTATCAACATGAATACATGACACTTCATACAACAACTTCTTTATTCTTTGTAACGACGTTCTAGAACTTCTTCTTGTCCCTTTATCGGGGGATTTCACCTTCTAAATGCCTACCAAAGATTTTATTTATCAACAGTTAAAATAAATATATCTCTTTTTTTCCTACTAGTGCAATATAGAATTATACACATAGTTACCATAGATAAAGTTAAGTGTTACTCACTGAGTAACCATGGCGCTGAGGAATCAAGAACCCCTTCTTTTCCGCTTTTTAAGATGGTTTCCGGAAGCGGAAGTGAGTGTCTGACCATCGCTCCATACAGTCCGTACTCCGCCATTATACTGCTTCGTCCCCACGTCTTCTCCGTCTTCCGCCACTTAGCTCGTCTGTTTTGAAACCATACCTGATAAAAACGTCAAATTAGTTTGTCAATGTTTGTTCGTAATTAGGGAATTGATTAAAGTCAAAACGAATGGAATTTTATGGAACTTACAAAGTCAAAATAAGGTAATTTGGCCAAGAAGGTTAACTTATGATTCAAGTATATCGATGATCTGATCTGATATCGTTCAATAACCGTCAAATAGCCAATCCCTTCCCTCTGATTTACCAACCTAAATCATAAATAGAGGAGACCAGTGAGACCGCTTCATCTATTTCAAATTTAGATCTATCTATCAAGATTCAGAGTGACAAACTCTCTCTACAAGATTGTATGACAAGAGGGATGACTTAAACTTTCCAATAGTCAACTTTCCCTTTTTGTCGAGCAATATTCCTGCAGCTTCAGCCCTTGGTGTCTTCATTTCACAATTTGTTAGGTACAATCGAGCAAGCTCTTTCTACCAACATTTCAAAGAACGTCAAACAGTTCTTGCTCAGAAGTTATTTCATCAAGGTTACAACATCCAGGTACTCAGTCAAACTTTCAAAAAGATTTATGGTAAACATGTGATGACATTTCCAAGTTTGACGCATCAGTGACATAAATGATGTCCACTGTAATTCCCTATTTTCACTTGTGCCATATATTCCCGTTTATTTTCAGTTGTACTATTGATCTGCACTTGCATGTGTTTGTGACGGGTGCCGGGGCAGGATAAGCTGGTGTGTCAACACTATATCAGCCCTCGTTGATTACACCACAGTACTAACCTGCTACACTTTAGACATTCATACACTGATTTTCTTTACTTTAAGTAAAGTTTACATATGGTATGAAGTAAATGTTTCTAGTAACATTTACCTTTGTCCTTGTTTATTGTGTGTTAATAAATGTTACCTTATCCAAAATGTATGTTTTTCTTAATATATATCCATGTTACATGAGTGTGTCGCAATCTGATTGTTTGAACTATTTGTCACCAAGAAATCATATGAATTTCCAATGAATGCCTTTTCTCAAATCAAATTTGAAATAAACACGTCCTAAAGCATTCATTGTACATAATTTCCAGCCATCAAATACCCAATAACACCCTTAATCTGAAAGAACTAATGTTTATCACCTAGTGTAAGTTAAAACATATTTATGCATGTGCTCATAATTGTTTGTTTAACTATTATCGTTTCAACATGTTATTGTTTCCAGACCCTTTGTCTCAAATTGCAATGATAAATGGCAGAGAAACTAATTCTGTTTATTCAAGAACGAATATAAGAAGCAAAGACACCATTCTTCTTCAACAAAAGGATACAATTTCATATTTGCCAACCGTTTCGTTCCTATAAAGATCACACTTTTTATTGTAACTGGACATCTTTGCAGCTAATAACAGGACCACGTCTATATAGTCACACCATAATGGTTCAAAAATGGGTAAATTAACCCCACATCGTAGAGAAATAAAGCAGGTCTCTTTGTTGATGTAATGGTCATGAAAAAAGTCATTTACCTTTGTTGGAAAAATACATGATACGTACTTTGCATGTGAGAACTCGAGTTGATGATCATCAAGAAAGTGCGTCTTGTCTAGTCATTTGGACAAACTAACTAAATGAGCTATTTATTCAGGCTAGCGTAGACGAGAAGCTGCCGTAGGCTTGTTTTATTCTGAGAAATGAACTGGCAACTAAATTAGCGAGCGGCTAGGTTGCGTAATTAAAAGCAACATGGAAATATATTAAATGAAGTTGTGGGTGTAGTTTTGTCTTTAGGTATAACTATGCATGTCTTGTTTTATAAGTTAGACTGAAACATATGGTGACATGGGGAGAGGACATGAGTGTGATGTATTAACAGGAACAAACAGGCAAGTGTTATAAACTGAGCGGTTGGTATATGCCATGTTTAAGGATCATGACACAATTTACCGTATTGTCCCTTATTAACGAGAAAGGTCAGAACCAGTGCAAGAGCTTATATACTCAATGATGATCTGATTAACAAACGTTGTGGTTGATAGACTGGATGAGAACTTTGATTTACAGTTCTTAGTAATGAACTTTAGACACAAGGAGAAATCTCTGACTGACAGACACTAGAAATGAACATCTGTTTGTGGAGAAATCTAATTGACAGACACTAGAAATGAACATCTGTTTGTGGAGAAATCTGACTGACAGACACTAGAAATGAACATCTGTTTGTGGAGAAATCTGAGTGACAGACACTAGAAATGAGCATCTGTTTGTGGAGAAATCTGACTGACAGACACTAGAAATGAACATCTGTTTGTGGAGAAATATGACTGACAGACACTAGAAATGAACATCTCTGTGTGTGGAGAAATCTGACTGACAGACACTAGAAATGAGCATCTGTTTGTGGAGAAATCTAATTGACAGACACTGGTAATGAACATCTCTGTGTGTGGAGAAATCTAATTGACAGACACTGGTAATGAACATCTGTGTGTGGAGAAATCTAATTGATAGACACTGGTAATGAACATCTCTGGGTGGAGGGAGAAATCTAATTGACAGACACTAGTAATGAACATCTGTGTGTGGGGAAATCTAATTGACACACACTGGTAATGAACATCTCTGTGTGTGGAGAAATCTAATTCACAGACACTGGTAATGAACATCTGTGTGTGGAGAAATCTAATTGACAGACACTGGTAATGAACATCTGTTTGTGGAGAAATCTGACTGACAGGCACTAGAAATGAACATCTGTTTGTGGAGAAATATGACTGACAGACACTAGAAATGAATATCTGTTTGTGGAGAAATCTGACTGACAGACACTAGAAATGAACATCTGTTTGTGGCGAAATATGACTGACAGACACTAGAAATGAACATCTGTTTGTGGAGAAATATGACTGACAGACACTAGGAATGAGCATCTGTTTGTGGAGAAATCTGACCGACAGGCACTAGAAATGAACATCTGGGTGTGGAGAAATCTGACTGACAGACACTAGTAATGAACGTCTCTGTGTGTGTGGAGAAATCTAATTGACAGACACTGGTAATGAACATATGTGTGTGGGGAGAAATCTAATTGACAGACACTAGTAATGAACATCTCTGTGTGTGGGGAGACATCTAATTGACAGACACTAGTAATGAACATCTGTGTGTGTGGAGAAATCTAATTCACAGACACTAGTAATGAACATCTGTGTGGGGGTAGAAATCTAATTGACAGACACTAGTAATGAACATCTCCGTGTGTGGAGAAATCTAATTGACAGACACTGGTAATGAACATCTGTGTGTGGAGAAATCTGATTGACAGACACTGGTAATGAACATCTGTGTGTGTGTGGTGAAATCTAATTGACAGACACTAGTAATGAACATGTTTGTGTGTGTGGAGAAATCTGATTGACAGACACTAGTATTGAACATCTGTGTGTGGAGAAATCTAATTGACACACACTGGAAATGAACATATGTGTGTGGGGAGAAATCTAATTGACAGCCACTGGTAATGAACATCTGTGTGTGTGGAGAAATCTAATTGACAGACACTGGTAATGAACATCTGTGTGTGTGTAGAAATCTAATTGACAGACACTGGTAATGAACATATGTGTGTGTGTGGGGGGGGGGGGAGAAATCTAATTGACAGACACTGGTCATGAACATCTGTGTGTGGGGAGAAATCTAATTGACAGACATTAGTAATGAACATCTGTGTGTGGGGAGAAATCTCATTGACAGACACTAGAAATGAACATCTCTGTGTGTGTGTGGGGGGGGGGGGGAGAGAAATCTAATTGACAGACACTAGTAATGAACATCTGTGTGGGTAGAAATCTAATTGACAGACACTAGTAATGAACATCTCTGTGTGTGGAGAAATCAAATTGACAGACACTAGTATTGAACATCTCTGTGTGTAGAGAAATCTAATTGACAGACACTAGTAATGAACATCTGTGTGTGGAGAAATCTAATTGACAGACATTAGAAATAAACAACTGTGTGGAGAAATCTAAATGACAGACACTGGTAATGAACATCTGTGTGTGAGTAGAAATCTAATTGACAGACACTAGAAATAAACAACTGTGTGGAGAAATCTAATTGACGGACACTGGTAATGAACATCTGTGTGTGTGGAGAAATCTGATTGACAGACACTGGTAATGAACATCTGTGTGTGTGGAGAAATCTAATTGACAGACACTAGAAATGAACATCTCTGTGTGGGGGAAGAAATCTAATTGACATACACTGGTAATGAACATCTGTGTGGGGGGAGAAATCTAATTGACAGACACTAGTAATGAACATATCTGTGTGGGGGGAGAAATCTGATTGACAGACACTGGTAATGAACATCTCTGTGTGTGGGAGAAATCTGATTGACAGACACTAGAAATGAACATCTGTGTGTGTGTGTGGGGGGGGGGGGGGGGGGGATCTAATTGACAGACATTGGTAATGAACATCTGTGTGTGGGGAGAAATCTAATTGACAGACATTAGTAATGAACATATCTGTGTGGGGGGGGGAGAAATCTGATTGACAGACACTAGTAATGAACATCTCTGTGTGGGGAGAAATGTAATTGACAGACACTAGTAATGAACATCTGTGTGTGGGGAGAAATCTGATTGACAGACACTGGTCATGAACATCTCTGTGTGGGGGAGAAATCTCATTGAAAGACACTAGAAATGAACATCTCTGTGTGGGGAGAAATCTAATTGACAGACACTAGTAATGAACATCTCTGTGTGGGGAGAAATCTAATTGACAGACACTAGTAATGAACATCTGTGTGTGGGGAGAAATCTCATTGACAGACACTAGAAATGAACATCTCTGTGTGGGGGGGGGGGGAGAAATCTAATTGACAGACACTAGTAATGAACATCTGTGTGGGTAGAAATCTAATTGACAGACACTAGTAATGAACATCTCTGTGTGTGGAGAAATCAAATTGACAGACACTAGTATTGATCATCTCTGTGTGTAGAGAAATCTAATTGACAGACACTAGTAATGAACATCTGTGTGTGGAGAAATCTAATTGACAGACATTAGAAATAAACAACTGTGTGGAGAAATCTAATTGACAGACACTGGTAATGAACATCAGTGTGTGGGGAGAAATCTGATTGACAGACACTAGTAATGAACATCTGTGTGTGTGTGGAAAAATCTAATTGAGAGACACTGGTAATGAACATATGTGTGTGTGGAGAAATCTGATTGACAGACACTAGTATTGAACATCTGTGTGTGGAGAAATCTAATTGACACACACTAGTAATGAACATATGTGTGTGGGGAGAAATCTAATTGACAGCCACTGGTAATTAACATCTGTGTGTGTGGAGAAATCTGATTGACAGACACTGGTAATGAACATCTCTGTGTTGGGGGGGGGAGAAATCTAATTGACAGACACTAGTAATGAACATCTGTGTGGATAGAAATCTAATTGACAGACACTAGTAATGAACATCTCTGTGTGTGGAGAAATCAAATTGACAGACACTAGTATTGATCATCTCTGTGTGTAGAGAAATCTAATTGACAGACACTGGTAATGAACATCTGTGTGTGGAGAAATCTAATTGACAGACATTAGAAATAAACAACTGTGTGGAGAAATCTAATTGACAGACACTGGTAATGAACATCAGTGTGTGGGGAGAAATCTGATTGACAGACACTAGTAATGAACATCTGTGTGTGTGTGGAAAAATCTAATTGACAGACACTGGTAATGAACATATGTGTGTGTGGAGAAATCTGATTGACAGACACTAGTATTGAACATCTGTGTGTGGAGAAATCTAATTGACACACACTAGTAATGAACATATGTGTGTGGGGAGAAATCTAATTGACAGCCACTGGTAATTAACATCTGTGTGTGTGGAGAAATCTGATTGACAGACACTGGTAATGAACATATGTGTGTGGGTAGAAATCTAATTGACAGACACTAGTAATGAACATCTGTATGTGTAGAGAAATCTAATTGACAGACACTAGTAATGAACATCTCTGTGTGGGGGAGAAATCTGATTGACAGACACTGGTAATGAACATCTCAGTGTGGCGGAAAAATCTAATTGACAGACACTAGAAATGAACATCTCTGTGTGGGGGGAGAAATCTAATTGACAGACACTAGTAATGAACATCTGTGTGGGGAGAAATCTAATTGACAGACACTAGTAATGAACATCTGTGTGTGGGGAGAAATCTGATTGACAGACACTGGTAATGAACATCTCTGTGTGTTGGGGGTGGGGGGGGTGGGGGGGGTGGGGGGAGAGAGAAATCTAATTGACAGACACTAGTAATGAACATCTCTGTGTGGGGGGAGAATTCTGATTGACAGACACTGGTAATGAACATCTCTGTGTGGGGGAGAAATCTCATTGACAGACACTAGAAATGAACATCTCTGTGTGGGGGGGAGAAATCTTATTGACAGACACTGGTAATGAACATCTGTGTGTGGGGAGAAATCTAATTGACGGACACTAGTAATGAACATATCTGTGTGGGGGGAGACATCTGATTGACAGACACTAGTAATGAACATCTGTGTGTGTGTGGGGGGGGGGGGGGGGGGAGAAATCTAATTGACAGACACTAGTAATGAACATCTCTGTGTCAGGGGAGAAATCTAATTGACAGACACTAGTAATGAACATCTGTTTGTGTCAAATGTAAACAGTTGTAAGAATAAAGTTGAATGAATATCGCCAATCTATATATGTCCGCCCGTTTGTCCGTGCATCTGTCTGCCATAGTGATACACTGCAAACATTAACGATCCGTTTAACTTTGTAAAATTATTCAAAAGTTGCATAGGCGTGGGTACATGAAATACATGCTTGCAATGTGTTCACGCAAAGTGAAAACAACACGTGAACATCACTGAAGAGTGCAGTTGTACCGCTTTTAACAGACACATTCCAAAGAAACTTGGCTAAACTAGGACACAAGGATGGATTTGTGATACACTTGAGATGTGGCAGTACAAATGTATGTGCTTTTGTATGTGGACATACATGATATATTGTTCTTTAATATGCGAATTTACCTGAGATGTTGCAACGGAAATATGGGTTTTACCTGAGACGTTGCTGTGCAATTATATAGATTTTACCACTGTGTTGCAGCGCAAATATGTGGATTTGCCTGAGATGTTACCTCGCAAATGTATGGATTCACCTTAGAAGTTGCAGTGCAAATATGTGCATTTACCTGAGATGTTGCAGTACAAATATGTGGAATTACCTGAAATGTTGCTGTGCAAATATGTTCATTTACCTGAGATATTGCAGTGCAAATATGTTGAATTACCTAAAATGTTGCGGCGCAAATATGTGCATTAACTTGAGATGCTGCAGTGCAAATATGTGCATTTACCTCAGATGTTGCAGTGCAAATATGTGCATTTACCTGCAACGTTGCAGCGAAACTATATGGATTTATCCGATACTAATACCAATTCCTCCCCTGCCGCCACAAACCTAAACATTGACCTTGTGCTAGGGGACAGTCGTTATTAACACGAGTCTTTGTCTTTACCCAAATGCCGGGCTTGTTGATAAAGACAACACCGTTTTCCGGGCCAACCTAACCTAAGTAGACGAACCCTAATGAAATACAATCACACAGAATACATAGGAGGAAAACCCCCTTTGAGGGGCTTTGACGTGTTGGCCACTGTACACAGAGTTTTTCATCTCGAGTACAGTCCTGCCGTTTTTGTTAATGCCCATTAATCGAGTCAAATCCTTTTTAATCGACAAACAATGTTCCGAATACTAGTCCCAGCAATTACCAGGTAATTGAAAAGTTCGCGCTCGGGCGGGCCCATGACGTTCGCCGACAGCCGTGAAGCGAGACTAGATTCTCAGATTAGACCGAGCTCTCTGTATTCACGCAGGAATACAGCTAATCTCTCTCGTAGATAGAAAATTAAATGACAGTGGGCGCAAATGTTTCTGTATCCACCGTTTGGCGCAGCAGATAAATGATTTTCACAGGGAATCAATGCTAAAGCAATTGTCGGAATGAAAGAAGGCTTGTCGAAAGTGACTCGACCGTAACCGCATCACGAGCGCCCTCTCACGGGACCAGCTCATCCAATCATTTCTCTCAATACATTTGCGTGTCGTCTACAGCTCCCGAAATCTCGTTTCAATTCCTAAATCGACAATAATTGAAAACAATTAGGCTTTTGAGGGCGTTCGGGGAATACATCACGCGTTCGGGGAACGTATCGCTAGTTTGACTACAGATTTATTTATGTGATATGGACTTGAATGTTTCTGTTCCAATTTCGTAATGGTTATTTGATTGAACTACTTAAAAACTGCTTTAACAAGATTAAACATAGTTAATGAAGCGATCTAAAAGTAATTTTTAGACTTTTTATGGTCATCCTTAATTATGAATGAGAAAAGTATTTTCACTCACCACATACGCTCGGTGCTACCCAACGGCTTGTCCTCTATCTCGCTATTAAAATGATTAAATTCGTTTTAGTGAGTTAACTTTTCAACAAATACCAATTTCATTAACATTCCATATAAAAGATATGGTTAAAATTGAATGATGGGTAATATGAATTGAGTGATACTCGTTTCGTTCCATCGCTTGGCAGACTTTGATGCCATGACATGTTTAAAGATGGCTTTCTCTATATCACATGCCCTCTAATGTAATAACGTTTATAAAATGCACACACTGGGACTAAAATGGTTTGAGGAGATAACAGGCCAGTAATGTTACAACCCGAAAGTTGGCACTGATAAAATGTTTGGTAATGTAAATTAAAACGTGAATTAATACATTACTTGGTTATCGTAGCTTTTTCTGATTGCTTTGTATCATAAAGAGGTTATTTAGAGACGGACCAATTAATATTCCGTGTGTGTGTGGTGATGTTGGTTGGGTGGGGGTGGGGTTAGGAGCACTATAGGATTTTGAAATATTAAACGTCAATGCCAGAGAATAACCAGTCTTGGTTATCCGACGAAAAAATATTCCAATGGGCGTAAATGGCAAAATAGCGGTGAAAATTATATGTAGGTATCACTAAGAAGAAGTGATGACACCAGGTGTTCGCGAAAAGGGTAAGCATGTCCTGCTCTACCGGCAGAACCCGTCAGTCACACAATTTGCATTAAAAAAAAGTAAATATTTGTTTGTTGCCTGACTCCGAAAAAAATGCTTCCTGCTATTTGTTATTTAGTTGGAATAGTATTACTTACAGTAATAATATCTATGGATTTATGTAATCTAATCAAACAGGAATTGTAATAAGGAAGAGAATTTATGGATGTCAACTTCTTTATTATGAGGAACGCAACGTTTCGGAGTATATACTTACTCCTTCATCACTAATAAATGCTATGAGGCAGAGAAAATATATATGAACCTGTAAGAACAACAAATGTAATATGATAACAAAGGTTTAAACTTAATAGAAGCCAACAGATATTATCATCATCATCATCATCATCATCATCATCATCATCATCATCAGTTAGTTCTAAAAAAAGAACCACCAACGGTGGTACAGGAGAATAAGTTTCTTAACATGATAATAATTAATATTTAACAAGATGTCGGTTATACTGTACAAATATTTGGCGATAAACATTTTGCTTGAAGATTTGTACGAACATTTAAACAGATTCACTTACATAAAGAAACACACATATACACAGTCACACACAAAGTACTCATCTATTATACATATGAATTTTGCAAGGTTCTTGATTATTTTTTTTACATTTCTGGTACTCAACAATTTTTTGTATTTTATTTTTTCGGAAATTGCGTATATTTATTCGAGATAGGTTTACATCTAGATTCATGGAACGCTTAACATATAAACAGGTAGTGGTAATCATCGGCCATAGCTGACGACATACACAATTTGCATGTCCTAAATTTTCTATCTAAACCAAATTAAACCAACGGCCGACTTCGACAGGTAGATTATAGTTACAGGTTCTATGTTTTAGAAAAGGAAAATAGGAAAATAGGAAAAGGAAAATAAATCTGGAAACGCTTTGTGGTCACGAAATACATAGGGCAGACTACACTTATTAAGTATTTGCCTCACATTTCTTATCGAGGCATTTTGTTCATTATTAGATAGAAATTGCAAATGAGTAAACTTATAAATAATTTGTGATAGTTTCGGTGCAGGTCCGGGTTTACACTGTTTATGCCAAAAGTTAACTACCCGTTTAGCTATTTAAATCGATAAAGGTTTCCTACCCAGTTCTCCATAAACCATAAAATTTATGGTAGCATTTCTAAGACCACATGGAAATTTAGGTGGGTCTTTTCAATTATGTTCATATTTACGTTTGCCCAAGTTTGACAGCCATATGATAATATTGGTAGTATCATTACATCAAAAGCCTTAAGTAAACAATCCAAAGGAATGTTATGATTTCTCGATTTCTTTAGAAGGCAGAACATGGTTTTAGATGCCCTTTTTTCGTTCTTACAGGTACATATATATGTTCTCTGCCTCATAGCCTCCATTCGCCCGATAAAGGAGTAGGTATATACTCCGAATGGCTGTGTTCCTCGTAATAAAGAAGTTGACATCCACACATTCTCTTCCTTTCACAGACAGGAATAAACTTGCGGAACGTACTTCTAAAGCTTTTCATTGTTTTTATACTACTTCTATATCCCACGGAATACTCTAATTATCATCCGTCAACACTCGCTCCTTTCCGTAACCTCCCGGAATAACACGAGTTGGTCACGAATGTCTAATTATGTGACTGAAAGTTTGATGTGGAAAGTCTTAGGATGGTACTGTTAAATAGCTGGTGTTTCAATACTGCCTGTATCCTTTGATTTCATTTCGTTACATTAATTAACATGTGTCACGGATACTAGGTCATATCTTTAAACATGTATATAACGAAAGCTTTGTACATCTACAAGAAGACCGCCTCCGTGGTCTAGTGGTAGAGCGTCCGCCCGGGGAGCGGAAGGTTCGATCCCCGACCGCGTCATACCAAAAGACGTTAAATGATGGTTCTTGTTGTTACCCTGTCTGGCGCTCGGCCTTAAGGGGCTAAAACAAGGACTGGTCGGCTCGGAGTCATTATACTGTGTCTGAGTGGGGTATTCATGTTAAAACTGCGTATCTCAGTGAGCTAGCACTATAAATCGGCATCAGTCCGGACTAGTACAAGCATGCACGTCGCTATATAAGTGCAAAAATCTTGGACGCGACGTGAAACCCCATTTCACCTCACCTCACATCTACAAGCATTAGAAAGTCCATTTCACGATCATTCGTGTATGTCTACATTGGAATACGTAAATATGACCCCGAAACTGCATTCTATGCATCATACTTGTAAATTCAGAGCCCAGTAAAAGTAAAACAATCGGAGTTTATAAATTTATCTACATTTAAAAAATAAACTAATTTATACTGGTGACGTTCAACTGTTAGATTATATCAAGGAGCAGGCGCACTCGGGACAGTGAGTAAATGAGAAGGGTTTAACACCGATTAAAACACATATTGTTCATACAGACAGACAGATATTTTATTAATGTCTCACCACGCTGTACACCATTTTCACATTAAAAACACACCTTTAGGTTTAAAATACATAGGCCAATACTTACGGAATTGAATTATGAGAGACTGCAGTTAAAGATAGAGTTATATAGTTATAGACAGATACTATTATAACATCAGTGATGAAACATGTTTCTTCCTCGTTGTAAAATATGAAAGCAGGTTTTGGCGAGATGGTTTTGAAGATTTTGGACATGTAAACGCATAACTGCTCTAACTTAGAATATAAAGATAATATACAACCTATAGACAGATACTATTATAACATCAGTGATGAAACATGTTTCTTCCTCGTTGTAAAATATGAAAGCAGGTTTTGGCGAGATGGTTTTGAAGATTTTGGACATGTAAACGCATAACTGCTCTAACTTAGAATATAAAGATAATATACAACCTATAGACAGATACTATTATAACATCAGTGATGAAACATGTTTCTTCCTCGTTGTAAAATATGAAAGCAGGTTTTGGCGAGATGTTTTTGAAGATTTTGGACATGTAAACGCATAACTGCTCTAACTTAGAATATAAAGATAATATACAACCTATAGACAGATACTATTATAACATCAGTGATGAAACATGTTTCTTCCTCGTTGTAAAATATGAAAGCAGGTTTTAGCGAGACGTTTTTTAAGATTTTGGACATTTAAACGCATACCTGCTCTAACTTTGTATATTCTTTTAATGAAGATTAAAACGCAAATCATCATAGACAGGACAATTCAACAAAACATGGACTTCATCTTCTGTTATTACATAAGAGGCATATACACTGATCGACAGGAAGGTTCTCATATCTCCCGGTTTAAATTCGATTGGGAGCAACACCGCACCTAAATGTGGCAATAAGTCACGCGGATTATTCAATCACGCTTGTGTGTTGTGTTTCTCATACATGGATATATTTACTAAACCCTTTTGATATTTCTAAACAAAAAATACTTTTAGACTTAAATATTTTAGGATCTGCTGTCGCTGTCATTTGACCTAACTTAGTCATAAAGAACCTTCACGTTAGGGAAACGTTGAACTACTTTGAACGTTACAAAAAACGCCTTCAGGAGCACGCTGACAAACCCTTTAAGATAGTCAAGAACAAACGTAGATATGTCCTTTCCTCCCAAACCACCACATCCAACCCCGTGTGAGAACAACTGGTAAAGGAATTAAAGAGTGGTTCAGTTCCTTGATCTGTGGTCAAATTTCCAGTCTTGATCAAATCGTTTCATTTAAGCCACGTGTGACACTTAGACATTGAGAACATGTCCCGAACAAGTCTCCGTTCAACGTGTTGTAATGAAAATTGAAATGGAAAATAACAAACACATTATCTAACTTTCCTGCTGTGTATATAGACATGGATACAGATATCAGTTAATTTTTATTTGCAAGCTTAATGAAGATTTTTTTTGTCAATTCTTATATACTACGCCTACAAACAGCCGAAACAAATCTGAAAAGGATTATTGAACTCTTGCTGCAGAAACTGATATAAAAATGCTGTGCACATTTTTACAAGATCCTTGAATCCTTTCCGAACCATATGTGACTTTACACTTTACAAACAAATTTCGAAAATGAAACGAAAAACAGCCCACAATCCCAAGACTGCCATTAGCCTATTAAATTCCAAACACTGTGATCGTGTGCACTGCTACTTGTGGCGTATAATGTAATTAAATTACGAAGGGAAAAAGTCAAATAAGTTCACAACTATCGCCATAACTAAAGCTTATAAATATGAAATAGCACGATGGAATTGCCAATAAAATCATTGCTTAATGGAAGAAGTAATTTGAAAGTGAATATCCAACTGCGCGGGGCGATATGAAACAACTTTCATTCCGTTCAATTCCCTGAGCTCATCCCTCCAAGCTCTAACCCGAATCACAATGAAATTCAATTACCACACCTTTAATTTCTAAACGAGCTGTAATTCACTGAGATAGCTGGATAGCCTATCAAGTTATTGACTTAAACGGTGATCCATTTAGTGTTATAGCTACCGTGAATATAAAACAACATTTTTCATTACTGCCCTCGTTTATTGCAAGCCAGGCCAGTTACATAGCCCAGAGTTGATTGGTTATTAACAGGAATAACAGTATCCTTCACCGAGAACTATTTTACTCTAACAGGGCACATAATAATGCATTAGAACTCCTGCTATCCTAAATCGCATAAACTGAAAATTGGGCTTTTGTGTTAAGTGTTTGTACAGTGAAAAATATCGTTAGAATTGGCAATCGCTTTGATGGAGGAATATTTTTCGGTCGGGAAGGTCTGTTTGATGTAAAAAGCCATGCAGTCGTTGCACAATGCTTCCATATAATACACATCAGCGTTTAAACGGTCGCGAGTGTCTTCGTAAAGAAAACGCCGTTTCATATATCTCGAGTTCGACAAATTGTTCGATTGTCACAAAGGCCCTCATTTTTCGAATTTTTGTCAAGGTTTGTCTCAGGTGGTGATATGTAAAATATATATTGTATTGTCTGACCCAAACGTAGGGTCTTTCTTTGAACAATGACTAATTAGTAATTTTACAATTTTCTGGAGCATACAAAACCAGTTTTATGCTACTAAAAACACACACAGCACTTTAGACGCTAACACAGTGCACCAGGGAATGATTTAATTGCTAATTTTTAGAGAGACCGAATGCTTCAGAATTTGTATGGGGAAATAGCAGTAGCTGGTCTAAATGCCAATGAACGAGTACAACCAGTCTTGATTATCCACCAGAACAGATTCCATTTGGCGTGAAGGGCAAAATAGCTGTGAGAAGTGAATGAATCGTGCTTCATATAATTTAAATGTTTGCATTCATGTTAAATTCCATGGCTTTTACATCCAACGTTAAAAAACGATTATTTTGCTTGGTTGTAATCGCGTGAACGGGTGTTTCTGGTAAGACTGGATGTGTTCACCCATAGCGCTGACACCCGATCTCTACCTTTGCATATTGTGGACACCTTATCTCTACCTTTGCATATTGTGGACACCTGGGTACTGCCTTCACACAGAACGGACACCTGATCACTACCTTCACACAAGAAGGACACATGATCACTACCTTCACACAGGACCGGCACCTGATCACTATCTTCACACAAGAAGGACACATGATTTCTGCCTTCATACAAAACGGACACCTGATCTCTACCTTCACACAGGACGGACACCTGATCACTATCTTCACACGGGACCGACACCTGATCACTACCTTCACACAGGACGGACACCTGATCACTACCTTCACACAGGACCGACACCTGATCTCTACCTTCACACAGGACCGACACCAGATCTCTACCTTTACACAGGACGGACACCAGATTTCTACCGTCACACAGGACGAACACCAGATCTTTACCTTCACACAGGACGGACACCTGATCTCTACCTTCACACAGGACGGACACCTGATCACTACCTTCACACAAAACAAACACCTGATCTCTACCTTCACACAGGACGGACACTTGATCTCTACCTTCACACAGGACGGACACCTGATCTCTACCTTCACACAAAACAAACACCTGATCACTACCTTCACACAGGACGGACACCTGATCACCATCTTCACCCAGGACGGACACCAGATCTCTACCTTCACACAGGACAGATACCTGACCTCTACCTTCACACAAAACAAACACCTGATCACTACCTTCACACAGGACCGACACCTGATCTCAACCTTTACATAGGACGGACACCAGATCTCAACCTTCACACAGGACAGACACCTGATCTCTACATTCACGCAGGACGAACACCTGATCTCTACCTTCACACAGGACGGACACTTGATCTCTACCTTCACACAGGACGGACACCTGATCTCTACCTTCACACAGGACCGACACCTGATCTCTACATTCACGCAGAACGAACACCTGATCTCTACCTTCACACAGGGCGGACACTTGACCACTACCTTCACACAGGACGAACACCTGATCTCTACCTTCACACAGGACGGACACTTGATCTCTACCTTCACACAGGACGGACACTTGATCTCTACCTTCACACAGGACGGACACTTGATCTCTACGTTCACACAGGACGGACACTTGACCACAACCTTCACACAGGGCGGACACCTGATGTGTACGATTACAGCCAAGTCACCGAGCCCGATTTATATAGTCGCCTCTAATCAATAATGTGGGCATGAGGTCCACTGGGTGTAAGATTTGTTACCTGTATTCTATCTTCAGGTAGACTAGTCTTCATGGCTAGAACCTCCCTGGTCTGTACATCGGGATAGTGGGCATCCTTGAACGCCTTCTCCAGCTCCTCCAGCTGATAACTGGTGAAGATTGTCCTGAAATTACATATATTTCAGATGATTAATATGCATCGTATGTCACATGTTCCCAAGGCAAGGGAGACAACTGACTATATAAGTCTAGTTTCCACCCTTGCCGAACGAGGCCGGAATTATGGAGTTATATTTTGGCTGGACTAACGAGTACATGCATAGTCCAATGAAAATCGCGAAACTAAATCGACATCCGGTCCGTAAACTGCCGTGGAGATTTCGGTCGATTGCAGGATTTGCAAAGCATGTGTACCGTCAACGACCGTCAACAGAAATTTTCCAAATCTTTTCATTTTTTTAATCATGGTGTTCACGTGATTTGATGCACTTCGCAAAGTAAGACCCGTTTTATTGCAATACAGATCTCGATTATCGATCAGATTTTTTTCATTGGCGCCGCCATTGTGTTTGAAGTTAATGCAAGTGATATGATAGGGGTAAGCTGATAGGACAACACAACAGGAGGGACATAGAATGGACATTACTCGTAATATCCACTGCTGGCGCTACGATCGAGCCCAGAAATTCCAGCCTAGTTCGGTAAGGATGGATCATGGACATTTATAGTCAGTTAACTCCCTTGAGTCGGGAAGATGCGTGTGTCAGAATCCACTTTTGACGTACTTATGGACACCACCCAGCATCCACGGGATCACTTCATAATACAACCCCACACAAAGACGCGCACACCTACGCAAATACCCCCACACACACGAAATCGTATGCAGTTTTTAAAATACCAGTGAGTGCATGAGTATAGTTTTACGCCGCTTTTAGCAATATTCCAGCAATATCACGGCGGAGGAGACCAGAAACCGGCTTCACACATTGTATCGATGTGGGGAATCGACCTGGGCCATCGGCGTGACGAGCTAACGCTTTTACCACTGGGCTACCAAACCACCCGTTATTGAAATAACAACGGATGTAAGCGAGGTAGACATTTGTTGATTTTTTATTGGGTTTTCTTTGGCGGCCAACTGGTAATAAGTATGTTTGATGTAAATCTCACAAACACCTCTCAATTTGACTGCTATAATTAAATGGCGCTCCCATTAACACAAAGATTACGTGTCATGCCATGCACTAAATACACCTATAGATATCAATATAGATATCGCTTCAATATATATGGAGAAAATGTACGGTGAAGCCCCGCTAGGCTTGAAATGTGAATAAATATCCGGAATATTTGTAAACTTACATCGTAAGCCCCCAACTTCCAATATCACATATAGCTCAGTACCCTCTTGACACACTTTAAAACTATTCATGAGTATAGGTTATTATCCTCCCCCACGAAGTGGAAGGGGGATATAGGAATGGGTCCTGTCCGTCATGTTTCGTTTCCGGGGCAGAAAAACAACAACAACAACAAAAACTAAAAAATCATGAGATATATCTTTACCAAACATGGCACATAGATAGGTCTAGTGGCGAACTGGTGCCTTTTGATAATTCGGGATTTTCGAAAAATCTAAATTTTCGTTTTCATGGCAACGGCTTTGACTTCATCAACTTGAAATGCACACCAAATCGTGGAGCGTAGCCCCTTTAAGAGAGAATGAGAGGGATTTACGCCGCTTTCAACTAGTCTTTTAGTTATATCACGGCGCATCAGTTTAATCGGTGTGCGGAAAAATGAGGCCGCTGATAAATGTTCACTACTGGGTGAAACAATAACGGTATAGTGCTGACACACCAAGATCAGCGGATCCGGACACAGTTAAGGGACACAACTCTGCAAGAAAGCTCGAGCTCCTCTTTGATCAGTACGTTCCCCGTATCCCCACAGATTTAAAGTAAATTAGTTGGTATCGAGTTGAATGAGTTGTTTGCAATGACAAAAGCTATGTTTGGGGTAACAATGTTCGCCTCATTAAACGTGACATATAGAAAATACAAACTGTGAGTGTTCCAGAAAAACACTATATTGATAAACTTGTAACATGGACGTCGATCGTTCATTACGTACTTGATCAACGTTCAGGAAACTTGTTCCCCACAGCAAGAGACCGACAAATGTATCAACTCACATTACACTTCATCGACCCGTACATACAATTAAAAATACTACACTTAATACCATCAATTATCTCAATTAGCTAATGATGTATTTCTACCAACAATAGAACTATAAAGGGTTTTGAATAAACTAAATCGATTGTTTGAAGCAACTATGTAGGACAACGAGTGACATGAGACACTGTTTGTAATATGGTATGTAGTCTGAAATGTATTGGAATCAATACCTCAAAATAGAGGTATTCCGGCTTATGCGGGATAAAACAAAAAAAAATCATGATTTATTTTAACGTGCGTCTAAACCTGTACTGATTAAACTAAATTAGAGTTAGTTGCATTTCATGTGATTTTCAGCCGCTAAATAAAAGTGATCAAGCATTTTAAAATGAAACGAATGGTTCAACAGTGACGTCACTAATGACGTCATAGTGCATATTGCACTAAATTTGGGATCGTGAGGCTTCGTAAATTGATTTTCATTGTAATTTAAATAAACATCATATCATGTCAACAAAATAATTATCTTTCAACAAATTATTTTGCATTTTGAAATATAACTTCAAACATTAGCTAATCGGACCGAACGTTTATTAATAAACATACATCCTAACTATAGTTGGGATTACCGACAGCGACATATCGATGCTTTAACTAACATTTTCTCCAATAGGCATATCAAGCAGTTTTGATCAATTCACTTTGTATGGCAGCGTTGACAGTATTGGTGTCTGCATAGCATCAGAATGCTCTTGACGAAAGGGTGCAGAAGAGTATCTGTCGTCGACGCAAACATACAGAAAAGGAACTATTCAGTACGACTTTCACAGTGACAGGCACTAAAGTAGTCCTATCTCGATTAATAAACAACCTTCTCTCCTTTCGACAGTTGTGAAAGTTATTGCTCTCTGAACTGAGCACTAACATTTTGCTGCCCCAAGAGATATCTTAGCTATGTGACCTTATGTTGAAGAAGATGATAATAATATTAATAATACTAATAATCATCATCATCAATGATTGACTCCAAGGATTGTTCCCCCAACGAAGCAATTATCATACGGAAGATAACACTGTGGCAATTAAGTTGGTCAGCCATAAATAACTTATACTGAGGGGCAAAAGAAACTGTACTTCTCAGTAGATTTGATCATATGATTGCTTTCCGATTTAAATTCATATTCATATCTTAAATTTGCGATAAAAATTAAATAAAAAAACATTAATTGTATTGTCGCGTAGTCAGCACTCAGTCATCACTCAGTTTTTAACATGTTTTAAGTTAAAACTTTTCAAAAATTAAAAACAAAATCACATAATGCACAACTTCTGATGAGTATTTTAGACATGTTATCTTTGAAAATAATAAATCTGCTGTCTTCGGCACACATCTACAACAATTCCAACACGGTAGGGGTCATGTGGTTGCTGATAAATTTCTTAACCTAGTTTTCAATGAACAAATTTAGTTTTTCACAAAATTACCCAGCCACTGAATTCTTTTTAGATGAAGACTGAGTGATGGTTAAATGAGCATAATCAAAATTTAACAACAGCTCTTTCAATTTTCATTTACATTAAAAAAACAAAAACGGTGTACTTTCTTTTGTCCCAAGGTGTTTATTGGCCTTTAAAGTACAAGGACTAATCGAAATGTGAACTTACATAACATACGAACATGTCAGGACTACGAATACAGAGTTTAATACGGTTTCTAAAACAACCAGGAAGTAAATGTTATACGTCACACGAAAGCCATACCGAGATATTAGCGCGTTTCAATAAACACTTCAACACAATTACAAAGCTTAAAGTATCAATGTCACATTACTTCGTTGTAAAATAATGGACGTTTACCGGTAAGCCAATATCTATCTGTGGCGTATTCCATTCAAAACGTTATTTGAATTTTGGTCAGTTATGATTAAAATGTAATAATTGGTCCGTTACGGGAATTCGTTTGAAACCGAACACCCGTCCTGACACATTGGTAACTGTGAGTTCTGTCAATATGCTCCCATATTATTTCAAAAGGAAGTCGGGGTTGTCAACAACAGATAGCATTGCGCGGTCACGCAGAGTGTTCTATTTCAAGAAACTGAACTAAATAAATCTTTTCCGGCGCATGCATATCGTTACAAGCCGGATAATGCATTTTAGTCGTGTTTCCTTTTGAATGGGCACCGTGTGCTCTATTAATTATGATCATAACATGATACAACCGCACCTTAAACAGTCATAGCTCCCTGTCGACCATACTCATGATTTATTCACATTAATTGTGTAATCAATCCAGACATAGTCTTAATGTACATAGTTTGATATTACACAATTACTCTTAACATATCTTGATTAGTGTGTTCAGGGAAGTAAAGTATAGAGGTGCAGTAAGGGACAGGTAAAAGGTTCAGTCTAGTACAGGTAAAGTGCAGGTAAAGGGATGCAGTAAAGTGCAGGTAAAGGGATGCAGTAAGGGACAGGTAAAGGGATGCAGTAAAGTACAGATAAAGGGCGTAATAAAGTACAGGTAAAGAGATGCAGTAAAGTACAGGTAAACGTTGCAGTTAGGGACAGGTAAAAGGTTCAGTATAGTACAGGTAAAGGGCGTAGTAAAGTACAGGTAAAGAGATGCAGTAAAGTACAGGTAACGGGTGCAGTAAAGTACAGGTAAAGGGTGCAGTAGAGTACAGGTAAAAGGTTCAGTATAGTACAGGTAAAGGGATGCAGTATAGTACAGGTAAAGGGCTCAGTATAGTACAGGTAAAGGGCTCAGTAAAGTACAGGTAAAGAGATGCAGTAAAGTACAGGTAACGGGTGCAGTAAAGTACAGGTAAAGGGATGCAGTAAAGTACAGGTAATGGGATGCAGTTAAGTACAGGTAAAGGGTGCAGTAAAGTACAGGTAAAGGGATGCAGTAAAGTACAGGTAAAGGGATGCAGTTAAGTACAGGTAAAGGGTGCAGTAAAGTACAGGTAAAGGGTGCAGTAGAGTACAGGTAAAGGGATGCAGTAAAGTACAGGTAAAGGGATGCAGTAAAGTACAGGTAAAGGGTGCAGTAAACTACAGGCAAAGGGTGCAGTAAAGTACAGGTAAAGGGGTGCAGTAAAGTACAGGTAAAGGGATGCAGTAAAGTACAGGTAAAGGGATGCAGTAAAGTACAGGTAAAGGGTGCAGTAAAGTACAGGTAAAGGGATGCAGTAAAGTACAGGTAAAGGGATGCAGTAAAGTACAGGTAAAGGGATGCAGTAAAGTACAGGTAAAGGGTGCAGTAGAGTACAGGTAAAGGGTGCAGTCAAGTACAGGTAAAGGGTGCAGTCAAGTACAGGTAAAGGGTGCAGTAGAGTACAGGTAAAGGGTCGAAATAAAGCACAGGTAAAGGAATCAGTAAGCTAAAGGAATCAGTAAGCTACAGGTAAAGGGGTTCAGTAAAGTACTGGTAAAGGAATCAGTAAAGTACAGATAAAGGAATCAGTAAGGTACAGGTAAAGGAATCAGTAAAGTACAGGTAAAGGGTTTAGTAACCTACAGGTAAATGAGTACAGTAAAGTACAGGTAAAGGAATGAGTAAAGTACAGGTAAAGGAATCAGTAAAAAACAGGTAAAGGAATCAGTAAAGTACAGGTAAAGGAATCAGTAAAGTACAGGTAAAGGAATCAGTGAAGAACTGGTAAAGGAATCGGTAAGGAACAGGTAAAGAAATCAGTAAAGTACACGTAAAGGAATCAGTAAGGAACAGGTAAAAAAATCAGTAAAGCACAGGTTTACAGAATTACTGAAAGCAAGGATGATGCGAATAACTTGTTTTTCCTTACTTCACATCACTGATGAAGATGCACAACCGAAAGTTGGTTTGTTTAAGACAACCAAGAACTTATATGTTTTATGTTTCTTGAGTTAACTCATTTCTTTCAGTTCAAGAGAACAATTGACTTGCCTACAACAAGAGTTGTATAAATGGATTCTAAAATATGAGGGTGGTCGGGTTGCCTAGTGGTTAAAGCGTTCGCTCGTCACGCCGAAGACCCGGGTTCGATTCCCGACATGGGTACAATGTGTGAAGCCAATTTCTGGTGTCCCCCGCCGTGAAATTGCTGGAATATTACTAAAAGCGGCGTAATACCATACTCACTCACTCTAAAATATGATTATGGAAAGGCCGGCTTTTGTTGTTTTTATTTACCAGCTATGTACAATGTTTAATTGAACAACGAGATCACAAGATCATCGTACCGTTAAACCTTGAACAAATGACAAAGAGGATGTAACGAATTCCCCCAAAAATATTTTCAGGGTAAATGTTCTTCGTTTAACTTCCTCATTCCTGTTCAGTGAGGTGAGGTGAAATTGGGTTTTACGTCGCGTCCAAGATTATTGCACTTATGTGTGTGTGTGTGTGTGTGTGTGTGTGTGTGTGTGTGCTTGTACTAGTCCGGACTGAAGCCGATTTATAGTGCTAGCTCACTCAGATACCATGCCGCAGTTTTAACATGAATATCCCACTCAGACACAGTATACTGACTCCGAGCCGACCAGTCCTTGTTTTAGCCCCTTAATGCCGAGCGCCAGACAGGGTAACAACAAGTACCATCTTTTAACGTCTTTTGGTATGACGCGGCCGGGGATCGAACCCCGGACCTTCCACTCTCCGGGCGGACGCTCTACCATTAGACCACGGAGGCGGTCACCTGATCAGTGAATGATAACACACAACAGTGACACCTTTCTGCGTCAAGATCTGACATATCCATAGTAGATCGCAGCAGGTGAATTTCCACCCAATCTAAATGAACGATGCGTGGGTTCACGACTCAATCAGATATCAGCTTTCTAAAACGATTCTTTACGACCTCGATACAGAAATCGTACAGGGCGCTCCAAAACGACAAGATGTATATACAATCAACATCAGCCTTTTTTCTTGGCATTAGGAACTCTCCGATTCGTTTTCGAGATACAGAAATCGTACAGACAATTTAGAAGTCTCGATATTCACCTGCCACGACCTTCAAGGGGCTGTCGTAAGATCTTCATACTGAGAGGCATCGTATAGTAGTAAAAGATCAGATTTGAATGAAATCACAATTCTGAATCTGTATCACAATTTCATTTTGTCACCAGCTCCTTGGGCACGGAGCTTAATACATAAAAAAGATATAACGTCAAACCCAGAGAATAACCAGTCTCGATTTTCCGCCGAAACAGATAACAATGGCGTAAAAGGCAAAAAAGTGGTGAAAATTATGTGAACGGATCACTGAAAATCAGTCATGACGCCATGTGTTCGCGACATTCCACACATTTAAAAAAAGAGATTAAAAATAACAAATGGTTATATTGAATAATTTATAACTCACATGTTCAGTAATTTCAATTCATAAATAAACCATTTCGGCAAAATCATTAAACAACGTGAAAGGAATAATTTGAAAGAACCCCCTCTCGCTGTCTGAAAGATCACAGGGGCCCGTTATACAAGACGACCTTAGCGCTACGATTGTCGTAAGCCTATGTTAAGGTATGGGAGTTACAATCACCTGAGCGCTAAGATCGCTTTCTCCAACGGCACCCAGGCCCCGTGTAACATGCGTCATACATTATCAGGTATATTTGAGGCCGTGCGATAATAGGCACGTGTTAGAATCTGAAACAGCAAATATAGGAAGCACTCGATATTGATTAACTGGATAATGAAGATTCTAAATGTTGCTATTATATTATCCAATTACCTATTATGAGGATGCATTTATCAAAAGTGACAATGTGTAAAAAGATTGATGATTTGATGACTTGTTTCAATAACACGGTATCAGAAGTTGGACGAGCACCGTCTCTACCATCCTGATGAGGAATAGCCTTCCTGCAAACATTGTGTCTCACATTACTTCTTTTAGACTTGATTATGTTCTCTGGTTTATATGATTTTTGTGGCACTATTAAAATCTTCCTATACATGTTCATATACCTAATATATAGGTATATGTATAGAGCAAGACACGCTTACCCTTTTCGCGAACACCTGGTGTCATCACTGATTCTCAGTGATCCATTCATTTTTGTTCATCACTATTTTGCCTTTTTACGCTCAATGGAATCTCTTTCGACAGATAATCGAGACTTATTATTCTTTGACGTTAACTTTTTAACATGTAACAAATGTTATATTTGGGATAACACTTTGTTAGTAAAGTACAGATTCTTGTACTTTTTGGGGGGTCGAGTCCCGTCCGGGATTCGAACCCACACTTGCCAGAGTGAGGCACCTAATCGCCAGCACACAAAGTCAGCGATCTAACCCACTCAGCCACTATTGTATATTCGTTAACTTTTTACATTTTAAACATAAGAATGAACCGTTCAATCAATAATAGAGTGTTTTAAAACCTGAGCCATATTGTACCTTAATGTAAAATAGAGTATACGGAAATCAGAAAGGTTCTACCGCTGCCAGAAATAGTATTTTACTGCCAAGAAAATGCTTACTGTGTCAATAGTGGTAGAATTAATACATGATTCCTAATCGAAATATGATTATTTCTAACACATTAAATATATGCATGTTCTGTGTCGCATGTATGGTAGTTTGCCTCTTTGAATGTCTTACAAACAGACGCTTTGAAATGAGTTAACCGAGCCTTGAACGTGACTGTAATGGGAAACACATGTTCCTACTTGAAGTGGAAAATCGTTACACAGTTCACACGTCGTGAGTGACATCGTCCATCACGTCTGACGCAACCACCACAGGGCAACATCCGTCACTGCAGTTGACATCTGTTGACATGTCAATAATTTGTTGACGTGTTAACACCTCTAAAACAATACATATCGTTATTTCTGTCACTTAAAACAGAAACCGAATATTCATTTTGGCGTGTGACCAACAAGTGTTTTTTTTATTGTATCTGTCATGACGTAACTAAAGATAGACGCTGAGTATGATTCAAAATATGTTCTCTATTTCCGAGAATGCGATATAAACATCTGACAAAAGAGTCTACACCGATGTTTGAAAATTAAACAAACAAGAAATGGTCATTCGATGGTGATGTATTAGGTAGAGTATCATAGTTGTGTTTTGAACCTCAATTTGTAGTGTTTCGGCGCCTAGTAACGTTAGATAGCGTTTTTTTTAGTTACATCCAATTTTCAAGTCTTTGAAAGGCATTTAGAAGTGATGCTTTCTGATGACGGAGTAAACATATACTCCGAAACGTTGTGTTCCTCATATCAATGAAGTTGACATACATATATTCTCTTCCACAATGCTTTCTTATGAAGGAGTAAACATATACTCCGAAACGTTGTGTTCCTCATATCAATGAAGTTGACATACATATATTCTCTTCCACAATGCTTTCTGATGAAGGAGTAAACATATACTCCGAAACGTTGTGTTCCTCATATCAATGAAGTTGACATACATATATTCTCTTCCATAATGCTTTCTTATGAAGGAGTAAACATATACTCCGAAACGTTGTGTTCCTCATATCAATGAAGTTGACATACATATATTCTCTTCCACAATGCTTTCTTATGAAGGAGTAAACATATACTCCGAAACGTTGTGTTCCTCATATTAAAGAAGTTGACATACATATATTCTCTTCCACAATGCTTTTTGATGAAGGAGTAAACATATACTCCGAAACGTCGTGTTCCTCATATTAAAGAAGTTGACATACATATAGTCTCTTCCACAACTTTCAAGTGTATACTATCATTTGCCCGGTAGTGTATTTTTTACACGTAGACGTTCGAACACCAAACTTTCGGTCCTGTTTTTATCAACTAAAGGCGCTTGGAAAGAACGTGACATGATGTATGGTTGTTTTTTGTTTGAAATAATAGCGATGTAATGTTACATTTTAACATGTTTGTAAGTTACAATTACTATACTTTGTCCATCAACGCAAAACACTTCAATTGCTATATCTACAATGATAGCAAAATCAATGATTTCATAGATACGGCATTTATCTTTAATATCACATAAACGGAGCTGTATAGAAGGGATAATTGTTCCAACGCATTATCTTCTCATTCAGACAAAATCTATTCACAAACAAACTTTCTCTTCGTGTATTAAAAACGTGAATATTTTAGCAGTATCCAAATTCGTATTTCTCACTGATAAAAAAGGTATATTAAAATGGAAGTGACAAATTCAAGAACCAACACATACTGGTGTCAATACTGCTGAGAGCGGCGTTAAACAACAAACAAACAAAACAAAATATTCATCCCGTCTGTCAACCTGTTTATCGCTTTTGTCAATCTCAATGTATCTCAACAATACTTACTTGCCCCACCCAGGTATTGATAACTAGTTTGCAAAACAGCACTTGTATTCCGAAACGTACAGTACAGACGTACAGTAAACTACGGTTATAACGAACACGCTTATAACGAACTGACGGATATAACGAACTTACTTTTTTGGTCCCGACTATTTGCTGTAGTTATGCTGTATATATGCTTACAACGAACTACGGTTATAACGAACTAAAATTAGTAGTCCCTTTGAGTTCGTTATAACCGTACTTTACTGTACATGTAAATAGAAAAGTGGAAGTTGTTTGTTTGTTTGTTTGTTTGTTGTTTACACAACATTAAGCAATGTTCCAGCTGATTGACCGCGACCTGTAAGTAATTGCATCTGGACAAGACAATCCAGTGATTGATATTATGAACAACATTCCACACCATTAGGGTACGATGACATGCAATCAACTAAGTCATCGAACCAGAACACCCGATCGATTTGGTCGCTTCTAATGACCAGCAAATGTTTCTTGGGACCAATTCTAACCTGGAATCCAAGGGGTCGTGTAAAGGAACTGGTTGTCATTGGTAGACTTCGAGTCAATACGAATGACGTATTCGATATATATTGGTATAAATAAACATACGTTCAACATTTACGAGGAATACATTACGAGTCCTTTCAAAACACACCTAAGAGGACGAAGTTCATGATTTACAAAAACATACTGTCAACTGTATTATATGTGTGTGTTTAATTATTACCAACATATGAACGTATACATGTACATGAGAACGTTAATGATAACATCGGCAAACATAGTTATCTTTGTTCAGTAATAATCAGATTAATAAAAGCGTCAAAACCATTCCAGTATATATGAGAGCTCTCTGCTAAGATATCATGAGTGCACTGTACGACTAGGCCTGTGAAGATCCGGGTTAGAATAGGTCTTCAGGACCCCTTGCATGTCGTAAGAGACAACTAACGGGATCGGGTGGTCAGGCTCGCAAAATTGGTTGATGAATGTCATCGTCTCCCAATTGCGTGGATCGATGCTCATGATATCAATCACCGGATTGTCTGGTCCAGATTCGATTATTTACAGACCGCCGTCATATAGCTTGACTATTGCTCAGTGCGGCGTTAAAAAACAAACAAACAAACACTGTATGACTATGTCATAAGTATGTGTGGGTACAATGTGTGAAGCCCATTTCTGGTGTCCCCCGCCGTGATATTGCTGGAATATTGCTAAAAGCGGCGTAAAACCATACTCACTCACTCACTCATAAGCATGTGTTTATGAATCACCATTACATAGAAATGGCACCAGGTGTTTAAGAAAAGGTAACCGCACCCTGAGCCATTTATCAGCATGGTATCGGACTTCAAAACTCTGGAACGACGTTGACACTTAATGTGACCTTCTAAATATGCCATTAAACTGATTGTTTCTGCGAGATTGAAAACTCGATCAAGCATCACAAAAGTTATCAAAGCATACACTGTTGCAAGCTCTGTCATGGACACCCGCTGCTGTGTGTCAGTGACATTTAGAGCCACGCTTGTGGTCTGGAGTGCTGTCATACGTGATGATCTTTGGATGCAAATGTCAATTTAGCTTGGGAGACTTGTCATATTGAGAATGTCATTAAACGAAAACTATTGCCCGGATTTATATCTTGTGTCATATATAACATGACCTTGACCCTCACGCACAACCAGTGCTGGCCGGTCTGTTCCGGAAATACCTGGTGTCACAACGGTATGTTTCCCGAATAAATGCTTTAAAGTGTTGCCTCCACTTCTGAAACGACCATACATGTCCTTAAAAGTTGACTCAAGTCAGTATGCAGCAATAGAAAGATTGACAAGGGGTATTCAAACGGTTTGTCAGATTTTCAATGAAAATACACATAATTTTTGTTTGACACAAACTACGTCTAGACGAGAAATGGGCACGAAGACATTAATAATAGTGCCTCCTTAAGTTATTATCGGGTCATGTTAATTTAGATCAACCATTTCCAAACCCACTTCATTTGCAACTGAATTTGACAAGAGGTCCTCTAGAAGGGGCAATCATACTATTCCAAAATGGTTGTGTCTTGGGTCTGTTCTAGCAATTCATGATAAAACATGCCTCAATATCTTGAGTTTGTGCGATTTGAGGAGGTAGCAACACATTACAAGAACTGTCATTCAGGTCAACAAACCAATTTTGGACGTAGCCTTTTAAAACAGTTAATAAATCAGTGGAAATTCCTCCTCAGCAGGGAGACGACTGGAAGGAGGGAGACAAGATCGACTGGCCATTATCCAGGACAGCTGTACTTCACATACAACAGGCTTCTCTATATATAGACCAAATGGCTTCAAAAAACAGAATGGTTACATCTTTTTTCGCTAAGACCACTAATACATCGTCTTTACTACGCTGAGCCATTACGTGTTTTGTTTGCAGCTAGACGTTAACCTTTACATTCCTACTTAAAGGTGAGTGAGTGAGTGAGTGAGTGAGTGAGTGAGTGAGTGACAAATCTCAGCAATATCAGGGCGGGGGATCAGAAAGGGGCTTTAAAATTTGACGCACCAGTTAGAAAAATGATGTCCGATGCAATTCCCTATTTTGACTTCCTGTATTATTTTTCATGTAAACAGTTGACTTGCCTTTGCGTGTGTTTGTAACAGGTGGATACGGGCAGGATAGGTTCACCTTTTCGCGAACACCTGGTGTCATCACTATTTCATACTGGTTCATAAACACATGCTTTTGATATAGTCGGAATCGTACTATCGACTTTGCTTAATGCAGAGATTTCTATTCGATATGGTTAAAGTTTTGTCGCTTTATTTACACATTGTGTCCATATGGGAATCAAACCTGGACCTTCCGCGTGCGCGAACAAACGTTTTATCCACTAGTCTATCACACTGCCCCCGACCACAACACCATGTTCGCTTGTATAAAGCATCATAACGATCAGGTTACAGCTCATAATTTAATATACATTTACATTAAATTCATCAATAGCGTAGTTTTGTATAAATGAACACTTATTGTTTATTCAATAGCGTTATGCGGATTATATACACGACACATGTGTAATATACATACATGCATAATCTTGCAGCGGTTATTACGCTCTTGAAATGACATCATTTTACAATCGGTGTGTGGTTTGAATTCTAATCAAAGGGAATTTGCACTTAAATGACATCGTCAATTTTCAGCGGTCGCGTGGTAACATGATAATCAAGTCTTGTGACATGCACACATTGACAAATAAACTGCACTGGCATACATATCGCTTTGTAAGTTATTTTCCTATATTCTAAGTTTGGCATCGTGACGGGGTATCTAATAATTACAATTTTATATTAATATTGATTTTGACACATGCAGAACTGTGTTATTAGTTGTGACAATGGTGCAGACGGATATGTTCTCATCTATTAACGGCGGTGATCGACTTTGAAAGCATATGCCTTAGGTAATCAGAAAATATGCATTTTGTTAATTTGAAGGGGAAAATAGTCCTATCATAAAATATATTGTTTTACATGCAAGAACATGGTGTACAACATTACCTCCCATCTCTACAAAAACCATCGTCATGACAAAATTTCATATTCGCTCATGAAATACAATCTTTCATAAGCAATTGTATACTTGTATGTTGTATATTTCATAACTGTATATTGTATATTTCATAAGTGTATAATTGTATGTTGTATATTTCATAAGCAATTTCATTTAAAATCGTATTAAATTTCTACAAGTATTAACGCTTTCAATTTGCTTTTTAAAACATTCAAATTTTATATATCTATTTATACGATATTAATTACCACCAAGTAACGCAAGTGCATAATAATTCCAATCAATACATTTAATTCGCAAAAGCGAATTATTTTAATGAGGACGTACTGTGTTATCCCCTTATCTATTCTCTCAACATACAACACCAGAAGACCGTTCAATGTGTTTCTATGAAAGCCGCGTCAGTGTTTGTAAAATATCGAACAGGGTAATCATTATCTACAGGATGGCGTTAATTACCTAAAGTGTAAAACATACATGCAACACTAAAGTCATTAAGAACCAATCGCCTCATGTCCAAATACCATTCGAGTTAGTTTCAACGTTAACTATGTGAATATTTTTCACATTATAGGGGAAGCTTGACGTTTTGGGGCCAACTGCGTCAAAATTAAGACCACGAACCATTCCCCCGTACATTCAAATACTCACATGAAGAAATCTCGGCAAGCGCTTAAACTGGTGACGAGAAAATCGGATAATCAGCGAATTAATATCGATTATCCACAAAAGTGATCGATGTGGTTTTTGGTTAGATCACGTTACAGCATTCCCGCACATGGTTCTCTAGAGCAAGAGGAGAATAATTCAAGGTAATTCCAAAGTGAGGTATAAAATGTTCACATTCCTACAATTCGTTTGGAAAAGATTTAGGCAATTGAACATGTCTCGACATTTCACATGGAGCGAGATCTCCTAGTTAAATCTATTTGATATAAAATGCATATCTTGATTAGTCATTTGAATTATTTAATTATCTGCTATTAGCTGTATCATATATGGGTGAAGGAACGACGGTCGTTTATGGGGATAGTGTATTCGATTAAAGTAATTCAGCCAATTCAACGCATCGGACGTGAGAAGAAACTGAATATTTAATTTAAATAATGTTTTTCTTAAACGATGTGTATTATCGTTCGTTTACACGTAAAATTATGTTTGGTTCACTAATCAATATAATCGATAGGCAGAATTCAATTTACAGAGCGATGTTATGAAATGAATCAACGATAGTAGCTTCACAAATGGTGACATACATTTGAGCATTCATAATTCAGCTAATATATCGCTTTATATGGGCTAAAATTAACATTAACTGATTTCATAATTTGAAAATTAAGAAAATCAAGCACGAAGTTCTCTTTTATAATATATGCTCGTAAATATAAATTGCACAGTACAAGGTTCCTAATTTTCCTGAAACCATGCTTGTATATTAATTGTATTTATCAGAACATTTATGAGAGTTTCGGCCACATTACATAAACTATTTCATTAATATTTTGACAAAGATATTTTCACATTATGTTTAGACATTCAACCGTTCAGATGATATAATGAGAATTTCTACACAATTCTTCAACATCGCAACACTGACAACACGGCTTCCCTCAGTGCAATCAGCTAATTGAGGGGCAAATATCATATGAAAGTACCCAAACAAGACTGTTTACATTAAACCACTAAAGCTAGTTTGATATTGAAACGTTTGACGTTATTTGATGAGATAGCACATATATACAGTAATTAGCACCATATCATTTATTAATTGCCATTGACAGTGGTCCCGACGAGTAGAGGATAGAATTTCCTCGAATAATACCAGACTACTAAACAATGTCTCGCAACGTTTTCCATTTATTCAATCCAGTGTTAAACATTGCTTGCAAATATACATGGATCTAATTACACATTTGGGTAAATATGTGTGGTAAACACTCTGTTGCAACGAAGAGACAAACTACAATTGAATCCGCGAGTCAATAGATGTAACATGGTCATGGAATAAAATTATTTACCCGTGACAATCCAGTAAAAGTTTGTTGTTAGCCAATGTAGCACGATTTGGGAGTTTTGTATATCAGCCATTTATTTTCAAAATTTGAAGTTTAGTATAATTTTAACGCATTATAAATTGACGTTTGAATTATGTGAATTATTAAGGTTGATAAACGAGATTTCAGAACTAAATTAATGCTTCATGGATTCGTCTCAAATCATAGATTAATGTTTAAAAGTGATGAAATAATATTATTTTGATCACATTTCCTTTCAGAATAGTACGTCGGCTTTTCATCCACGACATACGTTTTGTATATAATATTTCTCTGTATCTGATAAAATTTCACAAATTTCTGTTCATTATACATAAATGTGCGCACAGAATCGTTCAATCATTTTAAAAACCTTTATCCGCATAATTCCATGAAAATAATATTCATGATGCATATCCATGCATAACGTGAATGTAATTACCAAATAAACAAACAAACAAAGACGATACATTCAACGCATTCGATTGAAAATGTGTTCAATTTCACAAACAATATATTCTATAAAACATCCCAAATTGGACTTTTACATATTTGATCCGATAATAAATGTGAAAACATTATCAATAAAAACCGGTTAATATTTATGAATATAAATGCATATTACCATTATATTAATCAAGCATGCTCAAAGTAAGTGAATTAAAGGTATCAATGAAATTAATCACTTGAAACCATACGCAACACACATTCGCACAGATGTAATCTAAACACACAACTCCAATCAGTCAGAGGGAACGACGGACCAGTCGGAATCGATTTTTGATCGATATAACACTTTGTTTAATGATTGCGGGATACACGCGTGAGAACAAAGGTTATTGAATGGTTATATTAGCAACGAGGCATTGTTCGTTATTACAAGTTGACTACACGTGAAACATGTCCATTGAGTAATTGGCAATCTTTCGTAGATCACGGCTAAAAAACATTAACAAGATTAATGAATTAACGATAGACAGTGATGAAGGTTAGCGGGAATTAATTGTTTTCTATAACGCTAACACAAATGATTTGGTCAGTTCAAACTAATCACACATTTAATGTGAAACGAGTTGCAATGTCTTTAATGAAATATTTCAAATTAGGTTTTCCTGGGATAAACTTCCAAACCACTGCCAAAGAGGAATGGGAAGAGATCATTCACCCTTGTATTATTCGGAGGGAAGGGGTATTTGGTACCCATATATACTCTGTATTGGTGCGGGTAATTTGCTGGTCTACAATTTACTCATCATGCAAAGTAAGGAAAAGATAAATATTGCAAGGGAACAACATAATATAATTTTCTAGTTTTAAGTGTATGGTGGGTCATAATATTATGGAATTTATAATGTTCGATTCGTAACTATATTTCTGATCGATATGGTTCAAGTCAGTGATTGAAGTAGCACTTTGCAATATATAAATATGAAATTATGAAATATGATTGATAGCAATAATACCTGTGTCGTCTTTTCTTCTTCTTTTTTTTTCCTGAAGGCTGAGAAAGGTGGAGTGCCTCAAATGTTGATTGTTGAGGCAATGCTTTTCTGTCTTCTAAGTCTGAAATCCAATGACATATTTCATTACCGAAAACCTCTCATATTGTGTTGGGAAAATAACTATAAATGACACATTTACCATTGAGAAAGTTTGAAAAGTTTGAAAAAATAAAGAGGATTATTCAAACAGAAATTGGTTTATATTTTTTACAGGGCGATGAAAGTCGACGAACATTACTTACCTGTTTTACCATATTCTCTATTATTGGCAGCCTGGAAAATGTTAAAGTTGAGAATAGTTTGTCCAGAGGTGGTCAGTGAGTCTATGAGAGGAGAGCCCCAGGGTGGGTAGGGATAGCCCCCATGGTGGGCCTGCCGTGAGGGGGGTGCCCCCAGGGAGAAGATGGACGCCCGGGGGTCGGGTAGGTGGCTTGACTTGTGGGTCAGGCTCAACTCACTGGGAGACCCGGAGTTCGGTGGTCTGTCCTGGTTTTGTCTCAGACCCAGCAAATCACGGATAGAAAAAGCTGTCTTCTTTCTGGGTTCCATGAAAAAAGAAGCTGAAGTGGATAGGGAAGCAAAAGTCCTGTTGTCCAAAGGTCCGTGCTCGTGCAGACTGGTCATCAGAGTTTGATGGGCTCCGCACTTCATCGTCTGGTCTATCAACGTCAAGAGATAGACGGCATCCGCTCGAGCAGACGACACCGCGATTGTCCGTCACACGCGAAACACAACTCACTCAGACGGAGCAGAGCCACATATTTTATCCCACGGTGTGAAAACAAGAACGTCTCTGGACAGATAAAACGGCAAAAGTATCCGCCCCTCCAGATCGCGAATATTGAACACTGTGTCATTCACCGTAATCGCCAATTGTCGGAACCCTTTCAATACAGCCATTGGTTAAATTTCTCGGCTCAACGATTCTTCAATATTGATGATTAAGTAGCTACGAGAACTAGGAGGCACAACTCCCCCTTATCTCGCCTCAAATCAGGCAAATATTAGGCGTATGCGATTAGCAAGGTATCGCCAATAAAACAAGATGTGTTGGAATTGGCCAGGGTATGATTGATAGCAGTAAAACGGGCTTAGACGGCGTGGTGGTAATTGTAGGATATTGATGAAGTGTTCCTGACCAATCAGGGTGTAATGGCATGAACTAACTAGCCAGGAGACGAATTTGAGAGAGACAACCAGTCTAACAGAATGCAAGTTATACGCCGTCAGCAAAGAAGGTATTAAAGATGAGAGCTATTAAAATGTAGCGTTGTGTGCTTAACACAACGCCTCAAATAACGGAGAATATATCAGGTAATCCTGGAAATGTTATAATTATTTCAGAGTGTCAAAACTAACCGCAATTTCCGTAGTGATGTACAGAAATATCTTGAGAGTAAACGAGTTACAAAGTTAGAGATTCTTTTCAAATCGCTCTGATACATTGAACAGATTTTCGAATACAATTTGAAACATTGTTTGAAGTGCAGAATAAAATGTATATTGTATGTGAATTACAAATGGATTTATTTAAATACAATTTGTTTTTATCGGGGTAGTGTTGTGCGTCAGAAATTGCACTACTGCAACTGTTAACGACCATGCGTGCAAACTAGCATATAATTTATTTGATAGTATTTACTTGAATAGAAGAACCACGTGGTTGCTCAAAATCAATGACGTTTCCATGCTCTGTTAGACTAACGTCTAGCCTCTGAAATGAAAATATTTTACAGAAAAAAACCCGTAAAATTATCTTAATACAAAACAAATAAAAAGGAGCCCAGTGACTCTTCATTTTCCATATGCCTGAAACTGCAGTAATCTAGACTTGCCCATTTTTATAGACCTGCATGGTCTGTATTGGATATATTTGTTTCAGGGTCTGTATGACAGACTAATGTTCTCTGAACTGATTTATGCAATGGCTTATACATGATCTTTATCACAATGAAATTAAAGTTGTAGAATTTGATTCAAATTCCGACTATTTCGTTGTGTGATAATGCTGCTAATTTAAAACAATTAATCGTAATCAACGGGCTTTCGTTGAAAATGGAAGATATTACTTTACTATTTCGGGGATTATCCAAATGCTGGATCCGCTTCCGCACTAATACAAACAATAAAGCCTAACCTACGATTCCGGGTTCGAGTTGGTCCCCAGCAACCCATGCATGTCCATTGAGGCTACTGATGGATCGGGTGGTCACGCTTACTGAGTTGTTTGTATATCATCGTTGCTTATCGGCATGGATCGTTGCTCATAATATTAATTAATGTTTAATTACAGGCTGCCGTCATATAGTTAGACCTAGGTGTGTGAAGCGATAAACAACATATAAACAAACAAGCAAAAAAATGACACCAGGTGTTCGCGAAACGGGCTCAATCAAAACAGTCACACACTTACGTCGTAACCTGATCGACAACTTTTGAACAAGATTCATAGGACGTATTTTGAAATCTTCGTAAAAAGTGGCAGTTATCAACCTCATTTCAACAAGACCGTCCCATCTCCACAAGAACCAATCAGCCCCGTGAAATTCTGAGTGTGTAGCAACCCATGCTTGTCGTAGGGGGCGACTAACTGGATCGGGTGGTCAGGCTCGCAAAATTAGTTGATGAATGACATCGTATCCCTATTGCGTAGATAGGTGCTCATGATATCAATCCCTGGATTGTCTTGTCCAGACTCGATTATTTTACTTACAGACTGCCGCCATATAATGTGACGTTAATCAACAAAACAGCAAACAAACAAACTAACATGGAACAACTGTGAATAAGTTTTTAGTTTTGACTGACGTGACATGTATAACTCCTGAAGTTCGGATATTTCATAAGTAGGTTGTTGTCAAATCTCGGGACACATTCCGGGTTCAATTCCCATAATGTGTGAAGCCTACATCTGATGTCCTCCCGCTATTGCTGGAATATTGCTAAAAGCCATTTGAAAATACACTGACTAACTATTCATATCCAATTTGCATATGTTGTCACGAATTTTAAACTAAGGTTCCAACGCAGGTTAAAAACGTCAGCGTTGAAAGACGATTCCATGTTCTATTTATGTTAAACTTAACCTAATTTATTATACAAGTGTGACACTTCTAAGACAGTGTTAAATAGGCGAGGTGAGGTGAAATTGGGTTTAACGTCGCGTCCAAGATTATTGCACTTTTATAGCGACGTGTGTATGTGTGTGTGTTTGGCTGCCTGTACTAGTCCGGACTGATGCCGATTTATGGTGCGAGCTCACTCAGATACCATGCCGCAGTTTTACATGAATACCCCACTCACACACAGTATACTAACTCCGAGCCGACCAGTCCTTGTTTTAGCCCCTTTATGCCGAGCGCCAGACAGGGTAACAACAAGTACCATCTTTTAACGTCTTTTGGTATGACGCGGTCGGGGATCGAACCCCGGACCTTCCGCTCTCCGGGCGGACGCTCTACCACTAGGCCACGGAAGCGGTCTGTTAAATAGGGATCAGAACACGAGCTACATTGGTAGCTCATGGCAATTCCTTTCTTTGTGTGACAATATTATATAATAATTACTTGTGCACATAGACGCGTGACTTATCAAATACAAGGCTATGTTAAAGTATTAGAGTTCCTCACGCCCACCGTTAAGAACGCTTTGTTCCAGAAACCATTCTGTGATGACAGAAGACGTATGTCAACATTATTAAACACTTTTTACCCTAAAGTAACGCACAAAAAGCAAGACCTCTTCGTTATGATTTCGAAAGACATTCTTCAAATGACAGTCTTCAAAGTTCAACTAAGTTCATGAACCAGAGCCCAAGTTGGTAGGTGACCTCCACCGCTATAATTTCTTGCTCCGATGACCCCCGGGGTTAAGTTGCTGCCAAGTCATCACTGGAGACGGCAGTCGACTGAAGTAGCCGGTTAACCCGGCTCCCGAAGCCGTAATGCGCAAACGAAGGCGCCAGAATTACCTATAATTAAATAAGCGGTGGCAATTTGACGAATTGTAAACAAGGAAATCCCAATCTAAATCCCATTCACTTCATTTTACACGATTTCGCAGATATTAAAATCGAATTTCATTTTCCAGGAAGACCCTATAATAACGAACGCACATTACCTTCGAGCGACACGAAAGGCCCTCGCGTGCAAGTCCAATGGGTCTAATGTAGTTTCGGCGCTACGAGATGGTCGCCTTTGTTTACCTAATCACAGAGATATACTTTTTCGGATTCCTTGGCAATTGATTCGGAATATTTTTTTCCCTCAATTGCTGGCCAATGTAATTGATTTCAATGTCCCGTGGACTCTGCAGAGAAACTTTCAGCCCGAGTAGAAGACTTAAAAGGATTCCTTCTCATGTGCGGCGACTTTTTAATCAAGATTGCTGAACTCTTGTCAAAGGCTGGGATTGTTGCCCCTGCGATTGTGAAGCTTATCAACGTGCTTTGTGTGGCCATAGTCTGCGAGATGATATAATTAACGCTCTATGACGAGTGGCTTATTAAGCTTCAACACAAGCAAAGCACGTTAGATACAGATTTGCCATCAGCCCTCTGTCTAAGCTAGGCTGCATAACCAATTGACTGATTTTCTTGTTATTGAGTTGAGATGGCGACACTTAATATCATTTATGTTGCAATTTTGGCTCAGAGGTGGTTCCATAAAAAATATTCACGCATGCTGAAATAGCTTTAAGCAGTGGGTACATTGATCGTTTAATTTTACTATTTCAGTAAGCCTGCGGTTCTTCTGGTTTCAACTTCATGAAATTGGATTGTGTATTCCCTTAGCATATCCAATGTTCACGAAACGCGACCCGTTCATCTTCCATTCTCCTCGTTGGTTAGTTACATAAAAATAATTTAAGTTAAATTCTGACAGGGCTTCAGTCGTGATGTGCAGAAGGAATCATTTGTCAATATTTAGGTGTTTCGGTTGTTTGTTGTCTGGAATAGTTCGTACTGTATGATAATTATCTGTTTTAGTATGGTTACAATGCTAGTATATTTATTATTTGTATATATCTATAATGCTTTTACATTATAATCTGAATAATTGTTTCTCGACCCTGGTGTAGTGAGATTTTACACACCGGAAAACGCGAGAACAATCGAGTCCGCATTGTGAATGTGTCGATCTATATACTTTCACATCTGTGTGTTTGAATGGGCATTATTTCCAGCAGCGTTGTATTGTACTTGAAGGTGACAAGTATGTCCGATGCAGTTCCCTATTTTGATTAGTACCATATGTTACATTTTTTGTTTTTTTTTTCATGTGAACACTTGACTTGCCTTTGCGCGTGTTTCTGATGACAGGATATGCTCACATTTTCTCAAACAAGTGGTATTAACGCTATTTTATAATGATTCAGAAACACATTCTTCTGGCATAGTCGAAATTGTGCAGCGGATTTCTTATGATTATGGAAATTGATTTGTGGTTTTTATTTATATTGACTCGGACCGCCTCCGTGGTCTTGTGGTAGAGCGTCCGCCCGGAGAGTGGAAGGTCCAGGGTTCCATCCCGGGCCGCGTCATACAAAAAGACGTTAAAAGATTGTACTTGTTGTTACCCTGTCTGGCGCTCGGCATTAAGGGGCTAAAACAAGGACTGGTCGGCACGGAGTCAGTATACTGTGTCTGAGTGGGGTATTTATGTTAAACTGCGGCATGGTATCTGCGCTAGCACTATAAATCGGCATCAGTCCGGACTAGTACAAGCAGCCACACACACACATGCACGTCGCTATATAAGTGCAATAATCTTGGACGCGACGTTAAACCCAATTTCACCTCACCTCACCTAATATTGACTCAATTCAGCTATTGTGTTTATTTGTTGTATTCAGCAATATATGATAGTTCCAATCAATAGTCAGTTATTGGGGCTACAAATGACATTCCGCAAATAAAAGCGACAATTTCTTTCCATATTCACAAGAATTCTCTGCTAATAAAGCAACAAAGCCCTTTCCATATCCAAAGGAAATCTCTGCATAAAGCAGAGTGGATTGTACAATTCCGACTTTATCATGAGCATGTGTTTATGAATTACTATCAAATAGTAATGACACCAGGTGTTTGCGAAACGTTGAGCGGCAAATCAATTGTTCATCTGAAAAAGAACACGGGCATTGGTACAAGTCAAAATAGGGAACTACATCGGACATCATTTTTGTCATTTGCGTCAAATTTGGAAACGCAGCCACACTTTTTGAGTGAGTAAGTGAGTATGGTTTTACGCCGCTTTTAGCAATATTCCAGCAATATCACGGCGGGGGACACGAGAAATGGGCTTCACACATTATACCCATGTCGGTAATCGAACCCAGGTCTTCGGCGTGACCAGCGAACGCTTTAACCACTAGGCTACCTGACAGCCCCTCTACTTTTTTAAAGCTTCACTGGCGCCTTGAATGTTGTAACCTTGAACAAACAACTTCTGAGCAAGAGTTGTATGGCGCTCTTTGAAATCTTTATATAAAGAGCATGCTCGATTGTATCTCAACAGTTTTTAAAAGAAAACACCAAAGGCTGGAGCTATAGCCGATAATACCAGGATCATGCGTTTTGATCTTTACAATCAATTAGAGATGATAGTTATTTGTTCACCTTAAAAGACACGGGAAAATATGGTGCACATCGAAATAGGGAATTGCATCGGTTATATAGTTTGTCACTGATGCATCAAATTTGGAAATGTCTTGCATAATCTTTTTGAAAGCTTTTGAGGTTGTGAAATTGGTTTTAACGTCGCGTCCAAGATTATTGCTCTTACATAGCGACGTGCATGTGTTTGCGTGGCTTTTGAAAGCTTTACTGAGGAAAATGCACAAGTAAGTTTTGTTAACATCTATAGCAGACAGAACGATGATTTGAGAGGAAATATACTACTCAAGAGAAGTTAAGAAACACCCGATTCTTTCCTATTACTGTAGCTAATCTTGATGCTCTTTAATTTCTTTTGAGGTTGTGAAATTGGTTTTAACGCCTCCTCCAAGATTATTGCACTTATATAGCGACGTGCATGTACGTGTGTGTGTTTCTATGGCTTGTACTAGTCCGGACTGATGCCGATTTATAGTGCTAGCTCACTCAGATACCATGCCGCAGTTTAACATGAATATCCCACTCACACACAGTATACTAACTCCGAGCCGATCACTCCTTGTTTTAGCCCCTTAATGCCGAGCGCCAGACAGGGTAACAACAAGTACCATCTTTTAACGTCTTTTGGCATGACGCGGACGGGGATCGAACCCCGGACCTTCCGCTCTCCGGGTGGACGCTCTACCCCTAGACCACGGAGTCGGTCGTAACTTCTTTTGAATAGTATGTACCACACAATAAGGTTTCAACTTAGAGGTCTTCGCTGGCTTTAATGCCTGCATTTAACGGGATAAGATCGCCTTGTGCAACAGACCCTGGCCACTACTGTCAATTAATTGGTCTGCGAGGTCCAAACGGCGAGAGGAGAACAGCCGATCCGCCCACGTTGATGGCGGGTGACTGACATGCTGTCATGGTGCTGTCATGGGACTTGTCATGAGACATTATATGACACCTGAGCCAGGCTGAATCCTACGATAAATGTGTGGACAGACGAATTATCGTATGTAGGAAGGAGACAATGGCGCTGAAACAATGACTTGGTCGTATTCATCTTTCTAAGTAAACTATAATGCCGCATTGCTTATGAATGTAAATGGCTACATTTTGTATATAGGATACAGCATTGGATGACATTAATATATCAGCCCATCTAATGTCGGGAAGAGTGTTTTTTGTGGCATATATTTATATCTTAGTTGTTGGTAAACTTTACAAGCAAGAACAAAATGATATTCATCTTCAACAATATTTTGTTTACAAACAAAACACAGTCTATGATGTTTTGATTCATTTTAATATCGCCCAGTCTCAATTCGAAGCTCCTGAGTTTAAGCCAAAATTATTTTGAAGGATGAATATATAATTGATTTGAACTCAATTACGCAGCTGCATGTCGAGTTTGCTCATTTGAGGATTTTAATCCTAGAATTATTATAGATTCAGACATGAAGTTATTAATATTATGTTCCTGTTGCCAAACATAGCCAAAGAAGAAATAACTAAGATGTGTTATTGATGCCCAAATAATCTTCCTATAAAAAAAATATATAATACAGTAAACTACGGTTATAACGAACTCAAAGGGACTACTAATGTTAGTTCGTTATAACCGTAGTTCGTTATAAGCACATATACAGCATAACTACAGCAAATAGTCGGGACCAAAAAAGTAAGTTCGCTATATCCGCCAGTTCGTTATAAGCGTGTTCGTTATAACCGTAGTTTACTGTAGCTTCATAAATTGTAACATTTCTTTTCCAATCTAGATTCTGGCGTATCGGCTATCCTGAACCAATATTTTATCACACTTTTGAAACATATCACGCAGGGTAGCTTCCACTTTCACCTCCGACGACATGTTAACGTTTGGATGATGATTGCTTTACAAACAAGAATCTCTTGCAAGCAAGTATTTGTATAGTTTCTATTCCTTCCTAAATATCAACACCCCACACATAACTATTTCTTGTTTGTTTAATGTATAGCAACCATCAAACATAGGATCAGCTTTAGTAAATCAGTTATAAAGTCGACATTTTACAGTATTGATATTACAAGGTAGTATGGATATTACAAGGAAGTATTAATATTTCACTGTTGTATTTGTAATACAGGGTAGTATTGAAATTCCATGCTTGTATTGAAATACTGCAGTATACTGGGTCTGAGTGGGTATTCACGTTAAAGTGGTCCAGCACTATAAACCCGGCATTACATTAGTCGGAACTGCTACAAGCAACCGCACACGCACGCACGCGCACACACACACACATACAAACACACACATACACACACATGTACAAGTGCAATAATCTTTGACGCGAAGTTATACCCTATTTCACCTCACCTTTAACTCTTGATTGAAAAGGCGCCCCGATTCGCTGTGCAGAGATGCATCCCTTGGACACGCCACAAACCTATTATTGTGGGTTCGAGTCCCGGTTCGCCCCGATTATGTTTCTAGGTTTGTGAGCACTATACCCGTGCTCGTTGATTTCACCGAAGTGGTAAACGTCTAAGACCTGCATCACTTCGGGCATTCCTTCAACATTAAGCTCACACGCCCCGATATAACTGAAATACTGTTAAAAGCGGAGTTAAACCCAACTCACTCATTCACTCACTTGATTGAATAAATGCTTGCCAGTAGATTGTACGATTCCGACTATATCATGTGATTATGAACACTATCAAACAGTGATGATCCCAGGTGTTCGCAAAAAGGTATCCATCGGTGTCACCCGTCACAAACACATGCAAAGGCAAGTCAACTGTTAACCTGAAAAAAAACCATATGGTACAAGTGAAAATAGGGAATTGCATCGGACATCATTGTTAGCACTGAAAGCGTCAAATTTGGAAATTTGTCTACCATAAAATGTTTTGAAAGCTCTACTGACGCCTCGAATGTTGTAACCTTAATTTGCTCGACTGTGCCTCAAAAGTTGTGAAATGTAGACACCAAGGGCTGGAGCTGCAGGAATATTGCTCGACAAAAAGGGGAAGTTGCCTATTGGAAAGTCAACCCCTCTTGTCATACAGTCTTGTGTCTTGTGTCATCAGTGTCATTGAATCCCTATCAAATAGTAATGACACCAGGTGTTCGCAAAAAGACGAGCGTATCCTGTCCCTCCGGTTGCACCCGTCACAACAAACACATGATAAGGCAAGTCAATTGTTCACCTGAAAAGAAAAAGGGTACAAATTTTTTTTTAAAAATCTTTTTATTAAAACTATATTCTGGTTGTTCAATGTAGATGTTAGTTTCACGTCTATATTGTTGTATATGGTGACCGTTTCCAGCCCGGAATCCGTCACAAGCGCATCAAGTTTTCACCTGCAAAATCACTGGTGCATATTGTTCAACTCAAAATAGGGAATTGTATTTTTGTCACTGACTAATGATTTGCTTCACATTTTAAACCCAACTCACCTACCAGTTTAAAGTAAGAAATGGGTTACGTTAGAAAATAGACGATTACAAATTCTAAAAAGTGTATGCCTTTGTGAAACTCCCAGATGAAGCAATATTGACCTTTACAGGTTTAATGAGCTTTTAATGAAAGTAAAATGGACAAAATAAATCATAAAATGGAGTTTAGATGGAGTCGACACTTGGCGTGTAACCTATAGGATCGCAGAATAGAGGAATCGCGTGGTGAAGACGCGGTAATAATTATACCTGGCGCCTCATTGTAATCACAGAGCCTACTGCGGCAATGGTCAAAATGACTAATGTAATCGAAGATGTGGACAGAGCTGTTCAAGTCAGCGTTGACAAATAGAAACCCATAGATTGTAATTCAGAAGCCTCACACATCACGATCTGTTGAAAACTGACAATGAGCAAGGCCATTCTGTCCAGACAGCTACTACACGTGCGTGTGGTCGAATTCGGTTGATCTTTATCTTGACGAATAGTTCATTGGTCTTCGTGGAAGCAACAGTGCGTTTCGGTGAAAAATGTTGGTGACCAACAGAAGTTTTGGTTTTGCCAAATCACTAAAATAGAAAATGACGTTTTTCTTCTTCAACGTCACACTCACCCAACTATATGATGTCCTTTAAATAATCGAGTCTGGACGAGGCAATCCCATGATTGACATCATGAACATGCAATGACGTCATAAGGAACTGGGATACGATGACATGCAATAAACCAAGTCACCAAGCCTGACAACCCATCAATTAAGTCGCTATTGAGATAAGGATCTTAACATTGTTAGTGCGTTCTATAAACGGCAAGACCTCGCTAATCCGGAAGCAAAGGCCTACAGTATCGTCCGGATTATTGAGGTTTCATTGTACAAAGAAATACAATTAAAACCAAGGTGCAAGTACGTGTAAGCTTTGAAACCATCTCCTACGGTACGCCATTAGTGCTTGACAAATATCTAAAGAAAGCCGTGGCGTTATTTCAGTACTGCGCAAATGCGTTGCGTTTCTTTTGAGTTTCAGTGGAACTTGATCTAGTAAACCTAGATGAGACATTATTGTATTACACACGGCCAGTCCTGACTGATGAGGCAAGAGAGTATCGCAGGTTTGCGTGATGAGCAAACATCAGTCAGTCTCTTCTGCAGCCAAGACATGCTAATAGGGACACAACTGCATTATCTAAAAGGGAAACTATACAATGTCCATCTAGGACTTTAACTCTTTCATCGTGTGGAAAACATAGGTTTTTTTCCCTGATAGTACAATCTGACGTTACAAAAATGCTTTATTCATTAAACGAGTATTATGTTAGCAATTATATATAGTGTTTTTTAACATTTCCATACAATTGTCATGACGGATCTTAAGAAGGAAATACCTATTGATTTATATATAAAACATTAAACGAAGACATCACTAGTTTCAGTTTACATATATTTTTTACACGAAAATGATTGGGCACAAATCACAACTTAGACGCACTCTTCATAATTGATACATGAAAATACAGAAAAATTAAGAAGGGAAACAGAGTAACGTATCTCAAACCGCTTCTAATGTCTATGTGTGTACCCTCTTAAATATGTTTTTGTTGACCTGACGAGGGAAAGCTGAATTACCAACGAGCATCAAGTCAGTAACGTGTATCTTACCTTTTCGCGAACACCTGGTGTCATCACTATTTGACAGAGATTCATAGACAGATCTTTATGATATGGTCGGAATCGTTAGTCGACATTGCTTTTGGCTGAGATTGTTATTGAATATGGAAAGGATTTTGTCGCTTTTATTTAAAAAAATATACAGTTTACTGGCTACTTTGAAAAATATTTGATTTAGATATCGTTTAAACCATCAATCATAACTTAAGGCGCTATCACCATGTCTATATTTTGCATTGTAACGTTAAATTTCTGATACCCTGTGAGAAATATCATGAACTGCAGATTTATCTGTAAAGTGGAGTTAATTCATGTAAATCGGGTTTTAATATTTTTTGGTTGAGCGAGTAGTGTATTCCACAATGTAATAGAGGGTGGCATTAAGGAGGATTCAAGGAGGCACGGGCGCCGCGATTCGTTGTGGAGAGTTACGTCCCTTGGGCATGCCAGAAACCTATGATTGTGGGTTCGAATCCCGGTTCGTCCCGATTATGTTTCTAGGTTTGTCAGCACCATACCCGTGCTCGTGGGTTTTAACCGAAGTGGTAAACGTCTGAGACCTGCATCACTTCGGGCTTTCCTTCAACATTAAGCTGACACGCCGTGATATAACTGGAATACTGTTAAAAGCGGCGTTAAACCCAACTCACTCACTATAAGAAAAACAATAGGTACATTAGGGTGGATCCATTCAAATATTCACAAATCTCCAATGACGTTTGTTCTGATTACAATGAAACCTCTTTAAACCATATTTAACCTCTTCACACCACGACTGGTTCTACAGCTGAGGTTGAAACCTCTTTAAAACTGTTCACACCACCTCTTCATAGCTGAGGTATATGAAAGCGACAAAACCTTTTCCGTTGTACGATTTCGACCGTATCATAAGTATGCGTTTATCAATCATTATCAAATATCACTGCGCAAACAGGTGAGCGTATCCTGCCCCACCGGTGGCACCCGTCACAAACACATGCAAAGGCGAATCAATTGTCAAACTGACAAACACGGGAACATATGGTGAAAGTCAAAATAGGGAATTGCATCGGGCATCATTTCTGTTACTCGTGCGTCAAATTTAGAAATCCCCCCCCCCCCCCCCCCCCCACACACACACACACATGTCTGCCGTAAAACGTTTTAGAAGCTTTAATGAGGCTTTGAATGTTGTAACCCTGATCAAACAATTTTGAACAAGAGTTGTATGAAATCTTCGTCGAAGAGCATGCTTGATTGTACCTAAAGAATTGTGAGACAACCAAAAGCTGGAGCTACAGGAATATCGCTCGACATACTGCATCTAATTTAACAAGATATTGGAATACATTATTCCTGATAAAAAAATAGTTTCAGATACAACTTTTGCCGATCCTTGCATTAAAATACTGTATAGTTATATCATCGGGTGTGTCTTTACCGAATCACCGGAAGATTCCAAGAAAACGAGTGTACAGCTGATTGCTGTGTCCGGCTTAGTTTACGAGAAAATACACAAGGTAATCTTAATCCCTGGATATAAAACAATCCCTAGCTGAACAAAAAATACAATTTATACGGTAAATCAACATGTGTGGTGATTTTTTATCTCAAATTTTGAATTTGTACTGACGAAGTTTCTCATCACCCCTTCGTTTGCTGAAGGGGCACGGTGTAATGTTTTTCTGCGCATAATATTCAAATTTCTTTTTTTCCAAAATATTAAACCCGCTAGAGGGGGGTGCGCATTATACATGGGTGCGCACTATACTCAAGAAAATACGGTAACCATTAGTTTTCTTGGAACTCTGTTGTCACATACCTACCTGTATCACGAACACCTGGTGTTTCATTTGCAACTGAAGTTTGATTTGAGCGTCGAGAACGTCACGAACCTGCAATCTCATTAAAATCAGATCTTAGTTGTCGCTATTGCTAAACAAAGATCTGAGGACACCCTATTACGGGTCACTTCAGACCGGCCTTGCGCGAATTTTGACCGACCAATGGAATGACCAATCAGGAGGAAGCTTTCTCGTGCTTTACGGCACTAAATTCAAATTGGCGACTACGCTTCGAAACATATTTTGACAAATTCTCTTGAAACCTGAACAAAAGGACATTCTGGAATGGCAAATATATGGTCTAGATTGTATGGACTCAGTCGTTAAACCCGTAACTATCGTTCGGAATAACACGTGTTAAAGTTTTCGAGGTTGCATTATTAGAAATCACATTCCGACTGTGACTTTCATGATCTGGTAAGCGACGCCTTGATTGGTCGGATGAAAGGTCGGATGAAAGGTCGTTCTGACATGACCCCTAGTGGGATGTCCTCAGATCTTTGTTTAGCGGTAGCGAAAACTAAGATCTGATTTTAAGGAGATTGCACGAATCTGTAGCTTCCAGTCTATCGCAACTGCTATTTAACAAATCTGTGTTTTCAGTTTACAAGCGTGAGATTTGTTCTTCAACACCTGCAATAACTAATTGACATAGAAATTAATTTCTTTAAGCTCAGCCCAACAGCTGTAACTGCCAGCTTAGACACGAGAGCGACATCATCCTTGCCACAGTGGCGTATAAACCGCGTCGTGCGACATCACACACAACCACCTTGAACGTGCCGAGTACCTCCAGGGTCTAATATCTTTGAAGAGAGGAGGTTCTTTTAGCTTGAAGGAACACGTCTCATAGTTACTGAGGACTATTTCCTTGCAACTGACGTTGACATGGCAGCGTGTAATATCAAGTTTAACGTCAACAGCCACGGAGTCCAGTTTTTCATGTACTAAATAGCTTCATCTCCCGAATTAAGGTTCCAATTTCAATCGCCGAATCAGTGTTCAAGTTGGTCTGTCAGCGGAATCTCTTCTTATAGAAGCTTGCCTCCGCAGAGACTTTTCCGGTTTTTCTCAATTGTGTGAATAATATTCTCATTTGTTATATTATCAATGTTCCATATTCCAGGCATCTGTTGGGGAATCTGAAAATGTCATATAAATAAATTTGAATTTACGGTAATATTTCATGGTGTTTTGGATAGAAAGGTTCTGGATTTGTGAAAATTACTTTATGGCATCGTTTGCAAGTTGTCACATGTATTTATGAAGATTGCAAAAGAAACTGCGTCTTACTAGCTCTACCGAATCGCAAATACTGGTCTTCATGGCGCCATTAGTTTGATTCGCCCGTGATTTTATGAACAGACCATAATGCTTTGTTGCTCATCTTTATCGATTTGTTTGAGGAGGAAACTGCCCGTTTAAGACATATGGTATTGTTCATGTATTCGGATATTCGGATAGTTGGGGATAGTGTTGGGGTTGATGATGTTGATGTTGTTAATGTTGTTGGTGTTGATGTGGATGTTGGTGTTGATGATGGTGTTGGTGTTGGTGTTGGTGTTGATGATGGTGTTGGTGCTGGTGTTGATGATGGTGTTTGGGTTGGCGTTGATGATGATGTTGGTGTTGATGATGGTGTTGGTGCTGGTGTTGGTGATGGTGATGGTGATGGTGTTGGTGTTGAAGATGGTGTTGGTGCTGGTGTTGATGATGGTGTCGGTGTTGGTGTTGGTGTTGATGATGGTGCTGGTGTTGGTGTTGGTGTTGGTGTTGGTGTTGCTGTTGCTGTTGGTGTTGATGATGGTGTTGGTGCTGGTGTTGATGATGGTGTTTGGGTTGGCGTTGATGATGGTGTTGGTGTTGATGATGGTGTTGGTGCTGGTGTTGATGATGGTGATGGTGTTGGTGTTGGTGCTGGTGTTGATGATGGTGATGGTGATGATGACGGTGTTGGTATTGATGATGGTGTTGGTGCTGGTGTTGATGATGGTGATGGTGTTGGTGTTGGTGTTGAAGATGGTGTTCATGATGGTTTATGTAATTATAGAAGTTCTAGTCCGAGGTTTTATCTGCCGCTGTATTCTTTGTGATCCTTTTGCTTACTTTAACGATTTATTTATAATTATCGCCATATAAAATTAAAATCTGGTCTACTATCCAGTGTACAATGTCTCCATCTAAGCCACCCTCGATTATCCAGTGTATCAGGTCTTCATCTAAGTAACCCTCGATTATCCAGTATATAATGTCTCCATCATATTCGCCCTCGATTATCCAGTGTATCATGCCTCCATCTAAGTCACCCTCGATTATCCAGTGTATCATGCCTCCATCTAAGTCACCCTCGATTATCCAGTGTATCATGTCTCCATCTAAGTCACCCTCGATTATCCTGTATATCATGCCTCCATCTAAGTCACCCTCGATTATCCAGTGTATCATGTTTCCATCTAAGTCACCCTCGATTATCCAGTATATCATGCCTCCATCTAAGTCACCCTTGATTATCCAGTGCATCATGCCTCCATCTAAGTCACCCTTGATTATCCAGTGCATCATGTCTCCATCTAAGTCACCCTTGATTATCCAGTGCACCATGTCTCCATCTAAGTCACCTCGATTATCCAGTGCATCATGTCTCCATCATAGTCACCCTCTATTGGTTGGCTTCATAATCACCAACATTGTAAACTCAAAAGACCTGCATCACTTCGAGCTTTCCTTCCACATCATGCTGAAATACTGCTGAAGGAGTTGACACGAGTATTTTAACCACGTATTCCTTCCATTTAACGACTCCCCCCTCCCCCAACCCCCCCACCTCCCTTCCTCCTCGCCTTTTCTCTGCCACAAAGCTCAGTGTTGTTGCTTGCGTGTCGTACCCTAGATCGTTGATTCGATTACCGACAGGCCGCCACCGTCTAACTGAAACTTTGCTCGACTTTAAACAACCACACACACAGAGAGAGAGAGGGAGGGAGGGGGGGGGGGGGGGGGGGGAGAGAGAGAAAGAGACAGATAGTGAGGAGGGAAGAGAATTTATGGATGTCAACTTCTTTATTATGAGGAAACACAACGATGTCTGTCACACCCCTTCTCTTTCTGCGTGTGCCTCTCTCTCTCAAGTCTTTGAATGTCATTTAGAAGTGATACACATAAGGAAGAGAATTTAGGGATGTCAACTTCCATTGTCTTTTGCTTATCACCTATCTGTTATCTGACACGGGGGAGGGGGGGGGGGGGGGGGGGAGAGTGAGAGAGAGAGAGAGAGAGAGAGAGAGAGAAGGAAAAGAATTTAGGGATGTCAACTTCCATTGTCTTTTGCTATTCACCTATCTGTTATCTGACACAGAGTGAGAGAGAGAGAGAGGAGAGAGAGAGAGAGAGAGAGAGAGAAAGAGAAAGAGAGAGAGAAGGAAAAGAATTCATGGATGTCAACATCTGTATATGCTTACTCCTTCATCAGGTGAATGAATGTTATGAGCCAGAGAGCATATATATGTACATGTAAAGACAAAAAAGTAATAAAATAACAAAGGGTGGAAACTAACAAGGGAGCCAACACATAACAGATAACTGCCGTTGATTTTAGTGCACTTTGCCTTCACTGTGAAAAATGCACCCTTACATTAATTGCGGACTAGTCCAAAGTATTTTGTATGTTAGTGTTACTTTACTCTCTGGTGACAAACCTGTTGTTGCTGAGTTGCCATACACAAGCTATTGTTATCTATATCTCATTTGCAGCCAGTGTGATAACCAATTATGTACAAGACTGAAACAACACGTTTTCAAATGAAATACAATAAGATTAACTGAACAAATTAGATTAACTATAAAATCCCAAAATTATATAAATATGGAAAATGTAAAGGAATGGTTATATAGTCTGATGATGGCTAACCCACAGTTGAGTTTCGGGATGGTACTGTTTCTAGAAGGCCGGCTGTACATATATAAGAGCGACGCGAAGGCGACACTAAGGCGGCACAAAGGCGATTCGAAGGCGACACTAAGGCGGCACAAAGGCGATTCGAAGGTGACACTAAGGCCGCACAAAGGTGATTCGAAGGCGACACTAAGGCGGCACAAAGGCGATTCGAAGGCTGCACAAAGGCGATTCGAAGGCGACACTAATGCGGCACAAAGGCGATTCGAAGGCGCCACTAATGCGGTGCTAAGGCGATTCGAAGGCGACACTAATGCGGTGCTAAGGCGATTCGAAGGCGACACTAAGGCGGCACAAAGGCGATTCGAAGGCGACACTAAGGCGGCACAAAGGCGATTCGAAGGCGATTCGAAGGCTGCACAAAGGCGATTCGAAGGCGACACTAATGCGGCACAAAGGCGATTCGAAGGCGCCACTAATGCGGTGCTAAGGCGATTCGAAGGCGACACTAATGCGGTGCTAAGGCGATTCGAAGGCGACACTAAGGCGGCACAAAGGCGATTCGAAGGCGACACTAAGGCGGCACAAAGGCGATTCGAAGGCGACGCTAAGGCGGCACAAAGGCGATTCGAAGGCGACACTAATGCGGTGCTAAGGCGGCACAAAGGTGATTGGAAGGCTACGCTAAGGCGGCACAAAGGCGATTCGAAGGCTGCACAAAGGCGATTCGAAGGCGACACTAAGGCGGCACAAAGGCGATTCGAAGGCGACGCTAAGGTGGCACAAAGGCGATTCGAATGGCGACACTAATGCGGCACAAAGGCGATTCGAAGGCGACACTAATGCGGTGCTAAGGCGTCACAAAGGTGATTGGAAGGCGGCGTTAAGGCGATTCGAAGGCGACACTAAGCTGGCACAAAGGCGATTCGAAACTTTTTACGACCTGACTTGCTCTTTATCCACTTGCAATGCAAAGCGCGGATCGGATACCTATCTAAAATACCGAATTCCAATTTCCAACGCTATTCTCATTCTGTGACGTGATTCTGGACATTCGTGATTGTATTAATCTATTGTAGGGCCTGTTACTGATTGCCGCTGTCACTTATTTGACCCATAACTGTATTGCCTCTTGTTGCTGTATTCCTAAACTGTGTATTTCAATATAATTTAGTTGATTAAATATTGATTTTCTGTGATCAGTTACTGATCCTTATTCTGTACATACCGGTTTCTTGGTTATCCTTTGTGTTTCAATTGGAAATCACACCATGTACCTACACTGTGTTGGATGTGTAATATCAGTGATGTGGTGGTAATAAATACGACAGTTTTGTAGAGCATGGTGGTCCAGGAAGAACTCAGAACTTCAGAAATGGAACATGATTCACCAACGTTCCATCTTAAGGATCTGACATTTTATTTGCTTGGAATGGGAGTCTCGATGGTGATAAAATATTCATCGACTTTTTAAACACTGGCAGTAGTGACAGACTATGTGGCATCACGTCACACTAAGCATCCTGGTTCGGTTCATGTGAGTTTAAAGTATGACTCCTCCATGGCTTACATTTTAATCTACATTTGGCACCGTTTGACGATATAAAGTCGATCAAACCAACGTAATTATGTGGATGTGCAAAATTGTTTGTTTGTTTTTTTTATCACATTATTGCTATATATTTTCATATAAATGTGATTTGAAAGTAATAACAGATACAAGAAGTAAGTGGGTGTGCTATTGTCTCCAAATTCAAGTATTATTATTATTATTATTATTATTATTATTATTATTATTATTTTCAAAAATTGACTTTTCAGAGTGTGAGTTCGAACCCGGGACGAGCTATCGCTTAAACTGCTTGGCTATCACGTCGCTCCAAATCACATCCCATGTATGTACCTGACAGAATTGACTTTGTGGCACCTGTTGATAGTTATATTGGCATAGAAACTTCTAATCGTGCTATCACGAATTAGCGTTTGTGTCTTAATAATAAAAGAATATGCCTTCAAAATGTTTGGGTGACATTGAATAAACAAAAGCTAACAAAACCTTTTCACAATCATAAGAAATCCTCTCATTAAAGAGCAGAATTCAGTGTACGATCCCGACTATAACATAACCATTTGTTTATGATTCACTATCAAATAGTGATTCCAGGTGTTCACGAAAAGATGAGCGTATCCTGTCACCCGTCACAAACCGGGCAAATGCAAGTCAATTGTTCACATGAAAAAACAAGGGAACGTATGAATTATATAAGTAGTTATATTTCTAATTTTACTTACATTGCGTTTGAAAGAAAAATTAAAAGAGAACGAAATGTGTCATGTATTGTTGGAGTGAGTGAGTGAGTTGGGTTTAACGTCGCTTTTAACAGTATTCAGGTCATATCACGGCGTGTCAGCTTAATGTGGGAGGAAAGCCCGAAGTAATGCAGGTCTCAGACTACTTCGGTGAAACCCACGATCACGGGTATGGTGCTGACAAACCTCGAAACATAATTGGGGCGAACCGGGATTCGAACCAACAATCATAGGTTTCTGGCGTGCCCAAGAGACGCAACTCTGCACAGCGAATAGCATCACCTTAGAAGACTGGGCCATCCGTGCCCCCACAATCTATTTGGAAAGTGTAAACATAAATGGATTACATACATCAAACCAACTTTTGACGAACGTGGACAAAGTTACATCTGCATTGCTTTCACACAAAAATTCAAACATCCTACTTATCTAAATGATTTAGTCCAGGAAATATGATATGCTATTAACCGCCAGTGTTGGATAAGCGCAAGAGATGTCTTCAAAAAGCATAATGTGTAGTTTATTAAAAACTGATAGTCCAAATTTTGAATATTACCTAAACGTACTGCCGGAAAACGTTTAGCGAGTCTTGCGTAGGTTTAGAACTAATCTACCAATTGAAACTGGAAGATGGAGAAAAATACCTTTAACCGAAAGAAATGAAAGGAGATGAATTACGTTATTTGTTTATTTGAAAACGAACAAAATATTTTTACACAGATTTCATACATTGCACTCAAAATGTGGACCAGTCAAACCAGTGATTGATATCATGAGCACGATGGCATGTTATAAACCAAGTCAACGAGCCTCACTAACCGATACATTAAGTCGCCTTGTGAGAAAAGAACTGGGGACCAATTCTTACCCTGATTCCCTCTGGGAGGACTGAGTGAATGTTTTATTGCACTGTAGGAACAATATGGGGATGCGTGGTCGGCTCAGCGTTATTATTTCTTTGTAGAAATATAATTTGCCGATGATGTTTAACGATGCTGAGAGTATATATAGACCTCAACAACTGACAGATATATTGAGTGAAATGTGTAACAGATTTGCAATAGACGAAGATGATGGTGTTTTGCAGAAGGGGTGGGTTGAAATACAATATTAAAATAATGCTATATAAAAGATAAGTTTTAAGATGCCACGTAGAGGCTGTCACATAGAATCAATATCTCGGTGTTTATTTTTCTACCATTGTTTCATAGAGTCGAAGTCACATTTATCCCAACCGACATGTCTTTTATGATAAACTGGTAGATATGAACAAGTTGCACACTAAAAAAGGTTTTGAGAGACTAAAGTACTTTAAGTCACGTTCTTGTGTTATTTTTTATTTTCAATCGATAACCTCAAATACCTTCAAGATGTAAAGAGAAATTTTAGAATGAAAAACGTCCTGAATAGTGTAATAAAAATACGTCTGAACATTGGTGCCTTTCTTCATCTTGGTTTTAGTGTTATTCTCATAATGTATGCATTAATATTCAAGTTATATTTACATTTAGGTATGCTGATCTGTTTCGGCGGATAATTGAGACTGGTTATTCTCTTGCCTTGACTTTCAGTATTTTGTAAAGAATGTTTAAGAAAAGTCGCATATCTAGAATTTTAGTCTTGCACAATGACCGAGGATCATCAATCAAAACCAGTTCTAGTCTAGATGTAAAAAATGTCCAGCAAGCTATATTCCACATCCACATATACGAATCAGCCTTAGAAAAAAATTAAAAAGGGAAATTTGTTTTGTAATAAAAAAAACATCTTTGAGTATGTGTTGGTCTGGTAAACGTGGTTCTCGTGCATACCATGCATATGTAGTTTGAATGTGAATGTGCCCGATAGTCTACATTTCCGAAAGAAACCACAAACCAGGCCAGTCATTTAACTTGCGGAATATTATTTTTGAATAGATAAATTACATATTTTAAAGAAACACGGTATAATTTGACATTACACAACATTTGTTTCATAAATAGTATGTTCGTATTAGTGTAAATAATTTTAACAAACGGTATATACAATAAACAAACAATATCTACATTTAGCGACAAGAATATACGCCAGGGAATAACAAGTCTCGATTATCCGTCGAAACAGTTTGCGGTGTTAGTAACTGGCAAAATAATTATGAATATTATATGAATGGATCACTGAAAATCATTGATAATACCAGGTGTTCGCGAAAGCGGTAAGCATGTCCTGTCCCTGATCGACCATAGTGAATAAATGGATCAACAAAAGTTGAATCCTAACTAAGAATACATGAAACAAAAGGTTTAAACGTAACCAATATTTATAGACACACAGCAGCATAAACGTGAAACAAACAATATCAACATTAAACAACCAGAATATAGTTTTATCTAAATAGATTGTACCCATGTTTTTTTCAGGCGGACAATTGACTTGCCTTTGCATGTGTTTGTGACGGGTGTCAACGGTGGGGCAGGATACGCCCACCTTTTGCGAACACATACTCCTGATATACTCGGAATAGTACAGTCCACTCTGTTTTGACAGATATTTCTTATGAATATTGAAAAAAATATTATGTATATTTGCATCAATGGGATCCTTATGCATTGATTTATATTGATCTGTGAGAATGCGAGATACCGTATGAACTCGTACCATTTCCCTATTTTCACATACAATTTTCAAATTATCATTCATACACAATACACTGACGTATTCATGGAATGATCACTTTAAATTATGTATTATTCACTATATCTAGAATTAGTATTCTTCTTGTGTGGACCACCTCCGTGGTCTAGTGGTAGAGAGTCCGCCTGGAGAGTGGAAGGTCCGGGGTTCCATACACGGCTGCATCATGCCAAAAGACATTAAAAGATGGTACTTGGTGTTAACCTGTCTGGTGCTAGGCATTGAGGGGCTAAAACAAGGACTGGTCGGCTCGGTGTCAGTATACTGTGTCTGAGTGTGGTATTCATGTTAAACTGCGTCACTATAAATCGGCATCAGTCTGGACAAGTACAAGCAGCCACACACACATGCATGCACGTCGCTATATAAGTGCAATAATCTTGGACGCGACGTTAAACCCAATTTCTTCTCACCCATTGCATCTAGTGTGTTATGTCTGATCACTGGCCAGATAATTCCGTGGAGTTTAATCAGATATTATATAAATCCCTGTAAGCTAACATATGAATGGCTCCTTATTGAACGGTAGAATATCTACATGTGAACGTTTTACATGTTATGCTCAGTCTGTTAAATTGGTATACTAACACATTTAAAAGTGATTTACTGACGATACTGATTTTAAAGTGATTATTTCAAAAATGATATAGTCGGAATCTTGCAGTCGGCTCTAAATTTGGCGGAGATTTCTTGTGATTGTGGAAATAGTTGTGTTGCTTTTAATAATTTAAATCCAAAAAACGTTTTCATTAAATGATATTAATGAGACCAAATACAACACCTGTAGTGCTTTTTTACACTGGAATTGATGCAGGTCTTATGCCGAAGTGACGCAGGTCTTATCCGTTACGATTGTTCGTGATTTTTTGTGAAACAACGATAACGGGTATGGTGCTGACCGACCAATATCAAGGGGCGGTCGGATAGCCTAGTGGTTAAAGCCTTCGCTCGCCACGCCGAAGACCCGGGTTCGATTCCCGACATGGGTACAATGTGTGAAGCCCTTTTCTGGTGTCACCTTCATGATATTTCTTGAATAGTGCTAAAAGCGGCGTAAAACCATACTCACTCACTCCCCAACCAATATCATAATCAGGGTGTATCTGTTATCTCGAGCTTCTGGCTCACCTAAGGGACGCAACTGCTGTGGGCGGCTGGAGGAGCCTTGCTCAGTTCTAATATAAAATATGTCTGCAGTGACAGACATGTTTTGTCAATATCAGCTTTTTATCCGTAAGATCGTGATCGCAATTACACTGACCCGTTTTGTTGAAAACAGTTAGAGTATTACAACTGACTAGAGTGAGAGGTATTCTTCAACAGATCTGTATATCTATTCTGTTGATGTTTATATTTGTATGTGTTTACTAAAATGATAAGAGTGCCACGACTTAATTCTCATTATAAATTCCCGAACTATCTCCTGTGAATATACATGTTATGGAAAACTTAAACATTTGAAAACCAGTCGTCGAAGTAGATTGCATACCGAAATTCGAGTGAGTGAGTGGTTTTACACTGCTTTTAGCAGTATTCCAGCAATATAACGGTAAGGGACACAAAAAATGGGCTTCACACGTTGTACCATGTGGGGAATCGAACCCGGGTCTTCGGCAAAACGAGCGAACACATTAACCACTTGGCTATCCCACCGTCCCTCGAACTTCAAGGTTGAAAACCAACGCTTTCAAACAGTTTAGGCAGACCACAATAACATTTTGAAAGATCATGTGATTGCACTGCGAATAATGTGAAATTTTAACTTCAGGTTTTGAAAAGATAAATTAGAAAAAAATGAATGTTTTGAATTAAGAACCATGGAAGTTTATGTACCGGTCAAATTTGACTTTAGTTGCGTAATTTTCTGTTTAATCCTGTATTTAATTCATAATTTTCGAAAAACAATTTTAGTGCAGGCCCTATAAATCTGACGGAAGTATGCGCATTTAAGTGATAGTTTGTATGTTTGTTTGTTTGTCTGTCTGTTGTTTAACGCCGCACTCAGCAATATTCCAGCTATATGACGGCGGTCTGTAAATAATCGAGTCTGGAAGAGACAATCCAGTGATTGATATCATGAGCATCGATCCACGCAATTGGGATCGATGACACGCATCAACCAAGTCAGTGAACCTGATCAGTGACTATCCGATCCCGTTAGTAGCCTCTTACGACAAGCATAGTCGCCTTTCATAGAAAGCATGGGCTGGTGAAGACCTATTCTACCCGGGATCTTCACGGGTCCCATTAAAGTCACTAGCATCTCCCACGATATAGTCATAAATGGTATAATGATATTTCAGTTATCTCAGGCTATCCTATTAATGGAGGTACATTTCTAGCAGCCCATTTCTTGTGTCCCCCGCCGTTATATTGCTGGAATATTGCTAAAAGCGGCGTGAAACCATACTCACTCACTCGTATTTCTAGGATTTAACTAAAGAGGTTATAACTAATATACAACTGGAACTGAGGTATGTATGTTTCGCTATTAGTAGTAAATATTCTTCACAGCATATTTATCCGGGCTGTATTTTGTGTGAGAAAAATCGAAATGTTGCAGATTGATGGCAGTCAGTGGAGAATAATTATTCTAATAACACTGTGGAAACGAGAAATGAGATATCACTCACTCACGCACACATGCACGCACGCACGCACTCACTCAACATGACTGTTCCCACGTGCGGTAATGAAATCACGGGTAAATCATACACGCTACAATGCCTTAACCATTAATTAGATACATTTATCAGTCGGTAACTAAAGGTCAAAAAACAAAATTCTAATAAATAAAAAAAATACATTTTGTAAATTTCATACGTCAACGCCAGAGAATAACCAGTCTCTATTATCCGCGTTAACAGATTCCTTTGGACGTAATAGGCAAAATAGTGGGAAAGTTTATATGAATGTATCACTAAAAAAAAGTGATGACACCAGGTGTTCGCGAAAAGGGTAAGCATGTCCTTCTCTACCGGTAGCACCCACCGCTCACACAATGTTCATTGATAAAGAAACAGCCAGTTTGTAAGGTTGTGAGAAAACTGCTTTGTGTGCGCGCGGTGTCACTACTCGCCCCTTTCCGTAACCTGCGGCTTGTCCCGGAATAAGACGAGTTGGTCACGAATGTTTTGAAAACATGTAGCACGATAGTGATTAAAATTAGAAAAACTATATCACTGACAACTACTCCTGTTTCATAAATAAATACTCATGCACTTCGTTAACAGTTATTTACTGTTTTTCTTTCCTTATTGTGAAAAATATGCGAGTACACAAGCATATAATTTTCAAAATTTTAAACCGGGTTCATCCACTAAGAATTAGGATATGTAGAAATGGTTGACATTTAAGCTATGAACACCGAACAATTTCTCAAGAATACTTTGTCAGATCCTGTTTTGTATTTTATATTTTATTTTTTTCAATCCGCCTAGTAGCGATAATTCTGTTTATTCGGCCATGAAAGGTAATGCATCATTAGGTAGTATTAGAAAAAAACCCATCTCAACGAGGAAATTATTTAGATGTGCTTATCTTTCGTCACGTGACTATAAACGGAGCACGCGCACCGGAAGTTGTCATTGTCACTATTGAATCACCTGATATCACATTAAAAAAATGTCATTGTCTATGTATATCATTAGATATCGGATTCAAATATACCACTGTCAGTAGACACATGTTGCATGTATATTCACTGAGCTTATATTCAATGGTGACGTTGTCAGGAGATATATTTTGACAGCGAAATTATAGAGAGACATTGCGATTGCACAGCTCTATAATTTTAGATTAGACATTTTATTTTCAGAAATTGTATTTGCCATTCTAAATGATTATGAGGAATATAATTAATAAAAAAAAATTACGGAATATAGTTTGATATTTTGGACAAGAGTAGGTCGTTGATTTTGATATCGCCAATCGTATAAACTACTGAAATTCGTTTATAATACGCCATATTCAACTCAAGTGAATGATCTTAGCACTTCAGTATTATTACCCCGGTTGGCGGATCAGCGTGCACTAGCTTTACATCCTCAGCTCCCCGGGGAGTATACCCCAAGCTGCTGTGAGGTGCCAGAAGGTTACAGTCACATTTCCATCTCATCCTACCGGATACCCTTTCCGTGTGATCTGTGTTGGAATTATTTTAGGGGGGCACAGTGGTATTAAACGCCACCATGAACGCTGCGTAGCATAGACGAGCTAGGATCAGAGGTAGATGAGGTGAGGGGAAATTGGGTTTAACGTAGCGTCCAAGATTATTGCACTTATATAGCGTGCATGTACGTGTTTGCGTGGCTGCTTGTACTAGTCCGGACTGATGCCGATTTATAGTGCTAGCTCACTGAGATACCATGTCGCAGTTTAACATGAATACCCCACTCAGACACAGTAGACTGACTCCGAGTAGACCAGTCCTTGTTTTAGCCCCTTAATGCCGAGCGCCAGACAGGGTAACAACAAGTACCATCTTTTAACGTCTTTTGGTATGACGCGGCCGGGGATCGAACCCCGGACCTTCCGCTCTCCGGGCGGACGCTCTACCACTAGACCACGGGGGCGGCCATCAGAGGTAGGAGTTCGAATCCGTGGTATGACGATGTTTGTTACCATACTCGCGACCGTGGTTTTCACAAACGTGTAAGAGTCTAAGAGCTGACATGACTGATATGACTGACAAACTGTTGGAAAATGCGCTAACCCTATATCACTTATTCGTGTATTTGCGTAAACGCTGTCACCTTTTGATCAGAGAAATAAAAGTGGCGTGCAAGTTCAAGCGTCAGTGCTACAAGTCGTAAGCCACAAGCATCATTCGTCGGGGGTAGTTTGACATAGGTATTTTACGAACGTTTCCTTCAATAACACATCGTCTCCATACATCAGCCGAACTAGGCGGGTGTTACATTCCATTCGTTACCACTCGTCCCTTTCCGTAACCTGCAAGAAGACTCGTCCCCATATCGATGAATGATCGTCAAAGAATCACTTAGAAATAATTTTTGAATTTACATATGTCTTGCATCTAAAAATATACCAAAGACCTGCTTGTACCGGAATAACACGAGTTGGTCACGAATGTGTTTTTCCGGGACAAGCCGAATAGCGACTCGTGCCCCGCTCATGGCCATTTTTGCGACCGGGTTCCGTCTCAGCGCAAACGGGCATACCTAAAACAATTGTCAACTCGTTGCGTAATGGTTCATTTACATTTCCCCATATATTATATATATTTCAGATGCAATTTAATGCACATCGGGACGTGCGGAATTATACAGTATGATTGAACACATTTAACTGTGTCTTTGGTATATTTTTAGATGCAAGACATATGCAAATTCAAAAATTATTTCTGAGTGATTATTTGACGAAGAACTTGAAATCATACGCGCATTCTGATTGGTTTGTCGTATTTTCGCACATAACATTCATCGATAGGGGGACGAGTCCATTCGTGACCAACTCGTGTTATTCCGGGACAAGCCGAATAGCGACTCGTGCCCATCTCGTGGCCATTTTTGCGACCGGGTTCCGTCTTAGCGCAAACAGGCATATATAAAACAATTGTCAACTCGTTGCGTAATGGTTCACGCATTTTCCCCATATATTATTTATATTTTAGATGCAATTTAAAGCACATCGGGACGTGCAGAATTATACAATATGATTGCATACATTAAACTGTGTCTTTGGTATATTTTTAGATGCAAGACATATGTAAAATCAAAAATTATTTCTGAGGGATTATTTGACGAAGAACTTGAAATCATACGCGCATTCTGATTGGTTTGTCGTATTTTCGCACATAACATTCATCGATAGGGGGACGAGTCTTCTTGCAGGTTACGGAAAGGGGCGAGTGTTGACGAATGGGACGAGTCTTCTTGCAGGTTACGGAAAGGGGCGAGTGGTGACGAATGCGGGTGTTAGACTAACATTTAACCTCTGAAAAGATTCTAGTGTATGGTTGGTTTTGTTAAATTGTCTTCTAATATATGATCAAAATGAACGGTGTGAAATTGAAGAAATCTAGACTTGCCAAAGAATTGGATATTTGTTTCAGGGATTGTGAGACTACACGATGTGTGGCTATATATTGTAACTTGCAATGACAATTATTTGTCAAAATTATTATCCCAGTTCGCCCGGTAAGCACCATACTTATGGGTTTCACCAGTGTTGTAAACGTCTCAAATCTTCATCGATTCGCGTTTTCATCCTCACCAAATTACTGAGATGTGCTTATCTTTCGTCACGTGACTATATACAGAGCACCCGCTCCAGAGGTTGTCATTTTCACGATGTATCACCTGATATCAAATTTAAGTTTTATACTTTATTTTTGTTTAACGCCGCACTCAGCAATATTCCAGCTATATGACGGCGGTCTGTAAATAATCGAGTCTGGTCTAGACAATCCGGTGATTGAAATCAGGAGCATCGATCAGGCAATCCGGTGATTGACATCATGAGCATCGATCCACGCAACTGGGGTACGATGACATGCATCAACCAGGTCAGTGAGCCTGATCACTCGATCCCGTTAGTCGCCGCTTACGACAAACATAGTTGTTTGTTACAGCAAACATGGGTTGCTGAAGACCTATTCTACCCAATATCTTCACGGATCTCGTACTTAGCATCAATGCGAACTTATTCATTATAGAGGTACTATGGCACACACGTCAATGACGTCATCGCCAGTCCCCGTTAGTCGCCTCTTACGACAAGCATGGGCTGCTGAAGACCAATTTTAACCCGGATCTTCACGGGTTCGGAATGGAAAAAATATCCATGATACGAGAACGGAAAGTTTACCTAACTACCACGTGTTTTATCATACAGGGAAAAAAACATCTGGCCGGGTTCCGGGCGTTTGGAGATAGGAGTGTCCCAGTAGGTTTTGAGCAGGAACACTCTTTCTCGGACAACTAGCAGCCATGAGATCTCTCAACATTCTCTCCGTTCTAGCACTGGCAGGTAACATCACACCAGTCAATATGTCACAGTGGTAATACGAACGTTATAAGATGAATTATGTTTTTCTTAAAACATTTTCAGATAAGGCTTGAGCAAAACCTGGAATGTGTGTCATGCTGTAGCTCAATAGTTTCAAATTTATATTAATTAATTTTTATATTATATCTGAGTCATGCCTGAAGGCGATGCGATATTACCGTCATTATGGTGAAGTCCGCATTGATGCTATGTGCGGGTAATTTATTAGCAAAATGGTCTGATTTGGAGTGTTTCTTGACACGTTTCGGGTAAAGATAAAGGTCAAGGTCACGGTTTGTTCACGTGTTTGGTTGCCAATAGTTACATGTGTCACTTGTGTTTGGTATAACGTCCCGCTAGTGACATCTTTGACAAATTTATCATTACGAATTCACAAGTTAAAAAGACGTTTGGTGAACTGCGTTTATGTCACATTGTTAAATGAATCTGTGCTGCTGATTTGATTAGTTGAAAAATTGGACCAGAGAACTCTTTTGCACTTTCCACTGCTTAAAATTACGTTTTCATATACATGTATCATATTTTTATCAATTACAAATTTGAAAAAAACATGGCAAAATGGGTGTAACGTTAATTTAATATCAATGTTGGTCAATATTCATCAGAATAATCTTGATTTCGTATAATTCCTCCACATTATGCAAGTCATAACCAAGCGAGTTCAGTTATCATACATTGTACCAAAAAGAATACTCAATAACACCCTCAATTTTGTATAAAAATAACATTTTTTTGTATCTGTTATTTCGATCTGTATTGTGTCCCCGGACAGTTTCAGTTGTGACGTCTGGCCAATCAGGTAGCTAGATTTTTACGAGTAATAATAATAATTTACTAGATTTACGTGTGATTGTTTAGGAGTAAATACAAAGCTTATATTAGACAACGCTAAATTAATAACTAGACTTATGTCAAATTTGAGGCAGCTAATTGTTTTAACATCTTTGTACATTAGTCTGTCGAACTTGACTCACTTGAAACATAATGTCATGGGGTGAGGTGAGGTGAGGTGAGGTGAAATGGGATTTAACGTCGCTTCCAAGATTATTGCACTTATATAGCGACGTACATGCACGTGTGTGTGTGTGTGTGTGTGTGTGTGTGTGTGTGTGTGTGTGTGTGTGTGTGTACTTGTTCTAGTCCGGACTGATGCGGATTTTACTGCTAGTCCACTGAGACACCATGCCGCGGTTTAACATGAATACCCCACTAGAACACTGTTTACTGACTCCAACCCAACCAGTCCTGTTAATGCCGAGCGCCAGACAGGGTAACAACAAGTGCCATCTTTTACCGTCTTTTGGTATGACGCAACCGGGGATCGAACCCCGGACCATCCGCCCTCCGGACTTGACCACGGAGGCGGTCAGTAAAGAAAGAAGGCAACAAATAACCATTTTCTTTGGCTGTAGGTCTGTCTGTAGGTACAATAACATGAGTGAGTGAGTGAGTTGGGTTTAACGCCGCTTTTAACAGTATTCCAGTTATATCGGGGCGTGTTAGCTTAATGTGGGAGGAAAGCCCGAAGTGATGCAGGTCGCAGACGTTTACCACTTCGGTGAAACCCACGAGCACGGGTATGGTGCTGACAAACCTAGAAACATAATCGGGGCGAACCGGGATTCGAACTCACAATCATAGGTTTCTGGCGTGCCAAAGGGACGTAGCTCTGCACAGCGAGTCGCGGCGCCTTAGACGACTGGGCCACCCGTGCCCCTACAATAATATGATATGAGGTGGGTGGGGTGGGGATGAAAATATAACAGTTCATTCATTGTGGGCTAGGGCTAGGACGGGTAACTTGGGTACCCGGGTCGGGTAGGTACTGAGTAGGACCCGGGTACCTACAGGACAACCCGGACCCTTGGTTAGTCACGTGATATATTGTTTAATGAAACAAATTATCTAAAACGCTATGGTCGCGGTATAAGTCACTAATGTTCCCATTTCTTTCTGACTTTTATATGTTTGAATAAAGATAAAACTTCAAGCAGTAAACTTCAGTGTATGCATGACCAGATCGTATATCACGTGTATCTAAATATATTTTGCCAGGGCTACGGTCAAACTTTTCCCAAACGGACAGTTTAACATCTACAGCGGGTACCCGGGTAGGGTCGGGAAATAGGGTGGTGGGTACCCGGGTAGTAAATTTGGACTCGTCCCAGCCCTATTTCGGACTTATCTTACTTGAAGATACTAAAATAATTGCTAGTCGAGGACTGCTGCAACTTCTACCCTGCATGTCGTAGAGGTAGTTAAAATGGATATCTGGTGATCTAAATGTCTACTGTATTTGAACAGGACATGGTTGAGCTAGTTTTGGCTAACCCTGGCTTGTTACCTGTTGTAATAATCAACATTTCCATGTCCGCATCCAGGCTCGATCAGCCTGCAAAGGCGGATATGAACTGACAGTGATATTCCTGATAATGGCGGTGTCTATCAAAGCATGTTGTGACGGTCGGTTCGACCCCGTGGTGTTTTCCAGAATAGTCCCGTCGTTAGTCATACAGACCCTGAAACAATATGTACAAAACAGCCCATGCAAGTCTGTAATAGTGGGCAAGTCTAGATTACTGCAGTTTCTGGATATGTTCATTTCCGAGGCTAGATGTTAGCCTATCCCGTTGTATACCCCACGTGTCGTTAGAGCCGATAATAATGAGTGAATATGGTTTTACGCCGCTTTTAGCAATATTCCAGCAATATCATGGCGGGGGACATGAGGATCGTCTGGTAACAAACTGGCTCACTGTGTCATTTTACTCCTCTTCATAATGTTCATTATTGTCGCCACTGGAAACCAATGCCTGGCATACCAAGGGGAACCAGGCTGTCTGGCTCAAAATCAATTATCTCCCCTTTCCTTAGCTTGAATCAAGCTCCTTCCCAGCGCGTGACACCTTCGTTACACCCTCGTATAGACAGTTCCGCAAACGGGCTATCGCTGTGAGGAGCTTGAGAACATCGCTCCTGGGCATTCGTTACCAACTCGTGTTATTCCGGGACAAGCCGAATAGCGACTCGTGCCCCTCTCGTGGCCATTTTTGCGACCGGGTCCCGTCTTAGCGCAAACAGGCATACCTAAAACAATTGTCAACTCGTTGCGTAATGGTTCACGCATTTTCCCCATATATTATTTATATTTTAGATGCAATTTAAAGCACATCGGGACGTGCAGAATTATACAGTATGATTGCATACATTAAACTGTGTCTTTGGTATATTTTTAGATGCAAGACATATGTAAAATCAAAAAAATTTTCTGAGGGATTCTTTGACGAAGAACTTGAAATCATACGCGCATTCTGATTGGTTTGTCGTATTTTCGCACATAACATTCATCGATAGGGGGACGAGTCTTCTTGCAGGTTACGGAAAGGGGCGAGTGGTGACGAATGCGCTCCTGGGCTCGAAAACCATCCACACACTGACTGCAATGCTCTTTCTCTTACAGCAAGCGCCTCTGCCATCAGCCGAAGGGAAACGTGTAGTACAGTAGCAGATTGTTCTGGGATTACCTCTTGTGGAACCGCAGGGTCTCTCATCTGTGACAACGGCCAGTGCACATGTACCAATGTCTGCGACCCGGACCAAGACCTCGGTAAGAAGCGAGTGAGGTGTTGTGCAGAGTTGCGTCCCTTGGCATGTCCGAAATCTATGCTCAAGGAATGAGTTCTGGATGCCCTATTAGCACCATGCCCATGCTAGTGGGTTTCACCGGAGTGGTAAACGTCTGAGACCTGCATCAATTGGGACTTTTATCCTTCATCGGTGGATTCCGTGTTCGAAGAGGTCCCGGGCAAAATTATTGTCCTACGATGCGGCTCAATTAATCGGGCAGTCGGAAAGGGTGACTTGCTACATTGCGTGTGACCGTAAACCGACTGTCTGGCCCAGACTCGATTATTTACAGGCTGCCGTAATATAGCTGGAATATTGGTGTTACATCACAAAACAGACGAAGTCAAATATGTCACAGGATACCTCAATTGATTAATAGAGTGAGTGAGTATGGTTTACGCCGCAAGCAATATTCCAGCAATATCACGGCAGGGGACACCAGAAATGGGCTTTACATATTGTACCAAGGTGGGGAATCGAACCCGGGCCTTCGACGTGAAGAGGAACGCTTTAACCACTAAGCTACCCCACCGCCCCATTAATTGATTGAGGGGATCGCAATGATGGGGACATGCTTCGAGGTAGTCATCGTGCGCGCCTTTCATGCGCTGCTTAATCCAAAAACAAAACTTACATTTTTGTGCTATTTTCAGAACCGGGTTTTATACCCATATGCCCTTGTTTCACGAGATACTTTCCATCAAAATGCTGTTAAAACACCGGTGATGTGTTTTAAAAGGAAATCCAATGTGGCGTTTGTAGGTCACGTGTCACATATCTTCTGGCCTTTAGGTATCGTCCAATGGCTTCCTTTAACTATACATGTCCAATCACTTCAATGAACAATCCAGGGCGGTGTATTAATGAGGTTCACTATATATACAAGACATGAACACGAACGTTGATACTGACTGCCCCAAATGCGGCACACAGATAGTTAATTTAGTAGCTCCAGTGTTTCCTAACTGTAGAGATAAAGATCAAAACAGACATATGTATGCTAACTGGTCATGAACCAGGTGTCTTCTTTGGCATGCATAACATGACAGATAATGTGTCATCGTTTTACTTAGAAGAGGATCCGGGGTAGAATAGGTCTTCAGCTGCAGCAACCCATGCTTGCCATAAAAGGCGACTATGCTTGTCGTAAAAGGCGACTAACGGGATCGGGTTGTCAGGCTCGCTGATTTGGTTGATACATGTCATCGATCCCAATTGCGTGGATCGATGCTCATGATATTAATCACTGGATTGTCTGGTCCAGACTCGATTATTTACAGACCGCCGTCATGTAGCTGGAATATTGCTGAGTGCGGCGTTAAACAACAAACAAACAAACAAACAAAGAAACTGAGTACAGAGTGAACTTGGTTCTATCGAACTCTGACAAATCGACATAACCGGGTAGAATCCTGTGTTATTGGTATTATTTGGTATAGGTTCCATTGCTAATTTCCATACTCTGGTTCCCTCAAACTTGAGGCTAGTCAGTGTAGTGTAATGTTCAGGGTGCCGTTGTACAACGCGATCTTAGCGCTTAGGTGATCGTCACTCCCACACCTTACCATAGACTTACGACAGTCTAAGCGCTTAGGTGATCGTCACTCCCACACCTTATCATAGACTTACGACAGTCTTAGCGCTTAGGTGATCGTCACTCCCACACCTTATCATAGACTTACGACAGTCTTAGCGCTTAGGTGATCGTCACTCCCACACCTTATCATAGACTTACGACAGTCTTAGCGCTTAGGTGATCGTCACTCCCACACCTTACCATAGACTTACGACAGTCTTAGCGCTTAGGTGATCGTCACTCCCACACCTTATCATCGACTTACGACAGTCTTAGCGCTTAGGTGATCGTCACTCCCACACCTTACCATAGACGTACGACAGTCTTAGCGCTAAGGTGATCGTCACTCCCACACCTTATCATAGACTTACGACAGTCTTAGCGCTTAGGTGATCGTCACTCCCACACCTTACCATAGACTTACGACAGTCTTAGCGCTTAGGTGATCGTCACTCCCACACCTTATCATAGACTTACGACAGTCTTAGCGCTTAGGTGATCGTCACTGCCACACCCTACCATAGACTTACGAGGTACAACGGTACCCAGGACTTTGAGTTGATGGTGTCGCTGTTAATGTTATAAATACGGTATGATGAAGCAATGACCGACATTTCTGACTATATGCCGCATCCTTAAAGGGGGACTCTCCTCCACGATCCGGTGGCAATCGGAGTCTAACGTTGTATTTAGTAACGTGTGTGTAATTGACTCGTTTTCTTTGAGTAATTGGAGCAATAATCAATTTCAAGATTGATACGTCATAAAGTTTCAGTTTACACACAAAGAGAATTGGTTTGGAAACACTTGAATCAAATTTGCTAACACTAACAATTAAAGCTCACTTTAATGATATTTTGTTTTGTTGTTTTCGCAGCCAAATGTTCCAATCGTAACCAATGCCTGGCCCGTTTCTTGGACGGGGATATTAGCTGCAATTGCGCTCGACCATGGCGATCCTTCCACTGTATTGACAATTACTGCCACTGTGGATACCCAACGTAAGTACGGTGCTCACATTATCGATCACTGGTTTGTTAGTCCCTGAATCCGCTCCAATAGTTTCGATTCGAATGACACGAACTAAATTGATACAGTGAACTACGGTTATGATGAACCCAAAGGGACCACTAATTTTAGTTCGTATAATAACCGTAGTTCGTTATAAGCATATAAACAACAAGTGGCTAAGAAATAAGTTCGTTATATCGGTCAGTTCGTTATAAGAGTGTTCGTTATAAACGTAGTTTACTTATTCCAGTATGATTACACTTGTGCGAGATAAATTCTGTGGGAAGAAGATCTAGAAGAAGATGGTATTGTCACTTCCTAATGGAAACTGTGAAAGCGAACTTGTCTGGGTTTTTTATTACAATAGAATTGAGACATGCCCTTGATAATCGAGGATGATGTAACGATAACAGGCTATGTTTTTGTTTCGCCTTTGTGTATGATGTTTCAAGGGTTGATAAAAGCATATTTTCTTCATTTCAGCTTCAGGAAATAGAATCCTACTCGCTGGGACTATATGATGTATGAGTAACAGTTTGTCGATAAATTAGTTTGTCCTACTCCTAGTTTTGTTTTTTATAGAATGGCGAGCAGTTAGTAGATTCTGCAACTGTTAACAGCTGTGCTGGAGTTGCCTCCCTTTAACCCGAAGTTACCAAGCTCCATCCCAGCGCGTGACGCCTTCGTTACACACTCGGTAACATCGCTGCCACCAGTCATTCGTCACAACTCGCCTCTTTCCGTAACCTGCAAGAAGACTCGTCCCCCTATCGAAGAATGTTATGTGCGAAAATACGACAAACCAATCAGAATGCGCGTATGATTTCAAGTTTTAAAATGGCCATGAGAGGGGCGCGACATTCGATCGTGGCCAACTCGTGTTATTCCGGGACAAGCCGAATAGCGATATTCTTGCAGGTTACGGAAAGAGGCGAGTTGTGCCGAAAAAGAGGGCCACGAGTCGCTATTCGGCTTGTCCCGGAATAACACGAGTTGGTCACGAATGTGCCACAAATGTGGGCGCGGCCATTACACGAATCTTGAAATTTGTCTTCTAACCCCAGATGTAGTAATGTTCATACTTTTGTTTTTATCTTTGGGAATGCAGTCATACTGAATTTTGAAAAGGTTTACGACTGACCATATTTCCCAGATGAATTTACCTTTCTGTTTGTTTGATCAGATTGGTTCGAGATTGCAGACGAACGGAAAATCAACAACCTTCCCACTTACATTCTTACTATATGCATTACATGACAGTTGTAATGAAACAGAAATTCAAATTGACAAACAAAGAAAATAGTTTAGCAGGGTAAGAGTATTCGGTGCCACGGCAGTCATCACTTCTTTGTAAACATAACGGTCAGTCGGTTGCGAGTTCAACTCCAAGCATGGTTGTGGCCACCTATCACAGTGGGGAGTTTTGACTGGTGGCAGCGATAGTATAGAGAGCTCCGCGAACGGGCTATCGCTGTGAGGAGCTTGCGTCTTCTTCGCGAAACGATCGCAGCCCTGAAAATATCGTAAAGTTATCGAAAGGAAAGCGTAGGGTATCGTAGCTTTTTTTCCGAAATCATCGTAGCCCTAAGATATCGTAAGATTGTCGTTAATCTAACGTAGCCCCCCAACCTGTCGTAAGTTTATTTTATCTTCATCCAAGATGGCGGCATACTTTACCATGGACATTTTTTCAAGGTGAATTGACGATGAAGATCGAGGATATTCTAACGACTTGGAGCTTTTTCCCCGCTATAGATGCAACTGGTACGCATATGTCTCGAAATATCTGCAAATATTTCCTCAACCATTAAACATTCACATAAATCGTTGACAGAACTTTTAGATAAAAGCGACAAAACCCTTTCCATAATCATAAATCTTGCTAACAGCAGTCGATTGTACGATTCCGACAACCACATTCATTAAGCAAAAACAAATAAAGTGCATTTTGTCCATTTGCCTGTATGTCATCCTTAAACATGTCACATCCACATTCATGATACTATGTATAGCAATAGATTACACTTTTTGTCAGAAATCTAAAGCCAAAGCTGCTGATAATACAAGAACGGCGTGCATTCCCACACAAACCAGGTCACAACAATACCAGAATTCGTGACAATCACATAATATAAATATCTAGCCGCGAGGCAAAAACGTCCGTGACCGGCTTACGAGCGTTTGAGATAGGACTGTTCGCAGTAAGTTCTGAGCAGGTAGACAATCCAGAAGCCATGAGATCTCTCAGCATTCTCTCTATTCTGGCATTGGCAGGTAATTTCACACTAGTTAATATATGTCACATCTGAAGTAAGAACTTTAAGAAATATATTATATTTTTCTTACAGCCACAGACAGCGACACTTAAAGATAGTACATTACTGTCATATCTATAATGTCTAAAAAGGAAAGTTATGTTTTTTACCAAATCTGAAACAATTTCGTTTTGCAACAGATAAAAGACTCATGAAAGTGTTCAAATGGTTTAATTTGACATACTGACTTCAGAAAATGCGTTATTTCATAAAAAAAAAACATGAACATGCCAAAATGTCAATTTACAAATCAATAGCGTGTGTCCACCTCTGGTTGCGATGCAAGCAACACATCTTCGTCTCATGGAATGGACCAGACGTCGCACAAAGTTGGATATCTGTCCATATCTGCTGGAGCATGTTTCGAAGTTCCTGGAGTGTCTGTGGAACACGTGGCTGACGTCGAAGGCGCTGATCCATCTCATCCCACATGTGCTCGATTGGTGAGAGATCAGGGGAGCGAGCCGGCCAGGGGATGACATTCACGTTGTTTTGTTGAAGGGAATCCTGAACAAGTCGAGCAATATAAGGCCGGGCGTTGTCATGTTGAAAGGCAATGCCTGGGCCATGACGATGAAAAAACAACAGGGCCGATGTTCTCATCGCGGTAGCGCTGTTCATTGAGATTTCCCTCTACCACTATCAAACGGGTCCTCTGTCTTGCTGTAATTCCACCCCATACCATAACACTGCCGCCCCCGAACCGATCTTCTTCCATGACACAATGATTGACGTAACGTTCACCTCGACGCCGGTGCACTCAAATCCGTCCACCGCTGTGGCTGAGGTGAAAACGAGACTCGTCAGTGAATAGAAGTTGTCCCCACTGCATGGCCGTCCAGCGTAGACGTTGTCTGCATCACTGTAGACGTGCTTGACGGTGGTTTCCTGTCAAAATGGGACGTCTGGCGGGTCTTCTGGCGACAATCCCTGCACATCTGAGGCGGCGACGTACGGTTTGTGAAGATATTCGTCGAAGGCCAGGGATGCTTCATGCAGTCACTGTCGCCGGCTGGAATCGATTTCGTAGGTGTGTTATTCGAATCCAGTTGTCTTGTCGATTATTGGTTACACGTGGCCTGCCACTCCGAGGATGGTCTCTGACTGCATTCGTCTGTTGCCAACGTTGCCATAAACACCAAATGGTGTTTATGGCAACGTTAAATTGTCTTGCAACATCACGTTGACTCGATCCTGCTTCAAGCATACCAATGGCTCGCCGACGCATATTTTAGGACAGGCGTGGCATTTCGTAATGTTGAATAATTGCGTAATTTTGTTGTTTTTCAGAGTGGTTATCAGCACCATGGTAAACAATGCATATGGAATCCCGTTAACGCACATGTTTTTATACCCATTCTTGGGTAATGAAATGCATGGGGCTAGCATAAAAGTCAACTTTTGCATAGAATGCATGCTTTTCTGTAGCAGTTGCGTTTTTGTGACTTGAATCCATACATCTACTACAAGATGAAAAACCAAACTTTACTTGTTTGAAAAATACACTAAAATATTGGTGTCACATGAACTTTTGTTGTTGAGTATATATTATGGTGATGAGGCCTGTGCATTGTGTGCTGCCATATTGGGTACATACAACGCAAATAGAGTTGTTCCACACATCTCGACACACAGGCCTATATGTACAACACATCTCGACACACTGGCCTATATGTACAACACATCTCGACACACTGGCCTATATGTACAACACATCTCGACACACAGGCCTATATGTACAACACATCTCGACACACCGGCCTATATGTACAACACATCTCGACACACTGGCCTATATGTACAACACATCTCGACACACTGGCCTATATGTACAACACATCTCGACACACTGGCCTATATGTACAACACATCTCGACACACTGGCCTATATGTACAACACATCTCGACACACAGGCCTATATGTACAACACATCTCGACACACTGGCCTATATGTACAACACATCTCGACACACTGGCCTATACGTACAACACATCTCGACACACAGGCCTATATGTACAACACATCTCGACACACTGGCCTATATGTACAACACATCTCGACACACTGGCCTATATGTAAAACACATCTCGACACACTGGCCTATAATTATGTACAACACATCTCGACACACTGGCCTATAATTATGTACAACACATCTCGACACACTGGCCTATATGTACAACACATCTCGACACACTGGCCTATATGTACAACACATCTCGACACACTGGCCTATATGTACAACACATCTCGACACACTGGCCTATATGTAAAACACATCTCGACACACTGGCCTATATGTACAACACATCTCGACACACAGGCCTATATGTAAAACACATCTCGACACACTGGCCTATATGTGCAACACATCTCGACACACTGGCCTCTATGTAAAACACATCTCGACACACAGGCCTATATGTACAACACATCTCGACACACTGGTCTATATGTACAACACATCTTGACACACTGACCTATATGTACAAAACATCTCGACACACTGGCCTATATGTAAAACACATCTCGACACACTGGCCTATATGAAGAACATATCTCGACACACTGGTCTATATGCACATCACATCTCGACAAACTGGCCTATATGTACAACACATCTCGACACACTGACCTATATGTACAACACATCTCGACCCACTGACCTATATGTACATCACATCTCGACACACTGGCCTATATGTACAACACATCTCGACACACTGGCCTATATGTACAACACATCTCGACACACTGGCCTATATGTACAACACATCTCGACACACTGGGCTATATGTACAACACATCTCGACACACTGGCCTATATGTACAACACATCTCGACACACTGGTATATATGTACAACACATCTCGACACACTGGCCTATATGTACAACACATCTCGACACACTGGCCTATATGTACAACACATCTCGACACACTGGTCTATATGTACAACACATCTCGACACACTGGCCTATATGTACAACACATCTCGACACACTGGCCTATATGTACAACACATCTCGACACACTGGTATATATGTACAACACATCTCGACACACTGGCCTATATGTACAACACATCTCGACCCACTGACCTATATGTACATCACATCTCGACACACTGGCCTATATGTACAACACATCTCGACACACTGGCCTATATGTACAACACATCTCGACACACTGGCCTATATGTACAACACATCTCGACACACTGGGCTATATGTACAACACATCTCGACACACTGGCCTATATGTACAACACATCTCGACACACTGGTATATATGTACAACACATCTCGACACACTGGCCTATATGTACAACACATCTCGACACACTGGCCTATATGTACAACACATCTCGACACACTGGTCTATATGTACAACACATCTCGACACACTGGCCTATATGTACAACACATCTCGACACACTGGTCTATATGTACAACACATCTCGACACACTGGCCTATATGTACAACACATCTCGACACACTGGTCTATATGTACAACACATCTCGACACACTGGCCTATATGTACAACACATCTCGACACACTGGTCTATATGTACAACACATCTCGACACACTGACCTATATGTACAACACATCTCGACACACTGGCCTTTATGTACAACACATCTCGACACACTGGCCTATATGTACAACACATCTCGACACACTGGCCTATATGTACAACACATCTCGACACTAGCGTGGTTCGATGTTCAATTGCAGCTACTTACATAATATCTACCGTGAAAATCCGGGTTAGAATAGGTCTTCAGCAATACATGCTTGTAAAAGGCGACCTTGCTTGTCGAAAGAGGCGACTAACGGGATCGGATGGTCAAGGCTCGCTGACTTGGCTCATAAATCCATCGTATCGTTTCCCAGGTGCGCCTTTAGCAAGCGTGAATCGTGTCAAACAGTGTCTATTTACAGCAGGCGTGTCTGCCTTGATCAAGCGTGAATCGCGTCATACAGTGTCTGTTTACAGCAGCTGTGTCTGCCTTTAGCAAGCGTGAATCGCGTCATACAGTGTCAGTTTACAGCAGGTGTGTCTGCCTTTAGCAAGCGTCAATCGTGTCATACAGTGTCAGTTTACAGCAGGTGTGTCTGCCCTTAGCAAGCGTCAATCGTGTCATACAGTGTCTGTTTACAGCAGGTGTGTCTGCCTTTAGCAAGCGTGAATCGTGTCATACAGTGTCAGTTTACAGCAGGTGTGTCTGCCCTTAGTAAGCGTCAATCGTGTCATACAGTGTCTGTTTACAGCAGGTGTGTCTGCCTTTAGCAAGCGTCAATCGTGTCATACAGTGTCAGTTTACAGCAGGTGTGTCTGCCTTTAGCAAGCGTCAATCGTGTCATACAGTGTCTGTTTACAGCAGGTGTGTCTGCCCTTAGCAAGCGTCAATCGTGTCATACAGTGTCTGTTTACAGCAGGTGTGTCTGCCTTTAGCAAGCGTGAATCGTGTCATACAGTGTCAGTTTACAGCAGGTGTGTCTGCCCTTAGCAAGCGTGAATCGTGTCATACAGTGTCTGTTTACAGCAGGTGTGTCTGCCTTTAGCAAGCGTCAATCGTGTCATACAGTGTCAGTTTACAGCAGGTGTGTCTGCCTTTAGCAAGCGTCAATCGTGTCATACAGTGTCAGTTTACAGCAGGTGTGTCTGCCTTTAGCAAGCGTCAATCGTGTCATACAGTGTCAGTTTACAGCAGGTGTGTCTGCCTTTAGCAAGCGTCAATCGTGTCATACAGTGTCTGTTTACAGCAGGTGTGTCTGCCTTTAGCAAGCGTGAATCGTGTCATACAGTCTCTGTTTACAGCAAATGTGTCTGCCTTTAGCAAGCGTGAATCATGTCATACAGTATCCGTTAACAGCAGGTGTGTCTGCCTTTAGCAAGCGTCAATCGTGTCATACAGTGTCAGTTTACAGCAGGTGTGTCTGCCTTTAGCAAGCGTGACTCGTGTCACACAGTGTCAGTTTACAGCAGGTGTGTCTGTCTTTAGCAAGCGTGAATCGTGTCATACACTGTCTGTTTACAGCAGGTGTGTCTGCCTTTAGCAAGCGTGAATCGTGTGTCGCAGCGTCTGACTGTCATGGGATCACAATTTGTGCGACAGACGGCTCTCTTATCTGTTCCAACGACGTGTGCACCTGCACCCATAGCTGCGACAAAGACCAGGACCTGGGTAAGACGCGCGCCTAAAACATATCCAATTTCGATATTTTAAGGAAAATGAAAGTACTATTCTCATAGTCCTGCCCACTTGAAACCGAATCACGAAATATCGCGATGATTACTTAACAGAGATGGATGCATGTCTTCCTGAGGCAAGGACGTTAACTGACTATAGTCCAGTTTGCAGTTAACTCCCTTGCCTCGGGAAAATGGCTGCATGTGTGCCAATGCTTATTGTGAAAATATTACTACAAAGTGAAAACAAGCCATTCCGCCGAATATTATTTACAGTAATGACAAAAAATGCAAAACGCGCTTTTCAAAAAATGTCCATTCTACTGGCGATAAAAATCATCATTGAGTTTTGATCACGTGGTTACAATCCGGGTACGAATCGACAGTCAGGTGACTGCGAGCGGCTATTTTTAGCAGAGAACTTGGTCAGTAGCCTTATAAATACTCCTTCTGCACGTGTTTTCTTTCAGTTCGTGCTGGTAATGTACGTACGCGACACTAGTTGTTATTTATATCCCCCAAAAAGTCGCCTGACAGGGCTTACCCGGAAAGTAAACACGTGATCAAATCTCAGTTTTTAACTTAAATATTGTCCTGCGACAATAAGTTAGTACTTTTTGCAATATAGTGGCAACACCCTACATGTTTGAACACACATGCATATGTTTTCTGTCGACCCACACAATGTCAATGAAAAATATGAAAATATTTTTTTGTATTAAATACATCTTCTTAATTTCATCCATTTTAAAAAAAAGTAAGAATATGTGACCTTAATGCAGAAAGTTGTAATGGTGGAACGTTCTGTACCCTTCCCGTTTACTTAATATGAAAATAGGGGGCACGGGTGGCCCAGTCGTCTAAGGCGCCGCGATTCGCTGTGCAGAGTTGCGTCCCCTGGACCTATGATTGTGGGTTCGAATCCCGGTTCGCCCCAATTATGTTTCTAGGTTTGTCAGCACCATACCCGTGCTCGTGGGTTTCACCGAAGTGGTAAACGTCTGAGACCTGCATCACTTCGGGCTTTCCTCCCACATTAAGCTGACACGCCGTGATATAACTGGAATAATGTTAAAAGCGGCGTTAAACCCAACTCACTCACTCACTAATATAAAAATATTTACAACATACACGAAAAAGCATGTATAGCTACTTTCAGCACTAATTCACTTTTAGTGTTTTTTTTTTTTAGGTTTGTCAGCACCATACCCATTCACAAAAGTGGTAAACGTCTGAGACCTGCATCACTTCGGGCTTTCCTCCCACATCAAGCTGACACGCCGTGATATAACTGGAATAATGTTAAAAGCGGCGTTAAACCCAACTCACTCACTCACTAATATAAAAATATTTACAACATACACGAAAAAGCATGTATAGCTACTTTCAGCACTAATTCACTTTTAGTGTTGTTTTTTTAGGATTGTCAGCACCATACCCATTCACAAAAGTGGTAAACGTCTAAGACCTGCATCACTTCGGGCTTTCCTCCCACATTAAGCTGACACGCCGCGATGTAACTGGAATACTGTTAAAAGCGGTGTTAAACCCAACTCACTCACTCACTAATATAAAAATATTTACAACATACACGAAAAAGCATGTATAGCTACTTTCAGCACTAATTCACTTTTAGTGTTGTTTTTTTTAGGATTGTCAGCACCATACCCATTCACAAAAGTGGTAAACGTCTAAGACCTGCATCACTTCGGGCTTTCCTCCCACATTAAGCTGACACGCCGCGATATAACTGGAATATTGTTCAAAGCGGCGTTAAACAAAACCCACACTTTATTTTTAGACCATTACATTTTTGCTGAACATGACATTACCTTTATCATGGAAGGATATAATTGTTGCAAAGAATGGTCAACGTGACGAAAAACTAAATTAATTAAATTCAACCTTATCAAAACAAACCTTTGTTTATATCATCAGCCATATGTGCCGACAGGAACGAATGTCTGTCCAGATTCTTGAGTGGCTCCATCTCCTGCACGTGTCCTCTTCCGTGGTTGTCATTCCACTGTATAGATCAGTACTGCCACTGTGGCTACCCAACGTGAGTATGGTGCTCACCTTATCGGTCACTGGTTTAGTAATATATGCCCGATGCGGTGGGGAACAACGATATTCTTACAAACATGACTCTTTTTTTATCAATCTCATTAAAATGAGATCTTTGTTCTCGCTACCGCTAAACAAAGATCTGAGGACATCACATTAGGGGTCACGTCAGAACGACCTTCTAATCCGACCAATCAGAGCGTCGCTTACCAGATCATGAAAATCACAGTCGGAATGTGATTTCTAATCATGCAACATGGGGTATTCCGAACGATATATAGTTACGGGCTAAACGACTGACTCCATACAATCTAGACCATACATTAGCCATTTCAGAATGTTCTTTTGTTCAGGTTTCAAATTTTTAATCGAGAATTTGTCAAAATATGTTTCGAAGCGTAGTCGCCAATTTGAAATTAGTGCCGTAAAGCACGAGAAAGCTGCCTTCTGATTGGCTAATGTCGACTTCTTCTCAGTCATTCAATTGGTCGGTCAAAGTTCGCGCAAGGTCGTTCTACATGACCCATAATGGGATGTCATCAGCTCATTGTTTAGGTAGCGAGATCTAAGATCTGATTTTAATGAGATTGCTTTTTTATTGATAACTTCTTTTATTCTTTGTAGTTTCAGAGCTACTTCTTGCTCCATCATATGAATGCTTAGTAAGTGCATCAAGCACTGCACGCGGGGCTGCATTCGGTCATCTTTCCCCGAATCCTGGTATCATAGCTATGTGATATATGATTATGATTATGATATGTCGAGAATCGCACCATCGACCATTTTTCGCAGAGATGTCTTATGATTATAGAAGTTTTTTTGTCGCTCTTATTTAGAATACCATGTACAAGAACTCATTTCTGTTTGTGTTTTCTGAAGCACCTTTCTCTATTTCAGGATCAGCACATAACGACAGACCTACCCGCTGTAATTGTGTATGCCCCGATGTATAAAATAAACAGGATGTCTTAGACTTACTGTTGTGTTGTTATTTACCGAAATTAAAGAGGTTCTGGAACGGTGTTTCAGTGTGTGCCGCTTGAGAAATTCAATGTGCACATACCCAATATGACGTGGCGATTAGTGGCGAACGTCAATGAACGCGGTTGGTGAAATAAGTATGTATACTTTGTGGTCGAAAATATTAGCTGTATATTTAGGACATATTTCGTCACCGTCAACAGCATCATTATACGTTTGAACCTTACGTCTTTCACTGCTGACTCCATGCATTTGTATTCGTATGATTCTTCCTTGTTCGTTTGTTGTTTAACGCCGCACTCAGCAATATTCCAGCTATATGACGGCGGTTTTTAAATATTCGAGTCTGGACCAGCCAGTCCAGTGATAGACATCCTGAGCATCGATCCACCAAGTGGAATACGATGACATGCATCAACCCAGTCAGCGAGCCTGACCCCCTGACAAGCGTAGTCGCCTTTTACGGCAAGCATGTGTTGCTGAAGACCTATTCTGACCCGGATCTTCATGGGTCCTATATTCGTATGACTCGTTGACATCAGGTATGCACACCTACTCTTTCTACACAGTTTACCCACTGTGTGGAGTTCTTCCCCTTAGCAGGGCAAGGATCCCATGTACGTCGGTTTGCGTCCTGTATTTACTACTAGTGTTACTCATAAGAACAATGATATTGGTGCAGTTGTGTTCAGTAATTCTCACTCAGTACTGTAATGTTTTTGTAATGCATGTCGAATCAATTGTTCAATTGATTTCATTATTGGAGAAAAAGCTGCACATAGCAACGAGACGTTATTTTGACGCATTACTGAAATCATTGGTGACGTCATTGGTCATGACGTCGAAGACGGTCTTATGTGACATCGTTCCAACAATAGGCTGAGCTGATGTGTCCACGTGAGTTACATCCTTGCTCGTGCCACTGGTCGTGGTCCCTGTATCACCCCTAGTTCGTTAGCCATATCATCGTGGTTGGCAAAGTGGTTCAGGTATGTCTGCAAGTCGTCGAATGGTGGGTTCGAATCCCTTACCTTGATTTGTCTGCACCAAACCCTTGCCTTTTGGGGTTTCACCAAACATCTAATATCTGCACCAGTCCACTGAGATACCAAGCCGCAGTTTAACTTGGATACCCCTCTCCGAGCCGATTGGTCCTTGAAGCGCCTAGATGGTTACCATCTCTTGACGTCTTTTGCTGTACCGAGATCGGGAATCGCACCATCGACCTTTCGCTCACCAGGCAGACGCTTTATCCACTACACCACGGAGGCGGTCTCTGGGCAGACGCTCTATCCACGATACCACGGAGGCGGTCTCCAGGCAGACGCTGGATCCTCGACACCACGGAGGCGGTCTCCAGGCTGACGCTCTATCCACGACACCACGGAGGCGGACTCCGGGCTGACGCTCTATCCACGACACCACGGAGGCGGTCTCTGGGCAAACGCTGGATCCTCGACACCACGGAGGCGGTCTCCAGGCTGACGCTCTATCCACGACACCACGGAGGCGGTCTCCAGGCTGACGCTCTATCCACGACACCACGGAGGTGGTCTCCAGGCAGAAGCTCTATCCACGACACCACAGAGGCGGTCTCCAGGCAGACGCTCTATCCACGACACCACGGAGGCGGTCTCCCTAGCTGATGCTCTATCCACGACACCACGGAGGCGGTCTCCTGGCAGCCGCTCTATCCACGACACCACGGAGGCGGTCTCCCTAGCTGATGCTCTATCCACGACACCACGGAGGCGGTCTCCCTGGCTGACGCTCTATCCACTACACCACGGAGGCGGTCTCCTGGCAGACGCTCTATCCACGACACCACGGAGGCGGTCTCCCTAGCTGATGCTCTATCCACTACACCACGGAGGCGGTCTCCTGGCAGACGCTCTATCCACGACACCACGGAGGCGGTCTCCAGGCAGACGCTCTATCCACGACACCACGGCGGCGGTCTCCCTGGCTGACGCTCTATCCACTACACCACGGAGGCGGTCTCCAGGCTGACGCTCTATTCACGACACCACGGAGGCGGTCTCTGGGCAGACGCTCTATCAACGATACCACGGAGGCGGTCTCTGGGCAAACGCTGGATCCTCGACACCACGGAGGCGGTCTCCAGGCTGACGCTCTATCCACGACACCACGGAGGCGGTCTCAGGACAGACGCTCTATCCACGACACCACAGAGGCGGCATCCCTGGCTGACGCTCTATCCACGACACCACGGAGGCGGTCTCCAGGCAGAAGCTCTATCCACGACACCACAGAGGCGGTCTCCAGGCAGACGCTCTATCCACGACACCACGGAGGCGGTCTCCCTAGCTGATGCTCTATCCACGACACCACGGAGGCGGTCTCCCTAGCTGATGCTCTATCCACGACACCACGGAGGTGGTCTCCCTGGCTGATGCTCTATCCACGACACCACGGAGGCGGTCTCCAGGCAGACGCTCTATCCACGACACCACGGAGGCGGTCTCCAGGCAGACGCTCTATCCACGACACCACAGAGGCGGTCTCCCTAGCTGATGCTCTATCCACGACACCACGGAGGCGGTCTCCGGGCAGACGCTCTATTCACGACACCACGGAGGCGGTCTCTAGGCAGACGCTCTATTCACGACACCACGGAGGCGGTCTCTGGGCTGACTCTCTATCCACTACACCACAGGGGCGGTCTCTGGGCAGACGCTCTATCCACTACACCACGGAGGCGGTCTCTGGGCAGACGCTCTATCCACGACACCACGGAGGCGGTCTCCAGGCAGACGCTCTATCCACGACACCACGGAGGCGGTCTCTGGGCAGACGCTCTATCCACGACACCACGGAAGCGGTCTCTGGGCAGACGCTCTATCCACGACACCACGGAGGCGGTCTCTGGGCAGACGCTCTATCCACGACACCACGGAAGCGGTCTCTGGGCAGACGCTCTATTCACGACACCACGGAGGCGGTCTCTAGGCAGACGCTCTATCCACTACACCACGGGGGCGGTCTCCCTGGCTGACTCTCTATCCACTACACCACTTTTAAATACAGACACATAACGAAAACAGCTCAACATATACTTACTTTTATAGATCATTGCAGTTACATGTACGAATGCTCTGACAGTATAGCAGCTTGAGGTAAATAATATGATTGTTACAAAAAATATGTGTTACATAAATATGTTTGGAGACGCGTAGACAAGCTTAGGTGTAGAAATGCTGGATATTCGAGCGCGCTTATATACTGAAGGACATTAAAAAAGCAACAGTTCCCTGTATCTATGTAGTTATGTATAATTATCAAATTTACTTTCGAAGTTGTGTTGCGTTTTTATAGTTTCTAAGTATATCAAGCACAGGTGGACGGAGTGTCGGTCAGTTGTTGGTCAATACAAAGTATGAACAGCACACAATACATAGTCCGAGTAACCCATAACACCACCATGTTGTTCAGATGGGCCAAAAACCGACAGTTCCCGATGTATATACAGAATACACTGTGATTGCTGATATTCTGGGAGTGCTTCGAACAAATCTATTATATAATCATGTATAGTCACAGGCAAACGTAACTGTTACCATGTTTCTACAGAACAATGATAATTAAGATTTTTCTCTTCAAGTGGGCCAAAGGTTCTGTTGTTTTCGTCTATTCAAACTTTGCGTGGCAATATTTTTGTGTTTTTCTCTGGCATTAGAGACGTACAGCACTCTATAGGAAAGACAATGTGAGACGTGACGGTACCTTCTTCCCTTTATACGCCTTAAAACGGCAGACAACTATATTTATTTGCCCGGACAAATCGTTTCAGTTATTTATTAATTCATATCATGAGTTATTTTTGCCTGTGAGTACATGTGTATATCATCTGGTTTGGGGAGGCAAGAAAGCGATGAAATAAAGTCGATCTTAAAGCTAAGTGTGCTATCATTTGATTTTCAAAAGATAACAATTCCCACAAGCAAATAATCGATATGTTTTGTCTTGGGAAATGAGGTATTGGAGATCAACTTAAAGCAAACTAACCCGACGAAATTCCATAAAATGTTTGTTCTACGACCATATCAGGACGGATATACTTCTTACAAACGTTTGATTCTTTTTTGTCCAGATCAGATTTGATTCAGAGAGTTGATATGTGATAGACATTATTTGTCGTTATCATTTATAGTTTTTAATCCAAATCATTTATGATAACAAAAAACTTCTGGCTCCAATAACTGTGCCTGTGTAAGTGAAGAAGTTGTTGAGTAGGAGAAATATAAAAGCTATGTCACGCTTAGCAATATTACAATTATATATATTAAGGCGTATTACATTACTCGGCAATATCGCAAATATATCCTGTGGTCACCAATATTTCAGCTATAGGAGTTCACACTCAGCAATATTTCAGCTATAGCAGTTTACTCTCAGCAATATTTCAGCTATAGGAGTTCACACTCAGCAATATTTCCGCTATAGGAGTTCACACTCAGCAATATTTCAGCTATAGGAATTCACACTCAGCAATATTTCAGCTATAGGAGTTTACTCTCAACAATATTTCAGCTATAGGAGTTTACTCTCAGCAATATTTCAGCTATAGCAGTTTACTCTCAGCAATATTTCAGCTATAGCAGTTTACACTCAGCGACATTGCAGGTACAGAAGTTTACACTCAGCAATATTTCATCTGTAGCAGTTTACTCTCAGCAATATTTCAAAGCAGTTTACACTCAGCAATGTTTCAGCTGTAGGAGTTTATAGTCGTAGCGGCCATTGTGACAAGCCAATCAGCTTGTCATCTCTCGACCTCTGATGACCGGCATAAGTTATTAAGAGGCCTCGAACGTGTATCTTGTTTTAAAGGCATACTGCATCTTTCTGAGAAAAAAAGAGTGTCAAGTGACTGTAAAAGTCCAGTTTCCACCCTTTCCGAACTAGGCTGGATTTTCTCGGCTCGATCGTAGCGCCACCAGTTATTACGAGTTGTGTCCCTTCTATGCCTCTCCGATTGACCAATCAGATTCCGCCTCTTGTATCACTTGTATTTGCTTCAAACAAAATGGCGGCGCCCAGCCAAGACGATATGATCAAGAATCAAGATCTATATTGTGATAAAACGGGTCTTACATCGCAATGTGCATCAAATCATGTGAGCACCTTGATTAAAAACATGAAAGGATTTGAAAAATATAGGTTGACCCTACGTTGACGGTAAACACGCTTTGCAAATCCTGCAATCGACCAACATCTGCACGGCAGTTTACGAACCGGATGTCGATTTCGTTACGCGATTTTGATTGGACTATGCATAGACCCGTTAGTTCAGCCACAATATAACTCGATAACTCCAGCCCAGTTCGGCAAGGGTTGAAACTGGACCTATATAGTCAGTTAACTCACTTGCCTCGGGAAAAAGGGCATACACCCTCGTGTCTTTTGATATCAAATATATCAACGAGTGTGGATATATTTGATATCAAAAGACACGAGGGTGAGTTTTTATTTATCATCCAAAATCATTCTCCAACTTTTTCAGTTTGTAGACAGTAATAAGCAGTGTCTGAAGTGTAAAAAGTACTGCGAACAGCTTCAGTAGCAGTGCCATTAGTGATGTCATTTGATTATGACGTCATGGTAACCAATGATGTCACAATGGTCTGCAAAGCATTGTGATGCAATTTCATTGCAGCGATATCTACAGTGTAGATATCGCTTGAGATCACCCAAGCGATGTCTTTTATGGGAGCCAGTTTTGGATGATAAAAGATAATATGACTATGGCAATTATAGATGTGAAAAATGTTTAATTCCCAAGATGGCAAACGTGCAGATTGAGTATTAAGCGTCTTGGTTAGTGTCAATGATCAAGTAGTGTTATATGAATACAGGATTATGTAGAATCTAGGCCAATCTGCTTACTGTGTAGCGAGGCCGGTGTAACTACTAGAGATGTATTGTGTGGCTGTAATTGTGTAAGTGGTGTGGAAATGGAGTGGGTGGTTGTAATGGTGTTATCATTACAAATGGTTGCGTATTATGATAATCTCATTTATGAGTATTGAGGGAATATGAGGTCCATTTCTCCGGTGTACTTGGTCTAATTCCACAAATTGACCTTATGACATGGCTGATGTAACTTTTTCACTCTAACATCCTGTTACATCCGATGTTAGACTGATTGGTCGTTAAATTACATTGTCGTAACACCGAGACCAACTTACGACATGTCGCAATGTGGTATGACCTTGCCGTTTGATGTAATATTATGTGTCATCCAGAATGACAGCACACAGACTCCGAACTCCTACCCGAGAAGGTCATCTTTCTTGGGGACATTTTTCCACGGAACGACATCTGCCGTAAAGCTTTCAAGGAGCCCCGGATGTTGTACACCGTTTCCATCCCATAATCCGACTCGGGAGAACCACAAGGCTTCACGCGCCAGCGAGTCTTTGCGGTTGAAGTTCCTTCTCGATCAAGACCGGAAGTCACTGGGGTCAAGTCTCTTGACGCCTTTACTTGCTTCGCAGGCGGTGTTGTACTCGGAATCCGTTTCTGAGGAGGTAGTTTCCACATCACACCGACACTTTCAACTTTGCTCCTGCCTGACGAAAAGGTCGGTCTCTTCCATGCAATCTGTTCACTCATAAAACTTTTCACTGAGCCTGATTTCGAGTCTCTTTCCGACTTCTTTTCGTCACTTGGATCATTATGAAAGCTCTGAACACTCCAGGACACAGATAAACACTTCTTCCCCCGAGAATGTTCTGCGTCATTCTGTTCTCTCGTGTTATCCTTCAAAGGTAATGTCACAGTTTCATAATCGATGATAGTGTTCGAGAAAGGGAGGTCGTCTGCTCCTCTCAAAAGGCGGGAACTGCCATATTTGTTCACAGGACGGAATACCCCGTCTTTCTTCATCATCCTCACACTGTCTTCATCAAAGGAGGAGGAATAGCTTATCACGGAGCTGCCCCGACCCCTAGGGAAGTCATCAAACTTTATTTTCCCCTTAACAACAGCAGGAACCTGATTCTCTGACTCTTTTCGTTCACTCTGGCTGGTCTGGGGCAGGAATCGCTCAGCCTCCACGGCCCAAGACATGAGTCGGGATTGAAGCTTCTCCTGTTTTCTACGACTCCATTCTGCATGTTTCTTAACCTGTTGTTGACGACGAATCTTTTCGTACACATCATGGTCCATTCCATCCTTTGTCTGGGTGAGATGGAATACGTTTCCCCTGCTATTCTTTTTCTGGAGGGGTTTCCTCACTGAAGGTTCGCCTGGGAAGTTTTTTCTGAGTTTAGCTGATAAACTGTTTCCGAGAAGGTTTTGTTCGCCAGGGTGGTCTTCTTTCAAGAGCGAGGGAAATTTGTCATCGGTGTGCACTGAGCGTTTGGTCGGGGACTGGCTCGACTTGCTGTCTACATCGGAGTCCTTGTGGTTGCCCATATTGGGAATGATTGGGCGTTTCATGATCCCTTTAATCCCCGCCATTGTCGAGTCATTTATTCGAGAAACCTGAAAGAATATAAATATTAAATTTATGCGTTCCAAGTTTAATGTTATTCTGATTGTGTCTTGAACACAGGACAAAATACACCTCAGATGAACCAGGAAAGCGGGTTAGTGAATGATGTTTTACGTAGCAGGCAACAATATTCCGGCTATATCACAGCTGCCTGAAAAAAACCGAGTCAGGCCAGGGAAACAACAGTTATAACATGAGCAACGCCCAACATCGCCATGGTACCAGGAAATAAAATCAGGTCACACATAGCATTAACACGGGCCTCGTTATAATCGGGAGGGTTAGGTGGTTCATGGGACTTTATGTGCAGGATAGAACACTTTCCCTGGTTTTTTTAGGAGATTTAAAACCCGAATCCAAGCGATAATGACGCCCCTAGGTTTTATCCCGAGGATGAGGGTTTTAAAACTCATAAAAACCCGAGGGTAAGTGTTTTATCTAACTTATAAACCAAAAAGGAAACTTAAAAAATCATTTATCAACATTTTCTTGTTTCAAAGATACTTTCCATGAACCTTAGGAAACGGGTGTAAAATATATATTGCTGGTATACATGGTATACGGGTACTTGAAAAAGACATTCTTAAAAACACTGCGATTTGTCTGCTTGTCTGTAGCCTAGTGATACACTCCTTGGGTAGCCTAGTGATACACTCACTGGGCTACAGATACGAAGGTTGAGTGTTCGATCCTCGGGAATATAAAGAAAACATTTGTCATTTGATTTTACATTTCATTACATTCTTCAAATACAAAACACATTTCTAGCGAGAAACACTCACATTTTACAATATTAACGGTAGTTGTTTTAATAAAATCCAGGGGATGTTATAACATCCCTCTTTAAGACATTTTACCCGACTGGAGAACATTAGGATGACGGCACTGGTGGTTTATTAGTAATAAGAGAGTAGACCGTTACTGCTTTAAGACATACCGTGTATATAATTCAAATGATACAAATTTGTTTTTTTAAAGAGTGTATTGTCCCATTCGGTTCAATCCGAAACATGTCTTTGACGGAATACTGTATTAATCTACAATTCTGGGAACAATAAAAACGTTGTTTTTTTAAATTGTTTGAAAAAAAAAATGACCACAAATAATATTTTCCCTGTATTTTCTGAAACAAATTCTTGACAACCACGAAACATGGGCAAATATGGGCAGTAAAACTGGACATACAGAGTGAGTGAGTGAGTTGGTTCTATTAGCAATATTCCACTAATATCACGGCGGTGGACACCATAAATGGGTTCGAACATTGCGTCCATGTGAGAGTCGAACCCAGACGAGAAAACGCTTTAACCAATCGGCTACCCCACCGTCGGAGAACACACAGACAATATATACATGAGTATACGTTGATCTAAATGTTCTAGAAGCCAAACTGTCTTCCTTTGTGGTGATAACCTTATTTTACCACGTCAAGTCCGAACATGAAGAATATTAAGCCTATATTTATCGGCTGTCAATGACAGCAACAACCAGGTATTGTTTTGTTGTGAAGACCACATTTGCTTAAACGTATCGATAGCAGATGCACAACAAGAGCGAGTACCGTTATAGACCAGTTCTATTGTACAGCGTAGACAGGTGTATCAACAAACATAGTAAACACGAGAAACACGATACAAAGTTATTTTACGGTTTATAAAGAATTATAAAAGCTATTTCAGACCCAGCACGATCACAGGAACTAGCCAGCCACACACACACACTTATACAACACAGAATGCAGTGTAGAAATCCGTCACGGTTTTGGTAACATGCGCTTGTCAATAGCGTGTCTATTTCGTGTGGGACGACTTGACAGTGAAGATAGCTCATCAGGCAAATGGTTTCGCGGATCTCTTTTCAAACAGATGGGTTGATCGCATTCGTCCGTTTATAGTCATATATCAATAGATTGCAATCGCTGGTGGATGGTTTGTTTATGGCACGCGGGATTAATTACATTGTCGTGTGTGTGTAGTGGGGACTGAGATTTGAAGTCGGTGAGAGAGACGACCCAGGTAACTGAGACCGTGAAACCTCATTAGTGCGTAAAACCCGCGGTTCTCACCGGAATATGTCGGCGCGGGAGGTTGCTCATAATATCATTACCATCTATATGTTTCACCTACATCTAATGGCCCTCTATCAAACCTTTATATATTGAATATATATGTCTTGAGGCACGGATGGCCAGGTCGTTTAAAGTGCCGTTATTCTCTGTACAGAGTTAATTAATTAATAATAATAATAATAATAATAATAATAATAATAACAACAACAACAACAACAACAACAATAATAATGATGATGATGATGATGATGTTGTTAACAACAATATTATTATTATTATTATTAACACCCCTGCATGTTCAAAGCGCTACAGTTAAACACTAAATCTATTCATATTGATAGCAATATTAAAGTGTTACGTGGTACAGTGCCGAAGGACAGTTTCTCCACCTTACTTGTAAAGACCTGCATCACTTCGGGCCTTCCTCCCACATAAAGCTGACACGCCGTGATATAACTGGAATACTGTTCAAAGTGGTGTTAAACCCAACTCACTCACTTATCACTCTAAACTTATGCAAAGACGAACATTAATACTCATATGAACAATAAACCCTTAAGTACATAGACACAGGATTACTTGCATATAACATGCACCACTCATGAAACACGTTTACCGTAAGGGGCTGTGTGACTCCTTAATAACTTTGACATTTGACCCCCAAGTCGAGCTCAACAATGTATTGTGTATTTGCATACAGGTCGCGTATAGACAAAGTGAACTTGAACTGGCCATGCGCTGTTCCTTGTGCCTCCCGCCGTTAACATTGTTACTCTTCCGTCTTCAACACTGTATTAGACACGAAGCTCAGACTGAAATGAGGGTTTAAACTGTGCAAATATTAGGATTGACGCTATAAATCAATCATTGTTGATAACAGCTCTGATAATGACACTCACAAGTTGTAATTTCTAAGACGGGTGTCGCTATCTGAAATGCGTGTTTGTCGATCATCTCGCCTGTCACTCAAGCCTTTGAAAAGGTCTCCTACCTCTATGCGGGGGGTATGTCTGGGCTACAAGTATCAATATGTCACAGACAGCGAACAGCTATGCGAGCGATATACATTTCATGCAATCCGTGTCAGTTTGAAAATCCATATACCCAAAATATAATATATATACCCAAGACCGACATGAAATATACACCCCCTTGATTGATTGATCATTGATTTAAGAACCTACACGTTTTTAGTAGAATAGAATAGCACGTAGTTCTTTTCAGATAGTGCACATGTCAGTATGGTTAAATTGGCCGAAAACTCCGCAAATGTTTTTCAAAATTATGCCAATTAATAATCTGCAAATCAATATTTCAGCTGTGTATACATGAACGACAGGTGACACGGCATGAAAAGACATTATGCAGCAATGTCAACATGAACACTTGTAAACTGATATAAAAGACTGACAAAAGTGCGCTAAAAATACTTAAGAATCAAGTATGGTAAGGGAAATAAAAGCCCGCTACATCAAAACCCAATTTAAAAGGCTCGACATCAGATCTATTTGTCCAATCAAATTACACCCAAAGCATAAAACAAATATAAAAATGGAACAAAAAACTGATATACTTTTAAGGCGTTCTTAACTGTTATAAAACATTAAATTATTTGTACATTCTAGACAGCAAGTTTGTTGTTTAACGCCGCACACAGCAATATCTCCATGTATTTGACGGCAATCTGTAAGTCATCCTGTCTGGACCACACCGTCCGGTGATTAACATCATGAGCATCGATCTAAATTGGGATACAATGACATGCATCAACCAAGTTCCTGACCACCCAATCCCGTGAGTCGCCTCTTACGACAATCATGAGTTGCTGCACATGAGGTGAAATGGGGTTTAACGTCGCGTCCAAGATTATTGCACTTATATAGCGACGTGCATGTACGTGTGTGTGTTTGTGTGGCTGCTTGTACTAGTCCGGGCTGATGCCGATTTATAGTGCTAGCTCACTGAGATTCCATGCCGCAGTTTAACATGAATACCCCACTCAGACACAGTATACGGACTCAGAGCCGACCAGTCCTTGTTTTAATGCCGAGCGCCAGACAGGGTAACAACGAGTACCATGTTTTAACGTCTTTTGGTGTGACGCGACCGGGCATCGAACCCCGGACCTACCGCTCTCCGGGCGGACGCTCTACCACTAGACCACGGAGGCGGTCTTGCTGCACACGAAGACCAACTTTAACTTGTATCTTCACGGGGTAGACATCAGGAACTGCATGCACGGCACAAGCTGGTATCACCAGTACTTGGAATCGGTCATGAAGATTGTATACAGTTAAAATATGATTCGCTGATTCATAGGTTAGTGAGTGAGGGAGGGAGCGAGCGAGCGAGCGCCGCGTTCAGCAATATTCCAGTAATATCAGGGCGGGGGACACCAGAAATGAGCTTCACACACTGAACCCATGTGGCGAATCGAACCCGGAACTACGGCATGACGAGTGAACGCTTTAACCAGTAGGCTGCCCCACCGCCCCTCATAGGTTAAAGCCTAATTTGACACAGCGTCGACACACGTCTATAAGATATGATTACACAATGTCATTTAGAAAGTTGTCAAATGTAACAAATGTTATATTTGGGATAACACTTTCTATGTGAAGCGCAACGATCTTAACCACTCTGCCACTAAGGCTTGCGGGCTGGCGATTAGGTGCCTTACTCTCGGAGTGTGGGTCCGAATCTCGGATGGGACTCAACCCAGATAAGTAGATAGAATGTTAATCTCCAATGACCTGCCATGTATTATGTGATAAAATTGCACGTTGACAATGTGTGTTTCTATGACACAGCTATTCAATTCACAGATAACGTTCAGGTCTACAGTACAAGAAAAACTCCGCTAATCAGACCCCTTGTACTCCGGAAACCCCGCATTCCGACCTTTTACCTTTCACCTATCCTTGCCCGTCAGAAAAAGTTAGTCAGGGAGATTTATTTAACAACGAACGGTGCTAGTGTTCCACTTTGCATGTATTAACATTTACAGAAAATATAATGCGATGTAGTCTATACTGTAACTATTAGTGTTTTGTTGACATGGCGATGTAAATATATGCATATAGTGTATGTGATTGAGACACTATGCATGTTCGTAAGTGTGCCTGCATATGTGTCTACGTGTTTGTGTATGATTTCGTGATGACTGTGTAATTTGGCGTGTGTGTGTGTGTGTTCAACGAATTTCCTAACTTAACTTTAAACATAGTGTAGGTATATGTCTTAATTTATCTTATCCGGATCATGACATTATACATAATTATGCTTTTATGTCTAGAGTCTCGTAGGCCATACCTGCTCGAATGTTATATTTTATTGTTTGTGTACATGTTTTAGATTGAAGTGTAAATAACATACGGCACTATAATAAACATTATTATCTCTCTCTGTAAAACTGAAATATTGTTTAAACAGGCGTTTAATCCGCTGTATATGCTATCACAAGCCATGGCATGCGACCAACTGAACAGCTATAGTAGGATTACTTGTCTATAATTAACTGCCCTTGCTACGCTAATTTGATCTTCAATGAAGGGCAGCTTCATAAGGTTCTTTTACCGACCCGCAGGCTATACGTTACATAGAGCCTGTGTGTGCTATAACATAGGGAAATATTTCCCCTTCAGAAAGCATGTTCTTATATTTCGCAACTAGTCACACGATGAGGTGACGATTTGATAGAGATGTGTCGCATGAGAGCTATTTCAAATATTTTTGATGTACCAGTATATTCATTGATCAGCTGTTCCACAATAAAAATGATCCCTACAATTGTCATGTAACGCACGTGCAGATCACAATGGTTTTGTTAAGTTCAGTTTACATACATGGGCCTGGGCCCCCACAGCATCAGCTGACTGAATCTACAGTAAACTACGGTTATAGCGAACAAGCTTATAACGAACTGACGGATATAACGAACTTACTTATTTGGTCCCGACTATTTGCTGTAGTTATTCTGTATATATGCTTAAAACGAACTACGGTTATAACGAACTAAAATTAGTAGTCCCCATGAGTTCGTTATAACCGTAGTTTACTGTATAGCATTTGAATAGTTCCACATATACTTCAATACACACATTGAAGTAGAATGGATTCGTCAAAATTATTAAGAAACTGAACTGATACTAATTAACTGATGACAAATACTAGCTTTGATAGTCAGTTTGTTAACTGACTGAGTGAATCAGTCATTTTTCAAATTGACTGAAAATTTCAGTAATATTAAATACTAACCGACTTCATAACTATGAATATTATGAATAATTTCTTTATTATACATACGACACGTTTCAGGGTTAATCCTTGCATTCATCACGAGAATATCTTTGCTATATGGCGGAAATAATGCTGATGCGACGTTAAATTTTAACTCATTCACTCATCACGAGAATTCTGATGAAGCGGAGAGAAGTAGCCCTGAAACGTTTTCTACGTGTAATGAAAAAGTTGTTATTCATAATATGTCTTGCTATATGAATATCCAACTTCGAAATGTCCATATAGCCTGACTGACGTTAACACTGATTGCAACATACGCAAAGTTTCGTCTATTTACATGTAAACAAAGCAAGACATGTTTGTACGGAAATACTTCTGAATATATTTTGTCAAGAACGTAAATAATTTGCACGAGTAAAATGAGGCAGGTGACTTGCAAACAAAACAAGACATGAGTTATGAGTATGAATATGATTCATAAGAAAACTGACACCATGACAAGAGCAAAATGTGGAATCATTGTCCGTCTTACCCACGAATTGACCCCTCCCTTGTCTTGAACGCCGAGTATCCCTTCAGGTAAAACAGTCCCTTGCACGCCTAACGGTGAGGCGAGATTCTCTGAGGACGCGTCTCACGTGGGTAGCTCGGGACCCATGCTTAGCAACCGACACAAGGCCCACTGCGGTAACGGGACCGCTGGCTCTGACTACCGTAAAACCTCTTGCCCGTGCAATGTCAAGAGTACTTGAGCTTAACTGACATACTTAACAATGAGTATGAGCGGGTTGTAAATTATCTGTGGAACAACTGCAAATAAACTGCCTGGAAAAATAAAGTATACACTTGAAAATTGGATTTGACCAAAAAATTATCAACGTTACCAGATTGGTAGTCGCGGAAACAATGCAAGATTCAATACACAACGATGACATCAGTAAAAATACGTCACCATCGAATAACCATTTCTTGTTTAATTATTAGCTACCATCAATCCTGGGTGTATACTTTCTTTTACACGACAGTTTCGACATCACAAAGTGTGTAATTTATTTTTGGAGTTTCCTGGTATATGAAGGGGGCACGGGTGGCCCAGTCGTCTGAGGCGCCGCGATTCGCTGTGCAGACTTGCGTCCCTTGGGCACGCCAGAAACCTATGATTGTGGGTTCGAATCCCGGTTCGCCCCAATTATGTTTCTAGGTTTGTCAGCACCATTCCCGTGCTCGTGGGTTTCACCGAAGTGGTAAACGTCTGAGACCTGCATCACTTCGGGATTTCCTCACACATAAAGCTGACACGCTGCGATATGACTGGAATAATGTTAAAGCGGCGTTAAACCCAACTCCCTCACTCACTCCTAGTATAAGATCATATTTTTTTTTCAAAAGAGTAAAACGCGATGGCCGTTAGCTGGGAGTGAGTGAGTTTGGTTTTCGCCGCTTTTAGAAATATTCCAGCAATATCACCACAGGGACACCAGAAATGGGCTTCACACATTGTACCCATGTCGGGAATCGAACCCGGATCTTCGGCGTGACGGGCGAACGCTTTAACCACGAGGTTTATAAATATGCTGTTTTGTGTAGTTTCCGCGTGAATAAACAGTTGGACATAATAATCCGATTTTCTCTACTGCTCATTAAATTCCCGTAGAGATTTCGAAGAAAAAAACGTCCCCAGTTATCTATGGTTGTTTAAGAGGCGGCTAAATGGATTGCGTGTTTCTACTGTATTACTGAAGTGAGTGAGTGACGAGCGAACGCTTTAACTACAAGGCTACCCGACCGCCCCGGAAGGGAAGGATATGTGTAATTTATACTATTGACATACAGTACAGTTAACTGGAGTGAGTGAGTGGGTTTAGCGCCGCTTTTAACATTATTCCAGTTATATCACGGCGTGTCAGCTTAATGTGGGAGGAAAGCCCGAGGTGATGCAGGTCTCAGACGTTTACCACTTCGGTGAAACCCACGGGCACGGGTATGGTGCTGACAAACCTAGAAACATAATCGGGGCGAACCGGGATTCGAACCCACAATCATAGGTTTCTGGCGTGCCCAAGGGACGCAACTCTCCACAGCGAATCGCGGCGCCTCAGACGACTGGGCCACCCGTGCCCCCACAGTTAACTGGAGACGCCACTTACTTGTCAGACTTAACTTCTATGGATTTAGTATATACTACTCGAAACAAGTTAAAAAACACCACAACTGCAAGTCGATGGTTAACAATTTGCACCATGACGGAATTACTAGTCATATTAAACGATGCGTTGTTCTTTAACTTCTTTTGAGTAGTATATATTTATTATATATGTTTTTGGGTTTTTTTGTAAAACGCCGCACTCGGCAATATTCCAGCTACATGATGGTGGTTAGTATATATGTGGTACATTCATCATGGTATGTGTGCGTGTTACGAAATCCAACATACATGGACATATAGTATAGGTAAATACGGTAGGATTACTCTGTCAAAGCAAAGTGTGCCTCAAGCGTCTTAAAGCAGTATTGATCTCTAAAATAGCCTCCGGTTTAACTCAATAGCCCCATGTGTTAATTGTTATGCACATGCTACACAGTAACGATGTAACACTGGAACCACAATACTGCCTGACAAGACGCCGACACAAATCGATCAAATCAACAATTGATTTTACTTACAGGTCGATATCCAATTTGGCGTTTCGGGAGTCCATATCAAATATTTAGTGTTTGTGTGGCAAATTAATGAGAAAACTTGAATTATAAGCCGAATAAAAGAAAGTCATTTTACACGAAGACATACACCTGGGGATATTTGATTCTCTTTCAAGATTTACACCCTCCTTGGGTTCACCGACGATATTAACCTGCTAGCGGGTTAAACTGTCCTGTATACAAACATTCATATACTTATCTTGATTTATTTTCCGACTATTTTCATAAACGATTCCCAATAACCATACGTTCCATTATCGGTTATTAAGTCGAAAATAATTAAAACGAACTAATCCTGTAGAAAGCTAGGAAGACGGTTCTGTATAGAACGATGAAATGAAACAGTATTCGCACCAGAACCTATACAGGAGTCCAGGGTTATAGAGCTTACCTACATGCCAGTCAAACCAAAGAACGAGTCAAACTCAGATCAAAGGTTATCAATAATGCGTATCAACATGTATTTTCCCTTAAGCTATCTATTACCTACTCGACATGGTTGGCCTATTCAAACTGGCAAAAATATTTATTTATTTATTTATTTATTTATTTATTTATTTATTTCAATTCATTTATTTATTTTTATTTATTTATCAGGGTCACGTTCTAATGACAATTATATCCCTTTATTTATTTATTTATTTATTTATTTATTTATTTATTTATTTATTTCAATTTATTTATTTATTTTTATTTATTTATCAGGGTCACATTCTAATGACAATTATATCCCTTGGAATGTTGGTTATCGTGTGAACATGCATAAAATTGTTCAGAATAAATCTGCTGACATTGCTTGGCTTATTGTATTGATAGTCTTGATTGGTTGAGTGGAGAGATAGTGACGAGGCTAGGTGGCATCTAAGCCGACACCCACGTATCGGGTTTGGTAACAGTATCCCGCAGCATCTCCTCACGACCACCTCGTCTGTTTAATCAAACAGTCAAGTAGTTTATTCCACGGGTACATGTGTCGTTGCTTAAATATTTCTTGATCTATTCACTCAAGTGTCAGAAACGCACTATCCTATTAGCGTCTTGTTTAACGCCGCGGCCTGTAAATCATCGAACCTGAACCAGATAATCCAGTGATCGATATTGTGAGCAACGATCCACGACGTCGAGTAACGATGACACGCAATCAGCCATGTCACCGAGCCTGACCATCCGATCCATTTGGTTCCCTCTTATGGGGTGCAGGAGAAAATGGCTCTAGGCAATTTGGCGAAAACGGCCAGAATTTTTAAAAATATGGCCACAAATTTTGGAAAAACAAAACCAACACAAATCTGTTGTGGCTTAGTTTATTTATTGTTTAGACATCGGTTTACTTATTGATATTCTGAAATATCACGTTGTCACATTTCACAATGTCACAGTTTATGGCTGCCACTACTATTCTGACTTCTCTACCAAAACCTAGAACTTACGCCCTCATCCGGCTGTTAAACAGAGCCGCACTGCACTTCCTGCATATTTTGCAACCAGATTTCTTCCAGAACACCCATGTACTGCAGAATGAAACAATATGTTACTTTACATCGTGATAGGATTTATGTGAAATATTATGTTACATAATGATTTTTTTCATAGTAATGTCCTATAAAGTATTACTTCCATTACCTATGCATGTCCATATGTGTTAATGATTTTCGGCTTGTTCTTCTGTGGGCCTTGCTCGACGATGATGAACTTGTCCACCTCAGTGTCAGTGTCCATGCAGTATGGTTCCTGGATGCTGCCGTCTTCAAATTACCGTATACAAGTATATTACAAATTTGTATTAATATATATAACAATGTTCATATAATTTTACATTTAATTTTACACATAAACCCTCTATTAGTTAATACTGTCTATATTAACCTATTTATTAAATTACCTTTCAAGATGATTTTCCGGTATCTCAGTATCTTCTGAGCGGGAAATGTGTAGGTCTGAAGTGTTAATCTGGCTGGTGTCCTGTGTCATGGTGACATTTTCAGTAGTAGTAGTAGAACTTCGGGCTGCCTCTTCATCTCCATCTTCCCGAGGCAAGGGCGTTAACTGACTATAAACGTCCAGTGGAAACTGACAGCCTTTACCTCGGGAAGATGCTCCGTCTCAAACTGGATGTCCTACATGACAGCCTCAACATACCCCGTGGTAGTCATGGCAATCTACTTTCCAAAATATCAGCCATTAGAAATTAGAACCTACATGTAATTTAGACAATGTCTGATGGTGAAATTGAAAGTTTAGATGTTTCGGACGGTTGTTGAAAATTTTGGATACAACAAAGAAGTGATGTCATTCTTAATGATGATTGCGCGTTGTCTTGCCTTTCGTTTCATAATTCGTGAATTTATTTAGAAGAAAATAAAGAATTATTGTCCAATATAATGAATGGTAAAAACACTGAACAACAAAGCTGTCATTGTGAATGGCACAGGCTAGAAAAGGGGATAAGTCTGTATGACCAATGCTGGGGTGTTGAAAGGATCAGAGGGGTTGGGCTAGGCCAATTCTATACCAATTATTTTTGTTGGGCCAATGTCAATGCAATGCTGGACTGATAATTATTGATGACGTTGGCTTCATGTCAGTCTGATGCTGGGCCCATCATAATTGCCGATGTCGGGCCGATACTGGGCCGATAAATATTCCCGGACCGATGTCGATCCAATGAGCAAAACTTCATCGGCCAGAGATGACGCCCACGGTAGGCCGACGGTGGGCTGATGAAGGACCCCTGATGATCTGGGGTAGGTATTCAGCAACCCATGCTTGTCGCAAGAGACGACTAACGGGGTCTGGTGGTCCGGGTCGCTGACTTGGTTAATGCATGTCATCGTATCCCAGCTGCGTGGATCGATGCTCGTGATGTCAATCACTGGACTGTCTGGTCCAGACTCGATTATTTACAGACCGCAATCATATAGCTGGAATATTGCTGAGTGCGGCGTTAAACAACAAACGAACGAACGACATATTGTTGGGTAGTCGAAGGTGTAATTTATTTGTAAAAAATACAATAATTAGTCACTTATAATCACAAACATGATATGAAGGTAAACAATAATCCAAAGAATATAAAAGAATACAACAAATTCAATTGAATGAGACCATATTTGTTGAAGTCTAAATACAGTTTATGTAGGAAGGAGAGAAGATCAATAGGAAAAGGTCCACCACCTACATTACTTGAACTATATAACACCTATCAGGAATCCAGATAGTGTTTGGGGGTACTGATATTTTATATTTATTTATTTTATTTTTTTATGGGGTTGGGCTGGGGGGTCTGTTCAGTCCTTTGGTCTTTTTACGGTACACATTTTAAAAAATAAATCTTCTTAACGGCCATCTTTCCATGCACATTTCCTAATGAAATACATTTAACAATCTTTCATAACCCCCTCCTTATAATTGACCAGTCCCTAAATGATGATTCAAGTGTTCAAGTTTGTAATGTTTACCTTTTTTGAAAAATAGAACCGAATATTCACACACACTGAGACAATGCTGACTGTATCATTTTTTCATTGCCTCCACCCCCTAATCTCACCTCCTCCCTTCCCCTATAATAAATGACTAGTCCTTAAGCAAGCAGCTCAAAACAAATGCCAATGTGACTGGAAACAGTTAATTCTCCTGAAGAAACATGCTCTTGATATTTACCCGACAAACCTGAAGAAATAATCTTCAAATGCATTAAACCACGTTGACCAGATATGGAATAACATAATCAGTATCTTGTGAAGACAAAAACAAAATTCCTTAACAAAATCAGATGCCAGCCTCAGACACTACCAAGGTTCACATTCGTTTAGGAAGCATTATATTTGGAAAATGAAGGTAATAATGCATATTACTACATGATTAAACAAGGACGATTATGAAGTTATATATAGTAGATACATCCAGTTCAAATATATGTGAACAGAAAGGTAAAATGATATCGCACTATCCTACATTGGGTTCAGAAGCCTTGCTACACATCAGGACATTGCCTCATTGACATTCCGCAACCCATAGCTTTGTTAATCTGGGATATGTCACTTTGGGATTGGTTTCACTGTACTGTGTGGTCAGTGAATTGAGAGCTGTGAAATGCCTTGTACTGTGTTGGTTAGCTTTGGTCAGTGCTGGTCAGTGCTGGTAGCTATGGGCTCAACCCTACCGACCCTCTCATCTTCTTCAACTTGGCCAGACTCATCTTACAAACCTGTCTGAAAAATACAACACATTAGTATGTATTTGGAAAATATTCAATCCTGATTGGTCAAACAGAGGTTTCAAATTACAATAACCACCTGTGATTGTGTCTTGAGGCAAGGGAAACTCGTGGATGAGGGCAAGGGCAACAGTCCATGCTATCAGGGCATGGTGCCCCACAATCTGCCAGGTACAATTTTGAACCATACTTGGAAGGAAGGTCATGTGACATGTAAGCTACTGGGAATAACTCACTTCACACAGAAACGAAATCACATTGTATAACAAACAGTAAAGGTGAGGTGAGGTGAGGTGAAATGGTGTCACGTCCAACATTATTGCTGAGATACCATGCCGCAGTTTAACATGAATACCCAACTCACACACAGTATACAGATTCCGAGTCGACCAGACCTTGTTTTAGCCCCTGAATGACGAGTGTCAGACAGGGTAACAACAAGTACCATTCTTTCTTTTGGTATGACACGACCAGGGATCGAACCCCGAACCTTCCGCAATACTACCGGACTAAGGAGCCGGTGATACGGTAAAGGTAGGAAAATACTGGAAGATGTATGTGGAGAATGTTAAAGGAGACTCACCTTCTTGTGAAAGAAGGAAGGTACTGGTAGATGTATGTGGAGAATGTTAAAGGAGACTCACCTTCTTGTGAAAGAAGGAAGGTACTGGTAGATGTATGTGGAGAATGTTAAAGGAGACTCACCTTCTTGTGAAGGAAGGTGGATACTGGTAGATGTATGTTGAGAATGTTAAAGGAGACTCACCTTCTTGTGAAAGAAGATGGTACTGGTAGATGTATGTTGAGAATGTTAAAGGAGACTCACCTTCTTGTGAAGGAAGGAGGATACTGGTAGATGTATGTTGAGAATGTTAAAGGAGACTCACCTTCTTGTGAAGGATGGAACTGGTAGATGTTTGTGGAGGATATTAAAGGAGACTCACCTTCTTGTGAAAGAAGGATGGAACTGGTAGATGAATGTTGAGGACGTTAAAGGAGACTCACCTTCTTGCGAAGGAAGGCAGGTACTGGAACATATAGATAAAGGCCAGTACTGGGTGCTCCGAAATCCACACCTCATCCAGCTGGTTGGCGATGGCGACAGCTGTGAGACTGGCACACCGAGATGTTGCCATCCTCTTTTCCCCTGGTTTCATCTCGCCTCCCACCACCTGAACAGCCAACACACATCCATAATATGTAGAGTGAGTGAGTGAGTGAGTGAGTGAGTGAGTGAGTCAGTGAGTCAGTCAGTGAGTCAGTCAGTCAGTCAGTCAGTCAGTCAGTCAGTCAGTCAGTCAGTCAGTCAGTCAGTCCAGCAATATCACAGCAGGTACACTACTTCATCACAGCCACACGGCTACAGCACAACGCCTGTACCTCTTACAACAAGGAATATGCAGCACTCAACTGTATTACAGGGTGGCGCTATATTGCTGAAGTTTCATATTCTGGGTGGTGCCTGTTGCTGGAGTTTCATGATTATGCAGGGTGGCGCTTTATTGCTGCAGTTTCATATTCTGGGCGGTGCCTGTTGCTGAGGTTTCCATATACTTGGTGGTGCCTGTTGCTGAAGTTTCATATACAGGTACCTGCTGTGATATTGCTCAGGGCCACCCATTATATGAACCCTCAGCAACAGGCACCACCCAGTGTATGAAACTTCAGCAACAAGCACCGCCCAGAATATGAAACTTCAGCAATATAGCACCACCCTGTATGTGAAACCTCAGCAACAGGCACCACGCAGAATATGAAACTTCAGCAATATAGCACCACCCTGTATGTGAAACCTAAGCAACAGGCACCACGCAGAATATGAAACTTCAGCAATATAGCGCCACCCTGTATGTGAAATCTCAGCAACAGGCACCACGCAGAATATGAAACCTCAGCAACAGGCACCACGCAGAATATGAAACTTCAGCAATATGTACCACCCTGTATGTGAAACCTCAGCAACAGGCACCACGCAGAATATGAAACTTCAGCAATATAGCGCCACCCTGTATGTGAAACCTCAGCAACACGCACCACGCAGAATATGAAACTTCAGCAATATAGCGCCACCCTGTATATGAAACTTCAGCAACAGGCACCACCCATTATATGAACCCTCAGCAACAGGCACCACCCAATGTTTGAAACTTCAGCAACAGGCACCACGCAGAATATGAAACTTCAGCACTTTGCAACACCCGGTGTATGAAACTTCAGCAACGAGCACCACCCAGAATATGAAACTTCAGCAATTTGCACCACCCAATGTATGAAACTCTATCAACAGGCACCACCCAGAATATATAACTTCAGCAACAGGCGCCACCCATTGTATGAAAACCTTAGCGATAGGCACCGACCAGTATATGAAACTTCAGCAATATGCACTACCCAGTATATGAAACCTTAGCAACAGGCACCACGCAGAATATAAAACTTCAGCAATTTGCACCACCCGGTGTATGAAACTTCAGCAACAGGCACCACCCAGTATATGAAACCTCAGCAACAGGCACCGCCCAGAATATGAAACTTCAGCAACAGGCACCGCCCTGAATATGAAACTTCAGAAACAGGCACCGCCCTGAATATGAAATATGGATCTACCTGCACAAAGCAGTCTTAAATCTTGAGTCATTTCTAATAAAAGCTGTGATCTTAATACCAATACAGTCTAAAGCCTCTTTTAGAATATGAGAGTCAAAAGTAGGCCCTGAAAGTTTACCATCCTACCTTTCCTTTCTCCTCCGTCATGGCAATAGACATCAAGCTGGAGAAGACAGGTCCTGGACAAACCATTGTCACCTTGATGTTGTTGGAATATTGTTCAATCCGCAAACACTCAAACCAGCCCTGTTTGCACAAAGAACATCCGTCATATAAACGTTCAAACCAGTCAGTCATGTATACAGTGAGTGAGTGAGTGAGTTGGGTTTAACGCCGCTTTTAACAGTATTCCAGTTATATCACGGCGTGTCGGCTTAATGTGGGAGGAAAGCCCGAAGTGATGCAGGTCTCAGACGTTTACCTCTTCAGTGAAACCCACTAGCACGGGTATGGTGCTGACAAACCTAGAAACATAATCGGGGCGAACCGGGATTCAAACCCACAATCATAGGTTTCTGGCGTGCCCAAGGGACGCAACTCTGCAGTGCGAATCGCGGCGCCTTAGACGACTGGGCCACACGTGCCCCCCAGTCATGTATACACTCAGGACCAAAACACTTTGGAAGACAATAGATGTCAACAAATATTCTGTCAGGGTTATTGGGTGGGGGTACTATTGACAAGTGCCCCATAATCTCTTGTCCAAACAATTCACGCTCGGAGTAAGCGTCTTCCCGAGGCAAGAGCGTTAACTGACTATAAAAGTCCAGTTTCCAGTCTTGCCGAACTTGGCTTGAAATCTGGAGTTACATTGTGGCATAGGCCAGTCAAAATCGTGGCAGGCACCTTACACCCGGTTCGAAAACAACATGGATTTCAACATGCAGGTTTCTGTCGACTGAAGGATTTGCAAAGCATGTGTACTGTTACCTGGTTGTCGACAGTTATTTTACGAATCTTTTCATGTTTTAATGAAGTGATTTGATGCACTTCGTTTTATTACAGTATCGTTCTTGATATGCGATCTGATTGTCTTGACTGGGCACAGCCATTTTGTTTGAAGTAAATGCATGTTATATGAGAGATGGAATCTGATTGGGCAATATGTGAGTGAGTGAGTGAGTGAGTTTGGGGTTTACGCCGCTTTTAGCAATATTCCAGCAATATCACGGCGGGGGACACCAGAAATGGGCTTCACACATTGTACTCATGTCGGGAATCGAACCCGTGTCTTCGGCGTGACGAGCGAACGCTTTAAGCACTAGGCTACCCGACCGCCCCTATTGGGCAATAGGAGGGACATAGAAGGGACATAACTCGTCAAGGCCTGTTCGCCAAGGGTGGAAATTTGACATTTATAGACAGTTAGGGCCCTTGCCTCGGGAAGATGACCAGTAACACTAGTTACACACATCTACAAACCATTTACATCACACAATAGTTCATATGAATTAACTACTTCTTTACTGTCTAAAAACATTTTTTTTAAAACATTGACTTGCATGAAGTGCATGTTTCGACCCAGCGTAAGATCCAGACATTGGCGCTCCTACAACTAAAAAAAACATTTTATGTGATTAAGTCATTGTTTTGAAACCAATCTCATTAAAATCAGATCTTAGTTCTCGCTATCGCTAAACAAAGATTTGAGGACATCCCGTTACGGGTCAGAACGACCTTTCATCCGATCAATTAAAGCGTCGCTTACCAGATCATGAAAGTGACACCCGGAATGTGTTTTCTAATCATGCAACCTCGAAAACTTTAACACGGGATATTCCGAACGACAGTTACGGCCCCTACGACTGATTCCGTCAAAATTATTGTCTATCTCTTGCTTCCCTGGGAGAAACATTTGAACGGAGGAGGCGTTGAACAGTGCGTGAGAAGCACTGCCATACAATCGCAACCATGTATTAGACATTCCCACATGTTCGTTTGTTCAGTTTTCAAAAACTTAATCGAGAACTGTGTCAACATATTTTTCAAGCGTAGTCCCAAATAAAGTCGCCAGGTTGAAACGAGTGCCGTAGAGCTCGATAAAACTGCTTTCTAATTGGCTGATGTCGACTTCTTGTTAGTCGTTTGAGGGGTCGGTCAAGGTTGGGAAAGGTCGTTCTGATGTGACCAGTTATGGGATGTCCTCGGATCTTTGTTTAGCGGCAGCGAGAACTTAGATCAGATTTTAATGAGATTGTTTTGAAATACAGTAAAGTACGGTTATAACGAACTCAAAGGGACTACTAATTTTAGTTCGTTATAACCATAGTTCGTTATAAGCATATATACAACATAACTACTGGACCAAAAACGTAAGTTCGTTATATCCGTCAATTCGTTATAAGCGAGTTCGTTATAACCGTAGTTTACTGTATACATCAAACAATCATTTGCAAAGATATTACACTGTGGCGCTTAGGGGTTGTAGAGTTACCCCCCTTGATTGACTTTAGAGTTACTTCCCTTACAATACATTTCCAGGAGTCAAATGTTCAAGTGGAATTTTCTATTCGCCTCATAAACAAACTGAACCATGTTTACCGAGGCAGTGGTGAATGGCTCAGCTATTATTTGGCCTTGTCAACAAAGCAACCATGTACCAGGTGACATGGCCTTCAAATTGAAGTGCTGAAACGTGCAAATACAGTAATGACTGAAGTGAGTGAGTGAGTGAGTGAGTTGGGTTTAACGCCGCTTGTAACAATATTTCAGTTATATCACGGCGTGTCGGCTTAATGTGGGAGGAAAGCCCGAAGTGATGCAGGTCTTAGACGTTTACCACTTAGGTGAAACCCACGAGCACGGGTATGGTGCTGACAAACCTAGAAACATAATCGGGGCGAACCGGGATTCGAACCCACAATCATAGGTTCCTGGCGTGCCCAAGGGACGCAACTCTGCACAGCGAATCGCGGGGCCTTAGACGACTCGGACACCCGTGCCCCCAGTAATGACTGAAACACAAACCCTGGCATGAAATGACAAAATTAGTACACGTGCTTAGTTCTTACAGTTAAGACACATTCCATGTTTTGGCCCACCCCTTATTTTGTTAATAAACTGGCCAATCAGCTTTTCCGCCATGAGAGGACATTCACTCTACCTCCTTGCTCGCTGGTGTCTAAATCTAAATGAAATAAGTATATACAATTACCCAAATTAAACTACTGAGTACACATCCTGGTGTCTGTTATGTTAAGATTTCAAACTAAGTGTCCTTGGTAGGAACACTGGAAAAAAACTCATAATTTGGGGGTATTTTTTTCAAATTACGAGGTATCTTAACAATGTAGTCAATGTGCTATTGCAAAACTAGGCACTAAAGTCATTTCGACCTCATGACATTGAATATCAGCCTCTCGATAAAATTCCTGGTTGCCCGGTATGTTTCTTTAAACTCTTAATTTATTTAAGTAGGATGGCAACTGTGTCAAAGCAGTGATATAGGGACATGGCGTTGAACGTTCTGAACATTCGTGACCAACTCGTGTAATCCCGGGACAAGCCTTTCAGGTTACGGAAAGAGGCGAGTGGTGACGAAAGCGCTCTGAAGCCTTGTTTGTAAACAATAGTCGATAACCCCCGATCTTACTCCGCTCTGCTCGCCTTTTTCCGTTTCTGCTCCAATGACAGCATCGGTGTAGACTTATAACGGGACCAGTCTTTTCTCTTGTTTGCAAACAAAGGCACTAATTTTGAAATAGGAACAGACAAGCCTAATGGTCTATACATTGTTTACTATATATATATATATATATACTACTACAACGGCGACAGTGAGGTGCATGACAATATAGCTTTCTACATCAAAGTGACCGTATCGCTAGCTCTTCGTAGGGCTTTGATGACAGCATATGGAGGAAAAACGCGCAAATGGAAATAGTTTTTATGTTTCAGGATATCTTCTCAACGAAAGTTAAATATTTGATGAAGTATGTTAATCTAAATGTGGAGACTCGTCCAAAATAAAACAGATTAACACATAAATAGACTGCGAAGATATGACATCTTCCCGAGGCAAGTGAGTTAACTGACTATAAAAGTCCAGTTTCCACCCTTGCCGAACTAGGCTGGTATTATGGAGTTACATTTTGGCTGGGCTAACGAGTCTATGCATAGTCCAATCAAAATCGCGCACCGAAATCGAAATCCGGTTCGTAAAGTGTCATGCAGGTTTCGGTCGACTGCAGGATTTGCAAAACATGTACACCAATAACTCGTTGTCAACAGATATTTTCTAAATCTTTTCATGTTTTTAATCAAGGTGCTCACGTGATTTGATGCTCTTCGCGATGTAAGACTCGTTTTATCACAATATAGATCTTGATTATCGATCAGATCGTCTTGACTGGGTGCAACCGTTTTGTTTGAAGCAACTGCAAGTGATACGGGAGGTTGAATCTGATTGGTCAATAGGAGAGGCATAGAGAGAACATAACTCGTAATAGCCACTGGTGGCGCTACGATCGAGCCCAGGAATTCCAGCCAAGTTCGGCAAGGGTGGAAACTGGACTTTTAAAGTCAGTTAACTCTCTTGCCTCGGGAAGATGAGATATGACGATGTCAAAGAGGTACTCGGCTGGCCGCAAGAAACCCTGGGTAGGAGAGTGATTGGCTTCATACAACCGAGGCCTATTTATATTGTAATCTGGGCTTTGATTGATCACTGGCTTCTAATCTAATCGAGCTGGAAATTCCAGTAGATGTTTTCGATATGTGTATACTTATACTGCATTGCTCAGTAATGCATATTACTGCTTTTTCTTGGCAGAATTCTTTTGTTTTTTGTTTTTTGTTTAACGCCGCACTCGGCAATATTCCAGCTATATGACGGCGGTCTGTAAATAATCGAGTCTGGACCAGACTGTCCAGTGATTGATATCATAAGCATCGATCCACGCAATTGGGATCGATGACATGCATCAACCAAGTCAGCGAGCCTGACCACCCGATCCAGTTAGTCGCCTTGTACGACAAGCATAGTCGCCTTTTACGGCAAACATGGGTTGCTGAAGACCTATTCTAGGCCGGAATCTTCAGGGGTATTTTCTTGACAGAGAGAACAGCTGTGTGAAGTCTTGCAGTAGAAGAAGTATTTTCAACTAGCCTTGAGGACAACCTTATCACACAGCTCCCACGTGAACAACGAAAGTGATGACGTCATGGTCTTCACATTACTACTGGAAGCCGGAACTTCAGTAGAACGTCGTAGGGAGGAAGCTCTGCGATGGGTGGGTCCATGAAGATGCAGTAATGCAGGATAAGTATACAAATATAAAACATATATATGGATTTTACTAGATTTGGTAACTTATCCTGCATTACTCCTTAATGGATTCTGTATCCGACGGAACTTGGTGGTGGGAATTCATCTTCAGATGTGGTCTTTTTCATCCAAACTCTCTCATCCGCGTTGCATATGACTTTCTAGTCAAGGGTGCCACACTCAAGTGAGGTCGAGAGGCTGACTCTAGAAAGGCGAAGACTTTTCAAGGGCGTCTTGAAGCGGTGACCTGTTGGGCCAACACTAAAGGGCCAAAGACCAGTGAAGATTCCGGTGTAGAATAGGTCTTCAGCAACCCATGCTTGCCGTAAAAGGCGACTAACGTGATCGGGAGGTCAGGCTCAATTCCAATTGTGTGGATTGATCCTCATGATATCAATCACTGGATTGTCTGGTCCAGACTCGATTATTTACAGACCGCCGTCATATAGCTTGAATATTTCTAAGTGCGGCGTTAAACAACAAACCAATAACCAACAACAAGCCAAAGCTGTGCGTCCTTTGCACTTCTCGTGCGACATCTCGTAGGTAGAGACAAGCGAACACTCTGTCAGAGTGCCAGAAACAGCCTTCCATAATGGCACGTATGGAGGGAGCAGTTGCTGTGTAGTGCCATAGCGGATGCTACCATCCTCATCTCGTGTGGGTTGCAGGATCTTGGAGGATTTCGACCCACCGACTCTTAGGGTTGGAGCCAAACGGCGATGGTGTGGCAGCTGACTTCAGCTTGAGATGTCGCTGAAACCGGGTTGAAGAGACGCCGGCACTGTTAACAACGATCTTTGGATCGACGGATGAAGCAGCGCAGTTCTCTCACCGGACATAGAAGGAACTCTTGCTCGTCTTCCACGCCGACTATCGATTATAGTGGCAGAATGAGGAAGGATGTGTCCTGTCCTGGAAGCCGGTTCTTGGCAATCCCAGCACAGTCCAAGATGAACGGCTCCGTGTGCTCCCTGCTCTAACCTGTCTCGTGTCACGTCTAGAGCGTGGATCTCGCTGACACGTGCAGCAGTGGCGAGAGCCAGGAGGATGGTGGTCTTTTTCACCAACGACCTCGAATGAAGTGGTTTCGTCATCTTGCATTCGTCCGGTACCGATAAGATGGAGTAGAGGGCTACGAGATACGTAGTGATGGTGCTTCTCTTACAACGCAAGACGCAGGTACAGCAGGAACTCGACCAGAAGAGAAACAGAGGTGGGCCCCTGATGTTTTTCTTTACAGAAAAGGAGAGCCGTTTGTCATCGTAGAGACTCCTGGTGGAGTGTGTGAGTGAGTTGGGTTTAACGCCGCTTTTAACATTATTCAAGTTATATCACGGCGTGTCAGCTGCTTAATGTGGGAGGAAAGCCCCAAGTGATGCAGGTCTCAGACGTTTACCACTTCGGTGAAACCCACGAGCACGGGAATGGTGCTGACAAACCTAGAAACATAATCGGGGGATTCGAACCCACAATCATAGGTTTCTGGCGTGCCCAAGGGACGCTACTCTGCACAGCGAATCGCGGCGATGTGCCATCGTGACGGCCTTCGCTGCTCTGGGCGAGTATCCCTTAGCTTATAACGCTCTCTGTAGATGGACCAGGCGTGAAGACATAACCTGTCTGTAACCGGGTGTGGTTGCCTCAGTTGGAATCAGCAGGTTTGGCCAATCTGGGAGTGGTAGTGGGTCGGCGTTAGCTAATTCTCTTAGGTCGACAAACCAGACCCTCGCTAGCCACCAGGGCGCGACCAAAGTCAAATCTAGGCTCTGCATCGATATGATCTTTTGGGTGAACCTGGGACTGAGTACAGGTAGCGGACACGCGTACGCCTTTAGTCCTTCCCAGGGTATGCTGAAGGCGTCGACCGCCCGGGCCAGTAGGAACGGAACCGGTGATATGAATGTCGGTATCTGATGGTGCTGGCTGGTGGCGAAAAGGTCTATGTCTAGGAGACCGCAGTCTCGACAAACAAAAGCGAAGGTGTTTGGTGGGAGCTTCTGTTGGGGCGACTGTTTATTTGAGATAGAGCGTCCGCCAGGATGTTGCGACAGCAAGGAACGTACTGACCCTGGAAATTGATCCCCAGTCGATCCACCAGGCGAAATAAACAGAGTCACTCCTTGATTCCGAAGACACCAGACGACGGTTATGTTGCCCGTCGAGATGGAGAGCCGGGCGTGTCTGAGGCCTGCTTCCAATGAGAGAGAGCCAGAAGAAGCGCCTCCAGTTCTAGGCTGTTGATGTGCTACTGGCGCAGTTCGACAGACCACAGCCCCGAGCGACCTGTCCCTCTCGGGGTGCGACCCATCCCTGAAGGGAGGCGTCTACAAATAGGTCTAATGAGGTCGTAAGTGATGCCAAGGAGACGCCGCCTAAGACATCCGATTCCACCGTCCACCATCGAAGATGCGGTTTGAGGTGATCCCCGAGGACGATGGAACCGACGGATCCTGACACCGAATGTGAGGTGCCAGAAACATCTGGATTGAGCGCAGTTGGAGCCTTCCTCGGTACGTCAAGTCCTGTGGTAACGCGCCGTGCGGGGCTGGTGGGGAGCTGGGATCAAGTGCGATTGTATGCGCTCCCACCGGCTGCTGAAATCTGCGGGGGAAAGCAGGAGACAGTCTTTATATCGAGAAGACTGGAGGCATGGAGATGTACAATTGCCAAGAGTAATGTGATGATCCGTGATGTCACTTCCCCTGGTCACGTGGGAGCTGCGTGATAGGGTTGTCCTCTCGACTGGTTATAAAAACTTCAAGCAAGACCTTCACACATCTCTTTTCTCTGTCAAGAACAAGCATTAATCTGCATTAAGGAGTAATGCAGTTTAAGTAAAAACTTAATTGAGTTATATATTTAAAATAACTGACTTCAATATTGTCGTAACGACACAGATTTACTAAAAACATATTGGTCGATTCTTAAACTTAACCAATTCCCTATATATACATTGCAAGCAATTTCGTTGGCTGACCATGCAATTTATTTTTGCGTTAATGTTTCTATCAGCCGAAACAAATTAGATCACGACAAGTATCAGACTGCCGTTTCCTGACTCATAACAGAATGGGTGTGGCTTGTATTGCATTTTTGCGCTGAAAAATGTCACTGACTTCATGCCGTTGTCTTCAGTTGTTTGCGTGTTAATGATTAAAAAAGCCGTCTGTGAAGTTATTATTGTCAGTGGATATATTTATAAGAAATGACCATATTGTGTTTTTGTGTTTTACGGAGTTAGAAAATAAAACCGGTGTGAACACTTTGAAAATCCACGTGCATAACTCAAGTCTATAATATAATATACCTCCAGAAACACAGAACTCAATTCTCTGTAAACTCAACATACCCACTTTCCCACCAACACTACTCACGACCACGATGTGACCGTCTCTCCGAGCTATCATGTCTGGAAGGACAGCTTTAGTCAGCGATAAGGTTCCCAGGACGTTGGTCTCCAGCATCTCACGATCAACATCGATGGATGTTTTCACCCAGTCAGCCCGCTGTGACCTACCGGCGTTGTTCACCAGAATGTCTATCTGAAGAGTAAATTACATCCTCATCCGACTTGTTAGAAGCAGTCACATTGGTTTCATTATTGTTGTTTCTTCTTGAGTTTTACATGTTTTGTCCTGGTACCATCACCACTTCTAATTATTCATAAAGTTTAATCAATAATCACAAATTCTTTGAACTGTCAGCGTACATATATGGCCATGATAAAATGTGCAAAAACAGAAGCACCCCTTAATGGCCATGTCCTCAAAGATTTGTGGTGTCTCCTTGGGCATTTTGTTCGAAATGTGCCTCTGTTCACCCAGCAGTGAATGGGTACCCGACATGATGAGATGGCGATGTGGTTGTTAACCTTCTAACGCCTCACAGGCAGCTTGGGTTGTATTCTCACTAGAGAGCTGAGAATGATGGTTGTGTGCACAATGATCCATTGACCTGGGAAATAATAGCGGAGCGCTTCGAGCATGCCCCTGTGATGTGGATAGAGCACTATAATAATAATAATAATCATCATCATCATCATCATCATAATAGTTTGAAGTTGAACATGTCTCAGAAACTACTATGTTTTATCAGAAAATGAATGATGATTTTGACCTGTGACATATTTTGATCAAAGTCTTGAATACATTTTACTAGCGTGCATAAACAACCTTTAGTGATTGTTTTCTAGCTTGTAACCTTGACCATTGACTTTCTAATAGCGTGTGACAAGAGAATTCCATAGGTCCATTGTAGGATTTCTTTGAATTGATAACGAGGTTACCATGCATGACGGGGTTACCATGCATGACGGGGTTACCATACATCACAAGGTTACCATGCATGACGGGGTTACCATGCATGTGTACAGAAACATGTTTTACCCATGTTGTACACAAACCTGGACACTGACCTTGACCTTGACCTACAACACACTACAAGAAACCTTGAAAGTCCTGCCAGACTAATTACACATTATTTCATTGGTGAGAACCCAGGAATAAATACATAAGGTACGATATTTTCCATGTACGTTTCTCCAACAGAACAGAACTGCAAGAATTGACAATGTACCCTATTCTTTTTTCCAAAAAGATAACATTTTCTTATAAACAAACATATGGCTAACTCACTAGCTTAAGTGCCACCCTGGTTCTTGTGATTAATTAAACAAACAAATTCATGTACTGTTACAAGAAATTAATGTATCATATTCATATTACAATTATATATTACAATTGTTTTGTTTGGAAACAAACCACTTAATGCACAAGATTAATGCCCATTTGCATATGAGTTGTGTATGTACATGTTGAGATTCTTATCTATTTTTTCCTTATTCATTGAATACTAAAATTAAATAATGACATCAAATAGTTAATTTTTCAAGTGATGTTCAGGTGAAAGATAATAATTGTTGAATAAAATATCTTTAAACTAAAGATAATAATTGAAGTTTGATCAGTTACACTGTGCTGATGCACTGACCAATATTTAGTGTCCATATACAATCATTATGGAAAAAACCCCACAAAAGTATAACTTAAAATTTTAAAAGCTGTCAACAGCTGTAATTAATTAAACATTAACTAATCTTTCATCAATACGCAATCATGGCGGTCTTCATATTTATTGGGTCGGTCGGGTAACCTAGTGGTTGAAGCGTATACTCGTCACGCCGAAGACCCAGGTTCTATTCCCGACATGGGTACAATGTGTGGAGCCCATTTATGGTGTCCCCGCCTTGATATTGCTTGAATATTGTTAAAAGCAGCGTTAACCCATACTCACTCACTCATATCTACGGAATAAATTTCAAAACGCCTTGAAATTGTTCTCAAATCATGCTAGAATCTAAAAATGCCTTATAAAAGATTATTTTTATATATATATATATATATATATATATATATATATATATATATATATATATATATATATATATATATATATATATATACTTGTGTATATCCTACCATATTCAGCAACGCATAAAATACGTTTTGTAACGCCAAATTTCGCGCACCTGTTGTGGAGGGTGATTATTGACGATAGACGATATCCATAGACGTATTGCGTGGGACACAATTATTATAGCGAAAACAAAACAAATAATATACATCGCAGAAACATGAATCATATACATTTATAATTATATTCAACGTAACATCGAATGGTAATCCTTAAATGTCAACAAAAGTTCAAATAAAAGATAAACCGAGAAACTTGCATGTGGCATGTTGATACATCGTCTTCGGTTTCCGGGTCACGGGAGCATGCAAGGTCAAGCGGATGAAACAATACGCCAATTGTATCGTCAAAGTCACGTTATTATATCATATTTGTGGCGATTACTGATACTATGTATTGATGTGTGTTTATTCTTTAGGTGACAAATATTTAAAACTTTACTGTAATTGTTTTGTTACGAATGAGTATCAGCAGACAACCCGTGTCTGTGATATCGAATCCGATTATCTTTTGCACTTGATGTCATATTGATGTCAGAATTCACGATCTTTATTTTCGTTTTTCTCTCGTCATATTAAATGGAAAATGACAAGGCATATTTATGAAGGCAGTGTAAACTCTGTTGAAATTGAAATAGCAATAAGTAATGCTGAGGTCGAGCGAAGCGCGCAATGTTTGATTTTCGAACGTCTGCTATCATGACACGGTATTTGTATTTTCGTATATCGTAAATATTCAACCAAAACACTTGAAAAAAGGAATGGTGAATATTTATGAGTCATTAATTTTTTCCTGCAAAGTTTATAAAATGACACGTTAGATTAACTCGAATGTTCGTATTTCAGCAACTGGCATGATGACCTAGAAAATGAAGGGGTTTTTTTTCTGTTTCACGTTTGGATAATAAATTTACTGAAATGGTTCATAATTTACCATCGCTCTGTTATTTGACGATAAAAAAATGGAATTTATACTCAGTTGAAATTACGATATCGAAGGTAGGATTATTGAAATCAATTTGCACAAATGTAACGATTTAAAAAGGTTCTTAGCATGAAAAGCAAACCACCTTCAATAACGTAATTTAGGTAAGTTCAAGAAAATTTACAAATTTTATGTTTGCTTTGGTTTTAACCTTGTTATGATTGCAAATGCCAGGGCATTTTTTACATGACAATGTGTAATTTTCTATCAGGTATTGATTTGCAAGATATTGGTTCAAATGTCCCTTGACCGACCGACCACTTGAAATCCCCCACGCTCTTTACAGCGCCTTATGCTAAAATTAATGAAGCGGGCAGGGGTAAGCAGTGTGAAAACAATTCAGCAGACAGAAGGTTAACCAAAATCCTTTCAAAGCATGGCCCCATCTTAGAGGCCTAGTGATCGAGTTTAATGATACACGCATGAACAGTTTCCGAGAAAGTGAAGCGACATACATTTTATGTCATGACCATTACCCTTGACCTCTTCATGACATGTGCCAAAAGAATTCCCAAAAGCCATCAGGAAGAGGGAGTTGAGTTTGACGCCGCTTTTAACAGTATTCCAGTCATATCGCGGCGTGTCTCTACCATATATCAGTTACCCCCCTTGATTGACTTTAGAGTTACTTCCCTTACAATACAGCTTCAGGAGTCAAATGATCAAGTGGAATTTTCTATTCGCCTCATAAACAAACTGAACCATGTTTACCGAGGCAGTGGTGAATGCCTCAGCTATTATTTGGCCTTGTCAACAAAGCAACCATGTACCATGTGACATGGCCTTCAAATTAAAGTGCTGAAACGGCCAATACAGTAATGACTAAAGTGAGTGAGTGAGTGAGTGAGTGAGTGAGTTGGGTTTAACGCCGCTTATAACAATATTTCAGTTATATCACGGAGTGTCAGCTTAATGTGGGAGGAAAGCCCGAAATGATGCAGGTCTCGGACGTTTACCACTTCGGTGAAACCCACGAGCACGGGCATGGTGCTGACAAACCTAGAAACATAATCGGGGCGAACCGGGATTTGCACCCACAATCACAGGTTTCTAGCGTGCCCAAGGGACGCAACTCTGCACAGCGAATCGCGGCGCCTAAGACGACTAGGCCACCCGTTCCCCCTTAGGAAGAAGAGATCAGAAAAATGGTGGTTAAAAACAGCAAAATCTGAAAGCAGTCCTGCTTTAAACGACTATTAAGAAACTGATATCTTGAGGCCCAGCTAAAGTATTCTTTTGTCCTGGAATATTGGCGACAGACTATAGCCATTCGCGACCAACTCGTGTTATTCCGGGACAAGCCGAATAGCGACTCGTGCCCCGCTCATGGCCATTTTTGTGACCGGGTTCCGTCTCATCGCAAACGGGCATACCTAAAACAATTGTTAACTCGTTGCGTAATGGTTCACTTACATTCCCCATATATTATATATATTTCAGATGCAATTTAAAGCACATCGGGACATGTGGAATTATGCAGTATGGTTGAACACATTTAACTGTGTCTTTGGTATATTTTTTAGATGCAAGACATATGTAAAATCAAAAATTATTTCTGAAGGATTCTTTGACGAAGAACTTGAAATCATACGCGCGTTCTGATTGGTTTGTCGTATTTTCGCACATAACATTCATCGATAGGGGGACGAGTCTTCTTGCAGGTTACGGAAAGGGGCGAGTGGTGACGTGTGCAGCACGACCAAAAATTATTTCTGAGGGATTCTTTGACGAAGAACTTGAAATCATACGCGCGTTCTGATTGGTTTGTCGTATTTTCGCACATAACATTCATCGATAAGGGGACGAGTCTTCTTGCAGGTTACGGAAAGGGGCGAGTGGTGACGAGTGCAGCACGACCAAAAATTATTTCTGAGGGATTCTTTGACGAAGAACTTGAAATCATACGCGCGTTCTGATTGGTTTGTCGTATTTTCGCACATAACATTCATCGATAGGGGGACGAGTCTTCTTGTAGGTTACGGAAAGGGGCGAGTGGTGACGAGTGCAGCACGACCAAGGGAGTACCTGTTTAAAATGCTTGAGAACTTTCTTGACAGCATATGCATGTTCGTATTGTTTGACCAAGTCCAATGGCACCACCATGATGTCTTCATCTTGAAGCGGCCCACACGCTGAAGACAAACACGCAGACTAAAGTACTGCTGGAAATGCTAGAAAACTGCTTTTTGCCATGAAAGTATATCATTTTTCACAGCCTGTTGTTATTGAAATATCGAGTAACTACCGATCGCCCTACCTGTGGTTTGAAGTATTTCAGTCACAAGGAGTCCTATCGACAAGTTTACAGGAGACAAATTCGAACGAAAACAGGAAGTTCACATTTATTCTTAGTCCAATGATGACAGTCTGAAACGGACTATAGAAATATGGGCACGTGACTCCGTTATAATGATAATAATGTAGGTTTCGTAATTAAAATTAATCCATACAAAAAATTATTTTGAGAAAATTCTAGATGTACATCTTCTAAAATGACAAAATGATGCTGAGGTTTTTTTGTTGCTCCCATGATGCATGTTACATTACACTTGCATAGCCATAACCACGGTACACCATATAGAGTCTGTATTGGGAAATGTATACAAGTTCTTTACACTTTAGAGAGATATAGGGAAACCATTTATTAATTTAGATATGTTGAATTACCGAACTGCCCAGGCTATGGGGTATCCAATTCATACCATCAAGATTACTGTATGATAAGAAAACAAAACAGGTATAGGGGCGGTCTCAAAAACAAAAAGTAAAAGTATAGTTAAAAGATATTAGACAGCTTTGATACAGGGTGATTAGGCGTATAGTGTAAAAGCTTTATGAGCAGAAGGTAACCCTGACTTGTAGTAGAATTTTGGAGGAATTAAAGATACAATTATTGTTTCCCGGATTGCACTATTGCTCTCCAAGAGATGGGATTTCGATACACTGCGCGTGGCGATGACCGAGCACTTTTCAGGGGAAAATATTCCATCCTGTCTATGAGGTCACGTTATCTCCGAACCATTTATAACTATCACAGTCAGGGCGTCTAGATAATTTACCTTGGTGAATCATTCCACTGACTACATGTGGCTATCGGCAGCTGGACACAAAGCATCCATGGTACCATCAGGTAAAGGTAATCGTGTCATTGTTTTTCACGCTGCAACCCATGATATGGGGCTTAATGATGGATGTTTTCGAGGCGAAAAAAAGAAAACTGGTGATTTTCATCAGGACATTATAGGAGGTGATGTGTTCATAGACTGGTTGGAACTTCAGCTATTGCCCATTTTAAACAACGTCAGTGTGATGGCATGGAAAAACGCCAGTTAATATAACGTCCAGGAATCAGATACTGTACCCAAACCATGAGTAGTCTGAAGGCGACCACACAGGAATATATGACATTGTCGACTTCAGACCATCTAAAACGAAAGTTCAACTCATGGACAATATTCGAGTGAATAAGAACCCTGTAAAGTACAAGGCATATGTGCTGGCGGCACAACAAGGTTACGTTGTCTTACGCACGCCATTCAGACATTGTGAGCTCAACCCTGCTGTGCCCATCTTGGCTAAGTGTAACGGGCTCGTAGCAAGACATAACACAACATTCAAAAGTACAGATTCATATACGTCATCAGCGGACATAAATGCTACCTCAAGAAACCATCTGTAGAACAACAAATACTTCTGGATTCCAAAACCGCAACCTTCCAATGCTCATCTCGTTTCACAGCTCTTAACTATTCCATCATGTTTGCAAACAAATATAATGCAGTATATATCCTAAATTGCTACCCCATCAACGCATGTCAATTAAGTACAATAACAGCAATATTTTGAGACCACCCCCAACTCGGTGACATTTGCACCTGTGAGAATGCACGGGACGGTGGGAGGTCATCACCTCGGGACAGGTGTAAGGTAATTAATTACCTCAGGTTAAAGGCCATTTCATACATGCATGACAACACACGAATATTTTCTAAGTTTATCATTTTACCTGTAAAAGTACAGTTTAAGGGTAATCACAATTTCAGTTAGGACAGGCTAGATTAGGTCAATTTGCGTTATTTTAAAATAATCTCTTTTTATAGTCCTATGACTCGTATTTATTACATGAAGCCAGAAAAGCAGTTTTCTAGCAATTTCGACAGTACTTTAGAAACACACATCAGAAGAGCAGGAAAACACATCAGTAGTGCAGAAACACACATCAGAAGTCAGGAACACACATAAAATAGAAAGATACTGACAAACTGACAGAAAGTCAGTGAAAACATCCTATCTCCAAGGCTACACTGAGGTGCAAAGACAGTGTTTTTTTTTGTGTGTGTTTGTTGTTTAACGCCGCACTGAGCAATATTCCAGCTATATGACGGCGGTCTGTAAATAATCGAGTCTGGACCAGACAATCCAGTATTTGACAACATGAGCATCATACCTCGAAATTGGGATCGACGACATGCATCAACCAAGTCAGCAAGCCTGACCACCCGATCCCATTAGTAAGACATCAGTGACTAGTTCCAAGGCTACTGGGACGTACTGAGACATCAGTGACTAGTTCCAAGGCTACTGGGACATACTGAGACATCAGTGACTAATTCCAAGGCTACTGGGACGTACTGAGACATCACTGACTAGTTCCAAGGCTACTGGGACATACTGAGACATCAGTGACTAGTTCCAAGGCTACTGGGACGTACTGAGACATCAGTGACTAGTTCCAAGGCTACTGGGACGTACTGAGACATCAGTGACTAGTTCCAAGGCTACTGGGACGTACTGAGACATCAGTGACTAGTTCCAAGGCTACTGGGACGTACTGAGACATCAGTGACTAGTTCCAAGGCTACTGGGACGTACTGAGACATCAGTGACTAGTTCCAAGGCTACTGGGACATACTGAGACATCAGTGACTAGTCCCAAGGCTACTGGGACGTACTGCGACATCAGTGACTAGTTCCAAGCCTATTGGGACATACTGAGACATCACTGACTAGTTCCAAGGCTACTGGGACATACTGAGACATTTGTGACTAGTTCCAAGGCTACTGGGACGTACTGAGGCATCACTGACTAGTTCCAAAGCTACTGGGACGTACTGAGACATTGCTTCTTGACTCGGTGCAGCTCCTCTTCTCGACGGGCAGACAGCACCAGACGACATCCGGCAGATGCCAGCTCGTAAACAAGGGACTCCCCGATACCAGTGGAGGCCCCAGTCACCCATACCACTTTACCTTTCAGACATTCTGGTGTATGGATAAATGGAACATTATGGCAAATTAATGGAGAAAAAGTACATTTTTACAGCTCTAAAATCGGCCAACATATAATTTTTAAAGTATTCTACACAGTGAGACGTACTAGACAAGATTTGTGACAGTTAATAGAGCTTGCCCACTGAGATGACATGACGCAGCTTAACAGTGATACCCCATTCAGACACATACAGCTCGATCAGTCCTTTGTTTTAACCTTGTATTGCCAAGCGCCAGGCAGGGAAACAACAATTACCATCTTATAATTTCGCTTGGTATGATCAGCCAGTTTGTTGTTTGTTTGTTTGTTTGTTGTTTAACGCCGCACTAAGAAATATTCCAGCTATATGACGGCGGTCTGTAAATAATCGAGTCTGGACCAGGCAATCCAGTGATTGATATCATGAGCATCGATCGATGATATGCATCAACCAAGTCAGCGAGCCTGACCACCCGATCCCGTAAGTCGCCTCTTACGACAAGCATAGTCGCCTTTTACGGCAAGCATGGGTTGCTGAAGACCGGATCTTCACGCGCGGCCAGTTACAAAATTACCATGACAACATAAGTATCTTTTATCCCGTTCTTATGCTTCGACAATCCTGTCTGCAGTCACATTTGAATACATCTGTCCAGACAAAAATATTATATTTGAAACTTTCAAAACACATACTTGGAGATTTTCCAAATTTCGTGGCCCACTGCAGCACTAGGTCACAGTCTGCGACGATCAGTCGAAGTAGTTGTATGACGCACACGACGACAACCGAACCAATAACCAGCGAGAAAACATCTACCATTGTGATCTACCTGCAACAAATTAGGAGCACCTACTCAAAATATAGCTGTTATTGAAACTCAATACACAATTTCTCCTGATACAACTCCACTCTAGGTAGGGATATTCTAAATTGTCCATCGACGGTCGGGTCGACTAGTGGTTAAAGCGTTCGCTCGTCACGCCGAAGACTCGGGTTCGATTCCCGACATGGGTTCAATGTGTGAAGCCCATTTCTGGTGTCCCCCGTCGTGATATTGCTGGAATATTGCTTAAAGCGGCGTAAAACCAAACTCACTCACTCACTCACTCTCGTGACGAAATATGACCCAAGGGAACAGATGATTTTTATTAACCCTGATATGCCGTGTCAAGAAAAGAATCATTATGTTTTTAATCACAAATAGGTCTTAGGTTATCTATTTTTTTAATACCTTTTGCAAATTGTTCACACGTTTCAATACAATTAAAAGATAGTTGACGTCCCTAAAGATTGGCAAATTAATACCCATAGGCCCTAAACAACTCTCTACATTGTTATGTTAAACATTTGAAGTTTTCTTGGCCTTACCCCATACATTCAGCATTGGGCATGGCGGAGATCAGCCATATTGTGTGTGCATCTGATGCATAAATATATAAGGTGAATAGCTGTGTTATCACATCAACATAATGAAAACAGATAATTGTGGTTGAGGTGGCATTTATTTATTTGTTAAATGACAAGTCAGAACATATTGATCTTGGTGGTCGTGTCTGAGGAGTACGGAAGCGTAGTGGGGCCACGGAGAAATTGTTTTTTGTCTTAGTATCTCCTACGTAGGACTTAGGTATCTCCTGCGTAGGACTTAGTATGGCTTAGAATCACTATCTCCTGCGTAGGACTTAGTAGGGCTTAGAATCACCATTTCCAACGTAGGACTTAGTATGGCTTAGAATCACTATCTCCTACGAAGGACTTACTATCTCCTACGAAGGACTTAGTATCTCCTGCGTAGGACTTAGTAGGGCTTAGAATCACCATTTCCAAAGTAGGACTTAGTATGGCTTAGAATCACTATCTCCTACGAAGGACTTACTATCTCCTACGAAGGACTTAGTATCTCCTGCGTAGGACTAATATCCTGCGTAGGACTTAGTGTCTCCTGCGTAGGACTAATATCCTGCGTAGGACTTAGTATCTCCTGCGTAGGACTTAGTATCTCCTGCGTAGGACTAATATCCTGCGTAGGACTTAGTATCTCCTACGTAGGACTTAGTATCTCCTGCGTAGGACTTAGTATCTCCTACGTAGGACTTAGTATCCCCTGCGTAGGACTTAGTATCTCCTGCGTAGGACATAGTATCTCCTACGTAGGACTTAGTATCTCCTGCGTAGGACTTAGTATCTCCAACGTAGGACTTAGTATCTCCTGCGTAGGACTAAGTATCTCCTACGTAGGACTTAGTATCTCCTACGTAGGACTTAGTATCTCCTGCGTAGGACTAAGTATCTCCTACGTAGGACTTAGTATCTCCTACGTAGGACTTAGTATCTCCTGCGTAGGACTTAGTATCTCCTACGTAGGACTTAGTATCTCCTACGTAGGACTTAGTATCTCCTACGTAGGACTTTGTATCTCCTGCGTAGGACATAGTATCTCCTACGTAGGACTTAGTATCTCCTACGTAGGACATAGTATCTCCTACGTAGGACTTAGTATCTCCTACGTAGGACTTAGTATCTCCTACGTAGGACTTTGTATCTCCTGCGTAGGACTAAGTATATCCTGCGTAGGACTTAGTAGGGCTTAGAATGACTATCTCCTACGAAGGACTTAGTAGGGCTTAGAATCACTATCTCCTACGTTCTACGTAGGAGATAGTAAGTTCTACTTAGGAGATACTTAGTCCTACGTAGGAGATACTAAGTCCTCCTCGTAACTCCTACGTAGGAGATACTAAGACAAAAAAAAATCACCCTACTACGCTTCCGCAGAGGAGCCTTTTTACTCATTCAATGATGGGGAAAACAAATCATGATCTTCAACATTAATTTACTGTATCCGTGGTGTCTGGTTGTGCCTTGGTAACTGATTAAAACAATTACACAAGTATTATCCAATGACATGATTTGGATTTGTTTTTAAAAACACAAACATTTGTTGCCTCCTTTTCGAAAATGCCTTAATATGCATATCCGAAAATTACCACCGTCCCGAATATTAAAAGGACCATCTGTTAGTAAAGGGATTGGCAATAATACCAAGATACTCTTGGATCATTGGAGGATCAGCTTTAAACATTGAATTGAAGTAAAACAAAACCTATCTTTTAAAGTTGTATTTTTTTAGATTGTTTCAATTGCGTGGATGGATGCTCATGACATCAATCACTGGATTGTCTGGTCGAGACTCCAGACCGCCGTCATATAGCTGGAAGACTGCCGAGTGCGGCGTTAAACAACAAACAAGATGTTGGTGACCTCGTTTTCGAATATACCTGAATTGTTTTCTTTTCCCATTGAAGGATGTGTCTTAGGTTTGAAAAGGTATAGATTTATAACCTGAACTGGATTTCAATGTAAGTAATGGTCTTACAATAGTTTCTTGTTTACGAAAATAAATATATCCCCGTTTTATGGGTTTTCGGACGTTTAAGAAACATTCGTAGTTTTCTCTCTAATCACATGAACAACTGTAAAACACTTACTTATGATAGACAACTTTCTCTTAAAAACAAGCCATCATCTGAATACTTACAATGTCTGTGTGATGCTACACCCCCGTTATAGCGCGAGTAATCGCGATAACCATGGCCGTCCATAAACGTATGATGTCGGAAAACCTAATATCCGACGACAGGTTTATATGTTTGCTTGGATGTGACATATGACGCTGTCAGGTCCCGAGCGGGCCGCGAGCAGGCCGCCAGCAATAAGCCACTAATATATGTGCCTACCTTCTAGCCACCGACGAAGTTGTGTTATCTGGTTAGAAGTGTCTCTTCTTCAAATAGGTTAAATATTTGCAGATACATTTACACCATCATACAAGAAATTTAACATCTCTGAGTAATATTATAGTCTGAGGTAAACCTAGTGCCACGCGAGCGTAATGCTATTGCACACCGTTTTTTTTTTCAGATCTTATGAAAATGGGGGTCTAGTATATTCATAGATGAATTTCAAACTCACTCACTCACTCCTCAAACCTTGGATTCAACATTACAAATATCAACCTTGGAATCCCAACCTTACCTGATCTAACTGCTCTCACTCTTACCGAACAGTCTTCAAGGACTTCTTGACATTGTGACAATATATACCAGAAAATGGAGATATTCGATAAACCCTTCCAAATGTTAATTCATCACATGTGGGTCAATATCCGCCCGCTTCCAGATGTGAATGGTGTATATCAGGTAAGATGATAACACTTACTTAGCACTACTTACTTGGGGATCAAGGTCAACAGCATTCTAAAACCGGCAGATTCAGTAGCAGAGGCTTGCAGAGAAGCAAAAACAATGTTTTCAGGAACTGATGGAACTGATGGAATTGGATACTAGTCAAAGCAGATGCAGTGTTGTCAAGACATCCTCATCTTCCGGAGGCAAGGATGTTAACCGACTGTAAAAATCCATTTTGCACCCTTGGCGAACTATAGGGTATCCTGTGCAAGCAACTATATATTTACCACGGTTTGCAATATTTAAGAATAAGTTATATGTCATTCATTATACCGCTAAGCACCTTGAATGTTAATTGTATGTGTGTATTTATATAGGTGTTAGTAGATTAATTCACTTGTACATTAACTGTTGATATGCCAAGTGATAGATAAAGCCTTACATTACATAGCATGAGAAAGAGTACATTGTGGTAAATACCCTCGGGTAATCTCACGTAAATACCGTCTAATGCGAATATTGGCCATGCTGCGTCTATCATTTGGTTAAGCATTTACGGCATTGAAATAATACAGTATGTTAAATACATTTGTATGTAAATACATGAGTAACGCTAGGAATGCCGTAACTGTAAATGTTAACAGTTCCTGTATGAAATGTTGTAGCTAGAATAACATGAAATACCTCCCAGTCGCTTATTATTCACAATTCGTTTTTGTACCTTATTTATTAGAACAGTCCTGTTAAGAAAGTTTAAACGAGTCGCTACCAATTCATGTATGGTTGTCAATTATATATTTAATGTAACAAGTCATTGACTGCATCTATCTTGTAATGTAATATTGTTTAAATATCTCTCTATATATGAAATTACACTCTGACACGAATAAAGACGTAAAGGGACTCAGCAGCCTTCTCTCTGTTTTAAGGTGATAGCCGAGTAATCAGCTCTACCAAGTTAATTCCCCCACTATCTTGGCTATTGTGACGTAGCAAACGGGACCACGCCCACACAAGGCAAAACGGCCCGAACGCAAGCTACGTCACATACATACATGTATATACATATAAATTGAAAATACAGAAACGTATTTGGAAATACTTTTCTGTAATTTCATTTTAGTTTCTGACATTTTCGCTTTTGTTATTGACATTTTCATTTTAGTTTTTGACCTTTTCACTTCACATTTCAGCGATTATATAGCTACTTGAAAGTACATTTTCCGTGTTTCCGGTTGTTTTTATATATGATTTATCACATATTTGTATGACAAATTGTGTTAATTTACAAAATGTTACGATAAAGGTAAGCGAAATATCAAAATATTGAAAAACAGACTCAATGTCCCTTATGGGCCACTGTAAAAACGGTCAAAAACAAAGTCATAACGGCCACACACAAAAATAAAGAAGACAATCTCCAGTATTGCGTTAAGTTAAAGGCAAGGAGAATTTAACAAGATATCTTACCTTTAAAACAGAGAGAAGGCTGCTGAGTCCCTTAAAGTCTTTAAGGCGTATTAATTACAATTATTCGACAGTTACAGAGCACACTGACCACTTAATATCCTTTATATTCCACCTATCTGATACTAAAATGACGATGCGTCCGGCCATACATGTACACAGCATGTTATAGCCTGGGGCATAACCCTAGCCTGGCCACCTGGCTGAGCTAGATAATCCAGAGTCACTGGTTTGTGACGGTCAGTTACGTCCACGGCAACTGACTAACATGATCTACAGAAATATATTTAGGTATAGCTCGTTGTAAAATACAATATTGAGAGAAATACAAAACATATTATTGAAATATGACCACTATAATTTTGGGTTAATTATAGTGATTATAGGACTATGACATATGTGTGTATTATTCCGTACCTCTAAAACTGCTTCATATATCAATCCATTAGAAATTACGACAAAAATGCATAAGAGACATGTGACAATGAAATTAGGAAATAACCTACGTTTTACACACAGCTGGATGTATCCTCCGCGAAAGCGCACAAAAACTGCGTGTTTATGCTAGCAGAGAGTACAGCCTTTTGAAAACCCATACAGAAACGGACAAGAGAAATCTAGAGAAAGAGAAAACATTAGTCATACTTTGTCAGCTCGCCAACGTCAAAACATGAAGTTAACGAGTTACTGGTCTGTTATTACCTGAACAAGCACGTGCATAGAAGGGGAAATTATGTGGGAGTCCAGCGATACTAACTTTTCAGTCACAAACCCACGGGAAAAATACGAGGGTAATCGGTCACCACAGTCTGAATAGGATTTATAGAGGCTGTGTTCTCGGCCGTGATGTGTGTCCATGTCTTTACTGTATGACCCCATCGCGGCTCTCGGCTAGATGTTGGCAATGTGTTAATTGTTGTTAATTATTGTCAATATTTGTAATATCTGTAAGTAATCATGTTGCGCAAAAACACTTATAGGGGTGTCTGTGTTAAGAACACATATATGTACCAATATCATGACATGATAATGTTATGATCACTGAAAAATCAGGTTTTATTCACACAAATAAACTTTTAATCAAATTTGTAAATAATGATGATTAAGTCCTTGCAATGTTCGTTTTCAAGTTCTCTGAAAAGTGACCTTGCTTAAATATACTGAACAACAAAAGTTCGTATGACAATGTATAAGATTTAATGCAAAGTTCTGTTTTCACCAAATCTGAAACAATTTCGGTTTGCAACAGATGAAAGACTCCTGTATGTTCAAATGGTTTAAATTGCCATACTGACTTTGAAAAATGCGTGATTTCTTAAAAAAAACCATGAACATGCCAAAATGTCAATTTACAAAACAATAGCGTGTGTGTCCACCTCTGGTTGCGATGCAAGCAACACATCTTCGTCTCATGGAATGGACAAGTCCTGTGGGATCTTTGTCCATATCTGCTGGAGCAGTTTCGAATTTCCTGGAGTGTCTGTGGAACACGTGGTTGACGTCGATCTATCTCATCCCACATGTGCTCGATTGGTGAGGAAGCCAGGGGATGACATTCACGTTGTTTTGTTGTAGAGAATCCTGAACAAGTCGAGCAATATAAAGCATTGTCATGTTGAAAGGCAATGCCTGGGCCATGACGACGCAAAAACGGTAGAACCACAGGGCCGATGATCTTGTCGCGGTAGCGCTGTCCATTGAGAATTCCCTCTACAACTATCAAACGGGTCCTCTGTCTTGCTGTAATTCCACCCCATACCATAACGCTGCCGCCCCCGAACCAATCTTCTTCCATGACACAATGATTGACGTAACGTTCACCCCGACGTCGGTACACTCGAATCCGTCCATCGCTGTGGCTGAGGTGAAAACGAGACTCGTCAGTGAATAGAACTTGTCCCCACTGCATGGCCGTCCAGCGTAGACGCTGTCTGCACCACTGTAGACGTACTTGACGGTGGTTTCCTGTCAAAATGGGACGTCTGGCGGGTCTTCTGGCGACAATCCCTGCACACCTGAGGCGACGACGTACGGTTTGTGAAGATATTCGTCGTGTGAAGCCCATTTCTGGTGTACCCCGCGACATTGCGGGAATATTGATAAAAGCGGCGTAAAACCATACTCACTCACTCACTCACAGTCTGTGTGTAATCTGGAGAGACACGGAACTTTCCATTTCGCTGCAGTGTGTTTCTGGCTAACTCACGCACCTTTCTTTGTAAAAGGAGAACTCTACAATAATCGGACGTGGACTCAGCTTACTGGGTAATCAACGTGCACTTTCGATATGTATCTCCGCCCCTATTCTTCAGACCTTTTCAACTCTTTTTCCATAAAAGTTCTTACTTTCTTCTCACTTTCATTCCAGTTTTCCCTTCTACCGTCGTCCTCTATTCTAAAGAAGTTTTCTCTGCGTGATTGGGATTCTAGTTGTTCGAGTCTGTTCATAAGCATACTATTTTCTTCTACAAGTTTATCGACTACTGTCTACATGTTATCCTGTTCTGATTTCAGAGCGTTTTAAGTTTTTTCAAAGTTCTCAGGTCTCTCTGTATATTCTACAGTATTGCACCAACTTGTATGGTGTCTTCGTCTTCATGCTGCGTGTCCTGTTTTGTGTCTCTTTTGTGTCTCTCTCTCTGCCTGGACTCCAGACATGGGGAGAGACAGTGGACTCTGTCGTGTGTGTCGGGGCCCCGGATTTCGCTCATCATTTCCACTCAAGAGTACCAAATCTCCAATTATCAGCAACATCTGGAGCTGGCGTGAATATAAACCAACACATACGTGGGCCGTTCAATACGTTTTGCAACTTCAATATAAGACCAAGTCGCAGAATATCTTTTGCACTTTTATTTTTCAATATAATCTCCATTCACCTCAATACACTTATATAGCTGCAATACTCAGCAATATTCCAGCTATATGACGGCGGTCTGTAAATAATTGACTCTGGACCAAACAATCCAGTGATTGACATCGTGAGCATCGATCCAAGCAATTGGGACACGATGACATGCATCAACCAAGTCAGCGAGTCTGACCACCCGATCCCGTTAGTCGCCTTTTACGGCAAGCATGGGTTGCTGAAGACCTATTCTAGACCGGATCTTCACGGGTTTGTGTAAAAACTAGTCAGATGATCTACATTGTACTCTTACTATATCTTCATACATAACATATCACATGTGGGATTCATAACAAACAAGTGACCATTAAACTATTTATTAAAAGTCTCTTCTTAACATTTCAGCTGATCTTGAAAGTATAAAGACAGAGTAGGCTTCGGTTTAATTGGCATCCCTGGCAGTTTGATTGAAGACACTCAAATACCATTTTGATTGTCCCTCACCACATATGCATGTCCATTTGTGTCATCATGACTACATCATCGGCCCGCCGTCGACTACATCATCGGCCCACCGTCGGCTACATCATCGGCCAACCGTCGGCCCACCGTCGGCCCACCGTCGACTACATCATCGGCTCACCGTCGACTAAATCATCTGCCCACCGTTGGTGAACATCGTCGGGCCAATGAATTTTGCTCATCGGATCAACATCATCACTGTCGACTACATCATCGGCCAATCGTTGACTACATCATCTGCTCACTGTCGACTACATCATCGGCCCACCTTCGACTACATCATCGGCCCACTGCCGGCTCACTGTCGACTACATCATCGGCCCGCCGTCGACTACATCATTGGCCCAACGTCGACTACATCATCGGCCCACCGTCGGCTCACTGTCGACAACATCATCGGCCCACTGCCGGCTCACTGTCGACTACATCATCAGCCCGCCGTCGACTACATCATTGGCCCAACGTCGACTACATCATCGGCCCACCGTCGGCTCACTGTCGACAACATCATCAACCCACCGTCGACTACATCATCGGCCCACAATCGACTACATCATCGGCCCACTGTCGGCTCACCGTTGACTACATCATCGGCCCACCGTCGACTACATCATCGGCCCACCGTCGACTACATCATCGGCTGACCGTCAACTACATCATCGGCCCACCGTCGACTTAATCATCGGCCTGTTGGTGAACATCGTCTTCCTATGAATTTTGCTCATCGGATCAACATCATCACTGTCGACTACATCATCGGCCCATCGTCGACTACATCATCTGCTCGCTGTCGACTACATCATCAGCCCACCGTAGACTACATCGTCAGCCCACCGCCGGCTCAGTGTCGACTACATCATTGGCCCGCCTTCGACTACATCATTGGCCCAACGTCGACTACATCATCGGCCCACCGTCGGCTCACTGTCGACAACATCATCGGCCCACCGTCGACTACATCATCGGCCCACCATTGGCTCACTGTCGACTACATCATCGGCCCACCGTCGACTACATCATCAACCCACAATCGACAACATCATCGGCCCACCATCTCCTCACTGTCGACTACATCATCGGCCCACCACCGACTACATCATCAGCCCACCATTGGCTCACTGTCAACTACATCATCAACCCACCGTCAACTACATCATCGGCCCACAATCGAATACATCATCGGCCCACCGTCGGCTCACCGTTGACTACATCATCGGTACACCGTCGGCTCACCGTTGACTACATCATCGGCCCACCGTCGACTAAATCATCGGCCCAATGTCGACCCACCGTCGACTACATCATCGGCCCAGCGTCGACTTAATCATCGGCCCACCGTTGGTGAACATCGTTGGGCCTATGAATTTTGCTCATCGGATCAACATCATCACTGTCGACTACATCATCGGCCCACCGTCGACTACATCATCGGCTCGCTGTCGACTACATCATCAGCCCACCGTAGACTACATCGTCAGCCCACCGCCGGCTCAGTGTCGACTACATCATTGGCCCGCCTTCGACTACATCATTGGCCCAACGTCGACTACATCATCGGCCCACCGTCGGCTCACTGTCGACAACATCATCGGCCCACCGTCGACTACATCATCGGCCCACCATTGGCTCACTGTCGACTACATCATCGGCCCACCGTCGACTACATCATCAACCCACAATCGACAACATCATCGGCCCACCATCTCCTCACTGTCGACTACATCATCGGCCCACCACCGACTACATCATCAGCCCACCATTGGCTCACTGTCAACTACATCATCAACCCACCGTCAACTACATCATCGGCCCACAATCGAATACATCATCGGCCCACCGTCGGCTCACCGTTGACTACATCATCGGTACACCGTCGGCTCACCGTTGACTACATCATCGGCCCACCGTCGACTAAATCATCGGCCCAATGTCGACCCACCGTCGACTACATCATCGGCCCAGCGTCGACTTAATCATCGGCCCACCGTTGGTGAACATCGTTGGGCCTATGAATTTTGCTCATCGGATCAACATCATCACTGTCGACTACATCATCGGCCCACCGTCGACTACATCATCGGCTCGCTGTCGACTACATCATCAGCCCACCGTAGACTACATCGTCAGCCCACCGCCGGCTCAGTGTCGACTACATCATTGGCCCGCCTTCGACTACATCATTGGCCCAACGTCGACTACATCATCGGCCCACCGTCGGCTCACTGTCGACAACATCATCGGCCCACCGTCGACTACATCATCGGCCCACCATTGGCTCACTGTCGACTACATCATCGGCCCACCGTCGACTACATCATCAACCCACAATCGACAACATCATCGGCCCACCATCTCCTCACTGTCGACTACATCATCGGCCCACCACCGACTACATCATCAGCCCACCATTGGCTCACTGTCAACTACATCATCAACCCACCGTCAACTACATCATCGGCCCACAATCGAATACATCATCGGCCCACCGTCGGCTCACCGTTGACTACATCATCGGTTCACCGTCGGCTCACCGTTGACTACATCATCGGCCCACCGTCGACTAAATCATCGGCCCAATGTCGACCCACCGTCGACTACATCATCGGCCCAGCGTCGACTTAATCATCGGCCCACCGTTGGTGAACATCGTTGGGCCTATGAATTTTGCTCATCGGATCAACATCATCACTGTCGACTACATCATCGGCCCACCGTCGACTACATCATCGGCCCAACGTTGGTGAAAATCGTTGGGCCAATGATATTTTGCTCATGGATCGACATCACCCTGATGTCAGTAATAATTATCGGACCAGCATCGGCCCGACATCAGCAACTATTATCGGCTCGGCATCGGATTGACATCGGCTCAGCGTCAACTTCAATAAGCGGTCAGCATTGGATTGACATTGGCCCGACAAAATTTTTCCATATAGAATCGGCCTAGTTCAACCCCCCTTATCCTATTACACCCCCAGCATTAGTCATTCAGACTCCACCACCTTTTCAAGTCATTTCCAATGACAGCATCAATGTTCAGTATTTTCACCATTCATAATATTGGATGACAGTTCTTGATTTTCTTCCCTGATTTTAACATAATGTAGGCTCTTGATATCACAGTAGCCCCGCCTTTCCTTGTCAAACCAGCTGAGCACAGCATCTTGATATCACAGTAGTCCCTCCCTTCCTTTTCAAACCAGCTGCGCACAGTTTCTTGATATCACAGCAGCCCTTCCTTTCCTTGTCAAACCAATGGAGCAGTCTTTTGACATTACAATACTCTGTCGATTCCCTATCAAACCAACAAGAAATAGGATTTGAGGTTAGTCAGCATCTTACAGCGACATCACAGCAGCCTTGACAGTAGAGGGGATGAACTTGGGGTCAATAATGAATGCACAAAACATACTGTCCAGTACACGAACACCTATCGAGGTCACAACTGAGAGTTTGCATTCACAGGACACAGAACCAAGTTTTGTCTGTACTCAGCTGCCATTGTGCCCACCCAATACTCATCCTAGTCACCCTGTGCGAGGTACAGTCGACCTGCACCCACCTGTAATCTCCAGAAGCAGTACATCTTGAAAGTAAGTTAAAAAAAACACTCTGACTTTTTCCGTGTATTTTATTTAAAAAATAATCACTTATAATCACAAAAAAGGTGATGAGAAGGTGTACAATATTCCCTAAAATATAAAAATAAAACAATTCTTTCAATTGAATGAAACAATATTTGTTGTCTAAATGCAGGTCATATATCATAATAATGCCAAACATACCAAAAAAATTGAATGATTCTATCAAAACCTAACATTACGTGTTATAAACAGTAAAGGCTTCAAACCATGTAAAAACACACTAAACCCTGTGTACATCATCACTTGACTTGACTATTGAGTTGACATAGGAAGGAGAGAAAAATCACCCATAAAAGATCTTCCATTGGCTAATTACTTGAACCATAAAACACCTATCAGATGGGGGTACTCATAGTTTTGTTTGGTTATTCAATATATTTTTGCACTCTTTGATCCAGCGTTTTGGAAGCAACTTAATGTGTCTGGAAACAATGAATTCACAAAAACATGCTCCAGATAAACTTTACAATGACAAAATCATTATCTTGTGAAGATGAAAAAAATCAAAAAAATCAGATGCCGGCCTCAGACATCAAGTTTCACATCGTTTAGGAAGCATAATATTTGGAAAATGAAGGTAATAATGCCTGTTAATTCTTGATTGAACAAGGACGATTATGCAGGAAAATACAGTACACACATCCAGTTCAAATATATGTGAACAGAAAGGCAGAATCATATCACACCATCCTATATTATACATCAGGACATTGCGTCATTGACATTCAGCAACAAGAAGTTTGTTAATCTGGGATACATGTATTTTACTTTGGGATTGTGTGATCAGTGAAGTGTGAGCTGTGAAATGTCTTGTACTGTGCTGGTCAGGGCTGGTCAGTGCTGGTCAGTGATAGTAGCTATGGGCTCATCCCTACTGACCTTCTCTCATCTTCTTCAACTGGGCAAGACCTATCTTACAGGCCTGTCTGAAAAATACAACATATCCTACAATGTATTTGGAACATACTCAATCCTGATTGGTCAATCAGAGGTTTCAAATTACATTAACCACCTCTGGCTGAATTATACAGCTGTGTCTTGAGTATGGGCCAGACAAACGAGAGGGTGTGAGCAATGTCAACCAACAATGCCGTCAGGGCATGGTGACCTCACACTTTTAAACTATCCTTGGTAGTCAGGTCATGTGACATGAATGGCTACAGGGAATAAAGTCAATAACTCAATTAATATTCACAGAGGAAAGAAATTTGTTTCTTGTGAAGGAAGGAAGGTACTGTAAGGTGTATGTGGAGGATGTTAAAGGAGACTCACCTTCTTCTAAAAGAAGGAAGGCACTGGTAGATGTATGTGGAGGATATCAAAGGAGACTCACCTTCTTCAAAAAGAAGGAAGGCACTGGTAGATGTATGTGGAGAATGTTAAAGGAGACTCACCTTCTTCTAAAGGAAGGAAGGCACTGGTAGATGTATGTGGAGGATGTTAAAGGAGACTCACCTTCTTCTAAAAGAAGGAAGGCATTGGTAGATGTATGTGGAGGATGTTAAAGGAGACTCACCTTCTTCAAAAAGAAGGAAGGCACTGGTAGATGTATGTGGAGAATGTTAAAGGAGACTCACCTTCTCCTAAAGGAAGGAAGGCACTGGTAGATGTATGTGGAGGATGTTAAAGGAGACTCACCTTCTTCTAAAGGAAGGAAGGTACTGGTAGATGTTTGTGGAGAATGTTAAAGGAGACTCGCCTTCTTCTAAAAGAAGGAAGGCACTGGTAGATGTATGTGGAGAATGTTAAAGGAGACTCACCTTCTTGTGAAAGAAGGAAGATACTGGTAGATGTTTGTGGAGGATGTTAAAGGAGACTCATTTTCTTTTTAAAGGAAGAAAGGTACTGGTAGATGTTTGTGGAGAATGTTAAAGGAGACTCACCTTCTTCTAAAGGAAGGAAGGTACTGGTAGATGTTTGTGGAGAATGTTAAAGGAGACTCACCTTCTTGTGAAGGAAGGAAGGTACTGTAAGGTGTATGTGGAGGATGTTAAAGGAGACTCACCTTCTTGTGAAGGAAGGAAGGTACTGGTAGATGTTTGTGGAGAATGTTAAAGGAGACTCTTCATCTTGCGAAGGAAGGAAGGTACTGGTAGGTGTTTGTCGAGGATATTAAATGAGACTCACCTTCTTTGAAAAGAAGGAAGGTACTGGTAGATGTATGTGGAGGATATTAAATGAGACTCACCTTCTTGTGAAAGAAGGAAGGCACTGGTAGATGTATGTGGAGAATGTTAAAGGAGACTCACCTTCTTGTGAAAGAAGGAAGGCACTGGTAGATGTATGTGGAGAATGTTAAAGGAGACTCACCTTCTTGTGAAAGAAGGAAGATACTGGTAGATGTTTGTGGAGGATGTTAAGGGAGACTCATTTTCTTCTAAAGGAAGAAAAGAATTGGTAGATGTATGTGGAGGATATTAAAGGAGACTCACCTTCTTCTAAAAGAAGGAAGGTACTGGTAGATGTTTGTGGAGGATATCAAAGGAGACTCACCTTCTTGTGAAAGACAGATGGAACTGGTAGATGTATGTGGAGGATTTTGAAAGTGCCTCACCTTCTTGCGAAGGATGGAACTGGTAGATGAATGTGGAGGATGTTAAAGGAGACTCACCTTCTTGCGAAGGATGGAACTGGTAGATGAATGTGGAGAATGTTAAAGGAGAATCACCTTCTTACGAAGGATGGAACTGGAAGATGAATGTGGAGGATATTAAAGGAGACTCACCTTCTTGTGAAAGACGGAAGGAACTGGTAGATGTTTGTGGAGGATATTTAAGGAGACTCACCTTCTTGTGAAAGAAGGATGGAACTGGTAGATGTTTGTGGAGGATATTAAAGGAGACTCACCTTCTTGTGAAAGAAGGATGGAACTGGTAGATGTTTGTGGAGGATATTAAAGGAGACTCACCTTCTTGCGAAGAATGGAACTGGTAGATGAATGTGGAGGATGTTAAAGGTGCCTCACCTTCTTGCGAAGGATAGAACTGGTAGATGTTTGTGGAGGATATTAAAGGAGACTCACCTTCTTGTGAAAGACAGATGGAACTGGTAGATGAATGTGGAGGATGTTAAAGGAGACTCACCTTCTTGCGAAGAATATGGAACTGGTAGATGTATGTGGAGGATGTTAAAGGAGACCCACCTTCTTGCAAAGGATGGAACTGGTAGATGTTTGTGGAGGATATTAAAGGAGACTCACCTTCTTGTGAAAGAGGGATGGAACTGGGAGATGTTTGTGGAGGATATTCAAGGAGACTCACCTTCTTGTGAAAGAAGGATGGAACTGGTAGATGTTTGTGGAGAATATTAAAGGAGACTCACCTTTTTGTGGAAGACGGATGGAACTGGTAGATGTTTGTGGAGGATGTTAAAGGAGACTCACCTTCTTGCAAAGGATGGAACTGGTAGATGTTTGTGGAGGATATTAAAGGAGACTCACCTTCTTGTGAAAGAAGGAAGGTACTGGTAGATGTTTGTGGAGGATGTTAAAGGAGACTCACCTTCTTGCGAAGGATGGAACTGGTACATGAATGTGGAGGATGTTAAAGGAGACTCACCTTCTTGCGAAGGATGGAACTGGTAGATGTTTGTGGAGGATATTAAAGGAGACTCACCTTCTTGCGAAGGATGGAACTGGTAGATGTTTGTGGAGGATATTAAAGGAGACTCACCTTCTTGTGAAAGACGGATGGAACTGGTAGATGAATGTGGAGGATGTTAAAGGAGACTCTCCTTCTTGCGAAGGATGGAACTGGTAGATGAATGTGGAGGATGTTAAAGGAGACTCACCTTCTTGCGAAGGATGGAAGGTACTGGAACATATAGGTAAAGACCAGTACTGGGTGCTCCGAAATCCACACCTCATCCAGCTGGTTGGCGATGGCAACAGCTGTCAGACTGGCACACCGAGATGTTGCCATCCTCTTTTCCCCTGGTTTCATCTCCCCTCCCACCACCTGAACAGCCAACACACATCCATAATATGTAGAGTGAGTGAGTGAGTGAGTGAGTGAGTGAGTGAGTGAGTGAGTGAGTGAGTGAGTGAGTGAGTGAGTGAGTGAGTGAGTGAGTGAGTGAGTGAGTGAGTGAGTGAGTGAAGTGTTACAACCTCTTGTAGCAATATTCCAGCAATATCACAGTGGGTACACTACTACACCTTAGCCACTAGGCTACCGCACAACCACTGTACCTCTGACAACTAGAAATATCCACCATCCCTAATATGAAAATCTCAGCAATATCCACAACCCCTAATATTAAAACTTCAGCAATATCCACCACCCCTGATATGAAAACTTCAGCAATATCTACCACCCCTAATATTAAAACTTCAGCAATATCCACCACCCCTGATATGAAAACTTCAGCAATATCCACCACCCCTAATATTAAAACTTCAGCAATATCCACCACCCCTGATATGAAAACTTCAGCAATATCCACAACCCCTAATATTAAAACTTCAGCAATATCCACCACCCCTGATATGAAAACTTCAGCAATATCCACCACCCCTAATATTAAAACTTCAGCAATATCCACCACCCCTAATATTAAAACTTCAGCAATATCCACCACCCCTAATAAAAACTTCAGCAAAATCCACCACCCCTGATACCAACTTTAGCAATATCCACCACCCCTGATACCAACTTCAGCAATATCCACCACCCCTAATAAAAACTTCAGCAATATCCACCACCCCTAATATTAAAACTTCAGCAATATCCACCACCCCTTATATGAAAACTTCAGCAATATCCACCACCCAGATTATGCAAACCTCACCAATATGCAACAATATTGTTCATCCCATGTATTAACAGTAGCAATTTTTTTCGACCAAGAAGCTTTTAAAGTATCATTACACACAAAGGACCCTTTTATGAAAAGCAACTGACGAGGGTTCAAAGCAGTGATGAAAGCAAATAAAAACTTGAAGGGATGTATCTACAAGCAAAAAGTGACAGTGTACAGTGTTTAACAGTGTGTTTGATATAGTAAAAATAACGAAGAAGATTAACTTGACATTTATTGTATTTTTCCAATTCTGGATCTACCTGCACAATGCAATCTTAAAGTGAATACTTTGATATAGTAAAAATAACGAAGAAGATTAACTTGACATTTATTGTATTTTTCCAATTCTGGATCTACCTGCACAATGCAATCTTAAAGTGAAGACAATCTTAGGTCAATTCTAATATTGTTTGTTTGTTGTTTAACGCTGCACTCAGCAATATTCCAGCTATATAACGGCGGTCTGGAGACCTATAAGCTGGAGACCTATTCTAACCCAGATCTTCATGGATCTCAATTCTTATAAAAGCTAAGATGTTCATACCAATACAATCTAAAGCCTCTATTAGAACATGAGAGTCTTAGCAGTAAGATCCGTAGTGGGCCTCGTGAGGTTTACCAATCACCATCCTACCTTTCCTTTCTCCTCCGTCATGGCAATAGACAGCAAGCTGGAGAAGACAGGTCCAGGACAAACCATTGTCACATTGATGTTGTTGGAATATTGTTCAATCCGCAAACACTCAAACCAGCCCTGTTTGCAGAAATAACATCCCTCATATAAACGCTCAAACCAGCCCTGTTTGCAGAAATAACATCCCTCATATAAACGCTCAAACCAGCCCTGTTTACAGAAATAACATCCCTCATATAAACGCTCAAACCAGCCCTGTTTGCAGAAATAACATCCCTCATATAAACTCTCAAACTAGCCCTGTTTGCAGAAATAACATTCCTCATATAAACACTCAAACCAGTCAGTCATGTATACCATCACCTGCAATCTTTCCGAGGCAAGGGAGTTAACTGACTATAAAAGTCAAGTCTCCACCCTTGCTGAACTAGGCTGGAATTTTGGAGTTACATTTTAGCTGGACTTACAAGTCTATGCATAGTCCAATCAAAATCGCGTTACGTACTAGACATCTGGTTTGTAAACAACATGGATTTCAACATGCATATTTCTGTTGACTGAAGGATTTGCAAAGTACCGTAAACTGGGCATCGACATATTTTCTTAATCTTTTCATGCTTTTAATCAAGGTGCTCATGTGATCTGATGCACTTCAGGGGATAAGGCACATACAATATAGTTCTTGATTAGAGATCTGATATTCTTGACTAGGTTATAGCCCTTTAGCTTGAATGAATGTTATATGAGAGACAGAATCTGATTGGTCAGTAGGAGGGACATAGAAGGGACGTAACTCATAATAGCCACTGGTGGCGCTGCGATCAAGCCTGTAAATTCCAGCCTTATTTAGCAAGGGTGGAAACTGGACTTTTACAGTCTGTTAACTCTCTTGCCTTGTTACACACATCTACAATCCTCATACCATTTATATCACACAATAGTTCATGTGAATTTATAATATGTTGACCGTTTGTAATTTAAGGTAAATTAACTACTTGTTTACTGTCTAAAAACATTAAAAAAACAATGACTTGCCTGGAGTGCATGTTTAGACCCAGTGTATGATCCGGACAATGGCGCTCCTGCAATTAGATAAAACACTTTATGTTTTTCAGACATTGTTTTGAAAATACATCAAACAATCAATATGACATGACGATGCATAGGGTTGGTAGAGTTACACCCCTTGATTTAGTTTAGAGTTACCTCCCTTCTAATACACCTACAGAAGTTGCAGGTTCTACACACCAAATCAGAATCAGTCGTTCAACAGGAAGTTTTCGTAGAGAGCCTTCATTGCAGATTGAATCATCTGGCCGCTTTGATTGGATGATTTTGTGTAAGATTTTTATGGTTTTGAAATGTACATCCATCCAGTAACTATAACTGACCATGTCTTTCGATATTTAGTGCTGTCTTTTTCAACAAGATGACTGATGCTGAATGTGACCACAGATATTTTCAGGCAAGTGACATGTGCTGCGGAACAGGGGTGGTGTGTTTAGCTTTTTGTACTTGGAAAAGGAACTGGCAAAGCAGGTCAATTTTTGTGTTTTTCACTGCTGCTCTAAGGCTAAACTGTGCACACACATACAGGTAATAGCTGCTGAATGCTTAGTTATTTTAAAAAAAATATAACGTTACTATAGTCTATGGGAAAACCGTTAGTTTTATGTAACCTTAATGATGCAAGTGGAATTTTCATAAACAAACTGAACCATGTTTACTGATGCAATGGTGAAAGCCTCAGCCATTATTTGGCCTTCTCAACAAAGCATCCCTGTACCAGCTGACATCGCTTTCTAATCTGAAGTGTTGAAACGCCCAATACAGCAATGACAGAAACGCAACCCCAGATATGTAATGACGAAATCAGTACCGGTATACAGGTACTTTTACCTTGACATTGTAGAAAGTCACAGTCAGGGCAGAATGGGTCTCCAGTACCTGATGGTTGTCGTGGCAACCAACTAATGACAGGCCTCAACGTTGCGACTAAAACGGTAGCCAATACGACCAAAATTTCAGTTTGTCGACTGTCTAAAATTCAGGGGTAGCCAAATGACTACCTTGAAAAATATCTTGTGGCGACTAAATTCTACATATCTGTAGACACAAAAATAAATAACGGCTGATATTGGAAAACATGTCTGCTAATAACAGACAACAGTACGAAATGAGCGACAATGTTCAGCGCAAAAATGCAATACAAGCCCCACCCATCCAGTTATGACTCAAACAGGAAACAGCAGTCTGATACTTGGCATGATCTAATTTGTTTCGGCTTATCAACGCAAAACGTTATCAGTCAGTCTGCAGACAGCAGTCTGACAGACCACATGGCCTAATTTATTTTGGCTCATATAAACAAACGTAAAAATATATTGCATGGCTACCCAATCAAATGCCATGAAATCGCTTGCAATGTATTTATAGGGAATTGTTTATATTGAAGAATTGACCAATATCTTTAACAAAATCTGTGTATTGCATGAAAATATTGAAGTCAATTATTATAAATAAATGTATTTATAAGAAATGATTTCAATGTATTTTTGTGTTTACGGAGTCCAAAACATAAAATATGGTGTGAACACTTTGTAAATCCACGTGTTTATCTGTAAAATACCTCCAGAAACACAAAATATAGAAACTCAATTCTCTGTAAACTCAACATACCCACTTTCCCAGCAACACTACTCATGACCACGATGTGACCGTCTCTCCGAGCTATCATGTCTGGAAGGACAGCTTTAGTCAGCGATAAGGTTCCCAGGACGTTGGTCTCCAGCATCTCACGATCAACATCGATGGATGTATTCACCCAGTCAGCCCGCTGTGACCTACCGGCGTTGTTCACCAGAATGTCTATCTGAAGAGTAAATTACATCCTCATCCGACTTGTTAGAAGCAGTCACATTGGTTGTCATCTTTTTGTTGTTCCTTCTTTTAAGAGTTTTACATGTGTTGTCCTGGTGAGGTGAGGTGAAACAGGGTTTAACATCGCGTCCATGATTATTGCACTTATATAGCGACATGCATGCACATGTGTGTGTGTGGCTGCTTGTACTAGTCCGGACTGATGCCGATTTATAGTGCTAGCTCACTGAGATACCATGCCACAGTTTAACATGAATACCCAACTCAGACACAGTATACTGACTCCGAGCCGACCAGTCCTAGTTTTAGCCCCTTATTGCCGAGCGCCAGACAAGGTAACAACAAGTACCATTTTTTAACGTCTTTTGGTATGACGCGGGCAGGGATCGAACCCCGGGCCTTCCGCTCTCCGGGCGGACGCTCTACCACTAGACCACGGAGGAGGTCTTGTTATCCTGGTACCATCACTACTTCTAACTATTCATAAAGTTAAATCAATAATCACAAATACTTTGAACTGTCAGCATACAGATATGGCAATGATAAAATGTGCAAAAACAGAAGCACCCCTAATGGCCATGTCCATATCTGTGTGCTTCAAATTTGAAAAGATTATTTCTAGACATTTGACCCTCATCAAGATCCAACAAGTACCCAAGTAAAAGTGAATATGACAGAAACATGTTTTAGCCATGTTTTACACAAACCTGAACAATGACCTTCACCTTTGACCAAAATCCTTTTCAAAGCATGGCCCAATCTTAGAGAAGGTGTAAAAGCCTACTGAGTTAATGATACACGCTTGAACAGAAAGTGAAGCGACATACATTTTTTTACATGACCTTTACCCTTGACCATTTCATGACATGTGCCAAAAGAATTCCCATAGGCCATTTGGAAGAAGAGTGAGTTGCTTTTGACACCGCTTTTAACAGTATTCCAGTTATATTGCGGCGTGTCAGCTTAATGTGGGAGGAAAGCCCGAAGTGATGCAGGTCTCAGACGTTTACCACTTCAGTGAAACACATGAGCACGGGTATGGTGCTGACAAACCTAGAAACATAATCGGGGCGAACCGGGATTGTAACCCACAATCATAGGTTTCTAGCATGCCCAAGGGACGCAACTCTGCACAGCGAATTGCGGCGCCTTAGACTACTTGACCACCTGTGCCCCCTTTGGAGGAAGATATATCTCTATTACCAATAATCTTTGCATAGTAGATATAAAAAAATGGCGGTTAAAACCAGTAAAACCTGAAGTAACTGATTTCTTGAGGCCCAGCTCAAGTATTCTTTTGTCCTGGAAAGTTGGAGACAGACTACAGCAAGACCAAGGTAGTACCTGTTTAAAGTGCTTGAGAACTTTCTTGACGGCATAGGCATGTTCGTATTGTTTGACCATGTCTAATGGCACCACCATGATGTCTTCGTCTTTGAGCGGCCCACATGCTGAAGACAAACACACATACACTTCAGTTTGGCAGCGACACACATCAAAAGGGCAGAAACATGCATCAGGGTATGGACACACATAGTTCCAAGGCTACTGGGACATACTGAGACATCACTGACTAGTTCCAAGGCTACTGGGACATACTGAGACATCAGTGACTAGTTCCAAGACTACTGGGACATACTGAGACATCAGTGACTAGTTCCAAGGCTACTGGGACATACTGAGACATCAGTGACTAGTTCCAAGACTACTGGGACATACTGAGACATCAGTGACTAGTTCCAAGGCTACTGGGACATACTGAGACATCAGTGACTAGTTCCAAGGCTACTGGGACATACTGAGACATCGGTGACTAGTTGCTAGGCTACTGGGACATACTGAGACATCAGTGACTAGTTCCAAGGCGACTGGGACATACTGAGACATCAGTGACTAGTTCCAAGGCTACTGGGACATACTGAGACATCAGTGACTAGTTCCAAGGCTACTGGGATGTACTGAGACATCAGTGACTAGTTCCAAGGCTACTGGGACATACTGAGACATCAGTGACTAATTCCAAGGCTACTGGGACGTACTGAGGCATCAGTGACTAGTTCCAAGGCTACTGGGACATACTGAGACATCAGTGACTAGTTCCAAGGCTACTGGGACATACTGAGACATCACTGACTAGTTCCAAGGCTACTTGGACATACTGAGACATCAGTGACTAGTCCCAAGACTACTGGGACATACTGAGACATCAGTGACTAGTTCCAAGGCTACTGGGACATACTGAGACATCAGTGACTAGTCCCAAGGCTACTGGGACATACTGAGACATCAGTGACTAGTCCCAAGGCTACTGGGACATACTGAGACATCAGTGACTAGTTCCAAGGCTACTGGGACATACTGAGACATCAGTGACTAGTTCCAAGGCTACTGGGACATACTGAGACATCAGTGACTAGTTCTAAGGCTACTGGGACATACTGAGACATCAGTGACTAGTTCCAAGGCTACTTGTCACCATAGCTGTGATACCAAGCTCGTGTTTGATAAATTTCAGAAGTTGGCGAAAGATTTTTGTTAAATCGTGTTATTCTGAACGTTTTAAGCAGGAAATCACGATATATATTAAAAATATGGAACTTTGTGAATGTATCGTGCTAGGTTACGAGCTGTGACAAAGATTTTTCATGCATATATTTTTGCATTAAACGTTGTGTCCGAGCCGAGAATTCAAGGCGACGAAAGCCGAGATGTCATTTGAATTACATTACATGCGATCGCACGAAACAGTGGAAATAATAACTTAGATGTAAGTTTGATTACTTTTAGATATATTTTTGTTGATTTTATTTATCAATTTGTATAATATATTTAAAGATTGCAATAACATCGCGGGAAATAGAGAATAATTTTTTAATTTATCGCTAAAAAATGATAAATTTAATAAATGAATGATATTACAGGTAGATCTAGGTCCATAAAAATTTATACTATTTTGACGTGACGTGAGATAAACACATATTGATGATTTGAGATATGCCAAGCGCGCTCCCCCGCCTCAGCCTCGGTTAAACGGCTCATCGTCTATATAACGCCCACCAATTATTTGGACCCCCATTGGTAGCGCTGTAGCGAGGGACCACTGTAGTTCCAAGGCTACTGGGATGTACGGAGACATCATTGACTAGTTTCAAGGCTACTGGGACATACTGAGATATCAATGACTAGCTCCAAGGCTACTGGGACATACTGAGACATCACTGACTAGTTCCAAGGCCACTGGGATGTACTGAGACATCAGTGACTAGTTCCAAAGCTACTGGGACGTACTGAGACATCAGTGACTAGTTCCAAGGCTACTGGGACGTACTGAGACATCACTGACTAGTTCCAAGGCTACTGGGACGTACTCAGACATTGCTTCTTGACTCGGTGCAGCTCCTCCTCTCGACGGGCAGACAGCACCAGACGACATCCGGCTGATGCTAGCTCGTAAACAAGGGACTCCCCGATACCACTCGAGGCCCCAGTCACCCAGATCACTTTACCTTTCAGACATTCTGGTGTAGTGATAAATGAAACATTATAGAAAATTAATAGACAAAAGTACATTTTTACAGCTCTCACTCTGGCCAACATGCAGTCTTTAAAATATCCTACACAGTGAGACGTACTACACCAGATTCATGACAGTCTTATAGTGTTATCCCACTGAGATACCAGCTTAACAGTGCTACGCCATTCAGACATAACATAGTAACTCCAACCTGGCCAGTCCTTGTTTTAACCCTGTGCCAAGTGCCAGGCAGGGAAACAACAATTACCACCTTATAATTTCTTTTGGAATGTTATGGCCAGTGGATTATTATGACAAAATAGTATCTTTTATCCCATTCAATTTTTGAATACATATATTCAGCCAATATTATATTTGAAAATTTTGAAACACATACTTGGAGATTTTCCAAATTTTGTGGCCCACTGCAGCACTAGGTCACAGTCTGCGAAGATCAGTCGAAGTAGTTGTATGACGCACACGACGACAACCGAACCAATAACCAGCGAGAAAACATCTACCATTGTGATCTATCTGCAACAATGTAGGAGCATATGGCATATGTAAAAACAATCAACCAGTTTATTGTCAGTGGTTGAGATGCCATGAGTTAAAAGACATTAACAATCAAGGGAGATCACTCTCAAAATGTCTGACAACTTCATCAGAAAACTTAACTAAACTTATAATGGTGACCCTTCTGCAATGTATATACTTCAGGAGCCTACAGTTTGACAGAAAAATATAAGATAGCTACACGATAAATCAGAAAAGAACAATGAAGAACCATGTGAGGTTTATTTCATGATAAACCATTGTTCTATCATGATGTCATTTCTAGATTCGAACATGGGCTTGCAACTTGATGACATCGTATATTGGACAACGTTATCTTTTAAAGGAGAGTGTGTAGATGTGTAGCTCGACAAAGCAGATAAACGCGATGGCCGAACGATTGCATCTAAACCAGTGAGATATGACAATCCATAATGGGAGGAAATGCACAGGTAAACCACTTGAGGATTGTGTGAATATGCAGGAAATACCCATCCGTGCATAAAACCAATTTGTCAGACATTGCCGGGGTCGGATTTTATTGAGGGAGTCATTATTATTTAAATATGGGTAAATACTTTTAAAAGCTTGAACATTTGATCCTCATGCTTAAAGAAGTTTACATTATGTTGATATCTCATGTAAGAAATAAACGACTCTTGGTCGTTGTTTATCATACAAAAAGACAGGGGGAATAAACCACTCGGGGGTGCAACCTCATGATTTATTCTCCAAGTGTTTTATTGTACGATTGTACGATAAACAACTCCCACTCGTATACTTCTTAAATAAGAGACACTCTGACAATATCCAGTCTTCAGTCCATGTATAGTTTGCAATAAATATGATTGGGAAAACAAACATAAGTATTTGCTTTGTTTGTTTGTTTGTTGTTTAACACCGCACTCAGCAATATTCCAGCTATATGACGGCGGTCTGTAAATAATCGAGTCTGGACCAGACAATTCAGCGTTTGATATCATGAACATTGATCCACGCAATTGGGATCGATGACATGCATCAACCAAGTCAGCAAGCCTCACCACGCGATCCAGTTAGTCGCCTCTTACGTCAAGCATAGTTGCCTTTTAAGGCAAGCATGGAATGCTGAAGACCTATTCTACCCCGCACAAGTATGGAAAACTTACGTTGATCTCAGATGCCAGCAGAGGACAGCTCACCAACACTCAGCAAGATTATCATTTGATATGAATTTGAAATAAACCAGACAATCTGCTGTTATTGAAAAGCCTGGTAAGTTGATACTGGCGAGTATTACCCATCATACACGCTTATTAAAACCATAAACAACGGGGTAAACTTGCTGTCAGAGATTAAGTGAAAATGAGCAAAGTTAGTGACACTAAAACAACGACACTAAAACAATGACACTAAAACAATAACACTAAAACAATGACACTAAATCAATGACTAAAACAATGACACTAAAACAGTGACACTAAAACAATGACACTAAAACAATAACACTAAAACAATGACTAAAACAATGACACTAAAACAATAACACTAAAACAATGACTAAAACAGTGACACTAAAACAATGACACTAAATCAATAACACTAAAACAATGACACTAAATCAATGACACTAAAACAATGACTAAAACAATAACACTAAAACAATGACACTAAAACAATAACACTTAAACAATGACTAAAACAATGACACTCAAACTGTATTACAATGCGATTACTATGGGCAGACATTCGTAAATAAATACAAAGACGAAATAAAGGACAAAAGTACGCAATAGTTGTCACATGTTATGAATAAAGAATGAATGTCACAAATAAATAGAGGTTATCATGCGAGTGTGTTTGGGGATGGTAAATATCCTGCATTAGGAATATCCTTGGCTCATATAATGTCATTCTTTAATTCTGTGCTTCAAAATCGCTTTCCCTCTCTCACAAACATTACCGAAACATTGCGAGTTTTCCTGGAATGCGCACATTAATATTTATTAAGTCATAGGGTAAGTGATGTGTCAGTCGGACAGTGAAAATAGCCAATATAATTCCAACTGAAATCTGTTTCTTATCCATTGGCGAAGCAACATATATGCAAAACAATCGTTTTTAATTGCCTTTTGCGGCAATCCATCGGTCTGTCTGCTAAAGTAACTGCCCTTTGTCAAAGGGAAGCTACTCTAACCCTAGTCTATGAGACGTCACGGCCACGGTCAGACGTTGTTGACAGTCGGTCTGTCCTGTCATAACATTAAGAAGTGTAGTCAGATGTACAAACAGCGACAAAACGAAACAAGGTAACAATTCAAACATATTTCGGCCAAATCCAACTATTTTAATTTGTGGAGAAGGTTTCAAGTCGCAGAGGTCTTCAAGCACAGATATGGCTACTGATACTGCTTGGCTAGCTAGGCCTTGTGCCCTCGCAAAATTGTTTCGAAATCTCCAAAGTTGCCAAAACTTATAAAATGCCTTAGCTACGTCACAGTTAGACACTGTTTTTCAGTATATTAGACTGTTCTTTTGATAATGATAGCAATTATCCCTGTAGTTTATCCAGATTCCCGATGCTTAATTCTGACTCTATCAAACAATGACGAGGGCGACGCCATGTTTGTTTATAAACAGTGAAAGTAGTCCCTACTTGACCTTTGATATTTGCATCTCTATCCGCATATGACCCCAACGGATATCGTTTTTCTTCGTTGGCTTTATCCTACCGAGAAACCTACCCATTATATGATAAAGGTCATTATTTACATATAAATAATGAAGTCAAAATACAAAACAATACCAATGAACAACTCGCAAACAAAAGACGTCATGCCCAATGTATTACGTCATTCCTTGTGCACTTGCTTCTCTAAACGTTTTATATCAGAAACTATGCAATCTAGTTAGATGATCTACATTGTGCTCTTTCTATATCTAGGGGGCACAGGTGGCCCAGTCGTCTAAGGTGCCGCCATTCGCTGTGCAGAGTTGCGTCCCCTGCGTACGCCAGAAACCTATGATTGTGGGTTCGAATCCCGGTTCGCCCCGATTATGTTTTTAGGTTTTGTCAGCACCATACCCGTGCTCGTGGGTTTCACCGAAGTGGTAAACATTTCCTCCCACATTAAGCTGTGATATAACTGGAATACTGTTAAAAGCGGCGTTAAACTCAACTCACTCACTCACTCTTTCTATATCTTCATACACAACATGTATTTTGAGCTAAGTTGAGCAGTATAATAGGTCAAGACTAGACTTGAAAGTATGGTTTTAGCCGCTTTTAGCAATATTCCAGCATTACTGGAGGGAACACTAGAAATGGGCTTCACACAATGTACCCATGTCGGGGATCGAACCTTGGTCTTCGGCGTGACAAGAAAACACTTTAGCTACTAGGCTACCCGACCAGACACATAGGGCTGGCTATCGATATAGATCATAGAGATCGATAATCGCCAAATAAATGTTGATCAATTATTGATAAATATAAAGAAGTAACTTTTAACAAAAAAGCAATAAAGTCCCGAAAGAAATCAACAGATTTCATACCACTGGCGAACAGAGACACATTTAAGCATGGATTACTTTGTGGACATTTGAGATATAACAAAAACTGTCACTTTCCGTCTTTGACAATTGACACTGACAAGTCTGTTTCAGTAAATCTTAACTTTATTTCATCACATTAGTTGATGTTAATTATTATCGATGACAACAGTTTCATATCGATAATCATTAATATTTCTTCCCATCAACGATAATTCCGATTATCAATCTTTTTAGCCAGCCCTGCAGACACATAATTATATTTACAAAATGCCCTATAGCAAAATATCTGAAACCTAGCCCACTTGATCCTGATATTATAACACCATCACCAATACAAGCAACTGACATGGACATGATACGACACGTATCATGATACATAGGTCATGAATATATAAGTTTTGTGTACATCGATCAATCAAAGGTGCTTACTGGGATTCTACCATGAATTTGGAATTTACTCGATTCTGATTGGTCAATCAGAGGCTATTAAATCTCAATAAACCCCCTCTGATTGAAACAGCTGGTTTGATGGCCACATCACCACGGAAGCTCATATTCATAGAATAGTACTATTTTCAGTCATTGTCGCTAGGCATATTAACATAATTATATCTACAATTACAGGTTACAAAATGCACAGATGCGGTTACTACAATATTCAAAGGATGTGTGGCAATACATTTCGTGCAGAAAAACACGACAGAAATCAACAAAGGGAATGTATTTATGTTTTGGAGACAACAGAGAGCTTGGAATTTTGGCGCTTTTCTATAAACGACTGTGACGTCATATCTTTTGCATCACAATGATCGATATGATGTCATAATGGTGACGTGCAATGTAGAGCGAAAGCCTTGCAAAGCTTGCTTTGTTTTCTTTAGTGATGCCCACCTTATGTTAGCTTACCAAGTTGCCATGCTTATATGCTTTCAATGCCTGTCATAGTTCGAGTGAAGTATTACGGTGTAAACAAACTGCTTGAGTATATACAGCACCATATTTTGTTCGGTGATTCCGTAATTCAGATCGATAACCCACTGAAAACACTGAACTCAACCCATGCCGCTTAACTAGGTATATTTGCTAACACCAAAGAGGTCGAGTTTTATTTAGTCATGGTAGAATGGAGATAAACATACTGTGTTTTCAATGTAGATCGAGCTAGGTTACCTGTAGATTTAATCGCGCTAAATTTAACATTTGAAACCTCACGCTGCACGTTCGGTTCCAAATTCAATTTAGCGGGGTTAAATCTACAGGTAACCTAGCCCTACATTGAAAACACAGATTGTTTATCTCCTAATTGTTCACCAGCCAATATATAAGCAAATATGTCCGTGGGTGCTTATTACGTCGAATACGGTAAGTTATTATAGCAACTGTATTGTCTTGTATCGATACAGAAAAGAATGTATAGTGTACCATATATCATATCATTGCATGAACTCACGATGCACCAGTCCACTGATGTATTGTGTCAGCCTTTCTGGACACTGAAGTTCTCTACACCACAATATTGGTATTGCTGATCTATATACATGTCATGTGTATTCTCTAACAAAGCCCAGCCACCACATGTTTATTTTCAGAAAAAAAGGAGAGGACATATATCTGCTGTTACCATGGTTACCGCAATGTGAGCACTCTGGCAGAATCTGAAACTGACAGGGTAAAGTCATCTACACATTGTGAACCACAGTGCAGAGGTATCGGTTTATTTCCTTTGCATATTGGACACTGTCTAATGCAATATTCAAAATGTAGGTTAAAAACATGTCACCATGGTATTTCCGTATCGCGGTGCTAGACTTTAGCCAAGCTTCAGATCAATCAAGTCCATACGCCAAGAATGAGTCTGTTGCCTCCCGTTTCATTATATGTCTAAAATAGGTCTTTTTTGTAAAGACAGCACTTCAGTTATAATATACATACTTTTAACATATAATTTTTGTCCATGCAACAAGAATGAGTCTGTTGTCTCCCATTTCATTATAATATGTCTAAAAAAGCTGATTAACATATATTTACAGGTATTTAGTGAGTATAGCTCTTAGAAATATTCCAGCTACTAGGAGGGGTAAGGATGCGCTGTATTATCCGGAATACCGGTGTATCGGTAAACTGAGGTTCGTTCTTTCCATGACACGTATCACAATATCATATTTTAATGCCCGGGATGTCGGGTGATTTCAAATAGCAATTTTTATCATGTGAGCAAGCAAAATACGATCTGATGACACAAAACCCAGTCCACAAGGAAACAATGCTACCGATTGACCGTACACAGGGACATAACCAAACAATGCTACAAACAAAATGGATGTATGCCAACAAATCAATCACAAAAGTCATATACATATGACATGCAAGTAGGATGCCAGTGTCAGCTTGCAACAGCTGGAACTCCACGGGCTGGTGCTAATGTCTTGTTGGGATTGAATACCGTATTCAACATAGTAAGCGCCCATGGCAATATTTGCTTATATATTGGCTAGTGAACAATCCCAATTAGCACCGTTCCGATTGATCAATGTACACAAGACTTATTTATTCTTGTATAATATGTGTGTTATATGCATCCTTAATTATGGGAAATTAAATTCTGGAAAAATATATCTGTTGTATATAAACATTTCAGGCTGTCAGCATATACCACAAAATTTACGATCATTCAACTCTGTTGTTTTTCACCAAAATAATATTCTAATAAGAGACCCCTATTTCTAATTTTGAGAGCGCTGTGGGCGCTTATTATGACGAATACGGTATCAAGATTAGCACCATGTGTGTGTGGTATAACATCGCACTCTGCAATGTTTCAGTTATATGAAAGTGGTCTGTAAATAATCGAGACTGGACCAGACACTCCAAAGATTGACATCATCATTGATCTACTCAATTGGGATATGATCACATGCATCAAACAAGTCAGCGATCAGCCCGGATCTTCACAGGGATGGTTGGTGTTTGGGTGTTACTGGGGTGTATGCATTCATTTAATAACCAACCAGGTACGAGTGATTACGGAAGTTGATTAATGAGTGACACATTGTCCGTAATTTTCATTCTAAACACATTAATTTGAAGATACTTACTCGTAATGAATTTCTGTAAGGCAGCTTACTTATCTCCCGCTGATATCTGACATTGCCTATTGTTATATGACGTCATTACATTACTGAGTTATCTCATTGAGTTTGTTTGGTTCAAATTCTCATTAGGAAATGTCCTCCACATGTCCACCATAAAAGGTTTTGAAAGCTTTACCATGTTTACAGAGGCCTTGAATGTTATAACCCTGATCAAACAACTTCTGAGCAAGAGTTGTATGAACCTCATTTGAAAAGTTTGAGACAAGTTCCGCATGTTTCAGTTAGATAATGGCCCACACTGTTTGTATATATATACTACATACAGCTGCTTGCAATGATTAACTATGGCACAGAATAAAAATACTGCAATTCCCTAGCAATAAGTAATGTGCGCTTCAAAACGGAATGTTATGAAATTAATACTTTGTTGACATCATGAAGGATTTATAGTAAACACAAAGACTACCAAAGACCTGGAACTTCGTATGGTGATGCTTGGGGTTACATATTTTCAGTGTGAATAACTTTTTCTTCAGCTGACTAAAAATAAAATGTTCTCCATGGAAGACAGGAAGTTATATTATAAGGGAGTGAGTGAGCTGGGTTTAACACCGCTTTTAACAGTATTCCTGTTATTATGTCTCAGCATGTCAGCTTAATGTGGGAGGAAAGCCCGAAGTGATGCAGGTCTTAGACGTTTACCACTTCAGTAAAATCCCCAAGCACAGGTATGGTGCTGACAAACCTAAAGACATAATTGGGGCAAACCGGGATTCGAACCAACAATCTTAAGTCTCTGGCGTGCCGAATGGATGCAACTCTGCACAGCTAATTGCGGCACCTTAAGACAACTGGGCCACCTGTGCCCCTGATATCGTAAGGGAGCGTCTCTTTATCTTCTTTCTACATAAAGACCTTATCACTATAACTCTTTCACCTTCTCGAGCATATGGTATAAGGCATGCTTTACTTATTTTTTATTATTTAAAGAAGGAAACAAAAAGGAAACTTATGTTTATTTTAAACAATCTAATCCAATGAAAAAAACCCACCATAAATACTCCTGTATATGATATATAATCTGAAATATGTTCACTGTAAAAATCAGTGTGCTATTGACATTGATAGTTCAACAATTTCAGACTACCACATCACCACAAGCAATTAAGGCACTGACAAAGCAATGTTTTATGATATACAGTAAATTATGTTTATAACAAACACACTTATAACAAACTGAAATATATAATGAACTTAATTTTTAGTCCCGACAATATGCCATATATACATGATATATGATGTACATATGCTTATAACGAACTACAATTATAACAGACCGCCTCTGTGGTCTAATGGTAGAGCGTCCACCCTCGTCATACCAAAGGATGTTAAAAGATGGTACTTGTTGTTACCCTGTCTGGCGCTCAGCATAAGGGGGCTAAAACAAGGACTGGTCGGCTCGGAGTCAGTATACTGTGTATGAGTGGGGTATTCATGTTAAACTGCGGCATGGTATCTCAGTGAACTAGCACTATTAATCGGCATCAGTCCGGACTAGTACAAGCAGCCACACATACACATACACGTGCATGTATGTCGCTATATAAGTGCAATAATCTTGGGACGCGACGTTAAACCCCATTTTCACCTCACCTCACAATTATAACGAACTAACATTAGTGGTCCCTTTTAAGGTCATTATAACCGCAGTTTACTCTATTTTTATGTGGGTCATCACTGAAATATAAGGGATAACTATCTTATATTTTATGAAACGTAAAGATTATCGACATAAAAAGGGTACATAATTTGATCATGATGCAATTAATAAATAAACGCTGTTATTCCTTGATTTATTTACACCCAATGGAGATCATTTGTAATGCCACCCCACTTCAAAAGATTGTCCCCCTGCTCCTGCCTGCTTCCCATACTTGTGATACATAAAAAGTTAAGAACAGGGATGCAAATTGACAGTTGCCTACTTGCTGGAGTCACTTTGTGGGGTCGGGGCTAGGGCTGGGGCGGGTAACTCGGGTACTCGAGTGGGTTCTGAGCAGGACCCAGGTACCCATAGGACTACCCGGACCTGTGGCTAGTCACATGATATATTGTTTAATGACAAAAATTATCTAGACACTACAAGTCACTAATGTTGGCATTTCCTACTGACTATGAACGCAAACCTTCTGACTTTTATATGTTTGAAAAAGATAAAATTTCAGTCAACTTCAGTCTTTGCATGACCAAATCGTTTTATATGTGTATCTAAATACACTTTGCCAGGGCTACGGTCAAAGTGTACCCAACTGGAGATTTTGTAGATACATCTTGAGACCTACAGCAGGTACCTGGGTAGGGTCAGGTAATAGGGGGGTGGGTACCCGGGTAGTAAATTTGGACTCGTCCCAGCCATAGTTGGGGGTTTATGCAATGACTAGTCAGGCTAGTTAATGTTGTAGGTCAATTTGCATCTCTGTAAACAGTTAAATAGATGTTTAAAATTACTCTCAATCCATGATAGAATATGAAACATAGAGAACATTTTGTTTACAAATCTTTGCTCGCTGACTTGGTTGATGCATGTCATCGATCCCAATTGCCTGGATCAATGCTCATGATATGAATCACATTGTCTGGTCTAGACTCGATTATTTACAGACTGCCGTCATACAGCTGGAATACTGCTGAGTGCGGCGTTAAACAACAAACAAACAAAACATATCTTTTAAAAGTTTTAGCACCTGCATTAAGGCAGCAATTTAAATTACTATTCCATTCCATTTAACGTAAATTCAATCTTGTCAAATCTGTACATCCAGTAAAATGAAACTGTTCCCTGTTAGCGTACTGTATAGATGCAGGAAAATTCAACAGGTGCTCAATATACGAATTATACCACCATCTAAGTGTATCTAAATTTCAAGTTGATTAAATGTGTTGTCTGATAGCGAGTCCTATCGACATGGGTGCATATCACAGGAGCTCGATGATAGCGTGTATAGCATAATATATTCGTAGAGAAAAAAAAATCACATCCCTCTAGATTCTATATATATATACATGGAGACTGTATATAGAGGGGTGTGACTTTTTTTCACGCTATCATCGAGTTCCTGTGGTGCATATACATATTGTAAGGCCATGTCATCTATTTACGAACATGTATATGTATATTGACAAAAGAAAAAAATGACTTTGTTTACTGACCAATCACACACATTCGTAAATCAAGCGTAGACACAAAATCAATAACGGTTCGTTGCGCGTTGTTCCGCCGGAACAGGATTCTACAAATTTGGGGAAACCCCCTATGGACGATTCTAAAACACAATGGGTGTTAGGAAAACCTGTACGTTTTGTATCACATTTATATTTACTTACAGAATATATGTTTAGGGTAAAATAATATGTAACCTGTCATGTAAGAAACGGGCTACGTTTTATAAGTATTTATTCAGTTTTCAAACTATCTTTAGCTGGTATTATATTTTCTCCCCCCTCATTTTGTAGTGGACTCGTCTCGATCGATAGAACGCCATGGCGAAGTCTGTCACATGAGCTGTTGTCGCTGGTAAAGTGTTTTTGAAATATTTCTGTAATGGGTTTATCACATCACGAGACGGCATATATTCTGCGAATACAGTAATTGTTCAGCCATGCTTGATTCATAATCTACGAACATTTCAACCAGGATGTCAGATTTTATGGAATTAATACGATGTCATGTGAGGTGACACTGCCTGTAATTTCATTTCATTCATCACCAGCAGATGAAATCAGGAACGGGTACCTAAAGATTTTGCTCCGTTTCCAAAATTCTGAACTGCTGTTTCTATGACGGCATGTATATATGCTACTTATGTGTATGTCTGTATTTCTTTCACAATATAAGCATAAACTTGAATCCGACGGACGGATATAGGGCACAATTGTTGCTGGGCCATAACTTTCCCTGATCTAGGCCTAAATATGTTCGGGTTCAATATTATGTGACGGAATAGCAACAGGAGCCACTAACTGCTAGATCCTACCTATCTACCACATGCTCTGGGTAATCAATATGACTGATACTATCTCTCACTGCAGTATGAGAGTGGCCTATCGATACAACCCCTCGTTCTTATCGAGTCGCAAGCTGATTAATGACATCATTTACAAGCTCAGTAATAGTGCACATTAACCCTGGTTCCCCAACAATTTAATCTGATTACTTGGGATGAATCGGTACATCGGTGCACTGTTGCGCGTGAGTTTTCATGTGATGATACGATACACGATACACGATACATTTTTTTGTATCAATACTAGATGAAAAACACTACCGAAATAAATTACTATTCGATTAGTGGCGTTTTTGTCAGTCAGATGTAGCAAAATGTGTTTTAATTAGGGTTTCAAATTCACTTCTAAAAATAGCTGCTATGAACATGTGTCTGCAGCTAGCTTTTCCTTTTGAACCTGCTCTGAAATATTTTTTGTCGAGAAGGTTCCATGCGATTTGACGTAAATATGCGTATCGCGATACGTGTCATATCGTGAGCTATGTATCATGATACGTATCGTATGGTATCATGACCTTGTTTTATTGTTTCACTCCTACTTATTACACCAAACAGTGGCAGATTCAAAGGGGGTCCCGACAAAATGTAAGTGATAATTTTGAAATATGACACACACACACACAACTTTTAAACTTCTTGATCCACTTCTGCCAAATATTTCAATTAAAAATTTATATTTTGTCACAACTGTGAACTGGAAAATGCCAATGAGTTGAGTTCCTAACCTCAAGCATCTTCCCGAGGCAAGAGAGTTAACTGACTTTAAAAGTCCATGGATTATGGAGTTACATTTTGGCTGGGCTAACGAGTCTATGCATAGTCGAATCAAAATGGCGCACTGAAATCGAAATCCGGTTCGTAAACCGTCAAGCAGATTTCAGTCGATTGCAGAATTTGCAAAGCATATGCACCGCCAACTTGTTGTCAGCAGATATTTTCCAAATCTTTTCATGTTTTTAATCAAGGTACTCACATGATTTGATGCATTTCGCGATGTAAGACCCTTTTATCACAATATAGATCTTGATTATCGATCAGGTCGTCCTAACTGGGCGCCACCATTTTGTGTGAAGTAAATGCAAGTGATACGAGAGGTGGAATCTGATTGGTCCATAGGAGAGACATAGAAGGGACATAACTGGTACTAGCCACTGGTGGCGCTACGATCGAGTCCAGTAATTCCAGCCTAGTTCGGCAAGGGTGGAAACTGGACTTTTAAAGTCAGTTAACTCTCTTGCCTTGGGAAGATGAACCTCAAGTGATGATGCTATTTTCAGAAAACATTTTTTGACCCCAATTGCCCTTGATTAAGGCTAAATAGATCTAGTGGCCTGTTACCATGGTCACAGGGTTGATTACACCTTTGATAATGTCATAGATCAAGTATTACTGATTATAGCATTAATATCACAATCCCTTTGCTCACCTGTGATCATATTTTTTTTATAACTGTAATGTATTCTCATATTCAAGTCCTATATGTAACAGATACATGGATGGGAACTGTGACAATGCACTGCCATGTCACTATGTTTTAATATTTGTACTTTGTCCGGAGAGCAGACGGTCCATGGTTCAATCCCCTAGCCTTGACATACAAAAGTGTTAGAAGATGGTACTTGTTAGCCTGGGGGGCACGGTTGGCCCAGTCGTCTAAGGCGCTGTGATTCGCTGTGCAGAGATGCGTCCCCTGGGCACGCCAGAAACCTATGATTGTGGGTTCGAATCCCGGTTCGCCCTGATTATGTTTCTAGGTTTGTCAGCACCATGCTCGTGCTCGTGGGTTTCACCAAAGTGGTAAAGGTCTGAGACCTGCATCACTTCGGGCTTTCCTCCCACATCAAGCTGACATGCCGTGATATAACTGGAATAATGTTAAAAGCGGCGTTAAACCCAACTCACTCACTCACTCACTTGTTTCCCTGTCTGGCTCTGAGTCAGTATACTGTGTCTGAGTGGGGTATCCATGTCAAACTGTTTATATGTTATCTCCATCAGATGAATGACTCTGCCCTAAGCATTACGGCTGTAACGATTCATGATACTTATAATATCATTGATACTATTAAAGGTACAGACGATACTTGAATCGTCAGTTTATGAAACGTGATACGCTATAAATAGAACAAAAACTGATAGAGTTATCTCCTGTAATGGCAGAAGTAGCATAGCACAACTTGTAGGCATGGCAGAACACGAGGACATAGTGACAGTAGGCTTTACATTAAATCAGCAATAGAAACTAACATTTTTAGTCCACAAGCCTTATAATGATAACATATAGCAAACCCCTAAAAATGGCAAATTTCTACTAGTCCTTATGATACCTTAACTATTGGGCAATTTGGCAAGGACAACAGGACTAGTGCCAATTTCTAATGCTGTTTAATAACTATTTTGGTCTAGTTTTTTTTGTTAACAAGTTTTTGTGTTTTGAGATAATAATAAGTAAATGTATGAATTCAGGGGTTTTAGAGTTATGTTTAAGTGATTCTATAATTTTTTCCTATTTGGTGGTGTATCGTGACACCAGTCTGTATCGTATATGTATTGTATCGCAAGATACCTGGCGATATTCAGCTCTACTAAGCATAATGTCAACAAGGCAATCGGTGGAACAATAGCTGGTAGATCACACAATGTTATTGTCCATGTGTACATAAGATTACAAGTCAGTGATGTTAAGCAGGCCTTTATGTACCTACACTGATACACCTACAGTAGGCTTGCATGGAGATGACTAGTACTAGGCAATGTAAAGCATTCTGCATTTCATGCTGATGGACCTTTTTCTTCCTTCTTGCAGATGCTGTGACGATGTCGAGGCCTCAGTACACAAAGTTATAGGAGCCTAGCTCCAGGTCATCTGAGACAACTAACTTCCGTCGCACATCATGTCCGATGGTCGTAACATGCAGGAAGATGGTGGGAAGGAGGAGGATGTTGTTGAAGGAACAGGAGGTGATTCCTCCCAGGAAGAGATGACAGAACGTAAAGATGGTTGTGAATTGAGACCAGCTTCTGCAGAAGCAACTGAATCAAACAAGTCAGACAATGATAAACCTGCTGATGAACCTGACTCTGTTGATGGTGTGAAAGAAACAGATCCATCCCTCTCTGAGGATGAAGACAAGAAAAGAAAGACTCAAGGTGAAGGTCGTGGGCAGGATGCTGCTGCAACCAAACCTCTGGTTTCAGAGCGTGATTCAGAGGGATTGGAACAATCTCAGAGTGGTGCCAATGCTCCACAAGGAGAGAGTTCAGGGATGGGTCAAGTTTCTGTAGCTGGGGAGAAAACTGATGAGGCTAGTGTTCTCCCAGGAATGAGTTCAGAGAAGAATGAACTTTCTGGAGCTGAGGAGATCAATGCTGATGCTAGTGTTCTCCCAGGAAAGGGTTCAGAGAAGAATAAACTTTCTGGAGCTGAGGAGATAAATGCTGATGCTAGTGTTCTCCCAGGAAAGAATTCAGGGAAGGGTCAAGTTTCTGGAGCTGAGGAGAAAACTGATGACATGCCTGTTCCAAGGGAGTTTGAACCTCTGTGGGGAATTCTGTCTCAGATTCCAAAGAAGGCTCAGCGAGGTCTGCTGATGCAGTGTGACCTCATTATGACCTGTGTGTCCGCAGACAAGTCGTACATTGCGTTGGGGACAAACATTGGCCTGGTGTTTCTCTATGATAGAAAAAAACACACTATGGATAGACTGAAGACTGATGTAAGTCTGGTTTATTGTTAAAGTTTGATGCATTACCCAGCTGCGTTACCCAGCTGCATTACCCAGGACCCGTGAAGATTCCGGGGTAGAATTGGTCTTCAGCAACTCATGCTTGCCGTAAAAGGTGACCATGCTTGTCGTAAAAGACGACTAAGGGGATCGGGTGGTCAGACTCGCTGACTTGGTTGATGCATGTCATCGATCCCAATTGCTTGGATTGATGCTCATGATCACTGGATTGTCTGGTCCAGACTCGATTATTAACAGACCACCGTCATATAGCTGTAATATAAGCTGCATTACCAATCTGCATTACCCAGCTGTGTTACCAGCTGCATTACCCAGCTGTGTTACCAGCTGCATTACCCAGCTGTGTTACAGCTGCATATCAGCTGCATCAACCAGCTGCATTACCCAGCTGCATTACCAAGCTGCATTACCCAGCTGTGTTACCAGCTGCATTACCCAGCTGAGTTACCAGCTGCATTACCCAGCTGCTTCAACCAGCTGCATTACCCAGCTGAGTTACCAGCTGCGTTACCCAGCTGTGTTACCCAGCTATGATGCATCCTAGTACCCACTGTTGCATCCTTATGCATTCTCTTGCTTGGTGCTAAACTGAAACGTAACACACCTAGGTTCAGTGTTTTTCCAAAGACTAGACAGAATGGCTTGAAAAATCATCTGGAAGCATCTGGGTTTAAGCACTTTTGAGGGTGAAACAAGAGGTGAAATGATCAGGGGTGAAAATCTTCAACGGATCCGCAAATTTTAGTGACCACAAATTTGTTCAAATCTGATGGCACCATAAACACCCCAAATATATGGAGCACACATTCGACCTAAGAAGATCCGGGGTAGAATAGGTCTTCAGCAACCCATGCTTACTGTAAAAAGCAATTATTTTTATCATAAGAGGCGACCGGATTGGGTAATCAGGCTTGCTGACTTGGTTGACGCATGTCATCGATCCCAATTGCGTAGATCGATGCTCATGATGTGAATCACTGGATTGTCTGGTCCAGACTCAATTATTTACAGACCATATCATACAGATGGAATATTGCTGAGTGCAGCGTTAAACAACAAATAAACAAACAAACAAATGGAGCACACTCCATTGAAAAGAAGTCTCAGCTGAAAAGTAAAATATCCATTCTCATCACCAAATGATATGTTTAGATACAGGGCAAAGCTTTTTCATAATTGCAGGTGTCAACATGGTTAATGATTTGAGAATAGCGTTGAATTATGGATTATTTGTCAAATGAAATAGATTTTTAAGTTCCAACCTTGGTGGGGGACTTTCAATATGAACAGGGGGGTGGTCAGGTAGCCTTGTGGTTAAAGCGTTTGCTCGTCATGCTGAAGATCCGGGTTTGATTCCCGAAGCCCATTTCTGGTGTCCCCCGCTTTGATATTGCTGGAATTTTGCTAAAAGTGGCGTAAAAACAAACTCACTCACTCAATATGAACAGAGGTTGACGCCATCTTTAGTTATTTGCAACAGTGAGTTCATGTGACATATGTTGCTATGGGATTCTTGGCAAAAACAGAAAACAAGGACAGGGTTTTACCTTGTCTTATAAATGTGGTGGTACAGGGGACCCACAATAATTAATCTTAAGGGTCCTTACAGGCACTGTGAGGGTCCTGTAAAGTAATGAAATGGCGTAGTGAACTGTACGTTTCGATAATTAACTACTCTTGCGCTGTACGTACAATAAATCTTACTGTGCTTGGCTGGGGGACACGGGGGGCACGGGTGGCCCAGTCGTCTAAGGCAACGTGATTCGCTGTGCAGAGTTGCATCCCTTGGGCACGCCAGAAACCTATGATTGTGGGTTCGAATCCAGGTTCGCCTTGATTATGTTTCTTGGTTTGTCAGCACCATACCCGTGCTCGTGGGTTTCACCGAAATGGTAAACATCCAAGACCTGCATCCATTCTTTCCTCCCACACTGAGCTGACACACCGTGATATAACTGGAATACTGTTAAAAGCAGCATTGCACCCATCTCACTCACTCACTCACTCACTCACTCACTCAACATTTGTGAGTCACCTAAGACCTTGCAAGAGAAAACAATAGATGCAATATAGCCCATCAGCATTAAGAAACATAAGATTGCACAATACAAACACATTCAGCTAATAATCTCTATTTCTTGCTATATATTTTGGTCAGTATATACACCAGCACACAGGAGGTGATTTAAAAGTAAATCTTCGTTTTGTAGGGTTAATTTCATACAAATCTTACCTTGAAATAAAGTTTGAAACCAAAACAAACAAAAAGATGTACTATATTGTTGTAATCAACAGCATTTAAACTTTTGGTTTATTACTCTTGAAAAATTTATGGTAAACCCATCCTGAAAACAAAACTACAATAGTTAAGCCTCATTAGAAGTTGAGATGTGGTGATTGTGGATGACGGTGTACTTACACAATCTGTGATTGCAGACACCCAGTGATGTTGTCACCTGCATCCAACTGCATCATGGGATAGACTACCAGCTGGCCGTCGGCATGGCGTCAGGTGCTGTGTGTATGTTCCTGCTGCCGTCAATGATGACAGGTCTCAACAAGCAGGTTAGTGATTGGTTGATACGGGGAGGGTATCAACAAGCAGGTTAGTGATTGGTTGATATGGGGACATCAACAAGCAGGTTAGTGATTGGTTGATACGGGGAGGTCATCAACAAGCAGGTTAGTGATTGGTTGATATGGGGACATCAACAAGCAGGTTTGTGATTGGTTGATTCAAGGAGGTCATCAACAAGCAGGTTAGTGATTGGTTGATATGGGGTCATAAAGCAGGTTCGTGATTGGTTGATGTGGGGAGGTCATCAACAAGCAGGTTAGTGATTGGTTGAAATGGGGACATCAACAAGCAGGTTAGTGATTGGTTGATGTGGGGAGGTCATCGACAAGCAGGTTAGTGATTGGTTGATACAAGGAGGTCATCAACAAGCAGGTTAGTGATTGTTTGATATGGAGAGGTCATCAACAAGCAGGTTAGTGATTAGTCTGCTAAGCATTGTAATGCAATGTAGATATTGCTTGATTTCACCCAAGTGATATCTCCTATGGGAGCCAGTTTTGGATGATAAATGATTTTACAGCCTGGTGTTGCCTTGCAGCTTCAGAAGTTCCATGTGAAGGACATGCACCGGTCCTATCTGACATGTGTGGAGTGGAGCACAAATGGCATGAGGCTATTCTCCGGGGACAAGAGCGGCACTGTTGTCACCACGGAGGTGGACTTCTATCAGGTGGGTACAGAGGTGGACTTCTATCAGGTGTGTCTGGGAGGTGGACTTCTCTCAGGTGTGTTCAGGAGGTGGACTTCTATCAGGTGTGTCTGGGAGGTGGACTTCTATCAGGTGGTCTTGGGGGTGGACTTATATCAGGTGGTCTGGGAGGTGGACTTCTATCAGGTGTGTCTGGGAGGTGGACTTCTATCAGGTGTGTCTGGGAGGTGGACTTCTATCAGGTGGTCTGGGAGGTGGACTTCTATCAGGTGGTCTGGGAGGTGGACTTCTATCAGCTGGGTACAGGAGGTGGACTTCTATCAGATGGGTACAGGAGGTGGACTTCTATCAGATGGTCTGGGAGGTGGACTTCTATCAGGTGGTCTGGGAGGTGGACTTCTATCAGATGGGTACAGGAGGTGGACTTCTATCAGATGGTCTGGGAGGTGGACTTATATCAGGTGGTCTGGGAGGTGGACTTCTATCAGGTGGTCTGGGAGGTGGATTTCTATTGGGTGTGTCTGTGAGGTGGACTTCTATCAGGTGGTCTTGGAGGTAGATTTCTATCAGGTGTGTCTGGGAGGTAGACTTCTATCCTGAGATAAACAAGGCTATTTGTGATTGTAATTCTAGGCTTTATAAGGCGTCTTCTGCAACACATGTTTCTCTTTTAATTATTATCATGCAACATTTCTTTCATTTTCAAGATGGGGATTCCTTTATTCATCTTAATTTTATTTCTTTGACATAATATGTAACCTGTTGGATTTCAATAATTACAAATGTTCTGAGTATGTGTGGTAAACAAATCTTATGATATTTCCCCAGGGTCAGTGTAAGTCGACGATCCTCCTGATCGAGACACATGCTGAAATCATCCAGCTCCACTACGACCACAAGGTCCTTCTCGTGTCCACCAAACAACGGTCACTTATCTGTCGCCTTGACGACCGGGATCGCCTCACTCAAGTCGGACAACAGGACAGAAAGCTGTAAGTATAGGGATGTTCACTTCAACACAATACAGTACTCTCCTTGATACTGAGGTGGTATAACCCATAAACATGAAGAAGATCAGGGTTAGAAAAGATCTTCAGGCGACTGACAGGATTTGGTGGTCAGGCTCGCTGACTTGGTTGATGCATGTCATCGATCCCAATTGCATGGATCAATGCGCATGATATCAATCACTGGATTGTCTGGTCCAGACTTGATTATTTACAGACCATATCATATAGCTGGAATATGTATGAGTGTGGCGTTAAACAACAAACAAACAAAAAAACATTGTGGTATGCCTTGATAGTGAGGTAGTACAATATACATCTAGATATCTAGACGATATATCTTGATATTGAGTGGTACAATACATACCTTGATAGTGAATCTGATACAATACCTGTCTTGATATTAAGGTGGTATAAAGCATATCTTGATATTGAGGTGATATATCTTGATAGTGAGGTGAAGCAATGCATATCTAGAGAGAGAGGTGATATGTACATATCTTGATAGTGAGGTTGTGATACAGTACATATCTTGATAGTGAGGTTGTGATACAGTACATATCTTGATAGTGAGGTTGTGATACAGTACATATCTTGATAGTGAGGGGATAAAGTACATATCTTGATAGTGAGGTTGTGATACAGTACATATCTTGATAGTGAGGTTGTGATACAGTACATATCTTGATAGTGAGGTTGTGATACAGTACATATCTTGATAGTGAGGTGATACAGTACATATCTTGATAGTGATGTGATACAGTACATATCTTGATAGTGAGGTTGTGATACAGTACATATCTTGATAGTGAGGTTGTGATACAGTACATATCTTGATAGTGAGGTTGTGATACAGTACATATCTTGATAGTGAGGTTGTGATACAGTACTTATCTTGATAGTGAGGTGATACAGTACATATCTTGATAGTGAGGTTGTGATACAGTACATATCTTGATAGTGAGGTTGTGATACAGTACATATCTTGATAGTGAGGTTGTGATACAGTACATATCTTGATAGTGAGGTGATACAGTACATATCTTGATAGTGAGGTTGTGATACAGTACATATCTTGATAGTGAGGTGATACAGTACATATCTTGATAGTGAGGTGATACAGTACATATCTTGATAGTGAGGTGATACAGTACATATCTTGATAGTGAGGTGATACAGTACATATCTTGATAGTGAGGTTGTGATACATATCAGATTTAACTTGGCCAGACTCGTTTATGTAAGGCTACCATCACCAGGGGGCATATTTATGTCAATGTGTTATTTTTTGATGATTGCTGCTGAACTGAAACAACTTTCTTATTGTTTTGCAGCCTGGGAGGATTCGGCGCTTGTTTCATTCCTGGGCTGTGTAAAATCAGTGATGCTCAGATGTACGCATCCAGGCCGGGATGTCGGTTGTGGAAAGCAGACATAAACGGCTCTGTCAAAAACACATTCTTGTTCAAGGACCTTATCAGCAGTTCTAATCCTGACATTCCTCTCTTTAAAATGGAGAAGTCTATGGGCTCTCAAGAGCCCCAGTTCGGTAAACTGTATATCTATCGATCCACTCAGCTCATGACTTGGACTCCCCTCGGTATGTTTATCCTTGACCCTGAAACAAATGTGATCATTGCTGGGACCGATCGTCTCGGCTACATCGCTGACGTGTCTGTGTGTGAGGATGAGATTTTTGTGCTCAGGCGGAACGTTGAATGCAGTCTCATCAGGATTGCAGAGAAAGCCGAGGTTCCATCGGTTAAAAATGGTAAGTGCTGAATGAATTCTTTTGATGCTGGAGGACTTGAGGTTACATGTTTTGTCAATCTCCTAACTGGTACTCAGGGATAAAATGTTATTTTGACCAAACTAGAAAAGACTTGTGTTTCTGGTAACATGTAGGTAGAGTTCTTTTATCATTTCTTTCTTACTTTCTTTTAAATATTTAACACAGATGACTTGTCTGGAACTGATGTTAGTTGCAATGTTTCTTGAATTTGTTGGTCAAAACAGCTACAATAGTGATGCTATGTAGAAACATCCAATTTTTTCCAAATATTAGGATGAAACGATACAGCAAGGCCACATTTCGATACTTATCGTGATGCACATATTTACGTCAAATCACTTCTTGACTATAAATATTTCAGAGCAAGTTCATATTGAAAAGCTAGCTGTAGATACATGTTTGTAGAAGCTTTTTTCGTAGTGAATGATAATTTCAACATATTTTGCAAAATTTGACTGCGAAAATTGCTTGGGGATGGAGTGTGTCATATGTTTACATAAGTGTATTGCCTTGTATCGATATCGATTCAGAAAAACAGTATTGTGTATCATATAATCTAATGATAACTTACGATGCATCGGTGCACCAAAGTATTGTTCCACCCCTATTAGATATGGGTTTCCAGATGAGTGTTTCAAACAAAGACACACATGCACTCCGAGTACACAGATAACTTGATCTCTGTGGGTAATGACTAACTCATGTTTTTTTGTCTGTATTTATTCTTGTTCCTCTTCCAGAATTCTGACAGATTGTTAATTATCTTTGCAGTACTGTCATCCATTCCAGCTCACACGTCTGCTCATTCCCCTTCTGCGTCTGCTACTGTTGTGTCACGCGACAGTCATGTGACCTCTGCCAACACTTTCAGTGGAAAAGCAGAAAAAGAAAGCAAACATGTCTCTCCTGGAAGTTTTATCAAGAAAAACATTTTGGGAAAATTTAAATTCCTGGATTTAAAATCAGACAATCGTCCATCAAAGGAATCCGGCCTTCAGCAAGAAGTGTCCGTGAAACAGATGATCGATGATGATTATGATACGTGCAAAGATGGACACAACTGTAGTGGCAGAGAAGCAATAATTACGTCCCCTGATCTCCCGCCTGTTGTGAAAATTAACTCCCCTGAATTAACGGCGTTGCAGGTGTATGCAGGAGTTACCGGGTCGCCCATGTCACCTGAAGCAGGTCATGACCTTTGTCAGATTACTACATTTGAGGCCCAATCAGGGGAGGTAATTTCCAATGATCCTGTACCACAAAGTATCGCCTCTAGTGGTGAGAGACAAGGCCCCGAGACTTCAAGGGAAGGAGAGGATCACATGTCTCTCATCGCGGAGAGAATCCTGGTTAGCGCTGACAAGAAGGTAGAAGTTGGAGACATCGTGTTCGCTCCCAAAACAAAGAAACATAAAAAGAAGAAGCACAAAACAGGTAGTGCCATTTTTTCTCGTTGCTGTTGTATTCGTCACCACTCGCCCCTTTCCGTAACCTGCAAGAAGACTCGTCCCCCTATCGATGAATGTTATGTGCGAAATTACGACAAACCAATCAGAATGCACGTATGACTTCAAGTACTTCGGTCAAAGAATCTCTCAGGAATAATTTTTTTCATTTTACATGTCTTTCATCTAAAATACACCAATATACAGTTAAATGTGTTCAGTCATACTGTATAATTCCGCATGTCCCGATGTGTGATAAATTGCATTTGAAATATATATAAAATGTGGGGAAATATTTGTGCATGATTACACAATGAGCTGACACTTCTTTTATCTATGCCCCTTTGCACTTAGGAGGCGGTCGGGTAGCCTAGTGGTTAAAGCGTTCGCTCGTCATGCCGAAGACCCGGGGTCGATTCCCGACATGGGTACAATGTGTGAAGCCCATTTCTGGTGTCCCCGCCGTGATATTGCTGGAATATTGCTAAAAGCGGCGTAAAGCCAAACTCACTCACTCACTAATACTTCAGTAATGACAAAAGAGGCACATACATAGCCATGTCTGTTTGCAATAACAAAGTGATGTAACAGAATTGATAAATTGATCTCGTTTGGTTCATCTTTTATTATAATGCTATCTATGTGTTTTGTATCTTTACTGCAGAAAAGTCAACGGTCAAGGAAGAAGATGAGATTAGCCAGAACTCTGACACGAGTCAAACCATTGTTGATGAAAATGCAGACACACCTGATGCAGCAGGGGAGACAACTCCAAGCCCTGTGAACACACTTGAGATAGCAAATGAAATTTTGAAGAGGACAGCCGAGATGCTGAAGACAGAATCAACTGAGGAAGATGTCGAAGTCGAGCGACAGGAATCTGTCGGAATGGACTCTCTGTCCTCTGTGGCCTCGGAGAAGATGATGTCCCTCAAGACCCCAGAAAGTGTGACTCCATCAAGCGAAGGCTCTGAGTTCAACCCTGCTAACGTGCCCTATACTTACAATGTAGATGAGAAAAGTCTGCCGGATGTCAACAACACCGACTACAAGATTCACTGTCTGGGGAAAATGGCTCGCCAGTTGTCTTCAGGCTATGGTACCGATCCTGCTCCAAGTGTGTCAGATGTCAGTGGACGAGATCTGTCCCACAGCTCAGGTATTCTGTCACCTGTGTCCCCTTCCTCCGACCCTCTGAGAAAAAGGGGCATCTACATGACCTCTGACACCTCAACTGAAGACTTCTACAAGAAATACATGTCTCAATCATCAATCGACTCCAACATCACGAGCCCTGCTGGTCTCAAACAGATCTCCCCGAAACCGGAACCGGATCAAGTCTCTCCCGAAGATGTTCCACCTCCTGCCTCTGCAGTTACATCTTCAGCAGCAGATGATAAGGTGGCAGCGGGGACACTTCTCAAACTAGCCAACAGTTGGTCAGAGATCATCACGCCGACCAACGTGTACAGTTTGTGTGTGTCTGAGACACACATCTGGTTTACTGACAAGAGCGAGAACATCTACTACAGTTCTCTGAGTGGGGTCAAGGGGGTCGTGTGGCGAAAGGCTAGCGGCCAGGCCAAGCAGATTTCCGTATCCAGCAGTGGCTCCATCGTGTGGCGGCTCCAAAAGAACACAGTGTATGCTGGTACCAAGCTGAGTGCTCGACGGCCGGAAGGGCTCAAATGGGTGGAGGCTGTGAAGGATGTTAGCTACATCAGTGTGGATGACAAGTGTGCATGGTAAGATCCTGTATATGTCATAGGCGGATCCAGAGAGGGTCCAGGTCCGGAATCCCCCTCCACCTTCCAAACTTTGAAAATCAAATGTAGTATGTTGTAGGCAGTATTATTATCTGAGAGAGGATTTTGATATTTTGGACCCCTCCCTTTCAAAAATGCTGTATCGTCTTTGTATATGCTCATCTTTTTTCAAAACACTTGAAAGATGTTTTGCTGAAATAATGAACAGGAATAATAACATTTAAGCAAAATATGATTTGATGACTTTGTCTTTAAGTGATCAAGGGTTAAACTTTTTACAACATCAATGTCAGTAATATCTACGACTAATCGTGAGACAGAGGGTCATTTAAGACAGATCATGTCTTATCAGTTATGTCATACTATCTTCATGGATGTATACAGGAATTAATTTATCAAGGACGGATCAAGCATTTTTATACGGGATGGGGAAGGGGGAGGGGTGGGTGGGGATGATTTGTCTACAACATACAGGGTAGTACATTTGTTTTTTTAAAAAAGGGGTCCGGGCACCCTGGACTCGGACTCTGGATCCCACTGTGTTTATTATAAGCCTTCATTGCTAATTATTGCTTTCATGCTGTTGGTCCCTGAAAGTTGAGTGAGCTCATGACGTGCCATGTTTGTCTTCATCCATTTAATGTCGTTCATCATCAAGATCTTCTCCCCAGCACCCACTGGACCAATGAAGGTGAAATTTCACATGCTTGTTCCCACCAATGACAACACCCCAATTTGTTTGAGGTTTCATCTGATTTTCTATGTTGATATACTCAGACATTTTTGGGTAAAACTTGTAATGAAATTTACTACATGAGTAGTTAGTGGGGCTCAACAATATGTTCTGGTTTTTTTTGCAATATTTTATACTTTGACCTTGATATGACCTTTGCTTTTCGACCATACTACAAGTTGAAACATATTACATATTATGGCCATAACCCAGACATTTCTGTTGAAAGCCTAATAAAATTTGGTATATTTTATAGATAGTAGTGGAGCTCAAAAATATGTTCCATTTTTCATGATATTTAAGAGCTTGCCCTTTAATTGATCATTAAACTTTGACCATCCTCCTAAAGTCCCTCAAAATACAATTATTGCACCATACACATCCTATCCTCTGAGACCTCTGGACCAGTGAAGCTGAAAATTCACCTGCTTGTTCCCACCAATGATCACACCTGAGTTTGTTCTAAAGGTTTGAATCCAATTCAATATGGCCACCACCACAGCCTTATTGACAATCTATTGATGACCATTTCAGTGATCTTGTTCTGTAAGAAAATTTGATACTTGACAAATGTTTTAGGTTTTTTTTGCAATATTTTATGTTTTTACCTTGTTTTGACCATGTTTTAGATATCTCAAAAGGCATATTTGGTTTAATATTCTTCTCTCCTGAAATTGCCAGACTGAGGGAGCTCTACTACTGCTAAAGGTATCTCAAGACCAATCGTGATGTGAAGTAAAACGTGTCATCATTAATTCCTTCCTTCTGCTACAGATATCTCAAGACCAATGGTGACATGAAGTAAAACGTTTCATCATTAATTCCCTCCTTCTCCCTCAGGTATCTCAAGACCAATGGTGACATGAAGTAAAACGTTTCATCATTAATTCCCTCCTTCTGCTACAGGTATCTCAAGACCAATGGTGACATGAAGTAAAACGTTTCATCATTAATTCCCTCCTTCTGCTACAGGTATCTCAAGACCAATGGTGACATGAAGTAAAACGTTTCATCATTAATTCCCTCCTTCTCCCTCAGGTATCTCAAGACCAATGGTGACATGAAGTAAAACGTTTCATCATTAATTCCCTCCTGATACAGGTATCTCAAGACCAATGGTGACGTGAAGTAAAACGTTTCATCATTAATTCCCTCCTTCTGCTACAGATATCTCAAGACCAATGGTGACGTGAAGTAAAACGTTTCATCATTAATTCCCTCCTTCTGCTACAGATATCTCAAGACCAATGGTGACGTGAAGTAAAACGTTTCATCATTAATTCTCTCCTTCTGCTACAGGTATCTCAAGACCAATGGTGACGTGAAGTAAAACGCTTCATCATTAATTCCCTCCTTCTGCTACAGGTATCTCAAGACCAATGGATAAGTGAAGTAAAACGTTTCATCATTAATTCCTTCCTTCTGCCTCAGGTACCTCAAGACCAATGGTGATGTGATGGTACAGAAAGGTTTGTCTGCGGAGCGGCCATGTTTCAAGTCCATGAAGGTTGACGGCCATGAACGTCTGAAGTTGATCGTGTGTCGTGGAGGTGTGGTGTGGGGCATCACTGACAACCACAAGGTCGTATACAGGTCAGGGGTCACTGAAGCTTGTCAGGAGGGAAAAGAATGGAAGAAATGGGGGTGAGACATTGTTACCATGGTTACTGTAAAAGATCTCATGCTAGATTTCACAATTCAATGTTAGCAAGTCAAATGACAAGTTCTGATTGTCTGGTATGTGGTCAACAACATATTTTTAAATGGATACCCATTTGTTCATCAACAAAGACTTTTTTAAGGAAAAGAATTTTTGGATGTCAACTTCTTTATTATGAGGAACACAATGTTTCGCTGTATATACTTACTTCTTGATCAGGGGGCACGGGTGGCCCAGTCGTCTAAGGCACCACTATTCGCTGTGCAGAGTTGCGTCCCTTGGGCATGCCAGAAACCTATGATTGTTGGTTCGAATCCCGGTTCGCCCCAATTATGTTTCTAGATTTGTCAGCACCATACCTGTGCTTGTGGGTTTCACCGAAGTGGTAAACGTCTGAGACCTGCATCACTTCGAGCTTTCCTCCCACATTAAGCTGACACACCGTGATATAGCTGGAATACTGTTAAAAGACGCGTTAAAACCCAACTCACTCACTCACTCACTCCTTGATCAGGTGATGACATGTGGATTTTCTGAGAAAATATGAATCTTTACATGTTTCGAACTTAGAATGTTTGTTATACTTGAGAACTGCATGGATTCTTTTCAAAATTAAGGAACACTTTCTATACTATTAGGAGAGGAGCAGTGCAAAGTTTGTTTTCAATATGTGGATTTTCTGAGAAGATATTGTGTTTTTCATGTTTTGAACATAGAAATATGTTGGAATTGAAATCGGGGGTATTAGTGATCCCTGCTCATATTTTGCCTTGTTTTATAAAATGTAATTTGAAATAGATTTAAATATTTTATTTTTTCATAATACACAACTGCTGATTGCTATCTTAGACGTCTTGTCTGCAAAACCATAAATTTGCTTGATGTTCGTACAAATTTACAAAATTTCAAACATTGTAGGGGTCATGTAGTCTCAAATTTGGAGTCTTCATTGAACCAATATATTTTTCACAGAATTATCCAGCCACAGATTACTTTCCACAAACTGTTGCAGGAATGAGTGATGGTTCAATAGACATAATCAAATTTAACAGCAGCTCTTTAAATTTTCAATTACATAAAAATCAACTCGGTATACTTTCTTTTGCCACACAGTTTATGTATCTAGTATGGTACTATATTCATCAATTCTTTGATAAATCCTTACTGTCATAATATGGTCCTGCTCCAGTAATCACATCAGTACCTTCAGATGAAATTTGACCTGTGAAGATCTGGGGTAGAAAAGGTCTTCAGCAACCCATGCTCACCGTAAAGATAACTTGTCTTAAGAGGCGACTAATGGGATCTGGTGGTCAGGCTCGCTGACTTGGTTGAAACGTGTCATTGATCCCAATTGTGTGGATCGATGCTCATATCAATCACTGGATTTTCTGGTCCAGACTCGATTATTTACAGACCGCTGTCATATAGCTGGAATATTGCTGAGTGTGTCGTTAAACAACCAACCAACCAACCAACAGATGAAGTTTATAATGTCAATTATCTTCCAGTGCGGCAGACGACATCCTGTTTTCGCACGTCACCCTTGGAGATGAAGGAACTGGATGGGGTGTGGATGTTGTCGGTCGTATCTGGTTCTGTTGTAATATTACCATGGCAACACCTTGTGGAGATGGACACTGGTGGCAGGTTAGTTTCAACTCTTGAAGAGCTGCATCTTCAATGAAATTGTTTAGGAGGTACAATGTAATTATGATCACATGGTTATAGCCCTCAGAACCCTATACAACCACTGAACAACTGATACATCCATTAATCTATCAACTCAATGCCTGAACAACAGTTACACCAAGTGAACAACAAATACAACCACTGAACAACCAATACATCCATTAATCTATCAACTCAACCCCTGAACAACAGTTACGCCAAGTGAACAACAAATACAACCACTGAACAACCAATATATCCATTAATCTATCAACTCAACCCCTGAACAACAGTTACACCAAGTGAACAACAAATACAACCACTGAACAACCAATACATCCATTAATCTATCAACTCAACCCCTGAACAACAGTTACACCAAGTGAACAACAAATACAACCATTGAACAACCAATACATACATTAATCTATCAACTCAACCCCTGAACAACAGTTACACCAAGTGAACAACAAATACAACCATTGAACAACCAATACCTGTACAACAAATACAAATAAAGTGACAGGTAGTCCTTCAAGTTTGTCCATGTGCTAAAGATACAAGTAGAGATATTCAGCACTTTTTAAATGGAATTTTATTTTATTTTAAATCAGTCATATACCATACAGTTTCTCTCAGGCTTAAATTGTGTACATAATTGATTCAACCAAATTCATCCTCATGGGTTTCTGACTGTGGTTGAGGACCATAAGACTGGATGTGTTTTTACTCCCAGGTGCCAATGAGCGAATATTTTGTCCAAGATGCCTCAGCACTGGATACCCTGAAATCTCTTGCCAGCAAGTTCGACCCCCAGAAGTTGTCCTTCCTGCTCAGCACCAGTCGAGGGGGGCTGATTACCGCCGGACCCCAGGGGGTGTGGGTCTGCCTCGAGTACAAGAACATTCTGCATGTCTGCAGGGGCAGCTTCCAGGGTAGGTACAAGAACATCCTGCATGTCTGCAGGGGCAGCTTCCAGGGTAGGTACAAGAACATCCTGCATGTCTGCAGGGGCAGCTTCCAGGGTAGGTACAAGAACATCCTGCATGTCTGCAGGGGCAGCTTCCAGGGTAGGTACAAGAACATCCTGCATGTCTGCAGGGGCAGCTTCCAGGGTAGGTACAAGAACATCCTGCATGTCTGCAGGGTAGGTACAAGAACATCCTCCATGTCTGCAGGGTAGGTACAAGAACATCCACCATATCTGCAGGGTAGGTACAAGACCATCCACCATGTCTGCAGGGTTGGTACAAGGACATCCACCATGTCTGCAGGGTTGGTACAAGACCATCCACCATGTCTGCAGGGTAGGTACAAGAACAGCCACCATATCTGCAGGGTAGGTACAAGAACATCCACCATGTCTGCAGGGTAGGTACCAGAACATCTGCCATGTCTGCAGGGTAGGTACAAGGACATCCACCATGTCCGCAGGGAAGGTCCAAGAACATCCTCCATGTCTGCAGGGAAGGTCTAAGAACATCCTCCATGTCTGCAGGGTAGGTACAAGAACATCCTCCATGTCTGCAGGGTAGGTACAAGACCATCCACCATGTCTGCAGGATAGGTACAAGAACATCCACCATGTCTGCAGGGTAGGTCCAAGAACATCTTCCAGGGTTAGCTCATCTGGTCTTAATGGAAGCCATGTTGAAAATATCATTTTTGACTTATTTTTAACCCTATGGTATTTTTTAAATATTTATTTTTCGAGTTTGCATAGCAGTGACTTTGACTTAGACTGAAAATGGCAGCATAGCTTGTTTCTGGAGGATTAATGCTTTGCACACCACCAGACATGTCATATATGCGGGAAATATGAGTATTTCAAGCTTGTTTGTCCACTCTTTTCACTAAGGCCGGTGAGACAGTCAGACTTCAGATGCTGTGCTGTGTTGCAGGCTACAGATGGGAAGATGCCCACCCAGTTGGCATGGCTGCCAGTGCCACATGGAAGACGGTGTCTGCCAATGTGGCGGATCTAGACTGGGGTAGGTCATCATAAGGCTTCATGTTACCAGTTTGCCTGTATGTATTAGTTACATGCTGTCAGAAGGAGTTAAGACCTGTGAACATCCGGGGTAGAACAGGTCTTCAGCAACCCATGCTTATCGTAAAAAGCGACTATGCTTGTCGTACGAGGCGACTAACGGGATTGGGTGGTCAGGCTCGCTGACTTGCTTTATGCATGTCATCGTATCCCAATTGCGTGGATCGATGCTCATGATGTCAATCACTGGATTATCTGGTCCAGACTGGATTATTTACAGACCACAGTCATATAGCTGGAATATTGTTGAGTGTGGCGTTAAACAACAAACAAACTCAACATAAGGAGTCAAAGGAAGGGATATACATGTTCATCCCAACTTACACATGAACTTTTCTAAAGGAATGGTTGCAGAATATTACACAATTACAGGGGACCCTGCTTCACAAAGTTTTACAATCACATCACAATACGCTATTTTGTTGCAAAACACAACGGCAAATCAGGTGATCTCTTCACGGTCAAGTAATAAATTTGGATTACAGTGCCTGTGTTTCAAAACCCTAAATCGAGTACAGAATTTCAATAGTAATATGCCTCAATCAACAACGTTCCTCTGTATATGTTAGGGGATCATTGTCCATTCTATGGGGTTTCTGTGACATGACTGTCAGTTTACCATCTGTCAGCCCCATCAGACGTGTTCCTCTGTTTCCATTCATCTGCATCTTACATCTTCCTCCAGGCCTTGTGTGGGCCCAGCAGCCGAACCAGGAGTTGTACGTGTTCCCGGCCGACACCAGGAAAGCCACACTCATTTCCCCGTCACCGATGTTCAAGTCCATGCATGCTGGACCCATTGCTGTGTGGGGGCTGGATAACAATGGCGATGTGTGGGTGAGGGCTGGGATGGGCCCCTACTGCCCCCACGGTGCGACATGGGCGGAGCTAGACCTGTCACAGCTAGGTAGGTGCAAGAGCCTTGTGCTGGAACTCAACCTGTATTTGAACGCTGGAACTTAACCTGTCTTTGAACATTTTCCTCTTCCAGTTCAAGTAACCTGTGACGATCGGGTTAAAATAGCTCTTCAGCATGCTTGCCGTAAAAGGCGACTATGCTTGTAAGAGGCGACTAACGGGATCAGGTAGGTCAGGCTCGCTGACTTGGTTGCTGAGTGTGGCGTTAAACAACAAACAAACAAGTTCAAGTTTTACATACAATGTTCCAAATTATTGATGGGTTAAAAACAAAAAAGAACGGTCTCAGGCAGTGACTTTTGAAAATATAGTGCAGGTGGGCGGCGTTTTGTTTTTATTTTTTTGCTTGTTCAAACTAGCATGTAACCAAATAAACAGTTGTGTACTATCAACCTGGGAAAGGGCCTTCCTACGTAAACAAGCATACAACTCCTATTGCCCCCTAACTATAACATGAGATGCACAGTAAAGCAGTGTGCATGTGAAGGGAAGTAACTGTGTGCTATATTGGATCGTATTGTTTTTAAGAATTAGGATTTATTAAAAAACATTTAAAATGGAAATAAAAGCGAAATGGGCAGCAGACTTTATGATGATGTTGGCAGTGCCTGAGGACCAAGACTATTATATTTTTTTTAGCCAAGGTCAAGGGTACAACAAATGATATAAATGTTAATACTTATTTCGGGTTCCTTTGCATTGAGATGAGATCATATTGGCAAGCTGACATAATTGCACATTGTTTCCTTGTGTATTCCTTAAGGGTATATTCAGTGAGATATTTCTTGTTGGTGTAATTGTCAAGAGTTAGTTACCGGGGGATCTTGACAATACTACATCTTTGGTGATAGTTTGAATGTGCCTTTGGCTTGAAAAAATATGTACTATTTTTTATTTCGTTGATTTGAGGCCGTGTAAACTTGCCGGAGGTGAGTGGTATAAAATCTAACGAGGGACGCATTACAGGTAAAAACCCCATGTACCTTGAGTGATCCTGCTACAACAGATTTTTCTTACCAACATGTTCCAACGGGACATTGTAAAATAATTCAAATAAATTAAAATTGATAGAAAACAGCTGTTTGATTGAGCTGCGGTTAACTGGTGGTGTTTCACATGACTTCTATTGACTCGGAAAAAGCGTGCGGCTTTTGCTTTGAGGCAGGGTATAAGGGATTATTCTGCCTCTCAGAAATCCACGTGCAGCCTGACTTGCTCATGGCGGGGTATAAGAGATTTATTCCCCCGCTGAGAAATGTATTACCCTCCAAGGTGGGATGCATAGAATTTTATCAAGATACGTGGACCAATCAGATCTCATCATTCAATGGAGGTATGATAAAGCATTATGTAGTTTGTAAGATCGTATCATAGTCTCTACCCATAGGACATATCTACCTCAATCTCATTAAAATCAGACCTTAGTTCTTGCTGCCGCCTAACAAAGATCTGAAGACATCCCGTTACAGGTCACGTCAGACCGACCTTGCGCAAACTTTGACCGACCAATAGAATGACCAATCAGAAGGCAGCTTTTTCATGCTTTACGGCACTAATTTCAAATTGGCGACTACGTTTCGGAACATATTTTGACAAATTCTCAATTACAAATTTGAAACCTAAACAAAAGAACATTCTGGAATGGCTAGTAGATGGTCTAGATTGTATGGATTCAGTCGTTAAACCTGTAACCTGGTAACTATTGTTCGGAATACCCCGTGTAAATGTTTTTGAGGTTGTATGATTAGAAATCACATTCCGACTGTCACTTTCATGATCTGGTAAGCGACGCTCTGATTGATCGGATGAAAGGTCGTTCTGACGTGACCCCTAATGGGATGTCTTCAGATCTTTGTTTAGCGGTATCGAGAACTAAGATCTGATTTTAATGAGATTGTATCTACCTCAGATCTCTACCACTCTCAGCTTTTGTGTTGTGATGTGACCCTTCGCCTGCCCCACCCATATCACCACCCCTCCTAACGTTGATCCCATTGACTGATCCAGGTGACTCCCAGCTGATCCACGTCAGCTGCAACAGTCAGTATGTATGGACTGTGGACTGCAACGGGTTGGTGTACCAGCGTATCGGCGCCAAGGCTCCCACAGACCAGCAGCTGAGCCCTGCCTGGCTCCCCATTGACTCTTTCTCCGAGATCACCTTCACCCAGGTCGTCACCGGGCCACTCGAGTGGATGGTGAGTTGAGTTGCATTGAGAGGTGAGGTGAGACGAGACGAGGTGAGACGAAGTGAGGTGACTCCGAGATCACCTTCACCAAGGTCGTCACCGGGCCGCTCGAGTGGATGGTGAGTTGAGTTGAGTTGAGAGGTGAGGTGAGGTGAGGTGAGGTGAGACGAGGATCAATGGGATCAAGATGAATAATGATTTTACATTGAAAAATAGTTGCATTTTCTGTCATCTTGTCACCATATCCATGAAGCTGTCTTTGTCAACAGGTGTGGGCAATTGACAACCGTCGCCTTGGTTATGTGAGACAGGGAATTACAGATCGGATGCCGATTGGCCGAGAGTGGGTTCATGTTCCAGGTAATCCCATGTTTCTCTACAAAGGGAGAACAAGGAACAAGTATATATGTATATAAATATGATCAGTAGTGCAACTGTAGGTAATCGTAATCTGAGAAAGGTAGAATAGGCTTCCAGGAATTGTCTACTGAAATAGGCATCTGCCAGATCACCAACGAAACAGTCTGTTGTCAGATGCAAGCTGGAGGAGTAATGTTGACTCACAGATTGAGTAGAACCTGTTCTCTTTGTTCCCGTGTGGATGATCACTCCTAATTGCAAGCTTTGTGACTGCCTGTAGGTACCCTGATTACTGAGCTGACGGTGACAAAGACGGGGGTTTGGGCCCTCAACCCTCACGGGGAGGTCCTCTACCGCTACGGCATCTCCCGGGACAACCCGTGTGGCAACTACTGGAAGAAGGTTCCCGGGGTCTTCTCTCATCTGTCAGGTGGGTGAATAGAGCTGGTGGGTGGGTAGAGGTGAATAGAGCTGATGGGTGGGTGGATGGATAGAGCTGGTGGGTGGGTAGAGGTGAATAGAGCTTGTGGGTGCGTAGAAGTGAATACCACAATGATGGTAATGAAAATCAATACTGCATTCATGTAATTATGAGATAGTTGTTAAACTGGTGACAGCCATTAATATTTCAAATTCAACTGCTTGTTTAAGTGTAGCCTTGTGACTAGCTCTCAGCTTTGTGGATGATTGGCTGAGCTGTGGCAATCAGTAGTTGATGACAGCCCTCTGTCCATAAAGTTAAATAAATATCGGATATATTGAACAATTAAAAATGATAAAGATAAGAAAGTTAGGAAGGTGTTTTCAGATTCAGGACTTCTGGAAATGTGCCTGGGCAAGCCCCTTGGATCGTTGTCAGAATGATTGTCGTAAGTTTTGTCACATCATTTGACATCCTCGTCATTCCAGCATCTCCAACAGATGACCTGTGGGCCATCGGCCGGGAGGGGCACCTGCTGCAGTGTCGCACCAAGTACTTCCAGCGTCGGCAGATGTCCAACGACCCCCTGCTTCACCGGACACTGTCGGGGAGTAGTGAGGGGGAGGGGGAGTGGGAGCTGGTGTAAGCCTCACCCCCCACACACCCCACACCCCACACCCCACACCTGCTACCATATCCTCACCAGTAAGTCTTTAGTCCATGATCATCTGACCTTGGTGGGTGGTACTGTGGCTAAAGTCTTTGTGTCCACAAGGTCCATGTTTGATTCTCCTCCTAGGATTCTCCACCTTGGTTGATGCATGTCATCTTATTACAATTGCGTAGACCAGTGCTCATGATATCAGTCATTGGAGTGTCTGACTCGATTATTAACAGACCCCATCATATAAGGAAACTGTAAACTGAAACTATGGAGGCTTGTCCACCTAGCTCATATACTTTAACATAGACTTGTGTGAGAAGTAGCTTTAAACTCTTGTTAAAATCAAGCTCTTGTTTCAAGTCCTGATAAGCTGACTGCAGTGGTCAAGAACTCCACCACGTTGACTTGGTCTCCCAATAAGCTGACCACTGTTGGGGAAGGATGTGTTTCCGAGAAAGACAGTGGCATCTGCGAGATTATCTCCCCATATCTGTCCCAATCAAGACAAGTACTTTTATAATAAGCAGTCACTCAGTCAGTGATTCATGTGCCCCAAGATATATATACTAGCCATATAAAGAAACTGTGCACGGCGAAAATATATTCTGGATTGAAATACAACACAGCAAGAACAAAATGATGCAGACGCTGTAGCAGCTGAATGATCGGACCATAAGAAAATGTCAACGGGACCTGAACAACATCTGTTACGATGACGTCAGAAGATCAAAATGGAGTAGGGGGTCATACGACAAAGTCACAAAGTCAATAACAGGTATGACCACCCTATGCATGAATCACAGCAGTGCATCAGCGAAGCATGGAGTCCACCAAATGGGCATGGAAGGCCTGGGGAATGGCCTGCCATATCCTCCTCAAATCCTGTGCCAAGTCACGGACCTTTTCTGGAGGATGTGGAAGACGACGCAGACGGCGCTCCATTTCAACCCACACATGCTCTATTGGGGAGAGATCTGGAGAAATTGCAGGCCATGGCAGTAACATGACATTGTTATGGTGAAGGAAATCCATTGCGACCCTAGCCGTGTGAGGACGAGCGTTGTCCTGTTGAAATGTCAATCCCGGGCCATGACGTTGTAGGAAAGGATGACCACAGGCCTCAGAATCTGATCTCTGTAGCCAACACCGGTGAGATTGCCCTGAACAACCACCAAAGGGGTTCGGTGCCGTGCTGTTATCCCACCCCAAATCATCACAGAGCCACCTCCAAAACGATTCCTCTCCACAATACAGTTGCGTGCATAACGTTCTCCCAAACACCGGTAGACACGTTGGCGCCCGTCACTGTGGGAAATGTTGAACCTCGATTCATCTGTAAAGACAACATTTCTCCACCATATTGGAGGTTGGCGAACATGATTTCGACACCATCTTAGACGGTTGACTCGATGACGGTGTGTCAGGATGGGACGTATGGCAGGGCGTCGTGGTCGAATCCCGTACTGACGTAAACGATTCCCGACAGTGTTGGGATGGATACGGCGCACTCCAGGAATTGTCTGGGACGTCGTTACTGCCGTTTGGAACCTGTGTCGGAGATGTGTAACTCGAATCCATCTGTCCTGTCTTGGCTTCCTAACTCGGGGACGTCCTGAACGTGGGTGGTCGGCAACGTCATTTGTGTTCTGATAACGCCTCACCAATGCCGATATCATGTTACGATGGCATTGGAAATGTGTTGCCACCGGTTGTTGCCTCATTCCCGCTCGGATCATTCCAATGGCTTCATGACGCTGTGCAGCTGTCAATCTTGGCATGATTTGCTTGTGATATGCTTGTGTCTGCGCCTGAGAAGTTTTGAATTTTTGAATGACCACAGATCATGCTTTCCAAAGTGACAGCAAATTTTGAGTTGCAAATGCTGTGTACAGCTGCACAGGATGCACGTGCAGTAACACATTGCACGTCCATAGGCCCCCATCAATGACGTCATATTGCATGGCACGTGCATGAGCGTTTGAATGTCTCCAATAATTGCTGTGTTCAAACCTATATTTCATATATGGACGGTGTGCCCTTATATCTATATTTTCTCCGTGCACAGTTTCTTAATGTGGCTAGTATAGTTACTCTGAATATATTGAATCTTTTGATGTTGATTCTTTATATATTGAATCTTTATATATTGAATCTTTCGATGTTGATTCTTTGTTTATTGAATCTTTCGATGTTGAATCTTTATATATTGAATCTTTCGATGTTGCTTCTTTATATATTGAATCTTCCGATGTTGATTCTTTGTATATTGAATCTTTATGTATTGAATATTTTGATGTTGATTCTTTGTTTATTGAATCTTTTTATATTGCATATTTCGAAGTTGATTCTTTGTATTTTGAATCTTTTGATGTTGATTCTTTGTATATTGAATCTGTAGATGTTGATTCTTTGTATATTGAATCTGTAGGTATTGAATCTTTATATATTGAATCTGTAGATGTTGATTCTATGTATATTGAATCTGTAGATGTTGATTCTTTGTATATTGAATCTTTATATATTGAATCTTTCGATGTTGATTCTTTGTATATTGAATATTTTGATGTTGATTCTTTGTATTTTGAATCTGTAGATGTTGATTCTTTGTATTTTGAATCTGTAGATGTTGATTCTTTGTATATTGAATCTGTAGATGTTGATTCTTTATATATTGAATCTGTAGATGTTGATTCTTTATATATTGAATCTGTATGTTGATTCTTTATATATTGAATCTATAGATGTTGATTCTTTATATACTGAATCTTGATATATTGAATCTTTATTGTTCAGCCAGAATACCATGGCATGTGACGCTCTGATTCCAGTGTCCCTGTGGTGAGAAGATGCCTCCTTACAATACTAATATACATGATATACGTCTGTACATAACAAAATTGATGTATGCTATTGTTGTTTGGTAAAGCTTTAGGTATATTGGACAGGCTGACTACATAAGCTTTTAAAAGAAATTTCATATCACATTTCTACCACTGTACGTAATTTTGTTTGTGTTTATCCATGGGCATTGACAGAACCCCAGGCAGACGAAGAAACGTCACTTTTGTTAAGCCCTTTTCATCATGTCTTATATCATAGACCAACCTGCCTTGGATTTTGAAGAAAAAAAACAACTTTTTTTATTGAATTATACTTTCATTCACTGTATATTGGGCATTTCAACTGGTCCTGCAGCGGTGTGGTAGCCTAGTGGTTAAAGCAGTCGATTGTCACTCTGAAGGCCCCGGTTTGATTCCCCATAGGGTAAATGTGTGAATCCCCATATCTGATGTCTCTGACGAAATGTCGCTGGAATATTGCTAAAATCAGTGTAAAACCATTCTCACACACTGACTTCAACTGGTCATATGGATCAGTCCCTGGATACTGAAAGAACATATTGAAGGTACTTTTTGTTTTGAGAGCTCTGTTGGTGTTTGCAGAATAAGAGCATGACAAAGCTCTTCTGTATGTACACATGTGCATGTTTAATAAGATGTATTTTGTTTAAGATTTTGTTTTGTATATCCTATTTTGTGTTATAAATGTTATGTAGTGGAAGGGAATTTATTGCTGAGATGTTTGCTGTTAGAAAATATGGAGTTATCGGAATAAATATGAATAAGGCTGTGCAATAATCCCATGATTTCAAATTACAACTGATTTGTTTTAAATTAGTACTCAATTTACATTGTGCTGAGTTGTTGCTTAAATGGACGTATCACCGTCTTGCTGGCTGCCATGTTTCCAGTATTAATGTGTTCGTGTTATTGGGCCTGCATACTGACATTATTATCCCCAGCCATGAAGTGGAAGGGGGATATAAGAATGGATGATGTCCGTCCTTCAGTCCATCATGTTTCGTTTCTGGAGCAGAACTCAAAATCAGTGAGAGATATCTTAACAAAACTTTGCACATAGATAGGTCTAGTGGTGAACTGTCACCTTCTGATAGTTTGGGGTTTTTTTTAAATTTATTTTTTGAGTTTTCATGGGAATGACTATGACTTCAGACTGATAACAGTGGTGGAGCTCCTTTATGAAGCAGATCTTGAAAACCGTACAATATTTCTTCACCAAACTTGGCACATAGATAGGTCTACTGGTAAACTAATGCCTTTTGATAGTTTTTCATTTTTTTAAAAACAAATTCCAGTTTCCATCGCAGTGACTTTGACTTAGACTAAAAATGGTGGTAGTGCTTGTTTCCGGAGAGCTTTTATGAATGCCAACCGGACATGTCATACTGGTGGCAGATATGAGCATTTCATGCTTGTTTCACTGTAGACTATACATACATGAAGATAGAACTCGCCCCCACTCGGCCGCCACAGCCAACTGACTGTTATGTTTACACAAAGATATATGTACATCTCTACACGTCTTTGGTGTACAAACAAGCAAAGACTGTCATGACGCTGAATAGTCTCCCCCTAAGCTTAGTATTTTCTTTGTTTGTCAATTTGAATTTCTATTTCATTTCAACTATCATTTAATTGGTGTCTTAAGAATGTAAGGGGAGTTTTTCTGTTGGTCTGCAGTCTCGAACTGGTCTGATCAAACAAACGTAAATTCATCTGGGAAATCGTAAATCAGTTGTGAAGCTTTTCTCAATTCACTAGAATCATGAAGATTCGGGATAGAATAGGTCTTCAGCAACCCATGCTTGCTGTAAAAGGCGACAAACAGGATCGAGACCAAGCTGACTTGGTTGATGCATGTCATCGTATCATAATTGCGTGGCCCGATGCTCATGATGTCAATCACTGGATTGTCTGGTCCAGTCTCGATTATTCACAGACCGCTGTCATGTAGCTGGAATATGGCTGAGTGCAGTGTTAAACGAAAAACAATCAAAATCTCAATTCACTAGAATCACATTTCCAGAGCCACACAAAAATACATAGAGGATAAGAGGGGAAATTTCAAGATTGTAAATGGCTGCTTGCACATTGGTAGTAGCGACGATACGGAGAGTGACTAGTGGTTGTGGGTAGAACACTCTCTTAGCACTTCTAGAAGTAGGTGGCCATGGGGAGACAACTCTTGTAGTACTGCCAGGTGTCATGAGGGAGGGGAGACAACTTGTAGTACTTCCAGATGTAGGTGGCCATGGGGAGACTACTCTTGAACTGCCATGTGTCATGGTGGAGGGGAGACAACTCTCCTCATATTGCCAAATGGAAGTTGAGGTGACATTGACGATCATTACAACTGTGACAGAGTGCATCACAAATGTAGAATTTTGTTAATTTTGTTACTGTAGTGTATGCAATGTGTCACTGCATCTTGATCCTTGGTTCTTGGTACTGGGGTGAAGGTTACTTTATCAGTTTTGTTGATTATAATTATTGTGATATTTTTACATATCTGTGTGCGAATGTGTATATATAAAATATATACAATGTCTGTATGCATGGGCGTTACCATACCTCTGTTCATCTGCTGACAACCACTTTCTGAACATGTTATTTTAAATGGATAAGTGTATGTTTAATGCTTGAAACTGTGCTTATATCAAACATAGAGTGCTGAGATCAGTGTATATTTACTTCCATGCACTTCCTGTGTGTACCGTAGATGTGGTTCTGTTGAAAATATTGAACGCCATCCAAATAAATTAGACCTTTGTTCAGCTTTGTATGTGAAACCTCGTTATCCGGCCATTTTAGTTTTGTTAAAAAAAAAAATCACTTTTTCATGATTTTGGATTAATTTCATCTCCCTGAATATTTATATTTGTATAATTAGATTTGCTTGACTAACCATTCAATATATTGCACCACCTGAACTAATTATCCTGCAATCAGCTATATCAAGACAACATATCACTTCATGACAAACGTGACACCAAATCCTGGCAAATTGATCTATGTATATATAATAATATGAAGTATAATACACTGTAGGGCTGGGACGAGTCCAAATTTTATACCAGGGAACCCACCCCTCTATTACCCAACCCTACCCGGGTACCTACTGTAGGTCTCAAGAGATATATACATACAAACATTAGGAAAAGTTTGACTGTAGTCCTGGCAAAATGTGTTTAGATACACATTTAAAACGATCTGGTCATGCATACACTGAAGTGGGCTGAAGTTCAATCTTTATTCAAAAAGTAAAAAAGAATGTGTGCATAGTTAGAATGAAATGCGAACATTAGTGACGTGTATTGTAACCAAAGAGTTTTAGATAATTTTTGTCTTTAAACAATATATAACGTGACTAACCACGGGTCCGGGTAGTCCTGTGGGTACCCAGGTCCTATTCAGTACCCACCCGAGTACCCGATTTACCAATCCCAATACACTGGATATTCACTGGATGTATTTCACTCTTGTTATACTGAAGCTGTATTGAGGGGAATAATCTCCCTCCACAATTAAGACTTCAAGCCTATCACTCTTCTAATCTCGCCTGAAAACCCATCTGTTCCCGATCGCGTTTTCAAGATGAACTCTTTTACTGTGACCGTGTGCTTCAAGCATGCATTGTGCATGGAGTAAGGTGTCATAGAAGTAGACTTTTATTTATCATAAATATTTATATTTTCACAGTAGCTCGAGTGCTAGAGAGTAACCCCACACACCAATATTTCCACCGCACCCATACTTGTATACTGGACTGTACTCTATTCAGGGCGGATCCAGCATTTTTAAAAATGAAGGGTCCAGAATATCAAAATCCTCTGTCAATTTTACTTCCTACATCATACTACATTTTGGATTTCAAAAATGGAGAGGGGGGTGTCTGGACCCAATGGACCCCTTCTCTGGATCCGTCTGTCTATGGCTGCAACATGTACAATGTTGTAGCTCTGCATTGATGTGATAATGATCCCGGTCGGAACTGGTTCCCAGTTGCTCCTGCTTGTCTGAGAGCCGACTTAAACTGTTTGAAAATATGGCTTCCATTCCTACAACTTGTGCAAGTGTTTGGTGTACCAGCAGTTCATGAACGTGTCGTTATTCTTTCCGGTGATTTTGACGTTACATCATGACACTGAAAATTGTATGGGAAAATTGTCATTTCCAACGTGTAAATCACTGTCTGTTGTGAAATTTGTGTGTGGTTGAAATACATTTGAACTGACATTTTTGTGTATTTTATCATTCATGTGTAATTCCATAACAATTATAATCAAGAAATAGGCAGGCTTGATGTTCTTATGTGAAAGTGACCAGATCAGACAATCTTACAAGAGTTCTCTGCCCTTAGTTGCATGGTGTGATACCAGCTGCAAATAAGCGGTGGAATACATCTTGTGACTGAGGTAGCTCAAAGGTTTAGTTTTGGTTTGCAATGCATCTACACGGATTCGATTCCCAAAATTGAATTGTCTAAAGCCTTAATGTATTTGGATTTCCATTCTGTTCTTCGATTCCCCACATGGGTACAACGTGTGAAACCCATTTCTAGTGACCCTGGCCGTGATCTTGCTGGAACATTGCTAAAACCAGCGTAAAACCATACTCTCTCCATTCACGGTGGATGTGTGGCAGAATAAAATGGCAACCATACAGATAGTATTGGCAGATGTATCTGTTCGTCATAGCCAGATGACGGCTTGTTAAGGTTAGAGACAGCACCCTTGTTCTGTGCCCTGCTGTTTACCGAGAGACACATGACAAGGCTTCAGATAGTGATGACTGTTATTGTGTGACAATGTTCTTGTTCTGTGATTGTTAACCTGTGATTTATGACTTGCTCTGCCAGCAGTGGTGTTGTGACTGCATTCCACCTGGCTCGTGTTATCTGCTTTAATGCTTACAGTTATATATTTTTATCATGGCAGGAATAAATTATCAATTCAGTTTTATTGAAATGTTTCTTGTTTTTCTCTTTCTAAAAAAATATACACTGCATGGGTACCCAGAGAAGTAGCACACGGAAAGTCCAATCATCAAAATCTAATTATTTACAACAATTTAATACTGACAAGACTGCCTCTGTAGTCTAGTGGTAGAGCATCCACTTACCCATAAAGATACCATGCCGCAGTTTAACATGAATATCCCACTCAGACAGCATACTGACTCCTAGCCAACCAGTCCTTGTTTTAGACCCTTAATGTCTGCGCCAGACAGGGTAACAGAACAATCTTTTAACGTCGTTTGGTATGATGACTCATGTGCCCTATAGGGATTCTGGTGCACAATAAAGGTTCAGTGCTTCATCCTTGTTAATTAATGGGGAGGTGGCAATGCATGTGTGTGACCTGGCTAAATGGGTCATCCACAGCTGGATGTGACATAAAATAACTCCAGTATTTTGTCAACATGTCTTGTAACATTACTGAGGAACCATACCCATATTGTGTTTCTACTTGATAAAGACCGCCTCCGTGGTCTAGTGGTAGAGCGTCCGCCCGGAGGGCAGATGGTTCGGGGTTCGGGGTTCGATCCCCGGCCGCGTCATATTAAAAGACGTTAAAAGATGGTACTTGCTGATACCCTATCTGGCGCTCGGCATTAAGGGGCTAAAACAAGGACTGGTCAGTTCGGAGTTAGTATACTGTGTCTGAGTGATGTATTCATGTTAAACTGCGGCATGGTATCTCAGTGAGCTAGCACTATAAATCGGCATCAGTCTGGACTAGTACAAACACACAAAAACAAACAAACACACACACTCACAGTCGCAATATAAGTGCAATACTCTAAGACGCAATGTTAAACCAAATTTCACCTCACCACACCTCAACTTGATGATCTGATATGTTTGTTTGTTGTTTAACGCCGCACTCAGCAATATTCCATCTATATAATGGCAGTCTGTAAATAATCAAGTATAGACCAGACATTCCAGTGATTGACATCATGAGCACTGATACACGCAATTGGGATACGATGACATGCATCAATCAAGTCACTGAGCCTGACCACATGATCCCGTTAGTCGCCTCTTATGACAAGCACAGTCGCCTTTCACGGCAAACATGGGTTGCTGAAGATCTCTATTCTAACCCGGATCTTCACGGGTCTTGATAATCTGAAATAGCAGAGGTTGAAACAGATTCCCTAACAAAACCATATACAAAGATGATCTTTATTATATACATATATATTGTCCATATTTCCATAAAATAAATAACAAAGATGCACTGGACGGATCTACATATCTGGACAATACGAAGCAACAATATATTTACATATCACATAATATTTAAAATACAGAAACACGTAATATCAGTGAACTAAACAAGAATATGTTCCTTGCTGCTAAAACTGAATTCTGATTTGATAGATGAATCTATATTTACTTGTAAGGATAAGGAAAGAAGCCTTATGTTTCATTCCATCACTTTATATCTTTCCTCTAGAATTACCCGGTATATAGAGAGTTACCTGCCCTTCTCAAGTGTCAAAATGTCCTCAGCCTCAGTGGAAAATAACACGACAGAATGAGACATTAAAGTCACTTTTCTTCAGCCATAGTAAAAGTGCCATTATTTCTTAAAACAGTATTACCGTTACTATCTTTACAAACAGCGATACAACCCTTACTGTGTTCACCCAGCAGCAAATGGGTACCCGGTAGGATGAGATGGTGCTCACAGAGAGCTCAAAGCACATTGATCCACTAACTAGGGTAATAATGGTAGTGTGTGGAATATAGCACATAATAAATACACTTTATTATTATTATTATCATTATCATCATTATTATTATTATCATTCGTGCTAACCTAGTCAAGACCTGTTAGTGAGTGGGACACAAGAAATGGGCTTCACACATTGTACCCATGAGGGGAATCAAACCCGAGTCTTCCGCGTTACGGTCAAGACCTATTAAGAGAAACACTAACAGGTATGCATCTATAAACGTATGTTATTCTTGATGAGCTTGATTTAGCATCAGGAAAGTATGTTGAACTCCGTCCCCCTACTGATAACCATGAGACTCTTCCTTGATCACAAACGATATCTCATAGATAAAAAATGTTACAGACACTGGATTTTAGGGCTGGAACGGGCCCAAATTTACTACCCGGGTACCCACCCCCTTTTACCCAACCCTACCCAGACACCCGCTGTACGTCTCAAGAGTTGGTTACAATATGTCCGATTAGGAATTATTTTACTGGATCCCTGGCAAAAAGTATTTAGATACACCAAAAAACGATATTGCCAGAAAGATATCCGAAAAAGCAATTTTTAGATAACCATGGAGTTACAGTAGTGAATTTTTCTCATTAAACAATATATCACATCACTAACCACAAGTCCAGGTAGCTACCCGGGTCCTACTCAGTCCCCACCCGACCTGAGTACCCGAGTTACCCATCCCAGCCCTACTGGACTTGTAGATGATGCTGAGCGGCACACTGAGCGAGAGGGGCTGTGGAAGTGATGGGGTACATGGCAGTTGCTGGTAGAGAGTGTAGGTAGTTGGGTCAGCCTTGTACAGCAGTCGACTGAAACAACAGACAACAGAAATTTTGATTAAATATGATGTTTTGTTTACTGTTCATGATGCTTGGGTAATCACACATGGTGTGTCTGCTGACGATGCAGTCTGGGTTTCAGTCCCCACACTGACACAACCTAAAACGCATTGTTACTTCACTCATACCAGTGATGCATAAATATAGAATACTAAACTCGCCCAAAACAACTCGCTCGTCAGATACCACAACTATTCACGAGTTTCATAAAATTTCGCTCGTCAGATACCACAACTATTCACGAGTTTCATAAAATTTCGCTCGTCAGATACCACAACTATTCACGAGTTTCATAAAATTTCGCTCGTCAGATACCACAACTATTCACGAGTTTCAGAAAATTTTGCTCGTCAGATACAACTATTCACGAGTTTCATAAAATTTCGCTCGTCAGATACCACAACTATTCACGAGTTTCATAAAATTTCGCTCGTCAGATACCACAACTATTCACGAGTTTCAGAAAATTTTGCTCGTCAGATACCACAACTATTCACGAGTTTCATAAAATTTCGCTCGTCAGATACCACAACTATTCACGAGTGTCATAAAATTGGTTTTACACGGGAGCGAGTTTAGTGATTTATTCATTACTTGCCAATTATAACGTTTTTTTAATTATACTGTTGAGTATGAATAGGCTGACACCTTCATGATCCACGGCATAGTCCAATTGAGTTTAACAGAATAATACTTCAAACACGTCAAAAGTTGAAACCTATGAATTTAATACCATACAACGGTCCACCTTTAGAATTCACAAAATTATCGTAGGGCTACGACTATCACAACTCACATACTTTAACTTAGACTGACGACTGTTGTTGCGCTACAATACGATCGCCTTGTGGAACGGATCCTTGCACCTCAAAGTTTTCAATAACGTCACAATACCTGATGACATAATTTGTGGAATGTTGTTGCAAGATCCTTCGGCGAAACAATGCCATGTGACGTCAGCCTAGCAACAAGGTTGCTGGGGTCATAAGCTCCTCTCAGTGATCTATCAACTCCACACGCAATGTCGTTGAATAAGCCAAGGCATGTTGAGAGCTTTCAATAGATGTTCATGAAACGTGTTCCGAGAGTACATAAGCACGTGATTGGTATTACACAATGTGTAATACAGCTGTATGTTTATCAAACGGGTGATCTCTTCACGGGCAAGTAATAAGAAAAAATAAACCCTCCCTACCTGTGCAGAGTGACACAGTATACCTACATGTGACACCCTGTACTTACATGTGTGGTTTTGGGGAGGCAGTGGGGTCCGATGACGTTGAAGGCCACCTCCTGGAGGTTGAAGGGGGTGAAGATGATGTCGGAGGAGAGCAGCGCGGCCAACGCGGACTTCCGCTGCAACTTCTGACTCCGGAACTTGTCTATCTCCATAATGCGGGCCTGGCAGGTGGAGGGAATGAAAGCTTTGTGAATAGCGCTGAGCACCGTAAGCAGAGGAAAATCCAGGATTTTGAAAAAGGGGTCTGGAAACCTTACCCAGGTCACATCATAATCTGACATGTTTATTTGTTTGTTGTTTAACGTTGCGCTCAGTAATATTCCAGCTATATGATGGCAGTTTGTAATAATCGAGTCTGGACCAGACAATCTAGTGATTGACATCATGAGCATCGATCCACGCAATTAGGATACGATGACATGCATCATCCAGATCAGCCTCTGAGTGGCCTCTTTCGACAATCATAGTTGCCTTAACCTGACATGTAGGTGTCTTGAAAAAGGTGTGTGTGTGTGTGTGTGTGTGTGTGTGTGTGTGTGTGTGTGTGTGTGTGTGCTTTCCTTTCAATGTACACACACTCACAGATGTACTCTTGATATGACAGAATACAGAATACTTGCTGGAGGTGTCAACCAATTTGTGATCTCAACAGTTCTTGTGTATAATAACTCAATATGTTATCACTTAACTAAACAGAGAGTTTCTTGGGCTTTGTTCCTGCCCCACACTGAAGCACATGTGGCGTCTCCCTGGGCAAGTGATGTTGAGCGAAATGTGCCTGTTTGCCAAGCAGCGAATGGGTACCCGGTAGGATGAGATGGCAATGTGGTTGTTAACCTTCTAGCGCCTAACAGGCAGCCTGGGTTGTACACTCCCCAGGGAGCTGAGAATGATTCTTGAGAGTACCCTGAACCAGTGACTGGGGTAATAATAGCGCTTTGAGCATGTGGCATGAATATGGGTGGTGTGGAAATATGGGCAATATAAATGGCCAATCATAATAATAACTATTTGACATGTACCTCTTCTGTGTCGGTGTCTCCTGTGACGTAGGGGGGCAGTGTGGCGATGTTGACAAGCGGGTACACAGACTCAATGAACACCTTCTTAAACGTGTCCTTCATGAACTCATCGTCCCTCTGAAACACACACAGTATGGGCTCACTCAGCATGCTCAGTGCTACATGAAGACTTGACCAACTGGGTAGCATACATACTTGCAACTCACTCACCACAAGGGGTACACATATTCAATACTCAGGCTTTTTTCTGTTTGGTTTAGGCTAATAGGAAGGTGAAAAGAAATAAGAAAGATGTTTTTCTTGTTCTTCAGAAAGTTATCAGACTGTGCAGTGTTAGTTAACCATGTCACCTTGTTAGACCTCTTGTAACCAATTGTTTTGCAGTTTAACTAGTTATGCAATATGTTCTCAAGTACACATGTAGTTTGCATTAAATTTGACAGAATAGAAAACTTTTTTCAGATTTGATTTTTTTTTAAAAGCTTTGCTTAATAGGGTTCTTCAACTTTTGTCAAGTTTACTGAAAAAAGAGATAGTTTATCCTATCTAACAGCTCAAACAAATACAGGGCCATATCCATTCTGTACATTCACTGCATTAATGTAAAGGGAAACCAGACATTTTAAGATTTAACAATAGAGTGAGTGAGAGAGTATGGTTTAATGTCACTTTCAGTAATATTCAACAATACTGAGCCTCACACACTGTACCCATGTGGGGAATTGAACCTAGGCCTCGGTGTGAAGAGGGAACGCTTTAACCACTGGGCTACCCCACCATCTCCACAAGAATAAGTAAGGACAATATAGAACCAAGTCTTTTTAATAATCAAAATGGATCTGATTTTAATGAGATTTCACCCAATCCTGATAGTCGCCTCTTATGACAAGCATAGTCACCTCATATGACAAGCATGGGTTGCTGAAGACCTATTCTACCCCAGATCTGCACGGGTCACGGCCTATTATGACCCAGAATCCTCACGAGAGACATCTTTAAATCATGCTTCCACATTAATGATGTTACTCTCAAACACTTGTGCCCGAAAATACCATGAGTATGCTCAGTATGAAATCAGCGAGACAAAAGTGCAGTGTGAAATCTGAACAATGTTAGCAATGAAAACACAACGCTCCAAAATAATGTCAGTTTTGTTGCAATGTGGAACAAAAACTTTGGGGAGACCACACTTACCTCTTTCTGTAGGGGAAAATAACACAGAAAATATGAATGATAAATCGGAAGACAAGACTTGAAGCACACAAATGACAATAATGAAAAATGAAGTAAAAGAATCTGAAAATGATATTTCAGAACAGAAAATTCACAGGTTGTTTTGTGAAATAACGACTGAATCAATACAATCTAGACCATCTATTAGCCATTCCAGAATGTTCTTTTGTTTAGGTTTCAAATTTTTTATTGAGAATTTGTCAAAATATTTTGGAAGCGTAGTCGCCAATTTGAAATTAGTGCCGTAAAGCACAAGAAAGCTGCCTTCTGATTGGCTGATGTCGATTTCTTGTCAGTCATTTCATTGGTCGGTTCACGCAAGGTCGGTCTGACGTGACCCGTAATGGGATTTGAATGTCCAATGTTAGCAATGACAACACAACGCTCCAAAATAATGTCAGTTTTGTTGCAATGTGGAACAAAAACTTTGTGGAGACCACACTTACCACTTTCTGTAGGGGAAAATAACACAGAAAATATGAATGATAAATCGGAAGACAAGACTTGAAGCACACAAATGACAATAATGAAAAATGAAGTAAAAGAATCTGAAAATGATATTTCAGAACAGAAAATTCACAGGTTGTTTTGTGAAATAACGACTGAATCAATACAATCTAGACCATCTATTAGCCATTCCAGAATGTTCTTTTGTTTAGGTTTCAAATTTTTTATTGAGAATTTGTCAAAATATTTTGGAAGCGTAGTCGCCAATTTGAAATTAGTGCCGTAAAGCACAAGAAAGCTGCCTTCTGATTGGCTGATGTCGATTTCTTGTCAGTCATTTCATTGGTCGGTTCACGCAAGGTCGGTCTGACGTGACCCGTAATGGGATTTGAATGTCCAATGTTAGCAATGACAACACAACGCTCCAAAATAATGTCAGTTTTGTTGCAATGTGGAACAAAAACTTTGTGGGGACCACACTTACCACTTTCTGTAGGGGAAAATAACACAGAAAATATGAATGATAAATCGGAAGACAAGACTCGAAGCACACAAATGACAATAATGAAAAATGAAGTAAAAGAATCTGAAAATGATATTCCACAACAGAAAATTCACAGGTTGTTTTGTTTTATGACCTTGATCCTATAGACAAGATATATAATGCATACAATGTAGAAATAAAATATTTCTTCAGCTTCCATATATAAAAATGACAAGACCAATATAATTTATTGTTTTATTGACAAGCCTAATAGATTTTTCATAAAATACTTATCATGGTGTGATTGGAGATATGCATTCATAACCTCTTTATGTTTTGTTTTTTGTGTTTTTCAAAAAATATTTCTAAAGTGTCTTTTCCATGGAATTAATGTCAACACTTCTACACCATCCTTCATGTTTCCTCTTTGATCAAGAGAATTTGTAAAACAAAACAAAAATTCATTTGGACCAAACTTATTATTTCATTGGTCGCTTTCATTCAGTTGCCAATATTCCTCAGTTAGATCATGTCTTACATTCATATAATGTTCCCCATAACTATGAATGCAGAATAGAAATTAATATAAATGTAAAATTGTATTTTAGCAACCCATGCAGATGTTAGTGCTGCTACCATGCTCCCTTGGTGAAATATATATGCTGTTAGACAGCTGGAGGAGCAAATATCTGATATCTATGTTGTTGCTGTGTTACTGAGATGAAAGACATAAAGCTCCAAGCAGTGTCCGGCTGTACGTAACTTCTTCAAAAAACATCATCCTCATACTGGATCTCTCAAATCATTACCATCCTCACCCGCAGACCCCCTCCCTGTCTCTAAACCCTCTTAACCAAACTCACACCCACCTACACTGGACCCAACCACTCCCCCATCTATACCCCCACCCTGTCTCCACCCCTCCCAACCCAACTCTCACCCACCTACACTGGGCTCGACCCCTCCCCTTCTATACCCCCTCCCTGTCTCCACCCCCTCCCAACCCAACTCACACCCATCTTCACTGGGCTCGACCCCTCCCCTTCTATACCCCCTCCCTGTCTCCACCCCCTCCCAACCCAACTTACACCCACCTACACTGGACCCAACACCTCCCCCATCTATACCCCCTCCCTGTCTCCACCCCCTCCCAACCCAATTAACACCCTCCTACACTGGGCTCAACCACTCCTCCCATCTATACCCCCTCCCTGTCTCCATCCCCTCCCAACCCAATTAACACCCTCCTACACTGGGCTCAACCACTCCTCCCATCTATACCCCCTCCCTGTCTCCATCCCCTCCCAACCCAACTTACACCCACCTACACTGGGACCAACCCCTCCCCATCTATACCCCCTCCCTGTCTCCATCCCCTCCCAACCCAACTCACACCCACCTACACTGGGACCAACCCCTCCCCATCTCCACCCCCTCCCTGTCTCCACCCCCTCCAAACCCAACTCTCAACACCTACACTGGGCCCAACCCCTCCCCCAGTCCCCATCACCTCCTAACCCATCTCATACCCATCTACACTGGGCCCAGCCCATACCCCAGTCTCCATCCCCTCCCAACCCAACTCACACCCATCTACACTGGGCACCACCCCTCCCCCAGTACCCATTGCCTCCTAACCCATCTCACACCCATCTACACTGGGCCCCACCCCTCCCCCAGTCCCCATCACCTCCAAACCCATCTCATACCTATCTACACTGGGCCCAGCCCATACCCCAGTCTCCATCCCCTCCCAACCCAACTCACACCCATCTACACTGGGCCCCACCCCTCCCCCAGTCCCCATCGCCTCCTAACCCATCTCATACCCATCTACACTGGGCCCAGCCCATACCCCCTGCCTGACTCCGCCCGCTACCAATGCACCCACCAACACCAAATCTATATACATTTTCAAAACAAGACTATGTATATATATTTTTATATCTGTCTTTTCATGTTTCTAATCAAAGTGCTTAAGTGATTTGGTTGCACTTCATGGGGTAAGATATAGATCTTGATAAGCGATCAGATCATCTTGACTGGGCACAGCCATTTTGTTTGAAGAAAATGCAAGTGGTATGAGAGACACAATCTGATTGGTCAGTAGGATGGATATACAAGGGACATAACCCATAATAGCCACTGGTGAGCTACAATCAAGCCTGGAAATTCCAGACATCTTCGGCAAGGGTGGAAACTGGACTTTTATAGTCTGTTAACGCCTTGCCTTGGGAAGATGAACAAGTTATAATATTCTATCGCCTTGGTAACCTAGTTACAAGTAAGCAATGCTCTATCCATAACACAGGTTGCCAGGAAAGTACTGTTAGATGTTAGTCCAATATAAGCTCTTCCATAAAAGCATCTAATTGCATCTTGATCTGCATGAACGACATGCTTTGACTAACTGTATTACCAACAAGCATGTAAGAAACACACCTAAACTCACTATATGTTTAGATATATAAGTACGACATTCAAACATGTGTACCTTTACGGGGTCACATTTTACACAACAATAACACACAGCTTCTAAATATCAGACTGGGCAACTGTCTACAGGGTACTCTCCTATAGGCAAATATCGACAGGTTTTACCACTATTAGGGGACATAATTCTGCCCCCTCCTGCATTCCCTATAAGACTAAAGCACATTGGCTGATGGCACAGGTTTAACAAGATGGTTGTAAGTTAGTGGCCATCATAGGAGTAAGATATATGTGTACACAGTGAAATAATTCAAATAGTTACCAGGTGGTTGTTAGACCAACTAAACTGAAATTTAAATTTATTAAAATAAACTGAATTAAAACTTAGATTTTAAAACTGAAACATTTTACAAAGCAATGCATTTATGGAGACGAAGATGAAGATGATATAAATAACTCAATAAGAATTTAACTCATATTCAATGGAAGTGCACAGGCTTGAAAATTGAATATACAGAATATTCAAAATTAGTGACAGCTAACCGAAAATGACTATCGACAAATAAAATGAAACATCAGTTGTTGTGTTCTAAAACATGACGGATGAGTTGAAAAATACAATCACAATCAGAGATGTATCAATGTTGTGCACAAAATGGCCGCTTTTAGAGTTGTCCTTTCACCTGCATGTCCTTCCTCAGAAATTATCTCTTCAGGACCAAAAAACAGTTTGTTATATTTAACGAACTGACGGATATAACAATCTGTTTTTTGGTCTTGTCCCTTTGCTGTATATATATATATGCTTATAACGAAGTATGATTATAACAAACTAAAATGAGTGGCCCCTTTGAGTTTGTTATAACCGTAGTTTACTGTATCTTAATCTGTTTGTTTGTTGTTTAACGCTGCACCCAGCAATATTCCAGCTATATGATAGCGGTCTGTAAATAATCGTATTTAGATCACCGCTTGACTGACATCATGAACACTGAGCCACAACTGGGACATGTTAGGCCAGGCATTTTATATTTTTTGGATTACGGACCTGCCGACTCTAATTTTTTAGAAAAAATCAGATTTTCATAAAAAAAATTCCCGCCCCAAGCCGCGTTGTCAGTTATTTTATTTGTTATTATCACTTTTTAGTAAAAAAACATATCAATTTACCATTGTAAACTAGTAAAGAGATACATAATTGATCTTTGTTGATCTCAAAGCCAAAGATGAATAGCCTCCCTTGACAATTGTCCGTGTTGTAAGTGGTTGAATTTTTATTGTTACAAGGGGCTTTATCGTCACAAATAGTCTTTTGAGCACAGAATATGTTCATAAAGTATGCCAGAGGCATTCTGCATTAAAAAAAATGCATCTAGCTTTTTTATGGCTTTTTTTCTCCCTCCTCCAACCCTGGATTTTGGGCTGAAAAATCTGTAATCCTAAAAATAAAAAAAACCTGGCCTTAACCAAGTCATCCAGCCTAACCATCAGATCCACTTAACTGTCTCTTACGACCAGCATGGTTGCTGGGGACTATATTCATACCCCGAATTCCATGGGTTCTGTCTCAACCTAAGACTATACCGTTCTGTGGCGCAAAGTAAGCTCCACTAGTAATTGTCTACAGGAAATTCTACTGATGCAGAGAGCAAAATTTGGGCTATTGGGCTCAAAAGTGTGTGGCACCGACTACCAGCCCCTGTTGGTGTGTCTTTGTATGTAGACGTGTTTCTACTTACTCGCTCCACTCTCTTCACTGTCTTCAGTCTCACCACCCAGGTCTCCTACAAACAAATGTTCACCTTTTGACAAGAAATGTCATCGTGTCATTTTGAACCTAGGCCTGTTTCCTTTTCACGAGCACCAAATCCTATAATCACATAGTCTGTTTGTTTGTTTGTTGTTTAACACTGCTCTTAGCAATATTCGACCTATAAGACAAGCACGTGATTGACATAATGTTCATCCATCTGCAATTAGGATATGAGGACATGCATCAACCAAGTCAGCGAGTTTGACCACCCGATCCCGTTGGTCGCCTCTTAAGACAAGCATAATTGCCTTTTATGGGGAGCATGGCTTGCTGAAGACTTATTCCATAAAACACCAGGGAATCTGGGCAGAAATAAAGAAGAACTTGGTCAGGACCCCACAAGTGTCTAGTGAACAGCTGATCACGTGTGATATCTTACCCGTAACACTGCCATAAGGTCATGTTGGTCAGCGACTCGGGGGTACGTAGCGAGGGTGGGGCTGTGGATCAACTCTACAACACAGAACACATAAAATATATATTTTGCACATCCAAACTAACAAGCATGAAATAATCATATCCCCCGCCAATATGACATGCCGGGTTGTGGGCAAGGCAAGAAATAATATGGTTTTCAAAGATCTCCTCCGGAAAGGAGCACTACCGCCATTTTCAGTCTATGTCAAACTCGTTGCAATGGAAACTTGAAAAATCCCAAACTATCAAAAGGCACCAGTTCACCACTAGACCTATCTATATGCCAAGTTTGGTGAAGAAATATTGTACGTTTTTCAAGATCTCCTGAGGAAAGGGTCACTACCGCCATTTTCAGTCTAAGTCTAACTTGTTGCAATGGAAACTTGAAAAATAAATTTTTGAAAAATCTCAAACTATCAAAAGACACCAGTTCACCACTAGACCTATCTCTGTGCCATGTTTGGTTAAGATATATCTCTCAAGTTTTTATAGTTCTGCTCCGGAAATGAAATGTGATGAACAGATGGACAGACCGCACCCGTTCTTATATCCCCCTTCCACTTCATGGTGGGGGATAATAAACCTTTCTGACATAACACCAGTTACTACAACGCCACCGTCTCCTGTATAATCAATATTGTTTCCCTGTTTCTCATCCAATGTAACCTATACTGAAGGAAATAAATAATGGAACTCTCTGTCAGGCCTGAGTTTCATATGCAACCAAAAGTAAGCCATACATATTCAGCACAGACAAGAAAACAAGATATTAACACTCGAAAGGGTAATTGCAAAGAAACAAATTTCAAATGGGAAGTTTAGCATAAATATCAGACAAATGCTATTGATTTGTATTGTATACAGACATACAGTCATTCTAATTTTCCTTTTTCACTTCTTCCCCAGGCAAGGAAGTTAGCTGACTTTAAAAGCCAAGTTACCACCCTTGCCAGACTAGGCTGGAATTATTGAGTTATATTTTGGCTGGACTAACGGGTATATGCATAGTCCAATATAAATTGCATAACGAAATTGACATCCGGTTCGTAAACTGCCGTGGAGATTTCAGTCGACTGCTGGATTTGCAAAACATGAGTACCACCAACTCGGCGTCAACAGATATTTTCCAAATGTTTTCATGTTTCTAATCAAGGTGCTTAAGTGATTTGACCCACTTTGCAAAGTAAGACAAATATTTTATCACAATATAGATTTCCATTATCGATCAGATCGTCTTGACTGGGCGCCGCCATTTTGTTAGAAGCAAATGCAACAAGTGACATGAGAAGTGGACTGATTGGTCAATAGGAGGGACATAGAAGGGACATAACTTGTAATAGCCACTTGTGGTGAGCCCAGAAATTCTAGCTGGATTTTAACAGTCACTTAACTCCCTTGCCTTGGGAAGATGCCTGTTTGACTGTAAGTGCCAAAACTATTAACTTTGTATCTTGAGGTAATCTCTGCCACGCCATGCATCCCTACCTGTAGACTCTAAGTCCAGTCTGTCTCGGAGGAGGGCGTCGGCCACAAGCTGCCGGAAGAAGCAGTGGAACGGCACCAGTACCATGTTCCCCACCAGAGTGTCTGGCAGCTGTCTGGAGCGAGCAGACACAGGGACATTATAAAACTGCACACAGACATGTGATAATACTAGACCCTCAAAAAACATTACTAGACAGTCAGATGATAGTACTAGACAGTCACATGGTAAAACTAGATACTGTCACATGATAATGCTAAATACAGTCACATGATAATACTAGACAGTCACATGATAATGCCAGATACAGTCACATGAGAGTACTAGACACAGTCACATGATAGTTCTTGCAAGACAGTCTCATGAAATACTAGACACAGTCACATGATAGTGCTAGACACAGTCACATGATAGTACGAGATACTGTCAAATGATAGTACTAGACACAGTCACATGATAATGCTAGACACAGTCACATGATAATACTAGACAGTTACATGATTGTGCTAGACACAGTCACATGATAGTACTAGTGCTGTCACATGATGGTACTAAACACAGTCACATGATACTACTAGACACAGTCATGTTATAATGCTAGACACAGTCAAATGTTAATGCTAGACACAGTCACATGATAATGCTTGACAGTCACATAATAATGCCAGACACAGTCACATGATAATACTAGACTTTCACATGATAATGCTAGACATAGTCAAATGTTAATGCTAGACACAGTCACATGATAATGCTAAACACATTTACATGATAAGACTAGACAGTCACATGATAATGCTAGACAGTCACATGACAATACTAGACTTTCCCATGATAATGCTAGACAGTCAAATGTTAATGCTAGACACAGTCACTTGTTAATACTAGACACAGTCACATGATAATGCTAGACACAGTCACATGATAATGCTAGATAGTCACATAACACTAGACAGTCAAATGATAATGCTAGACACAGTCACATGACAATGCTAGACAGTCACATGACAATACTAGACTTTCATATGATAATGCTAGACACAGTCAAATGTTAATGCTAGACACAGTCACATGTTAATGCTAGACACAGTCACATGATTATGCTAGTCAGTCACATGATAATGCTAGACAGTCAAATGATAATGCTAGACACAGTCACATGATAACACTAGACAGTCACGTGATAATGCTAGTCACAGTCTGCTTGGTAAGAGAGTCAAACCCCTTCTCTGGACTAAGGCTTATATATAGCCATGGTCACCTGACATTTAGTAAGTAATAAATATAAATATTACCCTGGAGCCATGACATCTATATGCCTTGAAACACTTAATTGCTGTTATTTATAAGATTTCTTATCCTAATTGTTAATCCCCATCTTTGTGTACATTGACTGTCTGCCATCCTGCTGATGAATTACTGTTTATATTTATATTTATTACTTACTAAATGTCAGGTGACCATGGCTATATATACGCCTTGGTCCAGAGAAGGGGTTTGACTCTCTTACCAAGCAGACCTCTCTCCCACAGCCCAGAGAGTTGGACTCTCTGTGGCACCCTCAGTTATTTTCTAAGATATTGTAACTTGCTCATTGTTAATTGTTTGACTAACTAATACTAATCATGGTAACTTATTTTACGAAACAATGTGAAACTAAGGCACATACTCGAGATTCTGTTTCTGGTCATTCTTTGGAACTGCGACCCGGACTTGGAGGCGGGGCTGCTTGTTTCCTCCGATGAGGGACACCAGGGCACTGCTGCCAGCTGCAACACAGGGACACAGGACACATGTAGGTAGGGTGTGGGGTGGGTGTGGGGGTGATGAGGGTAGGGTGTGGGGTGGGTGTGGTTGTGATGAGGGTAGGGTGTGGGGTGGGTGTGGGGGTGATGTAGGTAGGGTGTGGGGGTGATGAGGGTAGGGTGTGGGGTGGGTGTGATGAGGGTAGGGTGTGGGGTGGGTGTGGGGGTGATGAGGGTAGGGTGTGGGGGTGATGAGGACAGGGTGTGGGGGCGATGAGGGTAGGCTGTGGGGGTGATGAGTGTAGGTGTGGGGGTGATGAGGGCAGGGTGTTGGGGTGATGTGGGCAGGTTGTGGGGGTGATTAGGGTAGGTTGTGGGGGTGATGAGGGCAGGGTGTGGGGGTGATGAGGGTACAGTGTGGGGGTGATGAGGGCAGGTTGTGGGGGTGATGAGGGTACAGTGTGGGGGTGATGAGGGCAGGGTGTGGGGGTGATGAGGGTACAGTGTGGGGGTGATGAGGGCAGGTTGTGGGGGTGATGAGGGTACAGTGTGGGGGTGATGAGGGCAGGGTGTGGGGGTGATGAGGGTACATTGTGGGGGTGATGAGGGCAGGTTGTGGGGGTGATGAGGGTACAGTGTGGGGGTGATGTGGGCAGGGTGTGGGGGTGATGTGGGTAGGGTGTGGGGGTGATGAGGGTAGGGTGTAGGGGTGATGAGGGTACAGTGTGGGGTGATGAGGGTAGGGTGTGGGGGTGATGAGTGTAGGTGTGGGGGTGATGAGGGCAGGGTGTTGGGGTGATGTGGGCAGGTTGTGGGGGTGATGAGGGTACAGTGTGGGGGTGATGAGGGCAGGGTGTGGGGGTGATAAGGGTACAGTGTGGGGGTGATGAGGGCAGGTTGTGGGGGTGATGAGGGTACAGTGTGGGGGTGATGTGGGCAGGGTGTGGGGGTGATGAGGGTACAGTGTGGGGGTGATGAGGGCAGGGTGTGGGGGTGATGAGGGTACAGTGTGGGGGTGATGAGGGCAGGTTGTGGGGGTGATGAGGGTACAGTGTGGGGGTGATGTGGGCAGGGTGTGGGGGTGATGTGGGTAGGGTGTGGGGGTGTTGAGGGTAGGGTGTAGGGGTGATGAGGGTACAGTGTGGGGTGGTGAGGGTAGGGTGTTGGGGTGATGTGGGCAGGTTGTGGGGGTGATGAGGGTACAGTGTGGGGGTGATGAGGGCAGGGTGTGGGGGTGATGAGGGTACAGTGTGGGGGTGATGAGGGCAGGGTGTGGGGGTAATGAGGGTACAGTGTGGGGTGATGAGGGCAGGGTGTGGGGGTGATGAGGGTACAATGTGGGGGTGATGTGGGCAGGGTGTGGGGGTGATGTGGGTAGGGTGTGGGGGTGATGAGGGTAGGGTGTAGGGGTGATGAGGGTACAGTGTGGGGGTGATGAGGGTAGGGTGTGGGAGTGATGAGGGCAGGGTGTTTGGGTGATGAGGGTAGTATTTTGGGTGATGAGTGCAGATTGTGGAGGTGATGATGGGTTGTGTTTAGAGTGATTGATATTAGACATGATGTAACATACAAACATATTCAGTAGACCTCATCATATGGCACATGGGGGCGGTCGGGTAGCCTAGTGGTTAAAGCGTTCACCCGTCAAGCCAAAGACCCGGGTTTGATTCCTGAAATGGGTACAATGTGTGAAGCCCATTTCTGGTGTCCCCCGCTGTGATATTGCTGGAATATTGCTAAAAGCGGTGTCAAACCATACTCACTCGCTCACTCACATGGCACATGATATACAAAACGCCAAGTTCCTTACATAAACTTCACCCTTTCACGATCACCCAACAGGACATTTAGCCATTATCTCGCATGATTGAACAAATGTTAATTTCATGAAAAAACATTTCTATAACTGTGACATATTATTATTTGTTACACAAACAGTCACATAGCATGCATCATGCATTAATATAGCAGCACTGTCTGGGATCTGGTAAGCTAGACGTCTACAGCATTGGTCACTATTAAACAATATTCACCAACAACAGTTACATTATTCAAGGTTATTGTTAAAAGAAGCCACCATCCACCAAGACACTACCACCATTGATCTGAAAACAGTCTGGCCTTTATCCAACAGTCCAAAGCTTTTGGTCTAGTAAACATGGTAAACTCAGGTAACAATAATAAACATCATTTTGACAAATAATGCAAAAAGACAAGCTCAGACTTGTCAACTTTTAAAAAATGTTGGCACAGACTGTGAACAGGTAAACATCCGTTCCCACTTCCCAGAATGATCACAGAATATCCATTATATATCTTATCTACATAACAGAGGTCGATTTAACTCCTGGCCCATTGACCTGTGGCCAGTTAAAATTAGAAAGGCTTGCTGAAACAAAGTAGATAGCCCGCCTTGCTAATCAAAATTTCACCCTTCTCTGTGTACGTTTAGATTACTGAATTCACTGCTCGTGAATCATGTAATTTCGATGAGAAAATATTTCTAAGGGATGAGATCTTGTGAATGGTTAACTCAAAGATTATGTCGGTAGAATGACACAACTGGCCGCCATTTTGTAATGTTCTGTACCACCACATCTTAATTACTCATAAACTCCCCATGACATGAGGCAAATGGAAGTCAAGATTTAATCTCAGAGTGCAGGAAAAAATGTTTTAGGTTCTACAACACCAAATCAGTACCAGTTTGGAGAGTGCGGTTTTCGTAGGGAGCCTTCAGTGCAGATCGAGAGATATCTGCAGGCTGTGATTGGAGGATATTCTGTAAGATTTTTATGTCTTTCAAATGTACATCCATCCCGTTATTAAAACTGACCATGTTTTTCTATATTTAGTACTGTCTTTTTCAACATGATGACTTATGCTGAATGTGACCACAGCTATTTTCAAGTAGGTGACATTTGGTGCGAAACTAGGGGTGGTGTGTTTAGCTTCCGGTACTCGGAAAAGGAGCTGGCTAAGCTAGTCATTTATATTTTTTTATTGCTGCTCTAAGGCCAAACTGTGCACACACGTACAGGTAATAGCTGTTGAATGCTTAGTTATTTTTAAAAAAATCATAACGTTACTATAGAAGTCTATGGCAAAACATTTGGTTGTGTGTAACCTGTAGGGGTAAAGAGTTCTAAAAAAAATTTAAGATCCCTGGCTAACTCAGTCAGGGCCTCCAACATTTAGTATTGGGCCAGTTAGTTTGGAGAAGGGCCTTAACTTTTGAAAGGAGCAAGCCCTGCTGGCTACACACAAATTTGTTGTTAAATCTACCCCTGCATAAGCAATGAGACTGAAGAAGCGGAAGGCATGAGATTTCGGGATAGTGCAGGTCCTCAAGCCCCATGAGAGGGCAGGTTGTTCCTAAAATCTGATTGAGTTTGGTCCAACTCTACTCGAACATTATTTCAGTTTCAGGGCCCATGTGATGGTGAAACCTACAGCCATGGTATGGTGCTGACAAACCAAGGAATACAATCATGATAATAAGGGCAAGTCTTGGACTGGAAACCCCCAATCATGGGTTTCTGTCACCCCACATGAGCACAACTCTACAGAGTAAATTTCAGCAGCTTAGAAGACACAGATGAAGGTGTTCCTCAATAACAGAAGGGAATATAAACAGCAGGGGAATGGATGACCAGTCAGACTTGCCAAAATGGTGCCTGTCTTTGTTTATATTTGTTTTTGTTTGTTTTTTTGTTTAACGCCGCACTCAGCAATTTTCCAGCTATATGACGTCCGTCTGTAATTAATTGAGTCTGGACCAGACTATCCAGTGATTGATATCATGAGCATCGATCCACGCAATTGGAATCGATGACATGATTCAACCAAGTGGCGAGCCTGACAACCCAATCCTGTTAGTCGCCTCTTACAACAAGCATAGTCGCCTTTTACAGCAAGAATAGGTTGCCGAAGACCTATTCTACCCCGGATCTATCACAGGATAAAACCCACGATGTCCGGCATTGTCTTTTGACATAACTCTTCACTGAAACACAGTATGTTAAGCTCCATCAAGCCTACACTCCTAATATGTGGTAGGAGATTACACTGTGGAATGTTTTCACATGAATGGCTGCAAATGTTGAAATCCTGAAAAATATATTGTACCCCGTTTCTTTCATTTCATACAGCCGTCAGCATGATCTAGTTATGGCACTACAAAGCAAACCAGCGCTGTGTTATTCAGACACTCACAATGTTACAAACATGTACATCGAACACTCAATCTGTCAACATGCTGATTCACAGCAAATAGTTTCAAATTTGCTTTAATGCTTTCACAAGCTTTAAATCATTACAAATACAAGCTTATCTAAGAATGGAAACAATTCACCATTGAACTCTAACAAATCTGACACAATTGCCAACAGTAAGGACTGGAGGCCAACTAGCCATTTTTCTTCTCAATAGTATTAGCACTTTATCAGCCTCTGTGTTGGAAGAAATGCTGGGATTATTTAAATTTATATATTATTATTATTATTATTATTATTATTATTATTATTATCTCTGTGTCTTCGTCCCTGTCAAATTATTCCAAACCCAGCAAGTCCACTTCAATACAACTGAGCCATATCACAATGACCTACAGAAGCCTGAAGCGGGCAACCCAGTGGTTGATAGTGTAAGCATCAATCTACATCACTGAGGTACAATGAGGCTGATTCAATCACATCAAGGTCATTGTAGCCATTCAATCCACATTTTGTCTTTCCGGCAATATATCCTGTCAGGGTAGTCAACCAATAGCTCCTTTTGGAACACGTTGTTCGAGGGGCACTGGAGAGACATTGGATAGACACCAAGTCTTAGGGAGGAGGGGGGAGGAGGGGGGAGGAGGGGGGAGGAGGGGACTAGTCACGATTACATCTGCAAAATTCATTTCCAACATTTGTTTCAATAAACAACATAGCGACATACAGGTACACATGAAGTAAACTGTGGTTACAACGAACTCGAAAGGACCACTAACATTAGTTCGTTATAACCATTGTTCGTTATAACATATATACAGGACATATACAGCAAATGGCCAGGACCTAAGCTTAAGTTTGTTATATCCGTCGGTTCATTATAAGCGTGTTCGTTATAAACATAGTTTACTGTACTTACACATCTCATTACACATCACAATATCAAGAATCTCAACTGTGAGGGCTGCTGGGTTATGACATGCAGACGATACACGGGCAGGCTAGTACACATCTTGTTCTACCTGCTTCACTTCTGCTTATTTCTTTGTAAATATCATCTTTAATTAAACGTGCAACTGTGTATTCAGTAATTTTAAGAGAAATCAATAAAAGCCTTAATTATCAGACTGCTTTGTAGCATTTTCTTAAAATGCTTGTTTGCTTGCTTCTTCTTGTTTAACGCCGCACTCAGCACTATTCCAGCAATATGGCGGCGGTCTGTAAATAACTGAGTCTGGACCAGACAATCCAGTGATTGACATCATGAGCATGGATAGGATACGATGACATGCATCAACCAAGTCAGTGAGCCTGAAGGCCCGATCCCATTAGTCGCCTCTTACAGCAAAACATGGGTTGCTGAAGACCTATTCTCTACCCAGATCTTCACAAGTTCTTCATAAATGCAATCACACTGACATCCATCTACATTTTAATTACAGCCATCACTGTGCTATACTGTGAAATGAACATTACTGTAAAATATATCTACCTGTGGCACAATCTTATAGACATGTTGTCATCTTCCCGAGGCAAGAGAGTAAACAGACTGTAAAAGTCCAGTTTCCACCCTTGCCAAACTAGGCTGGAATTTCTGGGCTCAATCGTAGTGCCACCAGTGGCTATTATGAGTTATGTCCCTTCAATGCCCCTCCTATTGACCAATCAGATCCTACCTCTCATATAACTTGCATTTGCTTCAAACAAAAATGGTGGCGCCCATTCAAGATGATCTGAACGATGATCAAGATATATATTAAAATAAAACGGGTCTTACCTCGCGAAGTGCTAAACATAAAACGATTTGCAAAATAACTCTGGACGTCCAGTTGACAGTACACATCTTTTGTAAATCCTGCAGTCAACCGAAATCTGCACGTTGAAATCCATGTTGTTTACGAACCTGATGTCGATTTCGTTACCAGATTTTGATTGGACTCTGCTTAAACTCGTTAGTCCAGCCAAAATGTAACTCCAGAATTCCAGCCTAGTTCAGCAATGGTGGAAACTGGGCTTCTACAGTCAGTTATCTCCCTTGCCTCGGGACGATGACAAGTTGTGCAATAACATACTCTCATGACTATGAAGCCACAGTCCAAGTGAAGATATCTCACGTTATTCACACTCACACACATGTTCAGCATCCTAAGCATGACCTGCCCTCTCCAGAGCTACAGATAAGCAGCATATTTGCGTAAAATACCCCCCCAAAAATACTGAAAACCCAATTACTTTCATTTAACTTGTGTACAGAAACGCATGCATTAAATGAAAAACTCAAATGCATAAAAAGAGCACGCGTAAAGACCCAATGAAGCTTTTCCAGCATGCGTACAACTAGCTAATTTCCGAAACACAATTACATACAGTACATCTAAAACATTATTTCATTTTCTTTAGATGTTCACTAATTTTAGATAAAAAAACAATAGAGTGAAGAATAGATGAGTGATAAAATATTGGTTACCCAATGAAACAATATAATAACCCAAATAAAAATCTAGAGTAAAAACTCAATTGCTCAAAATGTTATCTGGAGCTCTGCTCTGTATATGATATACTGAAGTATCTAGGTTGCACATACCTTCAGGAATTTGGAAACTATTCTGATTGCTCAATCAGAGCTTTCAAATAACAATAATGCATTTGGTTCCAAATTTAATTTGACAAACTAAATGTTCAGATAATCTAGTTCTACAGTGAATTCTACATACACAGTATGTTTTATTCAAAGTTCTTTTAAACAATCCAAAATAAGGTCACGCATGATGTCTTGTCAATAAGTTGTCCTTGACGTTGTTTGCATGCAGTTATCCCAATAAGTGTCACGTTATTGTGGAAGGTTATTAAACATAAACAAGCACTCATCTGTGACCAAAGCCACTAGTCCAAAGCTCGAGTCTAGCAAAATTCTGTTAGGTCAAGTGAGGTCAGCTGATAATAGTCCTTATAATAACACTAAAATCTACTGACAATAATGCCAAGAGCCAAGTTCGGATGAGTAAACGCAAAAGTGTCTGGCACAGACTGGAACCAATAATCTTTTAAGGTGACATGCAACCTCTGAATTTGCATGAAACTTCAGAAAATCACAGTATTTGTGTCACTTTCTGTACATAAAGACCTGAGACAAATATTCATCAAATTGTGTATTTTTCTATTAGCATAGCAGCGCAGGTAACATTTATTTCAAGTATTGATGAACTGTTAGGCAACTGTAAACTGAAAGAACTGACCGTCAGCAATGTTACTGCGAGATATACCACTCAAAACAAGTTAAGGACATGGCAGATTAACTATACTAATATAAAACTGGTCCTTAATTTGTTTTAGTAGTATATATATTCAAAGATCATCAAACAATTGAATACTCTAGCAAAATAGTTCAACATCCATGATCAAATGTACATGGAACTCTAATTAAACTGTGAAACAAAGTGTTAGGAAGAGACGACAGTGTTACAAGACAGTAAGACATCACGTGCAAAGGTCACCAGGCACCACTAACTACTCACGCTCACCTGCTGAAATATGCAAATGTAGGTCAAGGTCAAGGTCAAGGTCATGACTGAGGCACACAAAAACAAAGCTTGTTAGAAGTACAGTATCGTAAAACAGACATAACCATCCATACGTCCGTAATCATGTCATTGAAATCATTTGATAAAGGAAGCCATCAACCAATACCCAAAGGCTGGAAGACCTAAGCCATCACATGTCCTCAAAACACAGGAGTCCTTTCCTGCAAACAACACCAGTGTGCTAACTGTAGTATATATATACGTATATACTACTCAAAAAAGTTAAGGACCACCTAATTCTTTCATATCATGTCATGTCATGTCCTTTACTTCTCTTGCCAGATTAAATATCGTGATATGAAACAATTGGGTGGTCTTTAACTTCTTTTGAGTAGTATAGATAAAAAGAAGACACTATATAAATAGCACAATAATATAAGCCTTGTTTTGAAATTGAGCAGTGCTTGGAATAAGAAGTCGATGGCTACCTTAGATTTAGTGAGTGAGTTGTGTTTTAAACTATATTGAACAATATGTTAATGCATCAAAGCGAGTCTGCCTACTCTTGGAGGAAACCCAGAGAGATGCTGCAGTTACCACTTTGGTGAAACTAACCACCAGAGATATGGAGCTGACAGACCACAGGTCATAATCAGCAGATCCTGGATGACTAAGGGATTCAACTCTGCACAATAAATTGCAGCGCCTAGCGCCTTAGATAACTGGGCCTCTTTGTAAAGACATGCTTTGATAAGTGTTGAAAATACATTTACTGGATACCTATAGATAGAATAGAGTTAGAAACACGAATATTTTTTGAGAGGCACTCAACTGAAATACATAATAAATAAACAAGGAATATGGCATGCTTGGGTGCCATTAGTTGTAACACAAAATATATGAAAGAGATGGTGCAAGTCTTAAGAGTTAAGAAAGGAGTGCAAAACACAATTACACATCGCTTGTTTCACTGCTAACACAATGTTATCACATTTCACACTCTGATTCCTGTTATCAGGGACTTGTTCCACACACAACTAGAGATGTCGTAAGATACGATATCGATTGCCTTAGCGCTAAGATTGCTTTCTGGAAGAGGGGCCAGATTGATCTGAGCAGCTGATACATGCGTCATTACTTTGCTTCGTCCAATCAGCTTCCATCTAATAACAACACACTTCCCTATCAGCCTATCATGGAGACTGGGAATTGGATTAAGGAACTATTAATCCTATAGTACTAAACTGACCTAGCACGAGGACCTGGCAGGTCAGGTTCCCCTCACCAGTGCAATCACTGCCCTACTGTCAGCTGTTCCACACCCAAAAGCTGATTTCATCAAATTATTATTGTTCATGAAAGCTAGAATGTTCATTGTGCAATTCAGTATTGTTCCGCAATTTCTATATTCATGTCAAGCAGGTTGAAACTATAGTGCAAGTTTTGTAATCACCTTTAGCCAACATTTAGCATAAATATCTGTTCTAATGTATTGATAAAAAGACCAAAAATGCAATTTTCAGCAAAACTGTAATTTAAACCAAAGGACAAGAGGCAGTTTGCAAGTCCTCCAGAATCCCAATCTCTGCTGGTATTAAAGGGAAGCCTGTGACAATCCAGTAGCCAGGACCAGTTATCTGGTGTTAGTATGTTCTAGGTATGTTCTGTATGCCATATGTATGCTCCATAAACGCACCATTTATGAATTCTATAACTAGGATTAAAAGCTAAGGTATCTGTCCCTGGCAGATGCCAGAATACAGGACTATTTACCTACACAATACTAGATCATGTTTAGGTCAGAAAGACGGTTAATTATTATCATCTATCAGAGCCTGAACAGTGTCTAAAATTTAATCTACAAATGACTTGTCATAAGTATTTGCTTAATTACTATTTCTTCTGTCAAAACTTAAAGACATTTTTTGGCTTTGTGTTTTGTGATAACCAAAATGTTTGTTTCTTCCTAAGTACTTACTTCTCCTGCTAATACTGGGGTCCACTTCCACCCCCTTCTCGTACGGCGTGCCTCCGTTCATCTGCAGCTCATACGTCCTGCAGGGCAAATCAAAGTGTCACAGTCAAGGAAGAGTTTGTCAAGTCAACATCTCGGCTGTCTCTGCAGGCAGACCAGCTACCTCCAGGCCATCCATATACATCCAGAGACTTGTGTCTCTTACAGTTTAGCCTACTGCCCACATCCAGTAGAAACACTACACTCTCACAAGCTAGGACACTTGGCAACAACAATGTTTGTAATCTGGGGTGCGTAGCAAAGTGCCAATCTCTTGCAAGCGATGTACAGCGATTCGCCTTACAACGGAGCGCTAACTTTCAGCCGTTTGCAATCATACCAATCGCTGGCTGAGGTAGCTTTGTTTTCAACCAAAAATCGCAACTGAGTTTGACAGCGGAATAATAATAATTTTTGACTGGATCAACGGGGAAATGAGCAAAGGCAGCTAACACCCCATCATCCTCAGTCTGCTCCACATCTTCAAATTAGTCATAAATGTTTCATCAGTTCGCCATCGAGCCTCTTCTATCACATTCTCTATTAGGGCCAGGCAAGCAAGCGGTAGTTGCACTGCCCTTTTGGAAGAGTGTGCAAGCGCTTTGAGCTGTTGCAGAGTTATATTAAGAAATTAACAAGTCCTTGTCCCATCCAGAACATCAAAGAGTTTATAGAAACATGATATAGAATTCCATTGCATATACAGGCCAGACTTTCATATTCTTGGTTTACATTTTATTTGTGACAAACACTGGTCTGCAGGTGGAAAAAATCAAACAAAAGACACTTCAGTTTTTGTTTTAGTTCTTTCAAAAGGTTATCTGAAAATGTTGTCATGTGATCAGTGTTCGTTCAGTTTGTCTCACTGCTCTTGCAGTCTAACCTACTGTATTCATCGTTTTTGAGGTGAATATTTGCATCTGCAGGATTCATTTTGAAAATCCTTCACTTTCATTATTGTAGGATCAGGGGAATGTGAAAGACAATTACCAGATCTGACCTCAGGAATTACTCCATACACTACTGGACACCTACTTGTTTGTGATGACCGTGCTGGTCTGACCAAATGAAGTTTCTCAATACACTACTGGACACCTACATGTTTGTGATGACCGTGTCAGTCTGACCTAAGGAAGTTCCTCCATACACTAGTGGACAACTACTTGTTTGTGATGACCGTGCCGGTCTGACCAAATGAAGTTCCTCCATACACTAGTGGACACCTACATGTTTGTGATCACCGTGTCGGTCTGACCTAAAGAAGTTCCTCCATACACTACTAGACACCTACTTGTTAGTGATGACCGTGTCAGTCTGGCCTAAGGAAGTTCCTCCATACACTACTGGACACCTACTTGTTTGTGATGACCGCACTGGTCTTGTCCAAGAGAGGAAGATGTGCCCAGCCACAGCTGAACTCTCCCTTCTCATCAGTACTCTGAAAAACCACCAAATTCTCAGGTGAACATTGTTTATTTGCTTTGTTTGTTGTTTAACGCAGCAATATATGACAGTGGTCTGTAAATAATCGAGTCTGGAGCAGACAATCCAGCAACTGGGATACAATGATAAGCATCAACCGAGTCAGAGGTCTGACCATCCGATCTCGTTAGTCGCCTTTTACGGCAAGCATTGGTTGCTGAAGACCTATTCTACCCCGGATCTTCACGGGTAGGTGAACACTGAGAAAACTGCACAATCTAAATTAAGGACGTCAGCATTCTAAACCAATTAGGTATAATTTCTTTACCATCTCAATTGGGTACCTTCAATCTCAACAAAGGAAAGCATACATATAACACAGATATTCCCTCACTTGTACACCCTTGGTGTAGATACCAAGGGGCTGAGAAATGATAGGATATAACATATCCAATATAAAACAAGCACGAAATACTCATATCCTCCGCCAATATGCCATGTCCAGTTGTGTGCAAGGCATTAGCCCCTAAGTCAAAGTCGTTAGCATGGAAACTCGAAAATAAATTTTCAAAAATCCCAAACTATCCAAAGGCACCAGTTCATCACTAGACCTATCTATGTGCCAAGTTTGGTTAAGATATCTCTCATGTTTTTTTAGTTCTCTTCCAGAAACGAAATGTGACAGATGGACAGAAGGATGGAAGGATGGATAGACAGCACCCATTCCTATATCCCCCTTCCACTTCGTTGTGGGGGATAACAATAGCATTCGTAACAGCTTGTATTTACTTGTTTCAAAAGAATCAGACATCAAACATGCTGCTCTGAATGCTTTGCTCGCTAGTACAAAGAATTTAGGCTGAAAAACCTGAGAAAAACTTCTATTGAGGGGTTTTCAGATCTTCAAGCAGAGTAGTGTCGTATCAGAGTAAAATAACTGATTTTAATGGAAAACAATCTGGATATTAATTAAATTTAAACACCAGCCGGGTGGAATGTTTCATGTCTGATATGAGGTGGAGTCATGAGTTAACTCAACATCCAAACCCCAAAGCACAGTTAGGCGCTGATGAACCTAGAAACACAAGCTTGAAATACTCATATCCAATCCATAAGCCAACATGACTTGTCTGGTTGTGTGCAGACAAGAAATATTGTACAGTTTTCAAGATCTGCTATGGAAACATGCACTACTGATACTATTTTCAGTTCAAGTCAATGTCATTGCTATGGAAACTCGGAAAAAAAATTTTTTTTTCAATCCCAAACTATCAAAAGGCACCAGTTCACCACTAGACATATCTATGTGCCAAGTTTGGTTAAGATATCTCTCATGGTTCTGCTCCTGAAACGAAACATGATGGAAGGAAAGATAGACTGACAGCACCTATCCCCCTTCCACTTCCTGGGGGGGCGGTCAGGTAGCCTAGTGGTTAAAGCGTTCGCTCGTCACGCTGAAGACCTGGGTTCGATTCCCGACATGGGTACAATGTGTGAAGCATATTTCTGGTGTCCCCCGCCGTGATATTGCTGGAACATTTCTAAAAGCGGCGTAAAACCATACTCACTCACTCACTCCACTTCGTGTCGGGGAATAATGATCTTGGTCTACCAGGATTTGAACCTGCGATGATACCTCTCTGGCATGTCTACTGAACACATCTAACAGCCAACAGTGGCACCTTAGCTGACAGGCCACCAGTGCCCATCAATAGTCGGTAGAACAAAACTGGTGATGGCTTCTTTTGTGATGTTACTGTGAAGTTGACATGAATGGTGTAAGGATCTACTCCATTGATAACTTGTGGATACAGTGTGTTTATGCTCATGGGAATAAGTCATGAACGAAACTCTATATTCTCTGTTCAACATTTTTCACATACGACTCACCGTTCTGACATAAGACACACACAGCTCAAACAGTATACCTGGAAAAGTAAAAATTCATGAATATTAATAACAGATTTCTTTTGATATGTCAATAAGCTGTACTATCCTGTCATCTCAAGTATGTGTTATTTTGTATTTACATATAAGAAATTATTATGAGTATCCTCTATATCATAAGGGTAACTATTTGTCAGGGCATTATCATTTGCAGAAGCCCAAGTCTTCCATTAAAAGAAAAGACCTAGGGTTTCTGCAAATGATAATGCCCTGAAAAATAGCGTTACCGTTATTATGGCTAAAATGGATAGAATTTGTTATCAAATAAAAATAAACAACAATATCGGTTTTGAAACATTTCCTGCAATCAACATACAACGAACATCACTGACCCACTTTTAAATATATGGAACGTCACAGAACAAACCAGATGACGTCAATATTGAGTGAGTGACTGAGTTTAACGACCTTTTAACAGTATTCCAGTTATATTGTGGCATGTCAGCTTAATGTGGGAGGAAAGCCCGAAGTGATGCAGGTTTCAGACGTTTACCACTTCGGTGAAACCCACGAGCACGGGTATGGTGCTGACAAACCTAGAAACATAATCGTGGCGAACCGGGATTCGAACCCACAATCCTAGGTTTCTGGTGTGCCCAAGGGATGTAACTCTGCACAGCAAATCGCGGCGCCTTAGACAACTGGGCCACCCGTGCCCCCGACGTCACTATTGAACTAAGTGGGCGGTTTAATGATAATTCTATCCATTTTAGGTACAAATCTCTCTCTCTATCTGTTATCATGGAGACTGTAAAATGGATCCACTCCTAACACAATGTACTGAAACAAACTGAAGCATCAGCATACACATATAAATCTTCACAGCTCTCATTTTCTGATTCAGCAACAAATTTTCCCTTAATGAATGAGTAAGTGTTGTTTTTAAACCAGTCTGCAATTTTCTTGCTATATCATGGCTGAGTGTAATATACTGAGCAAGAGCAACCAGTGGCTGACAGCATGAACAATGACCTTTGCCGCCAGAGTATAATCACACAGAGTCAGCCAGGTCACATTGTGACCGTCTGATAGTCAGTAAGTATGGGGGCCAAGGACCAATTCTGACCCGGAATCAACCAGTTCTCAATCAATCTCATTAAAATCAGATCTTTCACTCCAATGTCACACCTCTCTGCATCAAGATCTCAGGACACCTTCATATGAGGTCACAACTTTTGAACCCTGCGCAAACTTTATCGCCAAATCAAAATGAAGGATGTGTAGGTTCTTGAGCCAATGAGAAGTCAGCTTTTAAAAAAGATTTGTCTTCAATTTTTTAAAACCTCAATTTGTAAATTTCAAAGTTAGGAAAAGAAAACCACCAAAGACTACAAATATACCCTTTATAGTACACCCTTGTGGGTATAGACACTATGGAGCTCAGAAAAAAACAAGTTGGATAAAATATCCACCATAATATAATAGCACACCTTTAAGTTTTTGCATTCAGAACTCCCTGATTATATTCATTTTCAGGAAATAGAAACCAAATATGCCTGTCTGAATGCTTTGCTCACTAGTAGAGAGAATTTAAAAGCCTCAACGGTGACTACAAAGTTCATCTGACCTCCTGTAGACAATGATCAGATCTTGACGCAGACAGATATCATATTTTAGTAAAAGATCTGACTTTAATGAGATGGTTGCTCAACATATGAAATGCTACAAGAGTCCACTCACCGAGATTGTCCACTGTGTCGTTAGTGCGGACAAATGTCTCAGCATGATAGTACGGGTCCATGGCATCAGATACCTTAAAAAAATTTACAATTACATTTACAAATATTTTCATTCAGTGTACATAATACATGTCTATGTATAGTGATGATTTTTACAATAGACAATAGAAAATAAAACATAGAGAAAAACAATAATAATAAATACAGACTAGACCAGACTTAACTTGAATAAAGTTGAAACAAATTAAAAATAAATATAAACAAGCATAAAATACTCATACCACCTGCCAATATTACCGCTGTTTTCAGTCTAAGTCAAAGTCATTGCCATGGAAACTCGAAAAATAAATTTAAAAAGAAAAACTATTAAAAACTACCAAAAGGCACCAGTTCACCACTAGACCTATCTATGTGCCAAGTTTGGTTAAGATAATGGTTTTTTAGTTCTGCTTCAGAAACGAAAGGTGACTGACTGATGGATGGACAGAAGGATGGAAGAAGGGAAGGACAGCACCCATTCCGATATCCCGCTCCCACTTTTTGGCAGTAGAAAATAATGACTGCGATGAGAAAAAGAGAAATTCTAAGAGACTGGTATCATATCTGTGTCACGTACCCGCGTAGTGAAGGACCAGGTTTTCTGTGCCTTGTCCACCGCGGACACTTTCACAGTATGGATGTTGCTCATTATCTGTAAGCAACACAACTCAGGGCATCAGCATTTTGTGTCCCCGCTAGCAGAGATGCCACCCTTATTTGAAGCTTTGGAGTAATCAGTGGGGTAAAAAAGCGTAACAACATGTGAAACAGAGTAATGTTAGGTGAGGTGAGGTGAAATGGGGTTTAACATCGCGTTCAAGATTATTGCACTTATATAGCAACGTGCAACGTGCACGTGCGTGTGTGTGTTTGTGTGGCTGCTTGTACTAGTCCGGACAAATGCCGATTTATAGTGCTAGCTCACTGAGATACCATGCCGCAGTTTAACATGAATACCCCACTCAGACACAGTATACTGACTCCGAGCTGACCAGTCCTTGTTTTAGCCCCTTAATGCCGAGGCCCTTAATCCCGAGCGCCTGACAGGGTAACAACAAGTACCTTCTTTCAACGTCTTTTGGTATGATGCGGCCGGGGGATCGAACCCCGGACCTTCCGCTCTCCTGGCGGACGCTCTACCATTAGACAATGGAGGCAGTCCAGAGTAATGTTAAGAGTACCATGCCATGATGCTGGTTTTCGCTTCCACATACTGTAAAACGTGAAATTAATGCGTCTCCAAAAGAATGCACCGCTGTCCCCTAGCCAAAAATGTGACTCAATATGAATGCGACACCCTCCTCCTCTCAAGCATCAGTGGATTCATGTCTTATGAAAATGTCCTTTGTCAGGTTTACAGGAGAATCCTCACATTAATCCAATCACACACCAAATAGCACCGCTTATTAGCGCTGAGTAGAGTACTTCCGCTAAAACAATACATGCGCTGGCTCGTGTCGGCCTTTGATGCAGTCGCAAAGAACAAAGACACCGTGATGCGTGGGTGGCGTCTGTCTGGACTTCCAGGTTTGATCAGTGATGACATAAGTGTGTAGAACTCTTGTCTTGGCCCCAGCAGTGACAATTCACAAGAAGCAATTAGAGTTTGAATGACATTGTTTATATACTTGTTACAAGTGCTGCTCAATACACAGTGATGTGAAAAAACATAGCTGTTTGTTTTCAGCGTATGTCTAAGTTGGTATTTCTGCTATCCAAATTGTCTTTTTGTTGATAGAAATGCGATGTTTAATAATGCAAGCAAAGACCACTCGCATTTTTTGCATTTAATTCATGCCCGCGTAAATTTCAAGATTTACAGTACGAGAAACATGATACCCATGCACTGACGCCAGTAATGTAGCTGCTCATGTAAGCTGCACTATTTTAAAAACAGGGTGATAAAACTCAAAATATGACGAAAAATTGACTCTGCTTGCATTTTTATGGTCATTAATATGACCAAACTTCAAAATTGAATTTCAATCCCAACATCGAAAAAATGCACCTCAACATAAAAAATAGAAACACGTGGTCAAAGTTCCACATATTCATAAAATTCATCAAGGGACAAGAAAACATTCGCTGTATTGCAGAAAGACAATGTGGAGTTTCGTGTTCCGAAGAAAAATATCAGAGTACATGCAATTAGCTCCCTGAAGAATGCTTCATGTGATTTCCTCTCTGTGATATTTTATACATTCAAATAATATGTGAAAAAAATGTAAAAAATTGTAATTTGGGGAGTACCTATAAGCGTAAGAGCATCATTTTAGGCTCAAAAGCAAAATGGTTGGAAAATCTGCTCGAGTAGAAAGCTGACATACGTCAGACCTTAAGTTACGTTCTGACTTTTTCAGTATTTGAAGCTACGCTTGAGCAAAACACTATCACAATTGATGATACTCTGCCACGATATGATACCTAATGCGATCCTTTGTTCACAATATGGTACATGTTATAGTTCAAAATATCAGTTAAAATTGTTTTATTTTGATATCACAAAGAATAAGACATTTTTTTCCAGAAGTCAACGGACTAACGAGTCTTTGCACAGTCCAAACAAAATTGCGTAACAAAATAGACATCCGGTTTGTAAACTGCCGAACAGATTTCAGGCGATTTGTAAAGCATGTTTACCGCCAACTCGACAAATATTTTCGAAATCTTTTCATGTTTTTAATCAAGATGCTCACATGATTGCGATGCACTTCACAAAGTGAGACCCGTTTTATCACAACAGAGATTTTGATTATTGATCAGATCTTCTTGACTGGGTACTGCTATATTTGTTGTAGGTAGAATCTGATTGGTCAATGGGAGCGACATAACTTGTAATAGCCACTGGTGGCGCGAGCCCAGAAATTCCAGCCTAGTTTGGCAAGGGTGGAAACTGGACTTTTACAGTTAACTCCCTTCCCTCAGGAGGATGATCACAGCTAAACTTTGGAGTTGGTAAAGAATGAGAAAGGCTGTGTGTTGGTCTCCACAGCGACACCTACCGAGTGGCCGTCAAACAGACACATCCTCACATGGCGACTCAGGACGGTTATGCCTGTCAATACAAAAACATGTTTCCTTATGACAAGTTCCTACTTCAAATGGTAAGTCAATACATCTTAAAAGAGATGTTACAAACAATTGAGGTGAGATGGGGTTTAACGGCGCGTCCAAGATTATTGCACTTATATAGCGACGTGCATGGACGTGTGTGTGTGTGTGTGGCTGCTTGTACTAGTCCGGACTGATAGTGCTAGCCCACTGAAATACTGTGCCGCAGTTTAACATGAATACTCCACTCAGACACAGTATACTGACTCCGAGCCGACCAGTCCTTGTTTTAGCCCCTTAATGCCAAGCGCCAGACAGGGTAAGAACAAGTACCATCTTTAAACGTCTTTTGGTATGACGCGGCCGGGGATTGAACCCCGGACCTTCTGCTCTCTGGGCGGACGCTGTACCACTAGAACACGGAGGCGGTCTTTTACAAACAGATTACCACTAGATGACTAACTACATATAGTCTACCAGTCAACTATTACTTGATCTGTTGCTAAGTGTGCCCCCACCTTGTCCCAGCATATGTTTAATTCATATCATTCTTGATCAGTTATGACATGGCAAGTCCATCATACTGCCCCATACAGTCAGACATACAGTCACACAATCACATACTGTGACATCATACTGCCCCATACAGTCAGACAGTCAGACATACAGTCACACAATCACATACTGTGACATCATACTGCCCCATACAGTCAGACATACAGTCACACAATCACATACTGTGACATATAGTCAGATAGTCAGATTGTGATATACTGACAGTCAGAGTAAGACATTTGGGGCATCCAGTCAGACAGTCACATTGTGACAATCATACAGTCACATTGTGACAATCATACAGTCATATTGTGACAATCATACAGTCATATTGTGACAGCAAGACAGTCACATTGTGACAATCATACAGTCATATTGTGACAGTCATACAGTCATATTGTGACAGTCATACAGTCATATTGTGACAATCATACAGTCATATTGTGACAGTCATACAGTCATATTGTGACAGTCATACAGTCATATTGTAACAGCAAGACAGTCACATTGTGACAATCATACAGTCATATTGTGACAGTCATACGCTTCTTACAGAACAATCATACAGTCATATTGAGACAGACAGTCATATTGTGACAGTCCTACAGTCATATTGTGACACAGTCATAATCTGATATAATGTGAGAGTCAGATGTACAGTTAGACACACAGTCATACCATGCATACAGACACAGTCCCACTGGGACAGAGCCAGACATACAGCCAGACATACAGTGACACTGACCTGACCCGGGAGGCGGGATCTGCTGACAGGACACTAATGTCACCATTCTGTCAACACGTGCGATGCGAAGACGAATCTGTGAGGACGAATGACATGACAACATGAATTCATTCAATCACACATTAACATACACCAGCTTCAAAAAGATGAAAGTAGAGTCTGACAAGGAAGCAGATATTGATACAATGATGTTTACTAACTGCTGATTTGAACCACATTTCAATAATATCACTGCATATCAATAATATCACTGCATATCAATAATATCACTGCATATCAATAATATTACTTCATATCAATAATATCACTGCATAGCAATAATATCACTGCTTAGCAATAATATCACTGCATATCAATAATATTACTGCATATCAATAATATTACTGCATATCAATAATATCACTGCATATCAATAATATCACTGCATATCAATATTACTGCATATCAATAATATCACTGCATATCAATAATATTACTGCATTTCAATAATATCACTGCATAGCAATAATATCACTGCATATCAATAACAGGACAACCCTTAATGCAATCTCATTAAATCAGATCTTAGTTCTCGATACCGCTAAACAAAGATCTGAGGACATCCCATTTAGGGTCACGTCAGAACGACCTTTCATCCGATCAATCAGACCATTGCTTACCAGGTCATGAAAGTGACAGTTGGAATGTGATTTCTAATCATGCAACCTCGAAAACTTTTTACACGGGGTATTCCGAATGATAGTTACGGGTATAACGACTGAATCCATACATTCTAGTCCATCTATTAGCCATTCCAGAATGTTCTTTTGTTCAGGTTTCAATTTTTTTATCAAGAATTTGTCAAAATATGTTTCGAAGCGTAGTTGCCAATTTGAAATTAGTGCTGTAAAGCACGAGAAAGCTGCCTTGTGACCGGCCAATGTCAACTTCTTGTCGTCATTCCATTGGTCGATCAAAGTTTGCGCAAGGTCGATATGACATGAAGCGTAATGGGATGTCCTCAGATCTTTGTTTAGCGGTAGTGAGAACTAAGATCTGATTTTAATGAGATTGGCCCTTAATGACACAAGTTGCTTTGACTAAACCACCAACTTTGCTGTCAAACCAAGGATCATAACTCAAGCAAATCTGGCAATCTCATGACAGCAGATACTGACAATGCTAAGGGACACAACTCTGGTAATACAGTAGACACAATTTATGGATAACAACTTCTTCAACAAACTCTAAAAGCAACGTTTTGTAACAGATCCTTATAGAGTTGTCAAGCAAGATCTGTGTCTACTTTGTCATCTGTCAAGAAAATGCCTATCAAGCACTTGACAACTTTGGTAGGTTGCAACACTCTAAATGACAGAGCCAGACATTGTGGAGGGGGGACCTCACCTTGTTGGTGAGTGGATCGAGGAAGAGATCTCTGTAGGTGAGGTTGGATGCGCTCAGCTTTGGAGACAGGTAGTTCTTCATCCGGTAGGTATCCCCTACAATGAAGTAAACATCATGACTCTCTACAAAGGGCACGGACATCCAGTTCGTCAACTGCCGTGCTGATATCGGTCGATTACAGGATTTGTAAAGACTGTGCACCGCCAACTCGGCATCAACAGATATTTTCAAAATCTTTTCATGTCTTTAATCAAGGTGATCAAGTGATTTGATGCACTTTGAAAAGTTTTCTTATAATATAGATCTTGATTATCGATCAGATCTCTTGACTGGGCACTGCCATGTTGTTTGAAGCAAATACAAGTGATATGAGAGATGGAATCTGATTGGTCAATAGGAGGGATATAGAAGGGACATAACTCATGATAGCAAGTGGTGGTGCAATGACTGAAAACAGAAATTCCAGCCTAGTTCGGTAAGGACAGAAACTGGACTTTTACAGTCAGTTAACACTTTGCCTCGAGAAGATGAGATTTTTACATTGTTCTTACGCAACTTGAACCATCAAATTTACAAGTTTTTTAAAGCCTACTAATAGGTAATGGTCTCATATTTCATCATAGCTCAAAGTGCTATGTAGCAGTAGAGATTGTTGTGAGTTTATTTGTACTGATTGGCAGCAAACAAATGATTCAAGCACTGGTAAAATGTCAAGTGTAGGGGCCAGACTTTATATAGAGTCACCGCCTCTGGTTGTTGTGAACAAGCTTGGCAAGCTTGATTGTTGGAGAAGTGACAGTTTCTAGAAGACTGGCTGTACACGATAAATGCGACAAGAGGGTGATTCAAGGCCTTTTACGCCTAGCATCCACATACCAATCTTATCGAGGCAAGGGAGTTAACTGACTGTTAAAGTTCGAAGTTTCCACCCTTGCTGGATTTTTTGGGCTCGATTGTAGCTCCACCAGTGGCAATTTACGAGTTATGTCCCTTCTATTGACCTATCAGATTCCATCTCTCATATCACTTGCATTTGCTTCAAACAAAATGGTGGCGCCCAGTCAAAAAAATCTGAAAGATAATCATTATCGATATTGTAATAAAACGGGCCTTATCTCACAAAGTGAATCAAATCACTTGAACACCGTGATTAAAAACATGAAAAGATTTGGAAAATATCTGTTTATGCCGTATTGACAGTACACATGATTTGCAATCAATCGAAATCTGCACGGCAGTTTATGAACAAGATGTCGATTTCGTTACGCGATTTTGATTGGACTATGCATAAGACTCATAAGCCCAGCCAAAATATAATTCCTCTAGTTTGGCAAGGGTGGAAACTAGACTTTTATGGTCAGTTACCTCCCTGTCCACAGGAGTATGCTACTTACCAAGTAGACACCTGTCTGGTAACACCTAATTCCTGCCAGCCTCAACACAATCCTGGTTCAAGAACACAGACAGGCCAGACATAGATTGTAGCGCCTGTTACTTATTTCTGCTACCTCTTATTTGATTGTAATCCGAAAACTGTTTGTTTGAATATAATTTGTTCATAATACATTAATCTTGTGCTTGTAGGCCTCATAGCACTAGCACTGTCTTGTTAACGTTGTCACCATGACAACATAATTGCATTCAACTTTGTCAAGACCCACATCACACATGACCAAATGTGTCCTCGATACATACACAAACTTTGATGTCCTGGAGTCCAAATGTCAGGATCATGTATTTGGTAACTACAAACAGGTGCAGGATAACAAACCTTCATTGAAGGCCCGTGACAAAGTCGATGGTCTGAACCCCGATGGAACAGCTCCCATAGCGTGAAGGACATCGGACACGGTCGTCTGTGAAAATATGAGTGAGTGGTAGAATGTAGTTAAACGCTGTACTCACAAAACTTTTAACGATACTACGGTGGTCTGTAGTCTGAGTCTTGGCCCAACAAACCAGTGAATGAAGAGCAACGATCCAAGGGGAAATGATGGAGAGATAAGGGGACATAACTCAGTTACGAACAACATATACCACTAAAGAAAATTCATTTTTTCAAAAAATTGTGATCACCTGCAAGGTGGAGAAGTAAGGCAATCATATTTCCAGTGATTGAAAGCATGAGCAACTATGACGATGACACACAAGTCGCTGAGCCTGACCGACTAATCCCCATTGAAGTCAGCTCTTACGAGTCGAAACAAACACTCAACACAACATCACCCAATGCATGATGAACATGGCCGCTCCCGTGCAGCGATGACTTAGTATTACACAAGAACTACAAGCTCATTTGCATATCACGTGACCAGACATTTCCGTGTTTGTAAACAAATACACTGAAATTAGCAGAATGCTAGCCTTCGGTGCAGTTTACATAATGCTTTGCATAAGTTTATAGATACGCTACTACAACTGCAGACACGTGAAGATCCGGGGTAGAATAGATCTTCAGCAACCCATGCTTGCCGTAAGAGTTGACTATGCTTGTCGTAAGAGGCGACTAACGGGATCGGGTGGTCAGACTCGCTGACTTTGTTTGGTGGATGTCATTGTATCCAAATTGTGTGGATCGATGCTCATGATGTCAATCGCTGAATTGTCTGGTCGGTCCAGACTCGATAATTTACAGACCGCCGTCATATAACTGGAATATTGCTGAGTGCGGCATTAAACAAACAATAAACAAAGAAATAAACTACAACTGCGACGGTGAGGTGCATGACAAAATAACTTTACAGATCAAGTGCCCTGTACACTAGATGGTGATGGTGACACCCACCTCACTCACTGCTTTCCTTATGTTTCCCCATAGTTTCTTTGCTCTGAAACAAAATGAACCATGTTTTAACAAGCATGAAATAGTCTGCTAATATGACATGTCCAGTTGTGTGCAAGGCATTTTCAGGATCTGTTCCGGAAACGACCACTCCCACCTTCAAAGTCGTTGCAATGGAAACTAAAAAAATAAAATAAAATTCCCCGCCAATGTCATGTCCACTTGTGTGCAAGGCATTAGCCCCTATGTCAAAGTTGTTGCCATGGAAACTCGAAAATAAATTATCAAAAATCCCAAACTAGACCTATCTATGTGCCAAGTTTGGTTAAGATATCTCCCATGGTTTTAAAAATCGAAATGTGATGGATGACTGGACGGCAGGACGGACGGACGGACGGACATCACCCATTCCTATATCTCCTTCCACTTTTACTCTGATACAATCCCTCTCAGCATAAAGATCTGAGGACACCTCCATAGGTGTAGCATCAGGTGAACGTTCTAATCATCCAATCAGCATCAAGGTTTCGAAATCCTCAGACAGAGTGAGACAAGCATTCAGACCTGCGTGTCTGATTTCTGTATCTCAAAAACGAAGGAAAACGACAAATTCCAATTGCACATAAAGAATTGCAGATAATTGCACATACTGGTATGGATATGTTCCCTACCCTGTGGTTTATAAGCACCGTGACATGTGCACCCAGCAGGGAGTAGGATCAAGGGAATATTGGTGATCTGTGTGGGTTTAATTTGTACAAATAGAATTGCAGAATCGAGGTGGTAAGGAGTTGAAGACAAATTGTTTCAGAAAGCTGACATCTGAATGATTCAAGAACCCATATTTGCGCATGATTCACCTGATGAGAACTTCTTCAGAGGTGTCATCAGTTCTTAATGCAGAGAGATATCGTATCAGTCTCAAGAGTAAAAGATGTTTTTTATGCGATAAATGTTTACATTACCAGTTTGGTGAATCCCCAAAGCATGGCCATACCTCCGATAGACCAAGATCGTACTTGGGTCAGATTTCTGATCAATGATCAAAATAGCAGCATCTTAGACCATGAGGCACAAAAGATGCTGACTTTCTTATGTCCTGTTTTGACTATGAATGACATTTAATGACAAAGATCTTTTTAGGAGAAAAACCTACTCTATTTAGAGTGCCACTGATTTGAAACCTCTAAAATTAATTTGAAATCAAGCAAGTTGAACCAGAGACATCTAATTGTAAATTGAAACCTTTGATCAGTCAGATCAAAGTATTGTGGACCCTTTGAGTTCTGTTGTGGGCAATGCTGCATCAAGGAGATCAAACATACTGCTTACCTGGCTGACTTGGGTTTCTCCTCACCATCAGTAGCACCCTCATCACCACCTTCACCTTCATCATCATCTTCCTCTTCTTCCTCTGTAGTTACAGAATATGACATTCACATGATACCTTTATTTTTGGTTCTATTTTGATGAGTGATAAGCTGTTTGGAACATTGTTTCAGTTATTTAACGGTGTGTCAACTTAATGTGGGAGGAAAGCCCCAAGTGAAGTTAACCACTATTCATGAAACAAAAGAACAGACTTTTTCTGCACGGTTAATTGTTGTGGCGCATCAGGGGCCTTCCATTTGATAGTCGAGGGGGGTATTGAAAAAAATTAATTATCCCTGAAAAAGTCTAGAAAAAATAAAATTATGCTTCATAATATAATTTCAGGCTCATAGTTTGAGAGACAAAATATCTGGTTTTGGAGCTGTAGCTGGAAAAATATCTAATGTTGGTAGCAAATCCCTGGCCCCCTCCCGAGAATATCCAATGACTGGTCCCTTAGACAACCAGTGCCCCAGTCCGTTATGAAAACTAGAAGTCAATTAGAAATATGATATGTTGGAAAGAATATCAGGCCTTGCTGTGCAGGATCTCAGTTCCATTACTTCCTATAAGAAACAATGTTTGAAGCTCTTTCACCAGCATACCAGAACTTGTGAGATACTGTGGATTTGTCAGATGACACACCCATATGAAGGAACTCACCTGATGATGAAATACCTTAATTTTCAGCTTATGACACTAAAACATAACTGAGAGAGTTGGGTTTAACGCCGTTTTGAACAGTATTTCAGTTATATCACGGCGTGTCAGTTTAATGTGGGAGGAAAGCCCGAAGTGATGCAGGTCTCAGATGTTTACCACTTCGGTGTAACCCACGAGCACGGGTATGGTGCTGACAAACCTAGAAACATAATCGGGGCGAACCGGGATTCGAACCATCATAGGTTTCTGGTGTGCCCAAGTGACACAACTCTGCTCCCCCTTCTACAGTACCTAGATCAGGAAGTACTGTTGGTTTGAAGGGATGGAAGTAAGGGTTTGGTTTCACCTTCCACAGAAAATCATCATCATCATCATCATGACTCACCATCGTCCTGCTGGACAGACTTGAACTTGTTATGCATCTGCAAACAATACCACTTATATTACACAAACAAAAAAACATCCGGAATAACACTATTAAATTTCAACTTTCAGCAAATTAAATTCTGACACCCATGTATCCTTTTCACATAAAATTAAAAACTATTAACCTTATCATGCCCAACTACAATGAAGACTGAGTGCATGCCGACCAATAACCCAAGTGAGTGAGTGAGTGTGTTGGGTTTAACGCCGCTTTTAACATTATTCCAGTCATATCACGGCGTGTCAGCTTAATGTGGGAGGAAAGCCCGAAGTGATGCAGGTCCCAGACGTTTACCACTTCGGTGAAACCCACGAGCACGGGTATGGTGCTGACAAACCTAGAAACATAATCGGGGCGAACCGGGATTCGAACCTACAATCATAGGTTTCTGGCATGCCCAAGGGACGCAACTCTGCACAGCGAATCGCAGCGCCTTAGAAGACTGGGCCACCAGTGCCCCCCCCAATAACCTAATAACTTAAGCAGACTGTCCTACCTGTAGGTATGTAGAGGGAACGAGACCTTTCTCCCCTTCGCTGTTCTCGGCCACCCACCAGCCATCATCCCTGGAACACGATACATTGTTAACATTACACATAAGACGGACAAATCTAGTAAAATCCTAGATGGTTCATATATTTGTATACTTATCCTCAATGCATTTCACTGCTTGTTGTTGACAGAGAGCGTGTGAGGACGGTTTTATGCCACTTTTAGCAATATTCCAGCAATATCACGTCAGGGGACACCAAAAATGTACCCATGTGAAGAATCAAACCCTGGACTTCAACATGACGACCAAACACTTTATCCACTGATGACCCCTTACACAACAGTCAAGGAGTTATGATGACCCCTTACACAACAGTCAAGGAGTCATGATTACCCCTTACACAACAGTCAAAGAGTCATGATTACCCCTTACACAACAGTCAAAGAGTCATGATTACCCCTTACACAACAGTTAAGGAGTCATGATGGCTCCTTACACAACAGTCAATCAGTCATGATGACCCCTTACACAAGTCAAGGAGTCATGATGGCTCCTTAAACAAGTCAATGAGTCATGATGACTCCTTACACAACAGTCAATGAGTCATGATGGTTCCTTACACAAAAGTCAAGGAGTCATGATTACCCCTTACACAACAGTCAAGGAGTCATGATTACCCCTTACACAACAGTTAAGGAGTCATGATGGCTCCTTTCACAACAGTCAATCAGTCATGATGGTTCCTTACACAACAGTCAAGGAGTCATGATGACCCCTTACACAACAGTCAAGGAGTCATGATTACCCCTTACACAACAGTTAAGGAGTCATGATGGCTCCTTACACAACAGTCAATGAGTCATGATGGCTCCTTACACAACAGTTAAGGAGTCATGATGGCTCCTTACACAACAGTTAAGGAGTTATGATGACTCCTTACACAACAGTTAAGGAGTCATGATGGCTCCTTACACAACAGTTAAGGAGTCATGATGGATCCTTACACAACAGTTAAGGAGTCATGATGGCTCCTTACACAACAGTCAATGAGTCATGACTACCCCTTACACAACAGTTAAGGAGTCATGATTGCTCCTTACACAACAGTCAATCAGTCATGATGACCCCTTACACAACAGTTAAGGAGTCATGATGACTCCTTACACAACAGTCAAGGAGTCATCATTACCCCTTACACAACAGTTAAGGAGTCATGATGGCTCCTTACACAAGTCAATGAGTCATGATGACCCCTTACACAACAGTCAATGAGTCATGATGGTTCCTTATACAACAGTCAAGGAGTCATGATGGCTCCTTATACAACAGTCAATCAGTCATGATGGCTCCTTATACAACAGTCAAGGAGTCATGATGGCTCCTTATACAACAGTCAAGGAGTCATGATGGCTCCTTACACAACAGTTAAGGAGTCATGATGGCTCCTTACACAACAGTTAAGGAGTTATGATGACTCCTTACACAACAGTTAAGGAGTCATGATGGCTCCTTACACAACAGTCAAGGAGTTATGATGGCTCCTTACACAACAGTCAATGAGTCATGACTACCCCTTACACAACAGTTAAGGAGTCATGATTGCTCCTTACACAAGTCAATGAGTCATGATGACCCCTTACACAACAGTTAAGGAGTCATTATGACTCCTTACACAACAGTCAAGGAGTCATGATTACCCCTTACACAACAGTTAAGGAGTCATGATGGCTCCTTACACAAGTCAATGAGTCATGATGACCCCTTACACAACAGTCAATGAGTCATGATTGTTCTTTATACAACAGTCAATGAGTCATGATGGCTCCTTATACAACAGTCAAGGAGTCATGATGGCTCCTTATACAACAGTCAAGGAGTCATGATGGCTCCTTACACAAGTCAATGAGTCATGATGGCTCCTTACACAACAGTCAAGGAGTCATGATGGCTCTTTACACAACAGTCAAGGAGTCATGATGGCTCCTTACACAACAGTCAAAGAGTCATGATTACCCCTTACACAACAGTTAAGGAGTCATGATGGCTCCTTACACAACAGTCAATCAGTCATGATGACCCCTTACACAAGTCAAGGAGTCATGATTACCCCTTACACAACAGTCAAGGAGTCATGATTACCCCTTACACAACAGTTAAGGAGTCATGATGGCTCCTTACACAACAGTCAATCAGTCATGATGGTTCCTTACACAACAGTCAAGGAGTCATGATGACCCCTTACACAACAGTCAAGGAGTCATGATTACCCCTTACACAACAGTTAAGGAGTCATGATGGCTCCTTACACAACAGTTAAGGAGTTATGATGACTCCTTACACAACAGTTAAGGAGTCATGATGGCTCCTTACACAACAGTTAAGGAGTCATGATGGCTCCTTACACAACAGTCAATGAGTCATGACTACCCCTTACACAACAGTTAAGGAGTCATGATTGCTCCTTACACAAGTCAATGAGTCATGATGACCCCTTACACAACAGTTAAGGAGTCATGATGACTCCTTACACAACAGTCAAGGAGTCATGATTACCCCTTACACAACAGTTAAGGAGTCATGATGGCTCCTTACACAAGTCAATGAGTCATGATGACCCCTTACACAACAGTCAATGAGTCATGATGGCTCCTTATACAACAGTCAAGGAGTCATGATGGCTCCTTATACAACAGTCAATGAGTCATGATGGCTCCTTATACAACAGTCAATGAGTCATGATGGCTCCTTATACAACAGTCAAGGAGTCATGATGGCTCCTTACACAAGTCAATGAGTCATGATGGCTCCTTACACAACAGTCAAGGAGTCATGATGGCTCCTTACACAACAGTCAAGGAGTCATGATGGCTCCTTACACAAGTCAAGGAGTCATGATGGCTCCTTACACAACAGTCAATGAGTCATGATGACCCCTTACACAACAGTCAATGAGTCATGATGGCTCCTTACACAACAGTCAAGGAGTCATGATGGCTCCATATAGAACACACAAGGTGTCATGATGATCATTCGTGCCATGTTTGACTACCTTGTCTCAATAACGGTGAGGATGTCACCCTTCTTGAATCCCAGATCTCCTTCTTCCTCGCCACCATAGCTGTCCACAGCCACAAACAGACGCATCTGGAAGTAACACCGACATGCAATGAGTGAGTGAGTGAGTGAGTGAGTGAGTGAGTGAGTGAGTGAGTGAGCGAGTGAGCGAGTGAGACAAAAAAAATTTAAAAAGTCATCAAATGTTTGTGGTATAGAAACACAACACAGACGTGATGAGATTTCAATACTTCATAGATTTAATCAGCATAGATAATATGCATTAATACACACTGAAGCAGATCATGTAACAATAAATATATCAGTCAGTAGTGTCAGCCTCTTAGAGCTACAGTCAAATTATCTGAAAGATAGGTGTAGCCAAATACTGGTCATATCATGTTATTTACTTTGATTTCACAAGCCACAATCATACAAATGTATGTTTGAACCTAATGTATTCAAAACAAGTATATAAATCTTACAACAGTAGGACGCATGTAAGGTATTAACACAGTCGGAAGAGACTCACCGAGGGCGTCGTCTCCATCTTTGCTTTTGTTCCTCCATCCTCATCCTCGTCCTCATCATCATCATCATCATCATCATCATCCTCATCTTCTTCATCATCTTCCTCCTCCTCGTCATCTTCTTCCTCTTCATCTTCTTCTTCTGTTTTCTTGGTTACCTTGGCTTTCCTGTACACAACGTAATAGAACGCAACGCAATAAGAAACACCTTGATTGTTACATAATTTAGCGAGTGATGGAGATGACCAATGTATACTCAACAATAACAGTTCCTGTGACACCAATATTTTAGTGTAACAAGTAAAGATTGGTTTTCAGTATTGTAGTACATGTATGGAATCAAGTCACAACAACGCAACTGCTACAGAAAAGCATGCATTCCATGCCAAAGTTGACTTTTATGCAAGCCCCGTGCATTTCACTACCCAAGAATGCGTATAAAAACATGTGCGTTAACGGGATTCCATATGCATTATTTGGCATCGTGCTGACAACAACCACTAAGAAAAACAACAAAATTACGCAATTATTCAACATTACGAAATGCCACGCCTGTCCGAAAATGAGCGTCTGCGATCTATTGGTATGCTTGAAGCAGGATCGAGTCAACGTGATGTTGCAAGACAATGTAATGTCCACAGAAACAACATCGATCCCAGACAGCAACAGTGACTGCAAGAAGCATCCCTGGCCTTCGACGAATATCTTCACAAGCCGTACGTCGTTGTCGTCGCCTCAGATGTGCAGGGATTGTTGTCAGAAGACCCGCTAGACATCCCATTTTGACAGGAAACCACCATCAAGCACGTCTACAGACAGCATCTATGCTGGACGGTCATGCAGTGGGGACAAGTTCTATTCACTTACGAGTCTCGTTTTCACCTTAGACACAGTGATGGACGGATTCGAGTGTACCAACGTTGAGGTGAACGTTAAGTTGATCATTGTGTCATAGAAGAAGATCGGTTCGGGGGCAGCATCGTTATGGTATGGGGTGGGATTACAGCAAGACAGAGGACCCGTTTGATAGTGGTAGAGGGAAATCTCAATGGACAGCGCTACCGCGACGAGATCATCGGCCCTGTGGTTCTACCGTTTTTGCGTCATCATGGCCCGGGCATTACCTTTCAACATGACAACGCCTGGCCTCATATAGCTCAACTTGTTCCGGATTCTCTTCAACAAAACAACGTGAATGCCATCCCCTGGCCTGTTCGCTCCCCTGATCTCTCACCAATCGAGCACATGTGGGATGAGATGGATCGGCGCCTTCGACGTCAACCACATGTTCCACAGACACTCCAGGAACTTTGAAACATGCTCCAGCAGATATCCCACAGGACTTTGTGCGACACCTTATTCATTCCATGAGACGAAGATGTGTTGCTTGCATCGCAAACCAGAGGTGGACACGCACGCTATTGATTAGTAATTTGACATTTTGGCACGTTCATGTTTTTTATGAAATCACGCATTTTCTGAAGTCAGAATGGCAAATTAAACCGTTTGAACACTTACAGGAGTCTTTTATCTGTTACAAACCAAAATTGTTTCAGATTTGGTAAAAACATAACTTTGCATTAAATCTTATTCAATGTCACAGGAACTTTTGTTGTTCAGTATACATATAGTCATGACTATAAACAGCCCACAGGGACTCATGTAACAATAGGTACCCAGCAATCTCTGCTTGCTTGATTTTGCTTATCATCAAACCAGAGTGAATTTAACTTCTGGCCTGCTGGCCTGTTGGCCCGTGGCCAGTAAAAAGTACAAAGGGCTTGCTGAAACGTAAAGTAGGTGGCCTTTCTGGCTAATCAAAATTTCACCCCTTCTCCGTGAATGTTTCCTTTTATTAATTGGATCATCTCGCCATTTTGTAATGTTGTGTACGACAACTCCTTTATTTGCTTTTCTAACTCGTCATGAAATGAGGCAAATGGAAGCCAAGACAAAATCTCAGAGCACAGGAAAAAACTTTTTAGCAGTGAGAAGTTCCAAAATTTTCAGAGCCCTCCTTAGTAGGTGCTTACGCGACCTCGCGGCCTCCACCATTTAGTTGTAGGCTAGTTAGTTTGGAGAAGGGTCAGAAACTTTTAAAAGGAGCAAGCCTTGCTGGCTACATACAAATGTGCAGTAAAATCTACCCCTGCAAACACTGCTGCTCAAGTTACTGATCACTGGTTTGTCTGGTTCAGACCCGATTATTTACAGGCCTCTGTGATATAGCCAGATTGTTGCTAAGTGTGCTGCTGCTCATGTTACTGATCACTGGTTTGTCTGGTTCAGACCCGATTATTTACAGGCCTCTGTGATATAGCCAGATTGTTGCTAAGTGTGCTGCTGCTCATGTTACTGATCACTGGTTTGTCTGGTTCAGACCCGATTATTTACAGGCCTCTGTGATATAGCCAGATTGTTGCTAAGTGTGCTGCTGCTCATGTTACTGATCACTGGTTTGTCTGGTTCAGACTCGATTATTTACAGGCCTCTGTGATATAGCCAGGTTGTTGCTAAGTGTCCTGCTGCTCATGTTACTGATCACAGGTTTGTCTGGTTCAGACCCGATTATTTACAGGCCTCTGTGATATAGCCTGATTGTTGCTAAGTGTCCTGCTGCTCATGTTACTGATCACTGGTTTGTCTTGTTCAGACCCGTTTATTTACAGGCCTCTGTGATATAGCCAGGTTGCTGCTAAGTGTCCTGCTGCTCATGTTACTGATCACTGGTTTGTCTGGTTCAGACCCGATTATTTACAGGCCTCTGTAATATAGCCAGATTGTTGCTAAGTGTCCTGCTGCTCATGTTACTGATCACTGGTTTGTCTGGTTCAGACCCGATTATTTACAGGCCTCTGTAATATAGCCAGATTGTTGCTAAGTGTCCGAATGCTCAAGTTACTGATCACTGGTTTGTCTGGTTCAGACCCGATTATTTACAGGCCTCTGTGATATAGCCAGATTGTTGCTAAGTGTCCTGCTGCTCATGTTACTGATCACTGGTTTGTCTGGTTCAGACCCGATTATTTACAGGCCTCTGTGATATAGCCAGATTGTTGCTAAGTGTCCTGCTGCTCATGTTACTGATCACTGGTTTGTCTGGTTCTGACCCGATTATTTACAGGCCTCTGTGATATAGTCAGATTGTTGCTAAGTGTGGCGCAAAACAACAACAAAATCATTCAAATTGGTGGAGTTGTAGACAAAGCTAATGATGAGAGATTTTCAGTTACATCCCAGTAGGTCAGTTTCAGGACAACAGAGCCTTCAATGAAACCCATGACACAGGAATGGTGCTGACAGGCCTACGACTTTAATCAAAGTGGCTCTGGGATTTGAACCTATGACCAGTGGATCTTGAACAACACTACACAGCAACACCTGAGACTGCCGGCCACCCACCCCGGGTCAGCAAGAGGGGCTTCACACGCAGATGTGCTAGTCCCAATGTCCAGCGAGTGGCATTCTGTACATGGTCAAGCCTGGGCCAGGTAGACCAGTGGTCACTGTACAGGTATGAAGACACACATTAAGCAAGGCAGCGGCAGAAACTAACATTTTAGTCCACTAGTCCTAATAATGATAACATAAAGCAAAACCCTTAAAAACTGCAAATTTCTACTAGTCCTTATGACACCATAACTATTGGTCAGTTTGGTAAGAACTATGCGTCTAGTGGCAGTTTCTCTCTCACAGCAACCTACTGGACCTACTGTATCCAGAATCCCTGTGGGGGACCACGTCAGACATTGGGTTTACTCCCCAACCACATGTGTACAGGCTTTGAGATTATATAGCAAAGATTTGGGTACTTTTGTTGGGATGGCTTTGTGTCCTCCTCTTCCTCCTCCTCCTCCTCTTCCTCTTCTTCTTCCTCATCTTCATCCTCCTCTTCATCTTCATCTTCATCCACTTTTGTTTTGGCAGCAGTGGGTTTATCTGGATGGAGTGTTGCAACACTTACATCAATATTGATATACCTATAGGTTTTTCAAAATACTTTAAGTAAAAATGAAAAAAGAGCAAACGTTGTACTTTATAGACATTGATTATTCCTGAGCCTAGAATTGTCATCAAGTAGAGGCCTTAAAACAAGGTCCCCATTCCATAAAAGGATCTTCTCGCTAATACAACCGTAACTCCCATACTTTAACATTGACTTACGACAGTAGTAGCGCTAAAACCATCATAACTCCCACACTTTAACATTGACTTACGACAGTAGTAGCACTAAGAACATGACTCCCATACTTTAACATTGACTTACCACAGTAGAAGCGCTAAGACCATCATAACTCCCATACTTGACTTACGACAGTTTGCTTTGTGTAACTTAAATTGGCCCTGGGCGGTTGATTTCTTTTACAAACAATCAGATATGTTTTAGAAGCAATGTTTCTACAAAACAAATAAAACATAATCGCCTTCCAAACACCAGAAAATATCCCTGCACTAAAGATGAATTCTGATACCTTTTTTTGCAGTGGGTTTGTCTTTAGCTTCCGATTCTTCTTCCTCTTCTTCTTCGTCCTCCTCTTCTTCCACATCCTCCTCCTCCTCTACTTCCTCCTCTTCACCTTCCTCCTCCTCTTCCTCACTCGCCTCCCCAGCCTCTTGACGCAACTTCCTGCAAACACACACAACTTAAACCTTCCTCTTATACTCTGGCTTCTCATGATTGTAACCATGGTAATATCATATTTTTTACATTTGTATACTTATCCTGCATTACTCCTTAATGCATTCACTGCTTACCTTAAGACAACTAGAAGGACAGCACAACAGAGATGGTCCTTGGTGAAGAAATAAAGTTGTTGTCCTGAAGTCACTATTACTGACCTTTCGTCGCTGTCCTGTGACCTTGATGACACCTAAGGTCACCTTCTTCACATCACTGCCTGTCGCCCGAGCTCTTAGAAAAACATACTTTTGAGGTTTGGGGAGGCAAGTCTGCAACGAGTGGGCCTTATACGTAGTAATGCAGGATAAGTATACAAATGTAAAAAATATTTAGATTTTACTAAATTGTTTACTTATCCTGCATTACTCCTTAATGCATCTGTATCAGACGGTTTGGAGGTGGGTAAACCTTCAGAATACAGAAACCTCAATAATTCACACCCTGAAATACGACACCAGTTGGTCGATCAACCGTGAAGTGGAAAAGTTCAGAAAAAAGCCATTACGGTAGGGTTGTTCAAATATCAAAACGACTGAACATAGGAATTAAAGAAAAATTCCCAAAACACATTTAGTAATAAAGAAATTAATAGCTAATCAGCTAATTCTTTTCTTACTACATCATAGAGCCGTCGTTGACAAACAAGATTGTCTGATATTCTTCCACTGGCGGAAACTGAGTGACTGCACATGGAAGTGGACTGGCTCTGTATAGGGCGAGTTCATTATTTGCATCAGGGGTTGGTAACGTCCTCCAGAGCCACAACACGAAGATAATGACTAACGAAACTGTGTCGAACCTCCAGACATATCCTTCCGTGATTCTTCTAATAGAACAACTGAAATGTAGAGCCATGGCAAAGGCTAACAGCCTGAGATGGTGAGGGTAATTCGATCTCGGGGGATTCTGTTTTGGTGATCTCGTAAGCCTGAAGGTTGACTGGGAGAGGGATATGGTGTTTGCGACTAACTTCGGTCATGGGCGTAGTAAATAAATAACCGCTTCCTCGAACCATGCCTAACCTTGGAGCGGCAAATGAAAACTCAAACTGCTCGCACTGAGCCTAGGAGAAATTCACCTTCATGTACGGCTCCCACAATGGTCGATATTGGCGGGATGGGGAAGGAACGATCAGGTTGGCCTGGTTGTTGATTTTAGAAATAAAATCCCAGCACAACCCATGATGCACTGCTCCCATGCTCAATGCGAACCAGGGTGATATTGATCGCATGTAGTTCTCTCACCCGGGCCGCTGTGGCTAAGGCCAAGAGAAACCAATTGTTTCTTTGATGAGGTCATAAAATGAGGATGCATAGAGGGGCTCATTCAAGTCCCCAGCAGGTGGGCGGAACTTGGCCTTCTGATCTTCAAGCCTGGATGAGCATAATAGGGCCTGTAGTTCCGTGACTTTAATCACCTTGTGATTTTCTGGCCTTCTGATCTTCAAGCCTGGATGAGCATAATAGGGCCTGTAGTTCCGTGACTTTAATCACCTTGTGATTTTCTGGAACAGCTAACGCTGAGTTAAGTGCAATAGTGACGCAATAGTAGGGTTTTGTTTCTTTTGCCTTGCAAAAAGTCTCAAATGATCCCCACTTGTCATAGAATAGTCTCCTGGGAGAGGAACGATGAACTAAAGCTATAGCTTTGCTGCCCGTGCTGAATTAACCCTTCGCACTTAAACGCCTTTTAAAGACGAACCATGCGTGCAGACGTTGGGCAAGGCAATTTGCTCTTAGGGTGGATTTGGACCACTGTGGGAGGGGTAGTGGATCGTCTTCTGCTAGATTTTTCTGAGCTCGACTAACCACTCTCTCGACGGCCACCAGGGGGCGACCAAAGTCAACTTGATAAGTAAACTGGTGGTGGTAAAGCGTATACTATTAGTCTTTTCCAAGGGATACTGATTGTGTCCACCGCCCAAGTCTGCGGATCCAATAACGGGGAGTAACTGGAAAGCTAATGTGTGAAGTTTCCACTCAGTGGAGGCCACCCTGTCTGGATGCGATAAAGCATCAGCCAGAATGTTTCAACATCCGGGGATGTGCTGCACTACGAACTGTAGTTGCAGCCAATCCACTCGATTGAAAAATCTGAATGTCTGTTGAAGTAGAGAGTGGGAGTGTGTTGTGCCTGATTGCGCAGGCACCACAAGGCAGTGCTGTTGTCTGGAACAGGCCTCCTATGAACTGAAGCCAATAGGAAGGAGATAACTCCGACTTCGCTTCGTTGATTATCCATCCCAGTTAAAAAGATTAGTAGCCGTCTGCCTGGTAAATTCCCAGTGAATTCCCAGTTGGCATGTGTTGACACAGTACGCCGTCCTTTATTTACAACTCGAACCAAGTGTTCGTCAAGTGTATATACGCAGTTATTGGCTTCATTACTCCTGTAAATAGCCACAGGGTCACTGAAATGCCAAATAGGAACACTACCCATTGGTAGTGAACCCCACTGAACTGAACCTGAGGAGTCTGCGGTTGGGATAAATAGTCGAGACTGATCAAGAATCAAATGTATTGATGTTGATTGTGAGCGGTCTAAACGTGGTGAGGCGGCAGTTATATGGACGCTTCAGATAACGTTTGTTGAACACGGAGAGATTGTGGATCATTCTCATCTTGTCTGAGTCCTTCTTGGGTACCAGGCAGATGTGAGGATAAATCCCCGGTGTAAAGACTGGGTTGTGAGCCAACTCTACAGCTCTTCTTACCAACAGTATGTCTATGCTGGATTTTCCAAATCGAACAGAGGTCAACGGTGGGGTTACCTCTACGTGTTTACGGAAACCGTGATATAGTGCGATGAGTACGTAATCGTCCTTGACACTTGCCTCTGCCACGCCCTTTCCCACTAAGGGAATACTGGTCTTCCTTGAGAGACGCGCGTCTAGGCTTATAATTGCCTGACTTGCCAGTCCGCTGGGATAGACTAAAAGAGATGTGCTCTAGAGTCTTGAGCACAGTGTCATTCCAAGCGTTTTGGGAACTTGGAGTGCATGTCTATGATCTGTTCATTGAACAAGGGAGTAGATGACCAAAGTTGACGTAGCAGCCTGCCCTTGAAATCTGAGTTCCAGTTGGAAAGACTCTAAAGTCTGGGTGTGACGGTAATCTCCGGCAGGGCGGTCTCAAGATGAATTTTCCTGTGGTCAATCTGACGCTGTAGGAAAATCCCCATAGTTTGGAAGTGATCCAATCAGATAGGGTTATCCTCCGATAGATCCTGATCCACCGCAAGCATTGACGATGTTGGTGGCTTAAATGACGGAGCAAATGTAAGTTTGGAGAAATCTTTCTCCAATGACCTCGTGGTGTCCCTCTTTTTTACCCCGTTACCAGGGGAGGGCATCACTGACACGAGATGGTCTGCTACCCAATCGGGTATTTGCGCTATGCTGGTGATCTGCTCCGGTGCTTAGTGCTTCCTCTATCAGCAGGTTTTGATGACTCGCCTGGATAAGGAGTTATGTGCCGATGTTCCGGTACGCGCTGGCGTACTAGCACTGCCCAGCGTATGCTGTACCAGACAGCACATTAGGCGCTCGGTACATGTTAGGCACAGGTGTAGGTACTTATACTTGTGCCAATGTTGTTGGAACATTGCTAAGCTGATCATGTGCTGGTTGTGTTACCGAGTACACTGTAAGCCCTTGGGCTGACGTCATTGTAGGTGTGTGTGTGGCTGCTTGTACTAGACCGGACTGATGCCGATTTATAGTGCTAGCTCACTGAGATACCATGCCGCAGTTTAACATGAATACCCCACTCAGACACAGTATACTGACTCCGAGCCGACCAGTCCTTGTTTTAGCCCCTTAATGTCGAGCGCCAGACAGGGTAACAACAAGTACCATCTTTTAACGTCTTTTGGTACGACGCGGCCGGGGATCGAACCCCGGACCTTCCGCTCTCCGGGCGGACACTCTACCACAAGACCACGGAGGCGACAGCAGGCCTATGAGACAAGGCTCATCAGTGATGACTGGATCATTGTAGAAACGCTTGGACCACTGTCCAAGCAGCGTACGGGAACGGTGTTGATGCCTGAGCGTACATCTGCTGCGCTGAATATGTTGGAACAGTGCTAAGCTGATCGTGCGTCGCCTGCGTAAAAGAGGAGCTTGGGTAGTAGACAAGTGCTGCACTCGGAGCAGGTAACTGAGACTAAAAGCTCATTGGTATTGACTAGACCATGGCTTGCGTCTGGGCTACCCCCATCAAAGTGTCTTGAGACGCTGGTGCTATCGCTGGTGCGCAGATTTAACAGATCTGGATGTGGAAAATTAGAAGCAGTTAGGAGCAGAAAATCCTCTGAAATTGTTGCTTTCCGCGGAGGATGCACTTCTGCAGTCACAGATACAGGTGTTTAACACAAAAATTACACTTAAAATTTGGTGAGCACATCTTCGTACATGTGGAGGAATGTGGATAAAGCTCTTTGGGCGATTCTTTTTGATGAAATGGTACTGGAAGAATGCCGTAGAAATGAAACAATAATCTATTGTCAAAAATATGAGTTGAAAGTGTATACAATATTTTTTATTTACGCAACTCAATGTAAACCAAGGCTATTTACATTTAGAGTTTGGCGAGCCCATCTGCCTGCAAGCCAAACAAGGTCTAAATTAATCCAAAAGGAGAGCTCCGCTGGGACACGTCCTTGCTGTAGTGCGACAAGCAGTGATGTGAAGAAAGTGACCCTAGGTGTCATCAAGGTCACAAGACAGGAACGAAAGGTCAGTAATTGGGACTTCAGAACAACAACTTTATTTCTTCAACCAGGACCATCGCTGTTGCGCTGTCCTTCTAGTTGTCGTAAGTAAGCAGTGAATGCATTAAGGAGTAATGCAGGATAAGTAACAAAATTCATAAATTAACCATTACGCATAACTTCACGTCACAAGATAATTGAAAATTTTACAATAAATTGTACATTTATATACTTAACCTGTCTCACTTCTTCGATCCACTGTGATGAAATGCAAAGTGTGAGATAGAAGAAGTTTACAAATTTTCTAGAACATTTTTAACTCTGTGTTTTCGAAAAACTTCAAATGCAGAGTATGTTATTTTTCAAAATGTCTTATAATTAACATGAATAATGTGTCAGACCATCTATCCTCAGATACAAAAACACATACTTCACTGGCTATGTGCATCTGCACTCGGACAAGGAACTTACACAGCAGATACTTACAGGCTACAATCAACCTACTCAAGTAGTTTAAAAAATGTCAGACATGAGAGATGCTTGACAAACTTTCAGGTGGTAAAAAATGTTTGGGAAACGATGACAAACAACTGAAGGAACAAGAAAACTCTGCCGTACTGATGTCATACCATCCCCCCCTCCCCCCAGATAATGTGATGATGATGGAGAACAAGGGCTTACTTGAGATACTGTTCCTCATTCTCATCTGGCTGCAGCTTCGTCATCGTCTCGCTCAGTTGGGTCTGAACCAAGTAGACAAACGCGGCTTTACAAAACCTCACCACTATCATGACTATTGACAAGCTAGACATAATTTAGGGATAACACTTCTTTATCATAATGCAATAGCGACATTTCAGTACAGAAACTGGCCTTGCTTGACAACGGTATAAGGGTCTTTACCTAAAGAAGTTGATATCTACAAATTGTGCCACTTTGTCATCCGTCAACTCCTAAAAGATGACTATCAAACAAATCTCCACTATTTCCATATAATAATGTTTAGTTTGTTTATTTCTTTGTTGTTTAACGCTGCATTCAGCAATATGAACACAATAACACGGCGGTCTGTAAATAATCAAGCATGGACCAGACAATCCAGTGACTGACATCATGAGCATTGAAACCTAGAAACATAATCGGGGTGAACCGGGATTGGAACCCACAATCATAGGTTTCTGGAGTAGCTAAGGGACACAACTCTGTACAGCGAATTGCGACACCTTAGAAGATTGGGCCACCCGTGCCCCCAACATTGCTTAAAACTAGAAACCTGTTTGTCCCATCACTTGTTTAGTGCTTGGACAGGTGTCAAAATTTTGTTTTAACTCAATCCATGATAAGAAACGATCATCATACCTGCCATACTTCCAAGCGCTTTGTTTCAAATGTTTTCTTGTTAGCATAGTTCTTGAGTTTGCTTGGCTCATCTTCCTAGTTTGAACAAAATAAACACAGATACTGTCAAACATGTCAAAATATACGTCAAATAAAACACGTTAATGCTAGATGTCTGTCAGCCCTTAAAACAATTACCAAAGTTCCATTATTCATTATGCTTGTAAGTTTACTGTTCATTATGCTTGCATGTTTACTATTCATTATGCTTGCAAGTTTACTATTCATTATGCCTGCATGTATACTATTCATTATGCTTGTAAGTTTACTATTCATGTTGTTTGTATGTTTACTATTCATCATGATTGTATGTTTACTACTCATTATGCTTGTATGTTTACAATTCATGTTGCTTGTATGTTTACTATTCATCATGTTTGTATGTTTACTACTCATTATGCTTGTATGTTTACAATTCATGTTGCTTGTATGTTTACTATTTATGCTTTATGTTTACTAATCATGCTTGCATGTTTACTATTCATCATGCTTGTATTTATACTATTCATAATGCCTTTATGCTTATTAAACAAGCGTTACCTCTTTGAGCTCCTTTACAGTGTTGAGCAATGGAGTTACTTCTTGTTTCAAGTCAAAACAGCTGAAAGGTAAGACGCCATGATTAACAAAGCCGCATCAATATACAAAGATATCTTCATGATTTTTATGACATACAAAAAAAACTTTTATTATTATTATATGAAGTAACCCCTACATAGAAGGATGTGACTTTCAACATATTCAATACTATCAAACTTTAAGTCCAGGGCCCCCTTCCACAAAGTAATCTTAGCGCCAACATGATTGTAACTCCCATTCTTTAACATAGGCTTAAGACAGTCGTCGCATTGCGATCGCTTTGTGTAACCATGGTAACGAGGCCCTGGTGTGAATTCAACTCCAACAAACATGTCACGTACTTCTTGTACAGTTGTCTCAGCTTTTCCTCCTTGTCTTTCAGCTTGGTGTTATCAAGGGTCTTGTTACTCTCCTTCACCAGTTTTTCCACCTGTTTGTCAACCACAAAACAATCTCATTAAAATCAAATCTTAGTTCTCGCTACCGCTAAACAAAGATCTGAGGACATCCAATTACGGGTCGCGTCACAACGACCTTGCGCGAACTTTGACCGACCAATTGAATGAGTGACAAGAAGTCGACGTTAGCAAGTCAGAAGACAGCTTTCTCGTGCTTCACGGCACTAATTTCAAATTGGCGACAACGCTTCATAACATATTGTGACAAATGCTCGATTAAAAATTTGAAACCTGAACAAAAGAACATTCTGGAATGGCTAATAGATGATCTGGATTGTATGGATTCAGGCGTTAAGCCCATAACTATCGTTCGAAATACCCCGTGTTTAAGTTTTCGGGGTTGCATGATAAGAAATCACATTCTGATTGTCACTTTCATGAATACACAATGCTATTTAGAAAGTGGTCAAATGTGAGGTGAGGTGAGGTGAAATTGGGTTTAATGTCGCGTCCAAGATTATTGCACTTATATAGCGGCGTGCATGCATGTGTGTGTGTGTGTGGCTGCTTGTACTAGACCGGACTGATGTCAATTTATAGTGCTAGCCCACTGAGATACCATGCCGCAGTTTAACATGAATACCCCACTCAGACACAGTATACTGACTCCGAGCCGACCAGTCCTTGCTTTAACCCCTTAATACCGAGCGCCAGACAGGGTAACAACAAGTACCATCTTTTAATGTCTTTTGGTATGACGCGGCCGGGGATCGAACCCTGGACCTTCCACTCTCCGGGCGGACGTTCTACCACTAGACCACGGAGGCGGTCTGGTCAAATGTAGCAAATGTTATATTTGGGATAACACTTTCTTAGTAAAGTACAGATTCTTGTACTTTTTTTAGGTTGAGTCCCGTACGGAATTTGAACCCACACTTGCCAGAGTGAGGCACCTAATCGCCAGCACACAAAGTCAGCGATCTAACCCACTCAGCCACTGAGGCTTCAACAAAAATGAAAGTCGGACAACTGGTAGTCTAGATCATGTACTTTAAGTACCCTTCTGTCAAGTGTAAATTGGCACGGCTCCCATGGCCGAAAGGTAGCGGTAGCGAGAACTGAGATTTGATTTTAATGAGAAAGACCATCAAAACACATGCAATGACATGGTATATACTAAAATTCACAGACATGTCAATGACAATGAATGAATGCTGTTTTACAGCTATATTTATAACAACTTTATCACTGCTGAACAGTCAAAACTGAACCCTTCAAACCAGTGGTTTATAGTGCGAGCATTGAACATTCATGCATCAAAATGCTATTCATATTCAGCAGCCATTTGGATAACTCAGTCTTTAATTGTTTCATACCAGACATAGGTCATTAGGGTCATTAAGCTTGAGATATTCATATATATTTTATACTTTGATAACCACAAAATGATTATTACTTTACCACACTAGAATCATAACAATAACATGCTTGGTCCCTATATACATGATATAGTTAATAATGAGTGTGCCATATTTATTTACAAATCAAGAACCAATGAGACCTCACCTTCATCAAATTTGTATCAAATATGTGTCTGCAAATATCTGTGTATGTACTGTGTTGTGAGTGAGTTTGAGTTTAAAAAGGTTAAACCTAACAAATTGTGGTCGTCCTCGAAATTGGTGTTTGTATAGTTTCTTGTACAGGCATTTTTCACCCCTTGTATTTTTTATCAGTTAGAATTATGCATTCCTGGCTTACCGAAATAATAAAATATATAAAGTTAAAGTTACAGTGGCTATAGGCCTAATGTGGCTGCAGACGATATGGACATGCTAATCTTTCATGGAGAAATATAGATCCGCTTTAGCTGCACATGTTGATCACTGTCTGTCTGTTCATTTAAATTATGCTACATTTTTAACTGGAATTGAACGCTCTAGTTTCTAACAGTCTAAGATAGCATGTCACAACATGTTTTCAAGTTAAGTTGTATTCTTTTTCTGCACACTGTGATGAGAACGGAACATAGCTCTGAATGAATTACTGAGATATACAAAATAACAGGTGCGTAGGGGTAATCTTGATGCACTAGCACCATTACATTAATTGCAAAATACACATCACTTCGACGACTCAGTCAGAATACATCGTGTATCTTGCTTGACAACAGTTATCAAATATGCCAATCCTACAAAATCAGCGTGACAAGTTACCCTCTTCTTCAAAGCATCTCCCTCTTTTATCGCCTTAGGTAATGGTCCTAACTCTTTCGGCATTTTGGAGAGTATTGCATGTAAGCAAAGGGATCAGTGGAATTGATATTTCAGATCAGGATCACCGCGGCCATATTTCAACAATATTTGTAGATGGCGCTATTTCCGTGATGTTCTCCGTGTAAAACTCATGAATAGGTCAGATTGGTTTGGGCATATTTTACTATTATTAATGTTATTTACAATATGTAATGGAGTATAATTTTCAGATATGTCCGAATATATCCACCAATTGAATCATTGTACATAATTATTTCGATATTGTCATTTACGTAGAAATATTTATTTCTGACATTACGTATATGTAGAACTCGCTAAGCGAGCAACATTACATATGCGCTGCTGTGAGTTTAAAGATGTAGTATAGACGGACTCAGGTTTCTGCGCTGTAAGGAACTTACAAGCGCAGCGCGAGCGAAATGAGTGACTGGTTTCGTTCGTGAAGAAGGTCATGGATCCACTTGGTTGATTAATTCCTACGTCAGTATATGATGTTTGATTTCAACTCATATGTTGTGTGGCCGTCTTTGCCGTCTTTGCCATCTTTATATGCGTCTTTATGCAACATGCTCTCTGGAAGAGAATGATATTGCGCTGTTACTATGCACATTGTCCAGTTTTCGATCATGATGAATATATACAGTTGTAATCATCTTGAACAGCTGCACAAACATTAAATAATTAAATCTTAGTAATTTGAACTCGTTAAAAAATAAGACCTGTACCAAGGCCACAACAAGTAACTTTTTTCCGCTTTGAACTTTCCATATTTTATTTTTCTAGGGAGCACCTTTAGTTTAGAATACAGCACAAAAACTTCTTGTTAAAACATCTGCCGTAGGTCACATATCACTAAGACCAGCGACCAGATTTGTGAGAATCCGTCAGACGTTTTAGCCCGACAGCTAAGCGATATGAACATGCTAATCATTCATGGACAAATATTGTGTTGAACTTAGTGCAAATGTAAGTGTTGTGTAACGCTGCACTCATATGACAGCGTTCTGTCTTCAAAAGACTATCCAGTGATTGACATCATGAGCATTGATCCACGCAATTGGGAAACGATGAATGCATCAACCAAGTCAGCGAGCCTGACCACCTGAGCCTGAGTCGCCTTTTACAGCCAGCATTGTAGCCTTTTATGGCAAGCATGGGTTGCTAAAGGCCTATTCTACCACTGATCTTCACAGGTCAACACAACTCACTAAGTACGCAGTCTTAAATTTTTGTTACGGAAAGGGTCTAAATGGTGACAGACACTTATGAAGGTTACGGTTAGGCATGAAAAAGGCATTTAAGAGTAACCCTAATGATCGTAGAGGGGTAATTGATTGTTAAGAGCTAAGGATAGAGTTCTAGGTAACCTATATTACAATTAACCAATCTTGAGGATAGACAATCAGTAAAGCCAGAGCCACAAAAATTCAGCTTCCTGATTGATTTATTGCCAAAATTATCCCACAGTAGATGGTGTTCAGACCAGTGACATTTGGACCTGTGCAGCGTCGATATAATATTACCCAATAAACTGCATTCCTGTGCATGATAATGAAAATTAATGAATAAAAAACAAATATATGTACCATATTCGACATAATATGCGCCAGGGCGCTTTCAAAATTAGGAATAGGGGGCTCTTAATAGAATATAATTTTGGTGACAAAAAAACAGAATTGAAAGATCATTAATTTCTAGGTTTATGTATCTGAAATGATATAAAAGAAAAGTCTGCATATTAAACACGACAGATATATTTACCAGAATTTAATTGCCTATAATTAAGGATGCATATAACACATGAGTGCATGTTTTACACGAATAAATAAGTCTTGAGTACATTGATAAATTGGAAGAGGTGCTAATTGGTATTGTTCACTAGCAATATATTAGCAAATATCGCTGTGGGCGCTTATTAGAGCAGGGCACTTATTACGTCGAATACGGTATATTAGTTCCCATTTATGATCCTTTTAGCATGTTTAGTCCCATGAATTAAGTAGGTAACTGAAATATAAAATATATTCAAAATAAACTACATTCAGCATGTTCAGGCTTATTCAATGACATTGCGTGTAAAGATCACTGGTAGGAGCTTATGCACACTCAACATGCTCAATGACCCCCACAATTTTGTTTCTAGGCTGACATCAGAAGGCATTGTTTCACCTGTGTGTTTTGCAACAGAATTTCACAAACGTCAGTGGGTATTGTGACGAGTTTGTAAACTTTTGTTTTGCTGAATTCTAAAAGGTAGGCCTTTTTCTTGTCAAGAGCATAAAAAAATTACGACATAATATTTTTACATCAGGTGTATGTTAGCTATTCTACTTTAGGCATCACACAACAGAATTGTGGATTTAGGACTTTAGGACTCTGAAAGAAGTGATGGCAGAATTCTAAAATCAGTACGACTGGAAATGTTGTCTGGCTTGGTGACTTTTTTGCTGGTGTGTTGTTGTACCCAGATGCCATGGGACTTTGCTCAATAACGGAATGTATATAGATTGTCTGGTCCATACTCGATTATTTACAGGCTGTCATTATATTCCTGGAATGGTAATAAATCAGCATTATGTCCTAATGACATTTGTCTCAGGCAAAATTGGGGCGGGGGTAGCCTTGTGGATGAAGCGTTTGTCGTCACGCTGAAGACCCAGGTTCGATTCCCCACATGGAAACAATGTGTGAAGCCCATTTCTGGTGTCCCCCGCCATGATATTGCTGGAATATTGCTAAAAGCGGTCACTCCAGCAAAATCACTCCTTGAAGTCTGGGGCTAACAACCCATTGTCTTTGAAGTATAGATGATACTTGTATTTTTTCACATTGACATGGTGCACTTGACATGCTTGATATCATCTATAGCCAGTTAAAAAATATTTTTGTTTCTCAGGGGGCACAGGAGGCCCAGTCGTCTAAGGTGCCATAATTTGCTGTGCAGAGTTGCGTCCCTTGGACACACCAGAAACATGATTGTGGGTTCGAATCCCAGTTTGCCCCGATTGTGTTGTTAGGTTTGTCAGCACCATACCTGTGCGAGTGGGTTTCACATGCATCATTTTGAGTTTTCCTCCCTAATTAAGCAGAAATACAGGAATACTGTTAAAAGCAGCATTAAACACAACTCATATTGATTTGTTGTACAATAGCAGCAGGAATTGTGAGGCCAAACAATCCATCATCTGTAAGGTATAGAGTATATTTTTGTTCACTTGTACAAGGTCAACATGATATCATAATTAATAAATGATTAAGGCCAGTTGAAAAAAACATGTTCTTTTTTCATGTTACTTTTTCAAAACTAACTGGATAGGCAGTTTGTCCACATCCACTGCGGCTATAAACTTGATGAAAGAGTCGTGGCCATGGTGACCACACAGAGCTTCTAATGCTTATTGGACAGACTGATAGACAAGTACAAAAAGTCAGAATCCGGTGCAGAAATGAAATTTGAGTTGAAAACATTGTTTCTTAGGCTTAAAAAAAATAAAAGAATTGGTTCTCAGGCAATGACTTTTGAAAATATAGTGAGGGCTGGAGGTGGTATTTTTTTAATTTTTTTTTTTTGGGGGGGGGTGGTGGTTGTTCAAACTGGTATGTGCCATCAACATGGGAAAGGGCCTTCCTACGTAAACAAGCATTCAACTCCTATTGCCGCCTTACTATAACATGAGATGCACAGTAAAGCAGTGCGCATGTAAAGGGAAGTAACTGTGTGCTATATGGGATCTCATTTTTTTAAAGTATTAGGATGATTTATTTTTTGAATGGAAATAAAAACAAAATTGCAGCAGACTGCCTGAGAACCAAGACTTATTTTTTTTTAGCCTTATTAGTACTTGAAAAAGAAATTAAATTAGAGGCGGGGCAGTTTAGGGGTGGGGACATGGAATTTATTTTAACTATAGTAGCCTGACAGAGACTTTTTTTCCTTTTTCAGATTCGGAGCACTTGCCTGTCCAACAATGGCAGGCTTTCTCACGAGACAAGTATTAGCACATAATCAGAAACTGTTATCCATACCACCATGTCTATTCTTCAATCCTTCAAGGACTAAAGTAGGAATTTATGAAACAGACAAAAAGTCGGGTTATGGAAAACCATTGCCATCACACAAAACCCTCGTAAGTGAGGGCATGAAAGGGCTGAAAGGAGAACTGAAGCTGTTTGGACAGGAAATCAAGGAGAAATGCTACGCCGACCCGTTTGTCGATGTGCAACACGGAGACTACACATACGAGTGGAAGATGAACACTAGGGACGACGTTGACAAGTGGGTGGTGACCAGCGACCATGACAACAACGAAGGACTGAGCAAAGCCTCGTTAGTTCTCAGCACAAACAATACTGCCATGTTTCATGGGTACTTATCTCAAGAGGTGATGAAGGATGGCGTACAGAAGCGAAGTGGCTACGCTGGGATACGCTCTCCCAGTAGCTTTGTAAGTAACAACAACACAAGTACCATATTCAACGTAATAAGCGCCCCGCTCTAATAAGCGCCCACGATATTTGCTAATATATTGGCTAGTGAACAATACCAATTAGTACCCCTTCCGACTGATCAATGTACACGACACTTATTTATTCGCGTATAATGCATACTCGTGTTTTATATGCACCCTAAATTATGGGCAATTAAATTCTGGAAAAATGTATCTCTCGTATATAAGCATTCCTGGCTGTCAGCATAAACCACAAAATTTATCTTTCAAATCTGTCCTTTTTCACCAAAATAATATTCTAATAAGAGCCCCTACTTCTAATTTTGAGAGCGTCCTGGGCGTTTATTATGTCGAATATGGTAATTAGACTAACATTGTATTGTTTGTCTAATATGTAATGTAATGTCTCTGTAGTGAACTCATCTTCCTGATTCAAGGGAATTAACTGACTATAAAAGTCCAGTTTCCACCCTTGCCAAACTAGGCTGGAGTTATGCAGTTATAATGAGTCTATGCATAGTCCAGTCAAAACTGCGTAACGAAATCAACATCCGGTTCATAAACTGCCATGCAGATTTCGGTCAAATGCTGGATTTGCAAAGCATGTGTACCATCAATTTAGCATCAACATACATGTTCCAAATCTTTTCATGTTTTTAATCAAGGTGCTTAAGTAATTTGAGGCACTTCTTGAAGTAAGACCCGTTTAATTACAATAAAGATCATGATTATCGATTAGATCATCTTGACTTGGCGCCACCATTTTGTTTGAAGCAAGGGCAAGTGAAATGAGAGATGGAATCTGATTGGTCAGTAGGATGGACATGGAAGGGACATAACTCGTAATAGCCACTGGTGGCTACGATCGAGCCCAGAAATTCCAGCCTAGTTAGGCAAGGATGGAAACTGGTCTTTTAAAGGCAGTTAACTCCCTTGCCTCGGGAAGATGTAATGACCTGTTTTAAGCTCTTTTGTTAAATTGTCTTTAAATATATATAATAGATTGGTGCCCAGGGAATCTGTTATTTTTCAGAAATTGAATAAATCTAGACATGACAAAGTATTGTACACTTGCTTGGGATTTTTGTTTCAGGGTCTTTGAATCAGTGAGAGGCTCAGGTGATGATGACAAAATTAAACACTTATCCTTCCAGATATAAAGATTTTCTTGATTCTTGTACTGGAGTCATAGTTACTGACATGTTTTCAGAATGTTAACATGGTTAAAGCACCCATCCACTTTCGGAAAAGAAGTCCTCTTAAAACTCATTTGACCATCAACAAGGTGACTGTTACCAATTAATTTTTAAATTCATGGTGTATCATTGCATCCTTATGTACAGCAATGCGGATCACAAGAGTTCCAGGAATGGACTATTCATGAAATTTTAAAGACACATCAGAAGTAGATCAAGTGTGTTTGTCAAGGTCAGGTGCAAGGCTGACATGTAAGGTGTCTGAATCTTGCCATACTCACATCAGGGTCGTATAGAACATCAACCATAGTACATTTTGTGCTGATTAGTTTTGAGTGTGCTAGCCTGAATTTGTCTTTTGACATAATATTTTCAATACATCTTAATTTGATTAATTAATATTAGTTAAAGTTACTGGTGGGGTAGCTGAGTGGTTAAAGTGTTTGCTTGTGACGACGAAGACCTGGGTTCGATTTCCCTTGTGGGTACAAATTACAATGTGAAGCCAATTTCTGGTGTCCCCTGCCACGATATTGCTGGAATATTGCTAAAAGCGGCGTAAAACCATACTCACTCCCTCGGTCACGAAACTTACTGGAAAGAAATAGATAATACTCATGACTGAATTTGGAGACTACATCACCCATCCTCACTATCAATAACCAGTTATTGAAATTGAAAATATGATAGAAAATATGATGCATAGAAACCCTGTGTGACGATATTCAATATAGCTGTTGCTATGGTTACTGTACTCCGACAACGCTGACACTACTGGCTGGGTATTGTGTGTTACAGGTTTAATACGTTTCAAGTGCTGCTGTGATATAGCTGTGAAACAAATAACTGATTTGAAACAAATCTTTACTACTACATGTCTGTGTATGTTTTACAGAAATCCTTCAAGAGGAAGGTGTCCTACGACTGGTCCATCTTCAACTGTTTGGTGATGCGAGTTCGTGGGGATGGGCGCACCTACATGATCAACATCCACATGAATCGAGCCTTCGACGTGGGCTGGAATGATCAGTACAACTATGGCCTGTTCACCAGAGGGGGGCCATACTGGCAGGTTGCCAAGGTTGGTGAGCTTAACTTGTAGGATAAAAGATGTCCGAGGGTTTTTATGACTACAGAAGGATATCCTAAGGATAAGGGTTCCAAATATCATAAAAACCCAAGGGGAAGTGTTTTATCTTATTTATAAACCAAAAGCAGAAACTTAAAACAACATTTATTAACATTTTTGTTTCAAACATACTTTCCATGAACCTTAGGAAACGGGCGTAAGATATCTGTTGCTGGCGTACAGATCTTGAAAAAGCATTGTGATTCATCAGCGCCGGATTTATCAGTCCGGACGCGATGTTAGACCCCATTTTACTTCACCTCACCCATTGGTTAATTCACCCTGCTGTGAGGTCACGCAACAGGGTTACAATGCAGTGACATCATGGTGTAAAGGAATTTGCAATGCCACCCTCATTCACTGTTGGGGAAGACCGCCTCTGTGGTCTAGTGGTAGAGCGTCCGCCTGGAGAGCGAAAGGTCCGGGGTTCGATCCCCGGCTGCGCCATTCCCGAAAGATGTTAAAAGATGGTACTTGTTGTCTGGCGCTCGGCATGAAGGGGCTAAAACTGGTCGTCTCGGAGTGAGTATACTGTGTATACTTCAAGAGAATACTGTAGATTCATAATCGTAAAACCGACATCTACTGCCTACTTTTCCACAGCAGCAGAAGTTTTATCGGTACTTGCTTCATGACATTTTCGCAAATTTATCAATATTTTGGAGATGTCTTTGGTTATTGAGACAGCAGATAGCCTCCCTGGTGCTGTGGTAGAGCATCCGCCCGGAGAGCGGAACAGGCTGCGTCATATCAACAGACGTTAAAAGATGGTACTTGTTGTTACCCTGTCTGGCGCTCGACAGTAAAGGGCTAAAACAAGGACTGGTTGGCTCGGAGTCAGTATACTGTGTCTGAGTGGGTTATTCATGTCAAACTGCAGCATGGCATCTCAGAGGGCTAGCACTATAAATCAGCATCAGTCCGGACTAGTACAAGCAACCACACACACATACATACACGTGTACATGCATGTCGCTATATAAGTGCAATAATCTTGGACACGATGTTAAGCCCAATTTCACCTCACCTCACTGTTGCGGAAGCAAGACGTAAAATGAGACTGTTACAGATGTAAAATGAGACCTAATATGTTACCAGATGTAAAATGAGACCTAGTATGTTACCAGATGTAAAATGAGACCTAGTATGTTACTAGATGTAAAATGAGACCTAGTATGTTACCAGATGTAAAATGAGACCTAGTATGTTACCAGATGTAAAATGAGACCTAGTATGTTACCAGACGTAAATGCAACCTAATTCACATTCTATGGTATATTATGCCTGTAAAATTTGATGATTTGACCATGTGATTATCAACTTCATCACTTCATACTGACATAAAATGTGTCATTAAGGACTCCCGGTACCCAACAGTTTAAGTTGAGCAGTAAATACAAAACCCTACCAGCAGACATCTTTAACTTGTATTTACGTGAAAAAAAAAATGCAACTGACAATTATATATGATTATAGTGAGTCCACGTCATACGGTCTCAGTATGACTTTGCAACCGTTACATTAAACCCAATCCCTTTGTTTCAGACCTTTTTGCACAATACTTGTTTGTTTGTTGTGTAATGCCACACTCAGCAATAGTCAAGCTATAGGACGTCGACCTGTAAATAATCTTGTCGGGACCAGACAATCCAGTGGTTGACATCATGAGCATCGATCCACGCAATTTGGATACGATGACATGCATCAACCAAGTCAACCAGCCTTACCGCCCAATCCTGTTAGTCGCCTCTTACGACAAACGTTGTCGCCTATTACGGCAAGCATGTCTTTGCTGAAGACCCACTCTTACCCGGATGCTATACGTGTACATTGTCGATATACACTGTTCCACGCACAAATAGCCTCAAGTAAGCTAATCCTGGCAGCAGAGACTAGGTGGGTGGCTTGAATACTTTGAGTTTCTTCAGCATCGGTCTTTCCCCACACTAAGAAACTTATAAAACATGTGGTGCCTCCTTAGGAGAGTGGCAAAATATTCTGTTCACCAAGCAGCAAATGGGTACCCAGTAGGATGAGATGCCAAAAAGTCAGCATTGGTTCTATGATCCCCAGGGAGCTGAGAACACTGAAAAGCACATTGTGTAGTATGTGTAGTGTGGAGTCGTGCGCTAATTTGGTGTCTATTTTATCCGTGAACATCCGGGGTAGAATAGATCTTCAGCAACTATGCTTGTCGTAAGAGGCGACTAACGGGATTGGGTGGTCAGGCTCGCTGACTTGGTTGATGCTTGTCATCGATCCCAATTGCGTGGATCGATGCTCACGATATCAATCACTGGATTGTCTGGTCCAGACTCGATTATTTACAGACTGCCCTCATATAGCTGGAGTATTGCTGAGTGAGACGTTAAACAACCAACCAACCAAGTAAATCATGTGCCTATTGTTATCATGCGCCCCTCATGTACTTCCAGATTCCCTTCTCCAAGTTCTACCTGACCAGCAAGGGCCGGATCCAGGACAAGCAAGAGCCCATCCAGCTGACCAATGTGTCCACCATGGGCCTGAGTATAGGGGACGGCAATGAGGGGCCCTTCTCCCTGGAGATAGACTATATCGGACTCATGTACGATGAAAACCACTATGAAGAATTTGCTTATGAAATGTACCAAGCTAATCCAGCTCATGTCGGTACATAGGCAACTATTGCGTGCTTAGAATTGGTGAACTATTTTGAAATAACACTTACAATTTGTTTGTCATGGGTTTTTTTTATCAACGAGCATTGTAATAATGGAGGGTTGTCTGTGTGACACATTAACCTCATGTGGTCTGTGTGACAGATTAACCTCAGGTGGTCTGTGTGACAGATTAACCTCAGGTGTCTATGTGACAGATTAACCTCAGGTGTCTGTGTGACAGATTAACCTCAGGTGGTCTGTGTGACAGATTAACCTCAGGTGTCTGTGTGACACATTAACCTCAGGTGGTCCGTGTGAGACCAACCTCAGGGTGTCTGTGTAAGATAAACCTCAGGTCGTCTGTGCGACACAGTAACCACAGGGTGTCTGTGTGACACATTAACCTCAGGTGGTCTTTATAAGACATTAACCTCAGGGTGTCTGTGTGAGACATTAACCTCAGGGTGTCTGTGTGAGACATTAACCTCAGGTGTCTGTGTGAGACATTAACCCCTGGGTGTCTGGGTGTCTGTGTGAGACATTAACCCCTGGGTGTCTGTGTGAGACATTAACCTCAGGTGTCTGTGTGAAATATTAACCTCAGGTGTCTGTGTGAGACATTAACCTCAGGTGTCTGTGTGACACATTAACCCCTGGGTGTCTGTGTGAGACATTAACCCCTAGGTGTCTGTGTGAGACATTAACCTCAGGTGTCTGTGTGAAACATTAACCTCAGGTGTCTGTGTGTGACATTAACCCCTGGGTGTCTGTGTGAAACATTAACCTCAGGTGTCTGTGTGAAACATTAACCTCAGGTGTCTGTGTGAAACATTAACCTCAGGTGTCTGTGTGAGACATTTACCCCTGGGTGTCTGTGTGAGACATTAACCCCTGGGTGTCTGTGTGAGACATTAACCCCTGGGTGTCTGTGTGAGACATTAACCCCTGGGTGTCTGTGTGAGACATTAACCCCTGGGTGTCTGTGTGAGACATTAACCTCAGGGTGTCTGTGTGAGACATTAACCTCAGGGTGTCTGTGTGAGACATTAACCCCTGGGTGTCTGTGTGAGACATTAACCCCTGGGTGTCTGTGTGAGACATTAACCTCAGGTGTCTGTGTGACACATTAACCTCAGGGTCTCTGTGTGACACATTAACCACAGGGTGTCTCTTTCAAAATTAAGAATTGGAAAGATTCTGGAACATAAATAGTTGTATCTTTTTCCTGGCAAATTACAAACAACAAACAACACAAATCAATGCACCCCAAATTTATTCAATGCCCTCATACATGTACAGTCCTATTGTACACTGCACACACAAGCTGTGCGTACCACCTCTATCACCTCATGGAGTAGACAAGCTGTGCGTACCACCTCTATCACCTCATGGTGTAGACAAGCTGTGCGTACCACCTCTATCACCTCATGGTGTAGACAAGCTGTGCGTACCACCTCTATCACCTCATGGTGTAGACAAACTGTGCGTACCACCTCTATCACCTCATGGTGTAGACAAGCTGTGCGTACCACCTCTATCACCTCATGGTGTAGACAAGCTGTGCGTACCACCTCTATCACCTCATGGTGTAGACAAGCTGTGCGTACCACCTCTATCACCTCATGGTGTAGACAAGCTGTGCGTACCACCTCTATCACCTCATGGTGTAGACAAACTGTGCGTACCACCTCTATCACCTCATGGTGTAGACAAGCTGTGCGTACCACCTCTATCACCTCATGGTGTAGACAAGCTGTGCGTACCACCTGTATCACCTCATGGTGTAGACAAGCTGTGCGTACCACCTCTATCACCTCATGGTGTAGACAAGCTGTGCGTACCACCTCTATCACCTCATGGAGTAGACAAGCAGTGCTGCTACACAGACACACCACAGCTAAGTCACCAGGATCGGATCCTGGTAGGGCTGGGACGAGTCCAAATTTACTACTCTCAAGAGAGAGATACAAAATGTCCGATTGGGAAACGTTTGACCGTACACCTGTCAAAATGTATTAGATACAGGTATAAAATGATCTGGTCATGCATATACTGAAGTTGCCATTAAACAATTTAATCACGTGACTAACCACGGGTCCGGGTAGTCCTGTGGGTACGGGGTCCTACTCGGTACCCACCCGACCCGAATACCCGTGTTACCCGTGCCAGCCCTAGTTCCTGGTCCCCAGAACCCTGTTAATCCAGGCAGTGGTGTCCCACTAACATCATCCAAATTAACAAATTGTGGTTTCGGAGTAGTGTCACTTTATATACTTGAAAACATTCCAAGCAGTAATCGTCCCGGCAGTGGAGTTTCTGGATTAACAGGGTTCAGACTAAATAGGTTTCAGTGTTATGTCATCAGGGCATGTTGGGTTGGCCTTTCACCTCAACGCGTACTATGTATAGAACACACACCTCCAAGGAGAAGTAATATACTAATATACTGTCAAAACAATATTTATTTATATTTGTTTTATATTATGTATAAAAGCGCATTACATAAATGAGAAGTGTTTTTCTGACTTATATGCGATCAAAATTACAATTTTTAATATTTGTTTAATATTATGTCTTAAGAAGGCTCATTAATACATCCAGGAACTACACACTAAACATGGTACATTGTATCTTCTAATGAACCACCTATTTTGAACCAGTTCTGTGGTCTGATGCATCATTATATATGAATAGGCGAGGATTTCATAAGACAACATCAAGGTATTATTCACGATACAGGCTGGATTCAAATACTCCAGTGTTCCATTGCTATTCACCCCTATTCACATGATGAGAAAATGACACTGTTCACCCCTATTCACATGTTGAGAAAATAACACTATTTGGACAGAATGATAGGAATACAATGTTTCTCTTCACAATTTTATCCATGAATTTAAAACAAAAATTAACACTAGAAGGCAACAAAATGGATTAAGAGGCCAGGTTCAGCCATGTGGTTGATTGCATGTCATTCTACCCTGACGTGGGGCGATGCTCATAATATCAGTCATTGGTTTGTCTGGCCCAGACTTGATTATCTACAAACTATACACTGATTACATGGAGCTGGTATATGGCAGTGTTAAACAACACACAAATACATCTAAATTTACCCACAACCAATTTCAAAAGTGTGAAAAGAAAGTTTCTACAAATGACAGCTAAATTGGTCCATTGTTGGCTTGTGGTTTGAGCTGCTAGGTCATACTATAGGAGAGATCCAGGTCCCATCAGCTGGTTACATATTTCAAACACTGCCGCATTGCAGATTATGGACAATAGACCAATGTTTGGGGAATATACAAATTGAGAATGGGTACGTAAATCATTTGTCTACCATTCGGCCCTTTGGGTATGTAATCTACAAGGTGTCTAACAGCTGGCATTTAATGACTAACACAACAGTATGAGTATGTCAATGCTGACACTGCATCTAGGGCATAGCGTTATATAATCTTGAAGAATATCAGAAAACCTGTTCTGAAATTACATCAATATTTGATGAAATTATATCAAGATGAAATATTTGAATTTATACACCAAAGTGATTAATTATTTAAAACAATTACTAAATCCCAAATATTTGCATAAAAACAGATAATTATCAACTTCCAACAGAAATTCTCGCCAAAAAGTATGATTTGACATAATGTATTTGTAAGCAATATCACAGAGGCCATTATAAGCAGATTTGAAGGTGTCAGTCTGGCACTGAAGACATTTTGGTGTCTGTCCATTTGGCACTCCATGAAGATTGGTTTGTGTCTGATTCCGTCCGACACCATTAACACCATTGTTTGAGTATGGTTTTACACTGCTTTTAGCAATATCACAGTGGGGGACATCTGAAAGGGGCTTCACACATTGTACTTATGTGGGGAATCGAATCGGGTCTTCGGCGTGACGAGCAAATGCTTAAACCACAAGGCCACCCCACCAACCCTCCATTGACAAACAGCAAACATATGGAGCAGACGTGAGAATGAGTAAAGGAGTATGACATGCTGGACAACATACAGCAGACAATCCCACACAAGCAATGATCATTTCATAGGAGATGGTTTATTAATATAAGGACAGGTCAATCGCTTTGTGGAACGGGGCCAAGGCCTCTGATAACAGCCAATTTCTATCATGGCGCGTTTAATAACTGAACTCTTAACAGAGGAAATACAGTATTTCAGTTACACCCCACTGTTGCAGGGAGGGAGAGGGAGAGGGAGAGGGGGGGGGGGGGGGGGGCACCCCATGAACCAAACATTCTGCACAACAACTTTTCTGTTCTAGGATACAATTTTTAGTCAGAATAAATTAACTACTTCGAATCTTTCCATCCTAAATATAGAATAGCAACTACTCGAGATCTACTGATATAATTAAAATAATTTAACTAAATAATCAGTTTAAACAAACAATGCAGTTCATTGTATCTTGGCAATAATTCAGCAGTTAATACTGATTTGTTAAAAATAAATAAAGACAATATTAAATATTTATTATTGTTTATTACATGCCAGACAAACTGGGAACCTGATCATACCCAGCACAACAAACATACTTGAATAATCCCACGATGCACATGACTTCAAGAACATATCTTGCATACTGAAATATAATTTTAAAAGAGGTTGAATAGAAACCAGAAATTTTCCATCACAGCAATTACTCTTTCACAACTTTCACGTCGGCCATGTGAAAACAAATCAACGTAAAACTGAGCTCCCCATCCATGAGAATGTAATATATTTGGACAGTGTAGGTTTACTGTTTTGCTGAATACAAGATGAAGAAATAAATACTAGATAAATAAATTAACTCTTTCTTTGGCAGAGGCTCTCAAGTAGTGGTGGAAGTGTGCAATCTACAATAGTGTGACACATATCTCATAGTTGTGTGTCATGACTGTGTTTAGTTGGAGAGAAAACAGTGCCAGTCTACTGGACATCCGGATCTTGACATCTTCCCGAGGCAAGAGAGTTAACCGACTTTAAAAGTCCAGTTTCCTACCTTGCCGAACTAGGCTGGTATTACTGGGCACGATCGTAGTACCACCTGTGGCTATTTCCAGTAATGTCCCGTCTAAGCCTCTCCTATGGACCAATCAGATTCCACCTCTCGTATCATTTGTGATTGATTCACCCAAAATGGTGGCGCCCAGTCAGGACGATCTGATCGATAATCAAGATCTATATTGTGATAAAACGGGTCTTACATCGCGAAGTGCATCAAATCACGTGAGCACCTTGATTAAAAACATGAAAAGATTTGCATAATATCTGTCCACGCCCAAATGACGGTACGCATGCTTTGCAAATACTTCAGTTGACCGAAATAGGCACGTTGATAACCATCTTGTTTACGAAAAGGATGTCTAATTTGTTAAGCGATTTTGATTGGACTATGCATAGACTCGTTAGTCCAGCCAAAATGTAGTTCCATAATACCAGCCTAGTTCGACAAGGGTGGAAACTGGACTTTTATAGTCAGTTACCTCTCTTGCCTCGGGAAGATGGGTCTTGAACATTCATGTTTATTGTTTACTGAAGTGAACTGCCCACATGCTAAAACAACAAAATGCAAGAAATATCATTTAAATCCCAAATATGAAGACAACTAATTACATCTATGGATTCAGATACATGCAAGAAGATCCGGAGATTAATTAGTCTACACAATGAGATCTAGGGTCATCATCCATATCATGGACATGAATATATACAAGTCAAAATATGTTAGGAAACACTGAACAAAACTTTTGAGGTCATTAGCAGAAGGTGGGAGGTCAGGAGGTCACCTGATGGTCTCGCTTCTGTAACATGAGACCTGATGATCGTGGTGTTTTAACAAATCAAAAGTTAAAACAGAACTTTGAAAAGTTGTGTACAGAGTTGTTAAAGGGGACCGGTGGTCAGACTCACTAACTTGGTTGATACATCTCATCGTATCCCAATTACGTGGATCGATGCTCATGATGTCAATCACTGGATTGTCTAAGTGAAGTGTTAAACAACAAACAAACAAAAGAAAAGTTTTTAAAACTGCTGAAAACAGTCCATTTTGCATGCAAAATTTAAATTTATATTTAAATTAAATGTCCTCTGTTCAAATCAAAACGATGTCAAAGAAAATATGTTCCTCAGTTTCTACTACTGGTACAGAAACAAAGCATCTGCATCAACTCAATCTCATTTGTTCATATTTCCATCTTCATAACAAAATATCCAAATAAAATAACAGCATTCACAAAAACTAAAATGTCTATTTCTTAAACAAACAGTATTCATCACACTGAGATCCTTAACAACAATAAACAACACAGCTGTTTAAGAATAAAACAACTTCAATTGTATATGCTTCAAAATGCATTAACCTTGATCTGTGTCCCAACAGGGAAATCTCTGGCCATTCAGTATAAAATATTACAGCAAAAACATGCAAAGCTGCCATCTGATAAATCTCAGTGAGTAGAAGCCATTCATAGCAAAATAAATATTGATGTATACAGTAACCATGGCAACATGGACAAAAGATCACCTGGGGCTGCAACAAGTAAACAGAGTTTGAGTGAGTGAAGTAAACATCCCTAAAGCAGTATTCTAGTAACATCATAGCTAGGGACACCAGGGGCGGTGTTCATAAAGCTTCTTAGAATTTTCTAAGAAATTGACTGAAGTGTTATGGGACACCAGGAAGTGGATTCAAACATTGTAACTCAGGTTCTAGGCTAGATAATCAAACACTCTAACCACTGACCTTCCCAAGTGCCCGTATTTATGTAGAAGTGGTCGTGGTCATCTAGGTAGCCCAGGTACCTTCCTATATTCAGAAATGTGCGACAATATGGCCCGTACAGGGATGTACGAATCAAACAGCAAAAGTGAGTTGCCAGATTATCTAAGTTTTCTGAAGCCTGGTAGGATGGAACCCTCACTCACAGTTTAGATAAAGCATTTATCCTTTATAATCTTAATCTTGAACTTCAAACAATAACGTGTCATTTCATCAACAAATATTTCTGTGCCAACCTAAAAACGTAACTACAGTCGTCACTCGCGATAACGCCTTTCATGACACCACTGATTCTGCGCTATATAGTTGCCAGTGTTTATTACCATAGACCCATGAAGATCCGTGGTAGATGAGGCCTTCAGCAACCCATGCTTGCGGTAAAAGTCGTAAGAAGCGACAGGCTTGCTGCTTTGGTTGATGCAGGTCATCGTATCCCAAAATGCTCATGATGTCAATCTCTGGATTGTCTGGTCCATACTCAATTATTTACAGACCGCCGTCATACAGCTGAAATCTTGCTAAGTGTGGCGTTAAAAAAATAAATAAATCCATAATCAAATTTTGGAACTTTAAACAGAATTTCAAACCTGTCTACTCATTAGCTTAAGGGAGTAAAAATGTTTTGAATACCCAATGAAAATGATAACATGGCATTAAATACTCAAAGGCTAAAAAATTATCTCGAACCCAGTGCATTGCATTGTGGTGTCCTTTTCACTCTCAGAAAACCAATAAATGTTTTAAAACGAGTTGATGTTTTAATATCATTGTTGGTTGCTATCATATAATCTCTAATCATGTTGAAATACTCCTGATTGCCTTCACTCAACTCACAACCAACTCAAATCTATTATTTCTGTGAGTAGTAATGTTACGTGTTGCAGCCCGATACAACCACTGAATTAAAATATCTACAGTAGAACATGGATATAACGAACAACAAGGGTGAGTGAGTGAGTTGGGTTTAACGCCGCTTTAAACAGTATTCCAGTATTCCAGTATAACAGTTATATCACGGCGTGTCAGCTTAATGTGGGAGGAAAGCCCAAAAAGATGCAGGTCTCAGACGTTTACCAGTTCGGTGAAACCCACGAGCACGGGTATGGTGCTGACCAACCTAGAAACATAATTGGGGCGAACCGGGATTCGAACCCACAATCATAGGTTTCTGGCGTGCCCAAGGGACGCAACTCTGCACAGCGAATTGCGGCGCCTTAGACGACTAAGCCACCCGTGCCCCCTCGAATAACAAGGGACCGGAGAAATCAGTTCATTATATACGTTGGTTATATACATTTTCGCTTAGAAACATCCATCATCTTGGATAAAACAAAAGACAATACACGTAATTTGTCTTGCAGACAAGATTAGTCGAATTACATGTACAGGTAAGATTAACAAAAAACAAGATTAACAAAAAGCAAGTTTAACAAGGTTGAATTGTCACTGCTGATTGTGTTGATTCGCCGCTGATTGCTTACAGCCAATTGTCAGTGACACTCGACACTGAGTGAGATTTCTCAGTTCACTATACACGTCATTAATTAGAGGTATTTGGGCTTGTCGGGGATCAGACAGTTCGCTATATACGTGAGTTCGCGGAAAAGAGTTTGTTACGTAAATAAATTTTATATGATAATATATATGAGATAAATCTGGGATTTTGTAACAGTTCGTTGTATTCGTTTGTTCACTCTGTCCATGTTTGTTATATCCATGTTCTATTGTCATTTATTCACTTCATCCTAGCTACTCTCTAGGATGAAAGCTTAAGGGATATTTGTCCCTTGAAATACTGATATTGGCTGTGATGATCTTGAATGTGATCACAGATGAAACCCATACAGCTATTGACAAGGGAACAACAGTCATTCTTGACTTCACAGTAAAAAAATAGGTTTCCTTGACATAATTTACAAAACATTATTCTAATGATAACAAGCTTACACAAAATCAATCATCTGATCCTCAGGAAACTTATTTCAAAATTATTCGGTAAACGATTAGTAATTTTAATCAGTGGAAAACTTTTTCTCGTCATGTTGAACATGCAAAATAAATATAACATAATTTAATTTTTGTGCAAACGATAACAGGCCTGAGATTCTGATAATTGACATTGACCAATTAATCAATTCAAATTACCAACTGATTTCACTAAACAGATCTTTCAGTATTCGATGCTATGAAAACATAACAAGCCCAAGAACCAAATATTTCCTAGCCCAAGCAGTGATCAATCCCACCACTTCTGCAGCATGTAATTCTGGTCGTCTTCCTTCTTGAAGCCAAACTGTGAGTAGAACTTGACGAGGGGGTCTCGACATTCTAACGACACTTTGTAACACCCGACCTTGGCACTCAACAAGGTCATGCTGTCTACAAGGCTGCAGAAGAAAAAGAACAGGATGGTACAGAATCATCAAACATAAATATTTCCAACCATGACTTTCATATCATCAATCAAGATGTTGTAATAATGAGACTGTGTTGATTGATCATAAAAACTTCATAATTTTCATCATATTTTTGTTATTACATTGTTTTGTATTTCATATTAATAATAAATTAATGTCATTGTTATTGTCTGCATCAGCTCCTAGCCTCAGTGAACAGGATGAAACAAGCAAATGACGGCCAACCAAAACCATCAGTGTCTGAATCTACCCCAGCACAGCCAGAACAGGGTCTGAATCTACCCTAGCACAGCCAGAACAAGGTCTGAATCTACACTAGCATAGCCAGAACAGGGTCTGAATGTACCCTAGCACAGCCAGAACAGGGTCTGAATCTACCCTAGCACAGCCAGAACAAGGTCTGAATCTACACTAGCATAGCCAGAACAGGGTCTGAATCTACCCTAGCACAGCCAGAACAAGGTCTGAATCTACCCTAGCACAGCCAGAACAGGGTCTGAATCAAACTAATAGCCAGACTCTATAAACTCTATCAACTAAACCTATCAGTACTTACAGTTTTCCAAGCTGCTTCCCCCGATAGAGGTCACTGACCACAACGTCCTCCACGCGTCCCCTCTGAAACATACAGAGAACATCATTAACTGGGAGTCCATGTCTATCTTAGTGATCTTAGCCCCATGAATGCAGCCACCCTCCTGACAGGCACATACTAGACACATCCTCCTCTATGAACCCTGGGGAACTCACCGCAGAGGCTTGGTGTATAAACTTGGTTTCCTTCACCAGTGTGGCGGAGGCGATGATCTGCCCAGATTCTGTGTTCTCTATCACCGTCACGTAGTAGTTCTCCGGACACTTCTTCATCTGCATGAAGCGGGCTGCAAAACACATGAGTACAAGGATGGTTAGTTTGTTGAATCTACCCTAGCACAGCCGGAACAGGGTCTGAATCTACACTAGCACAGCCAGAGCAGGGTCTGAATCTACCCTAGCACAGCCAGAACAGGGTCTGAATCTACACTAGCACAACCAGAGTAGGGTCTGAATCTACTCTAGCAAAGCCAGGCCAGGGTGTGAATCTACTCTAGCACAGCCAGAACAGGGTCTGAATCTACTCTAGCACAACCAGGCCAGGTATGAATCTACCCTAGCACAACCAGGCCAGGGTCTGAATCTACCCTAGCACAACCAGGTCAGGGTCTGAATCAACACTAGCACAACCAGGCCAGGGTCTGAATCTACCCTAGCACAACCAGGTCAGGGTCTGAATCAACACTAGCACAACCAGGCCAGGGTGTGAATCTACTCTAGCACAACCAGGCCAGGGTGTGAATCTACTCTAGCACAGCCAGAACAGGGTCTGAATCTACTCTAGCACAACCAGGCCAGGGTGTGAATCTACTCTCGCACAACCAGAACAGGGTCTGAATCTACTCTAGCACAACCAGAGCAGGGTCTGAATCTACTTTAGCACAACCAGGCCAGGGTATGAATCTACCCTAGCACAACCGGAACAGGGTCTGAATCTACTCTAGCACAACCAGGCCAGGGTATGAATCTACCCTAGCACAACCAGGCCAGGGTCTGAATCTACCCTAGCACAGCCAGACCGCATCAGTACAATGAAGGTTAGTTTGATAAATAAACAGATACTGATATGGATGAATGGTGAAGTGAGGTGAAATGGGGTTTAACGTTGCGTCCAAGATTATTGCACTTATAAAGCGACGTGCATGTACATGTGTGTGTATGTGTGGCTGCTTGTACTAGTCCGGACTGATGCCGATTTATAGTTTTAGCTCACTGAGATACCATGCCGCAGTTTAACATGAATACCCCACTCAGACACAGTATACTGACTCCGAGCAGTCCTGTCCTTGTTTTAGCCCCTTAATGCCGAGCGCCAGACAGGGTAACAACAAGTACCATCTTTTAACATCTTTTGGTATGGCGCGGTCGGGGATCGAACCACGGACCTTCCGCTTTCCGGGCGGACGCTCTACCACTAGACCACGGAGGCGGTCTATGGATGAATGGAGGGATTTATGGATGGGTGTGGATTCAAAGGTGTAAGGACCTGTGGATGGATGGAGGATCTATGGATGGATGATGAATGAATGATAGATGGATGGACTGATGGATGAATGATGGATGGATGATGAATGAATGATAGATGGATGGACTGATAGATGAATGATAGATGGATGGACTGATGGATGAATGATAGATGGATGGACTGATGGATGAATGATAGATGGATGGACTGATGGATGAATGATGAATGCAGGACCTATGGAAGAACTAATGATGGATGAACGATGAATAATGAATAGAGGATCTATGGATGAACTGACTGATAAGCAAATGGTCTATTGGATGGGAGAGTATATGGACTGGTGAACTGATGGATTAATGAGCATATGGATCGATGGAATGGTGGATGAATGAGCATATGGTCTGAAGAACTGATGACCATAGGATGGATGAGCATATGGTCTCATGACAATATTCATAAGTATTTCATAAAACAAAGGTACCATTTTAAGTTGTTGTCATGGCGATCCATAATCATATCATTAGACAAACTGGGTGTACATGGGTGCTACGAACAACATGATTTGGTTGGTTGGTTTGTTGTTTCATGCCGCACTCAGCAATATTCCAGCTATATGACGGCGGTCTGTAAATAATCGAGTCTGGACCAGACAATACAGTGATTGACATCATGAACATCAATCAACGCAATTGGGATCGATGACATGCATCAACCAAGTCAGCGAGTCTGACCACCCGATCTCTTTAGTCGCCTTTTACCACAAGCATGGGTTGCTGAAGACCTATTGTACCCCAGATCTTCACAGGTCACATGACAAATGTTCGACTTGAGACAAACCCTCCTACCTTCAAACTCTTCTCTGCTTACATCTCCGACTTTGGTCAGGTGTGTCAGCAGCTGCAGAAAACCTGGAAGACAAAGAATAGCGAGGTCAAAATACAAAACAGGTTGTACACAAATAATGTTGTGATGAGTATTCATATCACAGCGGTAATGAACTAAATTGCCCTAAAATATCCATCTATAGTCAGTGTCATAGAGCACCTATGTTCACACAAGGGAATACATTATTCATGAAAACATTAAAATTTGAGTGAGCGAGAATCACTGTCATGAGTATGGCTTTACGCCGCTTTTAGCAATATACCAGCATTATCACGGTGGGGGACACCAGAAATGGGTTTCACACATTGTACCTATGTCAGGAATCGAACCCGTGTCTTCGGTGTGATGGGCAAATGCTTTAACCACTAGGCTACCCAACCGCCCCCATTAAAATTTGAAAGTATTTGTTGAACCATCAATGAAAACAGTGCTCTCTTACAGCAGGGATACTTAACGATAACTAAAGACAACATCTGTCTTAAGTTGGAAAACAGATTACATTCCTTATATTTTTTGCAAAAAAAAGAAATCCTGATATTGTTTGAGGTGAAATTGCTGAATATTGCTGACATCTGCATAAAACAATACTCACTCAATCATTACAAGAAGATACACTTCAATAGCTCAACCAAGAATGCGAATCTATTGTAAAGTGTAGAAGCCCTCGGTCTTTTCAACTGCACTCCTTCGTCGGGCAGTTAATGGAAGACCTCAGGCTCCTGCAAATGATAATGCCCTGAAAACTAGCGTTACCCTTATAGTGTCTGTATGGAGAAAAAGAGACTGCCCCTGGTTCAGAGCAAGGGTCAATCAAACCTCTGCAACTATGAATAGTGAACTAAACATGCTAAAGGTATATATGCATGTGAACAGCATCATTATTCTCTTCATCAACCATTGGTCAACAAATTAATGTCTGACAAAAATCTCAGTTCCTTAAGTTTGAAGACTGGGTTTACAGTTCACATGCTTTCCATCCAACAAAATCTTTTTCAGTGGTTTTACATTAACAGTCCATAAACAGCAGCTCAACAGCATCACTATATCAAAAACTCAGCTACTTACAAGCTGCGTCCATACAGCTGGAATATTGCCAACTGATAAATCAGTCAGCACAAGTCCAGCCATACTACTATGGCATCTTGTAAACAATAGTATCAGATAAGTTAGTGTTATCACTGTCTTAAATCAATCCGAAAAACTTAGTATCATGGCTACAAATCATTTTGCACTCTATCGTATCATATTATATTCCTACAGGGTTTCTAAAGTTACTACAGTGAATAGCAGCACATCCTTGATTATTTCATGATGACATAATATGATAAAGAGGTCATTACCCTTCTGTGTTTGTGCGTTGCAAATATCAAATATTAGATTATAATGTTCATCAAAGGCTCACATAATACAATGATTATTCCTTATACAGTCAAGTCTTGTTAATCTGACACTCGTTAATCTGACAATGGCTTTATCCAACACTAATAATGGGAACTTATTAAATCAGTGCTATTTAGACCTGTTAATCCACTCCGACTCCGACACACCTAATTTGCAACGAATTACCGAAATCACTCATTAATCAGTCTCATTAATCCGACACAGTGATCAGCGTACTCCGTGGTCATCTGCCAGCGAGTACACAGCCCGTGTTTTGATGCGAGACAAGCCGGCTGGTAGATGCATATTACAATGACTGTAGAGATAAACTTGCTTAACAATAAACAATTAAGCTTTTAATAAACAAACCAATATTAATCACATGATTAGATTGCCTTAATCTCATTAAAATCAGACACAAGTTCTCACTACCGCTGAGGACATCCCATTACAAGTCATGTCAGAACGACCTTTCACAAAATTTGACCGACCAATGAAATAACTAACAGGGAGTCAACATTAGCCACTAAGAAAGCAGCTTTCTTGAGCCTTGCAGCACTAGTTTCAAACTGGCGACTTCCATCCCAAACCATGCTTTAAAAAGTATTTTGAATCAGCCAGTAACAGTAGTTTTGTGTTGAGCCTTCGAGGTTGCATGATTAGAAAACACATTCCACGAACAAAGTAACATAACAATATGAATATTTCTTTTTACCTTTTTTTCAGTCGTACAGCTCGTAACCATAGTTTTGAGTTAAGATTTTGAGGTTGCATGATTAGAATACATATTCGGCTAACAACGTAACAATATGAATATTTCATTTTTCATTTGTTTATAACAACGTATTTGTATTGTTATCATAGTTATCTATCGTGTAGTTACCGATTTTCAATCACGATCGCTGATACTACTTAATTTTGTTTGTCTGACACACTCGTTAATACGACATAATTACCTGCAACCAACCATGTCGGATTAACGGGACTTAACTGTATAGGATAATAACAATACGAAAACCCACTCGGCTAATAAACTATGTATCTGGGTCAGGGTAACCAGTGACTGAAAGCATGAACAACGACCAACCTGATCAGGATACGATTACACAGTCAGATATGTCACCAAGTCGGATCTGCAAAGTCGGCTCTTATGACAAGGGTGATATACCAGGGATCTGTTCTCCCCTAGAGGGGGTTTGACCAACATTATCAAATGTTTCCTTTTCTCACCCGAACACAGACAAGTGTGACCCTGCAGATATCATGAGCTAAGGTAGACCTCCCTAAATCATGAGCCATGTTCAACAATGTGTCAACGTACATGTCCTAAATTGCCCCCTGTAGTACATTGACAACAGGTTCAATTAATGCAGATTTACAACACTATTCACAAGTGTAAGCTGACTGACTGAGGTCTAGAAACCTGTGTAAGGGGTCTTATAAATTGACTTTAAATTCAATTCACAGACAAGCGTAAAGCTTTCATAATAGGAAACCTCTGGGAAACTAACAGGGTTTGACAAAACTAGTCTCTTCAGGCAGTGCTACACAAAACTTGAACCAACGGTGTTACTCCATGCTCGTGTTATCGACAAAAGCTGTGATATATACTTCTCAAAAGAAGTTAAAAACCATATGATTTTTTTCCAGGTGAATATTGCTAATCTGTAATGGTTTAGATTAATTATTGCAGATTCAAGGATCAAACAATAGTCACTCATTCATCCCGGAAAACTGCAGGCCCTTAAACATATGAATGATTAAGATAAGGTAGGGTGGAATGGAGGTTTAACTTCGGGTTCAAGATTATAGCATTTATATAGCGACGAGTGAGTGAGTGAGTGAGTGAGTGAGTGAGTGAGTGAGTGAGTGAGTGAGTGAGTGAGCATTACTCGCTTATAGGCTAGCAAAACAAGGAAACTCAGATTTCATTTTTCTACTTGCCAGTGTGAGTGAGTGAGTGAGTGAGTGAGTGAGTGAGTGAGTGAGCATTACTCGCTTATAGGTTAGCAAAACAAGGAAACTGACATTTCATTTTTCTACTTGCCAGTTGTTAAGAATATCAGGTTTTTCAATGTTTCAAAAATTAAGTTCAAAGGGGTATTGTTTTTTATCTTTGTAACCTAATGCCGAACTAGTCACTATTCCAGCTATATGACGGTGTTCTGTAAATAATACAGCCTGGATCAGACAATCCAGTGATTGATACTGTGAGCAAGAATCTTTTCTGATGGTGTACAATGGCACACAATCAACCAAGTCACTCAGCCAGCACCCGGTTCATTTTGCCTCTTACAACCACCATAAGTTGGGATCTATTTTAAACCAGAATCTCTAGAGGGATTAAAGGGGGATTTTGAGGTCAAAGATAAAATGTTTACATAGCTCTCCCAGCTTCAGCCAACTGCTGACAGGGCCCCAAAATGTCTCTGCATGTAACCGACATTATTGACAACATGTCAAATACACAGGACTTGTGACAATACCCTGTGAAGTGTGACCCTCAATAACCCACAGGCTAATGTGCACAGCCACAGGACACTATAGCTCACCTGGTGAGAGACTCATTCTGGATGCTGCAGTCGCCATCACTGTCATGGATACAAGTGATGTGGACAGGGTTTATAGCAGCAAGGCAGAACGATCACGTCTTTTCAACTGATGATTTTCAGACCTCTAGCCATCTGAGACAGCTGCTTAGGGAAATGCTCGAGACACGTTTTTCAATATGCATGTACTGTTTTATCTGTTTGACATTTAAAAAAATAAATCTATCTTTCCATTGAAGAAAGATGAGTTCTATGGATGAACAACTTCTTTATTACAACCTTTATCATGCAAGTGTTAGGATCTACACCGAAACGTCGCACTTATTGTAATAAAGAAGTTGTTCATCCATAGAACTCATCTTTCTTCACCACACCAACTTCTAAATGCCACTGAATGAAGTTATCTTTCCATTGGGGGGCTGTCGGGTAGCCTAGTGGTTAAAGCGTTCGCTCGTCACGCCGAAGACCCGGGTTCGATTCCCGATATGGGTACAATGTGTGAAGCCCATTTCTGGTGTCCCCCGCCGTGATATTGCTGGAATATTGCTAAAAGCGGCGTAAAACCAAACTCACTCACTCACTATCTTTCCATTGCTGGAATGTAACTGGGCACTAAACTTTGTAAGCCTGCTAGCCTCAGTTTGCAGTAGAAATTTACATTTTTAAGGGGTTGTCCTTGTACATGTTGTATGCTATCACTGTTAGGGCTAGTAAGGTTATGGCCACACATTTTTAATTTAATGCTGAAAAGTGGTTGGTCCAGAAAAAAATTAAACATGAAAATATCTATTTCTATTACCGGTATGTCTCCTGCGAGTAATATAGACCCTCTTATACAATAAAACATGTAATATATAAATTCCATGTCTACATCACTATCAGTGATCATGGTGATTCAAGAGGCCACCTGCAGTCTTAACTCCACAGCAGAATGACTTTCAAATAAATAAATAAATAAATAAATAAATAAATAAATAAATAAATAAATAAATAAATAAATAAATAAATAAATAAATAAATAAATAAATAAATAAATAAATAAATAAATAAATAAATAAATAAATAAATAAATAAATAAATAAATAAATAAATAAATAAATAAAAGACATCACTATTTATTTTTAGTTTCATTTCAAACAACCTTGTATAGCATGGTATAGAAAAGCTGAAGAAAAAAACGTGAAACAAAATTTTAAAAAGTGTGGCCTAAGCTGCTTCCCTGCTACTGGATGTAATTTAACAAAACAGAACACCGTGATTAAATATGAATGATACCAATAAGTGTTTTCAAACTTAACCATCTATATACTGTCACAACACACAAGGTATATTACATATGTTTTGTGCATAATATTTTTGTCTTATTTTTACAGCTACTGGTATCCTTTGTGTTCAATCAAAGACGCTGAAATTTCACAAAATCAAATGAATTCTTCCAAGGCCAACTGTACTCGAGCTTGTTATAGAGGATCGTAATAATTGTTTTCTAAATCACGTCCAACACACATAGATCATGTTCCACATACAGTACAATGCAAGTGGCCTATTCACATAAATCACTCTACCAGAACAGCAGCTGCAATACGACATACGTCTTACTGATTGACGGGCTCTGTTTACTGCAAGTCATTAGTTAACTTATGAATGAAAACCCCATTGAAAAATACAGTCATGTATAAAACAGAGGTTTCTGCAAACACAAATGGGTGTTTGATGAAGGGCTACGAACGACGTAAATCCATGGGTAAACTCCCGTGTTGACACATGGCCGCCCGGCGACCTCGGTATTCCGAGATGCCATGCCACCTACATGCACAGTTCTACTTTTTACCACATTAACTTTTACCCTAAAGGAAAACACTAGCCTTTGATGTTTCACACTTTGTTTGGGAACAAACATTTAAAAACATATGTGAGGGAATTGAAGAATTTTTAAAGCAAGATGAACATTAAGAAGATTGTTTTAAGTAACTGCTTACATGTTATACAGAGATCTCATTAAAATGGTATTTGACTAAACAAAATCAGTTTCTATACATATCAGCTCTTCTGACATTCGACACTATCATATGCTATATAGCCCATGAGCCAGACCAGATATTGTTACCACCTGGGTGGCAAAATATCATTATGACTTTTTGAAAGTCATATACCCATAGATGAACAAAAAATTCAAGCAATACAGGACTCACAGCTAAGAGGTAGCATTCACCACATAAACACGGACACCTGAGTCAAATTGGAGGAACCATATTTCGGGATAGGGGAAGATAGAAAGTGGAATAACTTTACAAGCAATACTAACATAATGAATTATGACCTCAAAATGTTGGAAGCCTGATGCTCTACACGTTGGTATGTAATATTGGACTAATACAGTCATTATGTAGGTCACCAAAGGTCATGAAATTTGACCCCTGCCAAAAGTATTTCCACCCGTCAGAAATTAGTGCAGATACCACAGCAATGGGACTTTCTTAACCCAAATGGGCTATAATTGAAAAAAACCAAAAAGTACCAAAGTCTAGTAAAAGTTTGAAAAAGTGGAATTTATTGTCTTTAGTGTTGTGGTACCCGGTTTTTAAATCATGTTTTACTGGGTAACTAAAACAAAAAATATGTGACACTCCAATATGCAGCCACAGTTATATATCAAGCAACGCATTTCTGTTTTGGGGGAATGTGAAAATTGTTCGGAAACTAACGTTCCCAAGTCCATTACAAACTATCCAGGCTTAGTGGCGTTAGGAAACTAGGGGCTCACTCCAATGCAGGAGGCTAGATATACAAGGATCTAGGCTATCAGGTGTCTAGCCATTGAGCCGATGCTACACATGGTGCAGGGGTGAGGGTATTGTCTTCACACCGAGGATAGTCTTAAGCAGCCTACCCCACAATTCAACCGGAACATATACATTGTGACATCACCCAACTCACACCAATAACCAGATATCTATTACACCATTGGCTTGTAGGAACGTAGACATGTTTCAAAGTAGGTCATCTAAGTTCCTGTTTGAAATGTTCAGAATTTCTTGACCCTAGATCTTCAAGAAGTCTTAAAACATCAATGAATGCACACAAAAATCCTAAAACACATCATACTGAGAGCATCTTATCACATTAATGTGAGTGATTGAGTTAAGCTTAACTCCCCTTTCAATATTGTTTTCCAAAACTACCATCATTAACTAGATCACTGTACCATAATTAATTGAATGATATGAGATTAGGAGAAATTGGGCTTCATGTCACATTCAAGATTCTTGCACTTATAGAGTGCTGTGCATACATGCGTGCGTGCGTGTGTGTGTGTGTGTGCTTACATGTGTGCGTGCGTGCGTGCGTGTGTGCGTGCGTGTGTGTGTTAGGCTGCTTGGTCTTGTCTGGATTTGTGCCTGATTTTTTAGTGCTTGCCCACCAAGATACCATGCCACAGTTTAATATGGGCCACCCACTCAGACACATTGTACTGATTCCAGCCGACCAGTTCTTTTTGTATCCTCTTAATGCTGGACGCCCGGCCGGGTAACAAGTACCTTCGTTTGGTATGACACAGGGTCTTAACCACCTATCTCCACTCTCCAGGTAGACGCTCTATCCACCATACCACACAGGTGGTCCGGGCAGATGCTCTATTCACAGAGGCAGTCCAGGCATACGCTCTATCCACCAGACTACGGAGGCGATCAGGGCAGACGCTCTATCCACTAGACCACAGAGCTATTCTGGGCAGACGCTCTATCCACTAGACCACAGAGGCAGTCTTGGCAGACGCACTATCCACTAGACCACAGAGGCAGTCCGGGCAGACGCTCTATCCACTAGACCACAGAGGCAGTCTTGGCAGACGCACTATCCACTAGACCACAGAGGCAGTCCGGGCAGACGCTCTATCCACTAGACCACAGAGGCCATCTGGGTAGATACTCTATCCACTAGACCATGGAGGCGGTCCAGGCAGATGCTCTTTCCACTAAACCATGGAGGCGGTCCAGGCAGACGTTCTATCCACTAGACCACAGTATGCACTAAACCACGGAGGCAGTCCAGATAGACGCTCTTTCCACTAAACCACAGAGGCTGTCCGGGCAGACGCTCTGTTCACTAGACCACAGAGGCCATCCGGGCAGACGCTCTGTCCACTAGACCACAGAGGCTGTCGGTGATGGAGGTTTATACTACTACAGTGCTGCAGTAATATGTGCTAAGACACATGGGCAGGACACACATACAGGAATATAGACCCTAGGTAACCTCATGATGTACTTGCAACTGACCACAAGGCCTTCTTTACCAAATCAGCCAACCTACACCCTGTGGTGTACCTTTTTCCATTTCCATACATGCCCCAAGGAAACTGTCAGAGAGAGCCACTGACTGTTCAAGACAGTACAATCTGCGATCGTAGCCTCAGAGATAAACCAATCAGAACTCTCTTCTCCTTAAGCAGACTGTGACTAAAGCAACTGGTCCAAAGCCCAAGTGTAGACTAATTTCATTAGTCTTTTATTCCAATAATCATGACCAGGATAAATCAAGCATTATGCATGTGACGTCGCTGGAATGTGAAGTGTCCGGTCTACAAGGGTTCTCTGTTCTCACCTTTATCGTAGTCTGCTAAACACAGGGGCCGCATCACCAGATTGTCCCCAGGATGTGCCGGGGAGACTGGAGGCTTGTACTGGGCGAGAGACTCAGAAAAATCTATCAGTTTCAGAATCTCGGGGTCATATTGATAGCATTCTTGCCCATCCACAAGGCCGTTCTGAAGGAAAAGAAAAGCACTTGTTAATCAGTCATGAAGTAATAACAAGTAATAACATGCATGAAATATTCATATCCCCCGCCAATATGACATGTTTGGTTGTGTTCAAGAAATATTGTACAAGTTGCACGGAATTCAAGATCTGCTCCAAAAACGAGAACTACCAACAAAGTTGTTGCTATGGAAACTCGTAAATTAAATTTTCAAAATTCCCAAACTATCAAAAGGTACCAGTTTACCACTAGACCTATCTATGTGCCAAGTTTGGTGAAGAAATATTGCACAGTTTTCAAAATCTGCTCCGCAAAGTAGCACTACCACCATTTCCAGTCAAAGTCGCTGCCATGAAAACTCTAAAAAAAAATTAAAAATCCCAAACTATCAAAAGGCTTGAGTTCACCACTAGACCTTCCTGTGTGCAAAATTTGGTTAAAATAGCTAGATCTTTTTTTAGTTCTGCTCTGGAAATGAATGTGACAGATAGACAGAAAGCACCATTCCCATATTCTCTTCCACTTCGTGGCGGGGCATGTTTAAACCGATATTTAATGTTTAAACTCAATGCCGATTCCCAAAAACATCCATACCATGCCAACATTAGCACTAAACAATATAAAAGCAGAGGCAGGGCATAACACGACCAACACAGGAACACTAGCTGTATACAGTACAGTGACATTAACATACAAAACAAGACAATCCAACTCATTCTCTGCTTCATCAATTAACTAAAATTTATACTTACAACCACAATATTATCTTCCATTTTGTACACAACACTTACGTAACAGACCTCGATTCAACAAATAATGAACCACATCACCAACTTCAATTTATGAATAGGACCACCATGTTTTTCAATGATTCATTAGTATATTTCCATAACGACCAGGCAGTCAATACAATTGGTCTCCTAAGACCGACGTAGTGTGTGAAAAAGATTATCAATTAGTGATTCATTCTGTTAGACTTCAGTGGAACAAACATCTATACATTCTTGTTTAATTCCAGTTAATACTGCTAATCCACAAATGCCCTGAATTTCCCAATATAAATAAGGCTACAGCTTCCACGGTCTTATTTCAGGTCTGCAATGAAAGAGTTCAGCTGTTTACTTCCTGTCCAAATGTTTTAGATATGTTCACCAATATTTATGATGCGGACAAAATAACTTTTATCCTGACCTTCCCCCGTTTAAGTTGCGCTGCTGCAAAAACCTCATTGTACATGTTGTAATATGTTTTTCTTTAGCAACCATGATTATTAAGCCATTATCTCAAACCTTTGTGAAACATGTTAAAGACATGAGGATCTTCCTGATTATTAGTGAAGTTGCCTTTTCCAATGACCCTGAAAAAACATCTGCCCCTCAAGTCCCCAAACAGTGAACATGGTATATCTGTCAGAGGCGTTCAGTAGGTGAAGGTCATGGTCACTGGTTCAAAACATTTTAGGCTGTAATGAGGTAGTCCTTACAAGTTTCAAATTGACCATGCTTCTACATAAAGTATTATACACTCAAAAAAAAAGAAACAAACTTTGTAACGAGATTTGCTTGACTGCATGTTGGAAGCATGTTTCATTAAATAGTTGGGGTGAACTGATTCCCGAGAGTTAAGTGACTATAAAAGTCCAATTTCCACCTTTGCCAAACTAGGCTGGGATAATGGAGTTACATTTTGGCTTGACAAACAAGTCTATGCATAGTCCAATCAAAATCGCGTAAGAAATTAGATGTCTGGTATGTAAACAACATGGATATCAACGTGCCGATTTCGGTCAATTGTAGGATTTGCAAAGCATGTGTACCGCCAACTGGACTTGGACAGATATTATGCAAATGTTTTCATGTTCTTTAGTAATTTGATGCACTTTGCGGAGTAACACCTTTTTTTATCATTATATAGATTTTGATTATTGATCAGATCATCTTGACTGGGTACCACCATTTTGTTTGAAGCAAATGCAAGTGATATGAGCGGTGGAATCTGATTGGTCAACAGGAGGGACAAGGAAGGGACATAACTTGTCACTGGTGATGCTATGATCCAGTCTGGAAATTCCAGCCTAGTTAGGCAAGGGTGGAAACTGGACTTTTACAGTCAGTTAACATACTTGCCTCGGGAAGATGACTAATTCTTTCAATGCAAAATCACTAAAAAAATGTATGGTTAAATTTTAATGTCAAATTCTCTCAAAATCCAGGTTTTGAATGCAAACTTCAGCATAACGTAGTGGTCAACCATATTTTCAATATGTTTTAGCAAGAACACATTGCCAGACCTATAGTTGCGAACATGACCTGGATGTGGAAGAAGTTAGAATACTTCAATCCAGGGTACAATAGGTCTTTTGCTTGCCGTAAAAGGCGACTATGCTTGTCGTAAGAGGCGACTAATGGGATCAGGTGGTCAGGCTCACTGACTTGGTTGATGCATGTCATCGTTTCCCAAATGCGTGGATTGATGCTCATGATATCAATAACAAAAATCACTACTTAAAATAGCAGCTACGAAACTTGTCTACAGCTAGCTTTTCATTTAGAATATGCTCCGAAATATTTATATTCAAGAAGTTTCTAGCAATTTGCCGTAAATCATCTTCCAGAGGCAAAGGAATTAACTGACTATAGAAGTCCAGTTTCCATCCTTGCCGAACTAGGCTGGTATTATGGAAATACGTTTTGTCTGGACTGACGAGTCTATGCATAGTCCAATCAAAATCGTGCACCGAAATCGAAATCCGGTTCGTAAACTGTCATGCAGATTTTGATCGATTGCAGGATTTGCAAAGCATGTGCATCGCCAATTCGTTGTCAGCAGATATTTTCCAAATCCTTTCATGTTTTTAATCAAGGTGCTCATGTGATTTGATGCATTTTGCGATGTAAGACCCGTTTTATCACAATATAGATTTTGATTATCAATCAGATCGTCCTGACTGGGCGCCACCTTTTTAAGTGAAGCCAACGCAAATGATACGAGAGGTGGAATCTGATTGGTCCATAGGCGAGCCTTAAAAGGGACATAATTGGTAATAGCCACTGGTGGCGCAACAATCGAGTCCAGTCATACCAGCCTAGTTCGGCAAGGGTGGAAACTGGACTTTTAAAGTCAGTTAACGCTCTTGCCTCGGGAAGATGGCCGTAGATATACTTATTGTATCGTTGTGTATGTATTGAGATACGTATCGTACCGTGACCTTGCTGTATCGTTATAAATTAACCCCTTATAAATTGTTTTGATAAAAGTGTAGACACTTTGGGAACAAACCAGCTGTGTTGTAGCAGTCAGATGACTACTAAGGAAATTGATCACTGTGTCGGATAACGAGACAGATTAAAGAATGATTTCAGCAATCCATTGCAAAATAGGTGTCGTATTGCAAACTGTCGGATTAACTGGTCTAAATAGCAGTGATATAACTGGTTCGTATCATTAGTCTCGAATTAAAGCCGATCGTCGGAATAACGAGTGTCGGATTAACAAGACTCTGCGGTACTTACTGCATCGTAAATTTCATAACGATGCACGCAAAAATGGCTGAGTAATTGGCAAAACTAACATTTTCACTACAGGTGCAATGTCACAATTTGCATCAGTATTCTGTAAGCAAATGCAGGCAGAGTGAGTGAGTATGATTCTACACTGCTCTTTGCCATTTTTTCTCAAATGAAAATGAAGATTCTTTAAAAAAAATAAACACTATTTTTTTAATACCGTATTCGACGTAATAAGCGCCCCGCTCTAATAAGAGACGACGGCGATATTTGCTAATATATTGGCTAGTGAACAATCCCAATTGGCACCCCTTCCGATTGATCAATGTACACAAGACTTATTTATTCGGTTACAATACGCACTCGTGTATTATATGCATCCTTAATTATGGGCAATGAAATTCTGGAAAAATATATCTGTCGTACATAAACATTTCAGGCTGTCAGCATAAACCACAAAATTTATCTCTCAACTCTGTTTTTTTTTCACCAAAATAATATTCTAATAAGAGCCCCCTATTTCTAATTTTGAGAGGGCCCTGGGCGCTTATTACGTCGAATACGGTAATTCACCTTCCATGAATAAATCCAAGTTACATTATGGTCTTATACATGTCAATGAGATTAAATTCTCTTGGTTTTGTTGTGGTTTTATTTTTTTCCTAAAGTTTGAATTGGTACAAATTATATTAACACATACTGTATTTGACGTAATCAGTGCCCAGGGCGCTCTCAAAATTAGAAATAGTGGGCTCTTATTAGAATATCATTTTGGTGAAAAAAACAGAGTTGAAAGAATATTTTGTTGTTTATGCTGACAGCCTGAAATGTTTATGTACGACAAATATATTTTCCCAAAATTTAATTGCCCATAATTAAGGGTGCATATAACACACGAGTGCGTATTATACTTGAGTTAATAAGTCTTGTGTATATTGATCAATCGGAAGGGGTGCAAATTGGGATTGTTCACTAGCCAATGTATTAGCAAATATCGCCCAGGACGCTTATTAGAGCGGGGGCATATTGCGTCGAATACGGTATATTTATTGTCTCTCATTACTGGCATGAATAAATCTTAACCTATCATTGTACTACAGATCATATCAATGTTCAAATTTCTTGACTTCTTACAGATTTTTCACAAACTGACTTTTTTATATTTAAAAAAAAACTACATTTGTAATGTTCAATGTTAACACCATGAACAAATATAACAGATGGATAAGCTCACATATAGACCTTTGATCCTGTTCATATTTCGTTTTACCTTTACTAATAATGACTGGCATGAAAGATGACTTCCTGGTTAGCTCACAGTGTTATCTGAACCCCACTTGACAATCCCCTCAAATAGATTACTATTAAGAGACACCTTCCCATAACCACACACACGCTATATCAGCAATTAATTAAGAAATAAATGACGAGTGGGAGTAAAATAATACATGTACACTGCAGGGAAAATAACCCATAAGGGGCCTCCCCAGCTTTGAGATGCGATCGTTCAGGGCATAATATTTATCTGCGTTGCCCAGCTACGTCTATGGGGAACGACTCACTAGACACTCCTCTCTCAAAAATAATGTCACCATATATACAGTGCATCAAGTTGCAAGCACATGTTCCAATCTCCAGGAATGAGTGAGTGAGTATGGTTTTACGCCGCTTTTAGCAATATTCCAGCAATATCATGAAGGGGGACACCAGAAATAGGCTTCACACATTGAACCCATGTCGGGAATCGAACCCAGGTCTTCGGCGTGACGAGCGAATGCTTTAACCACTAGGCAACCTGACTGCCCTCCAGAAATGATGTCATGGTGGAAAAATGTTAAATCATGAAATAAACCACATTTCGTTCTTCATTGTTCTTTATGAATTATTGCGCAGCTATCTTATATTGTGGACAAAGACTGATAACAGGTAATAAGCCAATACTAAAGACCAAAGCTGAAATTCATCCTTAGATGAGAGAAATAGAATCTAATTGAAATATAATACAAAAAAAAAAAAAAAAGATTTGTCAAAAGCAAACAATTATGAATTGTATTAAAGACTATAGAAAGTCTACTGAAAGTCATGCTAAAATGCTCGAAATCACTTTCAGTAGACTTTCTATTAATAATTTCACACAATTTCATAATATACAAGTACAACTTGCGGCATACATCCACAGTGTTGGTATTCGCCTTGTGGCATTGGATATTAAATTTCTATTCACCGAAATACGCGTTTGGGTCGAAATCAATATCAATCTTACTCTAGACATATATATATATATATGTGCCACTCCAAGCACCTGTCACGCAATAATAACGGGTCAGCCGTCTCGAGGCTCTGGCTGTCAACAAATCGAATGGTCGAGTTCTTACCTCAATCTTACTTCCACTCTCAGTCGCCATCTTCAATCGTCTGTACATGCTACAGAGTGTTAGGTTCTGTCAACGTGTCCGGGTTTCAAGTTTAACCCTTTTGTCAATAAACATATCCACGTCGCGATCGATCACGACAAGCAGGTGCGCTATGGCCTTCCGTGAAGCCGGCTGTTAATCTCTAAACAGTCTAAGATAATCGGATCAGCTACAGTAATGATAAGACAACATTTATTTGCAGCAACAGCTATATGTAATCTCTTAATAATTATTTTAGGATATAGAGGGAGGTATTATGAGCAAATATAACAATATCTGTGGAATTTTGGTGCTGAATTAGTTTTAAAGATTATTTTCAAAATGGCTGCGCCCTTGAGGCGTGTATTTGCCAAACATGCAGCTGATTTTCGTGGTTTTATGTGTGAAATGCCCATGTCATCTGTGTTACCTTTTTGTAGTCGATGCTCTGAAAGGATGTATTCATCAATAATTCTGAAAAGATGTGGTGTTCCCAATATATGTACACTTACTGGACGTTCGAACTTCAAACTCATCACAAACTGTCGAAATGCGAGTTTATTTCACGTTGACCGTGGTCCCTACTCACACGCAAAACAAAAGTCTGGAAATAAACGGAACCATGTCTCGGTCTCCAACAATATCATGCAGGCAGCTAATGTCAGTGTTCAGAGAAACTTTGCATCACTTCTATGTCGGAGAAATGAGACAAATGTGTCTGTGATATCGAACATTCTTCACAAACAGTCCGGCACCGATTGGAGAAGATTAAAAGTTAATGTTTTATGTAAAAACATAAACAGTGGTGCTGGGAAACAACCGAAAGAAGCAACAACCTCTTCAGCGGTATATTCATAGCTCACATACAAAGCATATACAAATCCCCCAAAATTATTATAAGCCTACTGCCCCTTTTATTGTACAATCTCTAGTAACATGCATGGTTCATTCAGGGGGCCAAGGGGACATGGTTTCTTGGAGTTGATTTCCATCATGTCATGGATGTCTTTGATGTATATATATATATATATATATATATATATATATATATATATATATATATATATATATATATATATATATCCAGGGTTAGAACTAAACTCAAAAGCTTTACTAGCCTCGATAAACATGGTAAAGAAGAAATGCCCTCTGTCGGAAATGCTAGAAAATGTTTTTTGCCTGTTAAATATAGATAGAATGTTTCACAGACTGTTGTAATTTAAATAACGATCAACCTACCTGTTGTTTGAGGTATTTCAGTCACAAGGAGTCCTATCGATAAGTTTACAGGAGACAAATTCGAATGAAAACAGGAAGTTCACATTAATTCTAATTAGAATGATGGCAGTCTAAAACGGACTATTGAAATATGCGCAATTGACTCCATTATAATGATAACAATGAAGTCTACATAAAACATCTAATCCACACACTAAAATCATTTGGAGAAAATTCTAGATGTGCATCTTCTTAAATAACAAAATGACACTGCGTTTGTTTTGTCAACACTGCTCCCATGATGCATGTTACATTACACTTGCATAGCCATAACCATGGTACACAACATGGAGTACTAGGAAATGTATACAAGTTCTTTACACTTTAGAGAGATAGAGAGGAACCATTAATTTAGATAGGGTGAATTACCAAACTGCCCAAGCTATGGGGTTTTCAATTCACACCATCAAGTTAATAGTATGATAAATATAAAAAAACAGGTACAGGGGTGGTCTCAATAACAAAACTGGGACGTAAAAAGATATTAGACAGCTTTGATACAGGGTGATTAGGCGTATAGTGAACAAGCTTTATGGGCAGAAGGTTACCCTGACTTGTAGTAGAATTTGGGAGGAAATTAAAGATACAATTAATGTTTCCCCGACTATTGCTCTCCAAGAGATGGGATTTCAATACACTGCGCGTGGCGATGACCATCAACATATTCCATCCTATCATGAGGTGACATTATCTCCGGACCATTCATAACTATCACAGTCAGGGCGTCCAGATAATTTACCTTGATCAATCATTCCACTGGGTACATGTGGCTATCGGCAGATGGACAAAAAGCACCCATGGTACCATGAGGTAAAGGTAATCGCGTCATTCTTTTGCACGCCGCAACCCATGATATGGGGCTTATTGATGGATATGTGCTAGTTTTCAGGGTGAAAAAGAAAACTGATGATTTTCATGAGGAAATTATAGGAGGTGATGTGTTCATAGACTGGTTGGAACTTCAGCTATTGCCCATTTTTAACAACGTCAGTGTCACTGTCATGGATAACGCCAGTTAATATAACGTCCGGGAATCAGATACTGTCGCGCCGACCATGAGTAGTTTGAAGGCGACCATACAGGAATATATGACATTGTCGACACCAGACCATATGAAACAAAAGTTCAACTCATGGAGAAAATTCGGCTAAATGAGAAACCACTAAAGTACAAGACATATGTGCTGGCGGCGCAACACGGTCACGTTGTCTTATGTACGCCAGTCAGACATTGTGAGCTTAACCCTGTTGTGCCCATCTTGGTAAAGGGTTGGTGGCAAGACATAACACAACATTCAAAAGTACAGATTCATATACGTCATCAGCGGACATAAATGCTACCTCAAGAAACCATCTGTAGAACAACAAATACTTCTTGATTCCAAAACCACAACCTTTCAATGCTCATCTCGTTTCATAGCTTTTAACTATTCCATCATGTTTCCAAGAAAATATAATGCAGTACATATCCTAAACTGCTACCCCATCAACGCATGTCAATTAAGTACAATAACGGCAATATTTTGAGACCACCCCCAACTCGGTGACATTTGCACCTGGGAGAATGCACGGGACGGTGTGAGGTCATCACCTCGGGACAGGTGTCGGGTAATTACCTCAGGTTATAGGCCGTTTCATACATGCATGACAACACACGAATATTTTCTAAGTTTATCATCATTTTACCTGTAAAAGTACATTTTAAGGGTAATCACAATGTCAGTTAGGACAGGCTAGATATAGAGCAATTTGCGTTATTTTGATAAATGTTTTTTTACAATCCTATGACTCGTATTTATTAAATGAAACCAGAAAAGTACTTTTCTAGCATTTCCGACAGTACTTTAGCCCGCAGGAATTTGTACAAGACCTCTAGTCTTAAGTTCTAACCCTGGGTGGGCATCTTTCAAAAGACCTTGCTATAACACATATGCACAGATGTTGATTGATCTAAGTTGTCATATGCACTACCAGATTACCAGATTATTAAATTTTGGTTTGTATACATTGGTTGGCTTGTTCTAACGAGAATAAGTTGATATCATTTAGTCAGTATTAACAGTTCATGTGTGCCTGGGGAGCACGTGTAGCCCAGTCGTCTAAGGCGCTGCGATTCGCTTTGCAGAGTTGCCTCCCTTGGGAACTCCAGAAACCTATGATTGTGGGTTCGAATCCCGGTTCGCCCCGATTATGTTTCTATGTTTGTCAGCACCATACCCGTGCTCGTGGGTTTCACCAAAGTGGTAAACGTCTGAGACCTGCATCACTATGGGCTTTCCTCCCACATTAAGCTGACACGCTGTGATATAACTGGAATACTGTTAAAAGCGGCGTTAAACCCAACTCACTCACTCACTCATGTGTGCTTGTCATAAGAGGCGATTAACGGGATCGGGTGGTCAGGCTCCCTGACCTGGTTGAAACATGTCATCGATCCCAATTGCATGGATCGATGCTCATAATGTCAATCACTGGATTGTCTGGTCCAGACTCGATTATTTACAGACTGCCGTCATATAGCTGGAATATTGCTGAATGAGGTATTAAACAACAGACAAACAAAACAAACATGTTTTATTGATATTTTATGCTACTGATTGTAATGACTTGATTTCATGCTGTACAAATCAAATTATTTTCTTCAAACCATTGATCATGATAATGTTATTTAGTTGTGCGAAACTAACCTTTTTGTCAATTAAAATGAATATTGTTGTACACAGTATTTTATTATATTATAAATATCGGAGAAACGTTTTCAGAAGGAGAACATTTACACAATTCCAAACTTGCTGACAGTGGGACGTATGTTATCGGCGCCATTTCTTGGATACATGGTAATGAGTGAGAACTTTGAGTGGGCACTAGGACTCTTTGCTTTTGCTGGCGTCAGTGATTTGGTAAGTTGCATGAAAATCTTTAAGAACCATTTTAAGTAATCAAAGACATTCATGCAGCCATTTACATCTTTGAATTAACAAAGACAAGAAAGAGAAGGACAAATTCAGCTTGAAAAAGGTTGTAAAGGATGTTTACAAAATCAAGTTTTTGGTGAACAGTAAAATAAGAAAAAGAAGTGGACCAAAAGAATCGCTTCTCGTTGGCCCCTGAAACAAACAAATTATCCCCTTTTCTGAGCTTTGCTGCAATATGTCTCCACTGGACATGTTGATTTCATTTTTGACTAGTGGCACAAATGTTCCAGTTGCCTAAAGCTGTGCAGTGTTGTGTCCCTTAGATGTTCAAGAATCCCCCGAAATGTTGATTCAAATACAATATTGACCCTGTACATGCCATGTTTCTTCTTTCCCTTTTGAATCATTATTCACTCTGGTTTTAATCTTTTTCAGCTGGATGGTTACATTGCCAGAAACTTCAAGAATCAAAACTCCATCCTGGGTTCCGCCTTAGATCCCATGGCCGACAAAATACTTGTCAGTGTCCTGGTTCTAACACTGACGTCGGTCAACCTTATACCTTGTAAATACCAACTGTATTCACCAATGCTTGTATTCATTTCAAACAGGGGGCACGGGTGGCCCAGTCGTCTAAGGCGCCGCGATTCGCTGTGCAGAGTTTCGTCCCTTGGACACGCCAGAAACCTATGATTGTGGGTTCGAATCCTGGTTCGCCCCGATTATGTTTCTAGATTTGTCAGCACCATGCCTGTGCTCGTGGGTTTCACTGAAGTGGTAAACGTCTGAGACCTGCATCACTTTGGGCTTTCCTCCAAAATTAAGCTGACACGCCGGGATATAACTGGAATAATGTTAAAAGCGGTGTTAAACCCAGCTCACTCACTCACTCATTTCAAACAGGGTCTAGAATGGTCTCTGCTCAACTTTTACTTGTGTCAAGTTCAAGTGCCTCAAATGTAATTAAAAATATACATGTTCTGGCAGTGTTTGAAATAAGCACCTGCCCGAAGGTAGGTAGATCCATGTTGGGCCAATAGTTTCAAACTTGTATGGGTCCTTATAGCCTGCAGTAAATTTATGTGTCGACTTATTTGTCACAATTTGCTGCATATATTTTACTGGGCCTTAACATTTTAGTCAGGGTCTGCAGCTTCTAAAGGCTGTGGGTCCGGAAGGTAGCCATGCAATATTTTTAATTCCAACCACTGTGTTGTGGCATAATAATGACATGTAGTTTCTGAAACTTGTACTTGGTTGCAAGAGAAATGTCATCTTCCCGATGCAAGGGAGTTAACTGACTGTAAAAGTCCACTGACTGTAAAAGTCCAGTTGCCACCCTTGCTGAACTAGGCTTGATCTTAGTGGCTTGATCTTAGTGGCTTGATCTTAGCGATCTTATTTCGAGTTATGTCCCTTCTATGTCCCCCCAGCCCCCTCCCCTCACTGACAACCACCTCCCAATGTGCATCGGATCACTTTAGCACCTTTATAAAAAACACAGAAAGATTTGGAAATATCTGCCGACGCCCAGATGAAGATAAAATGCCGCAATTGAACAAATTCGTCACAGCAGTTGCCATGTCCATGGTATTTGATTAGACTATGCTTAGACTCCTTCGTACAGCCAAAGTAATACTCCATAATTCCAGCCTAGTTCGTCAAGGGTGGAAACTGGATTTTTGAAGTCAGTTAACTCCCTTGCCTCAGGAAGATGTATGCATACATGAGTTTCCCCTTAATATCCATACCAGTGAATGTTATTTTCTACTCAAAAGAAGTTTAAGAACACCCGCTTTTTTATAATGGCTATAGTTAATCTCTCATGTAATCTCTCATGTGTAATGACGAATTAACTATAGTCATATGAAAAAAATTTGTTGTTTGACTTTTTTTTATTAGTACTTATATGATCATGTTGATGTTTCAGTGCCTCTGACAGCATTAATAGTAGGGCGGGACGTGGCTCTCATTGCTGCAGCCTTCTACCTTAGATACATCACCCTGCCTCCTCCGGTGAGTAGTAACATCCTTATTATGTTCATGCTTGTTATAAAAGTTGATGACAATGGGGGTCAGACTGGGGTTCACACTGTCATACACTTGTTTGACTCTGTTTGTTTCATGGTAGCTTAAAGATTACTGACTAGATGTCTAGATGTGAGAAATCCTACCTACTTACTCTAGTTTTTTACCTTTCAATGATGATTTTGCAATGATTTTTCCTGTGCAGAGTTGTGCCCCTTAAACATGCCAGGATCTGCTTGTTATGGTTTCAAGTCTCAGATTCACCCTATTCTAGATCCTTCGCCTGCAAACACCAATCCCATAACTTTGTGTTTTCATCCCATAAGAAGATTTCACACTGTGTTTTGTTTGTTTGTTTGTTTGTTGTTTAACGCTGACTCAGCAATATTACAGCTATATGACGGCGGTTTGTAAATAATCAAGTCTGGACCAGACAATCCACTGACTGACATCATGAGCATCGCATCACATCCACGCAATTTAAATTCGATGACATGCATCAACCAAGTCAGCGAGACAGACCACCCGATCCCGTTAGACGCCTCTTAGGATAAGCATAGTCGCCTTTTACGGCAAGCATGGGTTGCTGAAGACCTATTCTACCCCGGATCTTCACAGGTCTCTCACACTGTGATGTAACAGATATCTTTTTAAGTGGCTTTATGGTAAATTCACTCACCATACTTGCTGAATATCTTATTAACATGAATATTACCTCAGTGGTGTAATGGATAGAGTGTCTGGTTAGAGAGCAGAAAGTTGATGGTTTGATTCCCAGTCACATTAAAAGTGGTACTTGTTGTTGCCCTGCCTGCTCTTGGCATTATGGGAATAAAACAACGATTGGTCAAATTGGAGTCAATATTGTGTCTGAGTGGGGTATCCTTTTTAAACTATGACATGGCATTTCAATTGGGTAGCGCTATGAAACTGGCAGAAGTCCGGACTTTCTCAAACACAGGTACACATATATGTAAACACAAATGCCCAAGAGCAGGGAAGTAATGATAACATAGGGAAACTATTTAAAATTTATTAAGTCAAGTTGCCTGAATATGAATTATGTTTCACTGTATATTATATCTAAAATGGATAGAATTTTCATTAAACCACCCTCACGTTATCAGAAATGAGTGGGCCACTGTAACTTGATAATGCCCTCATATTGCTTGACGAAGGGCCATTTTCACGCCCGTTGTTAGGTGACGTCAAAGGATAGGGATAAGTGACGTCACGTTCAATCGTGACGTCATCTGGTTTGTTCTATGACGTTTCCATATTTGTAAAAGTGGGTCAGTGACATCTGTTATGTGTTGATTTCAGTAAATGTTTCAAAACCAATATTGTTGTATATTTTTATTTGATAACTAATTCTATCCATTGTAGCTATAATAACAGTAACGCTATTCTCCAGCGCATCATTTGCAGAAGCCCTCTGTCTTTTCAACTGCCCTCCTTCGTCGGGGAGTTAATGGAAGACTTTGAGCTCCTACAAGTGATAATGCCCTGAAAAATAGCGTTACCTTTATATGGAGCACCATATTGTTTTTGGACAATGTTTCTTGTAAGTCTGTGTCATGCATAGTGAGGTTGTCGACTGGTCCCTTTTGCTTTTAAAGGATTTATATCATTTATATAGTTTCCATTTTCATGGCAACGAGTTTTGACTTTGACTCTGTTCTTAGTGGTGTGTTTGTCCAAACCATATCGCGAAAACTAATGGGCATTCTTTCATGAAACTGTGCACACACAAAGACCAGGTTGTCGACTGGTGCCTTTTGTTATTTAAGGATTTTTACAATTTGTATATTATCCATTTCCATGGCAACAAGTTTGACATTACATAGAAATGGAAGTTTTACCTGTCATAGGTTCCGAATCCCAATTCCATGGTATACACACAGATTAGACAGAAATCTCTCATCGAGTTGGACTTAAATAACGGTCAGATGATTTTATTTTGGCGGGGGGGATTTGTCATCTTCTGGTGATGCTTGTTCTCTGCTGCAGTTTGTTTGAATGTTTGCTTTTAGATTTTTCGTAAGTGGTAGAATTCTTGATCTTTTTGTTTTTAATTTTAGTTTTCTATCTCTTTTTTCCAGAAAACATTATCAAGATATTTTGATGTCACTCTAGTCTCAGCAAAGTTGGAACCATTTTTGATTAGCAAGGTAGGGAACTTCTGTAAACATTTTCAGACTTCTGTTGGATATTTGACAAGGATTAGGATGGGTTGATGCTTGTAAGGTGACGAGGCGAGCCAGAATCTTTCACCTGAGGAAGAAAGTAGCAAGTACAAACTAGAAGGGCCCATTTCTAATCCTTCATTTCTAATCCGTCTTTCTGTTTTATTTTCTAGTGGAACACAGCATTTCAGCTTTCTCTCGTGGCCTTCACCTTGGCTGCGCCAGTCTTCAGCTATGTTGACCATCCCCTGCTGCAGGGACTATGGTAAGTCAAGTTGGATTTCCGGGGACAATAGTTCCCTGCTCATCCTCGATTATCCTCGATTATCCAGCGTCTTCATTCCGTTATGATATATACTACTCAAAATAAGTTAAGGATCATCCGATTCTTTCATATTGGTAAAGTTAATCTGTCATGGCATAAGAGATTAACTATAGTAATATGAAGGAAATCAGGTGATCCTTAACTTCTTTTGAGTAGTATATTACGATACTCTGGAACAATTTAACGCTATCTTTGTTTCAGAAGCCCCACTGTCTTATCACTAACTTATCAATCAAGATCTCTCACACATGAGCTTGTAATCAATAACCAATCAATATGCCTCATCTGATTTGTTTTTTTTTGTTTGTTGTTTAATGCCACACTCAGCAATATTCCAGCTGTATGACGGCGGTCTGTAAGTAATCATGTCTTGACCAGACAATTCAGAGATTGACGTAATGAGCATCGATCCACACAATTGGGATCGATGACATGCATCAACCAAGTCACCGAGGCTGCCCATATGGGTAGTAAAATATAATAGATTTATATTATTTTGACAATTTGACATGACATGCATCAACAAAGTCAGCGAGTCTGACCACCTGATCCTGTTAGTCACCTCTTACGACAAGCATAGACGCCTTTTACAGGAAAGCATGGGTTTCTGAAGACCTATTCTACCCCGGATCTTCACGGGCTGCCTCATCAGAATGTGAACTGAGGCCGTGACTTCAAATATAGACCTATGCCAAACTTGCCTCATCTGAACGTGAGTTTGGCATAGGTCTATATTTGGCATAGAACATTTAGCTGGAAAAGATGTTATCCTCAGTACTAAGAATCGGGGAAGGAAGTCATTTTGTTACTAGAAGTTGTGGATATATTTTTTTAGATGATGCACAAAAGACTAATCTAATACTGCTGATGTCACCACTTGTTTCAAAAGTGAAAGAATAATAATTTGATTGGACACCACTTTTGACATTGAACCCGAAACAAAGGATGATGGCGAATGGGTCCAGGGTGTTCATCGTAATAGAATGGAAATGTAATACCCTGGACGATCAAGGATGATCCTTATTAATGGAGCAGTGTTGGAGGGGATAGAGGTTGTGATCATGGCAGAGACTGTTACTAGTCAGACAGAATACTTGAAGGATCGTACTTCTGGTTGTGCGACATGATTGAAATATTGCTGTCTGTATCATGTCCCAATTGACCCGGGGGGCACTGGTGGCCCAGTCGTCTAAGGCGCCACAATTCAGTGTGCAGAGTTGTGTCCCTTGGAACCTATGATTGTGGGTTCGATATCCCGGTTCGCCCCAATGATGTTTCTAGGTTTGTCAGCACCATACCAGTGCTTGTGGGTTTCACCGAAGTGGTTAACGTCTGAGACCTGCATCACTTCGGGCTTTCCTCACACATTAAGCTGACATGCCGTGATATAACTGGAATACTGTTAAAAGCAGCTTTAAACATAACTCACACAACTGACCCCTTCAACACTCACAATCTTCGCTGCAACAATATTTCATTTTTTTAAATCAATATTTTAATTGCTCCTGAGGTTGAAATGTTGCATTTAAATGGTGCTAAATATATTGAGTTTGTTGTTACATTTCGAATTTGATATGGAAATATTTTCTTCATCACAATCCTGAAACAATCCTTGACACTTCCAAACCTAAATTTGAGGCATCATTGTGACATATCCATGAAATGAATCAAAGTTGTCTGTATCACAGGTATCTGACGGGGTCCACAACGTTCATCTCGGGTCTGGTGTATGTGGTCTACTGGAGGGACAGTGTCAAGATACTGAATCAGGGCAAGAAGTGAGGTGCATTGTGGGTACAGTTGGTCATGGGGTATCCGGGAGAATATGGTGACGTCAACCATAGTGTTTTGTCATTCTGATAGCATAGCAATGACATTGTGTACTCACAACCGTGAGGACATCCTGATGACATTTTAAGTCAGTCATTTTGCAGAAACAGTGATATAGATTTTTACCGATGACATGATTTCATACCGATGATAACCTAATTAGCACCACACAACTATTAATGCTTATAACTGCCCCCATATTCGTGACCAATACATGTTATTCCGAGACAAGCCGAATAGCGACTTGTGTCCCTCTTGTGGCCATTTTTGTGACTGGGTTCCTGCAAAGTGAAGAGAATTGTCAACTCAGTACGTAATGATTCACATATACTTTCCCTTGTCATGTATATTCGAGATGCTGTTTAAGACACATCAAGAATTATGGTATTTATACAGTATGACTGAGCACATTTCACTGTATCTCGGGTGTATTTTAGATACAGGAGAGGTGTATTTTAGATGCAAGAGAGGTGTAAAATCCAAATTTTTTTTCTGAGGGATTCTTTGACCAAAGTACTTGAAGTCATATGGGCATTCTGATTGGTTTGTCGTATTTATAACATTCTTCGATAGGGGGACGAGTCTTCTTGCAGGTTACGGAAAGGGGCGAGTGGCCACAAATGTGCCCCCGACTACTTTTCTGACAATTACGTTTTGACAAATTATAGAGTATAGCGCTATGGGAGTGCAGAATATAAGATTGTTTGAATAGTAATGATAACACAAAGTCTACATAAGTTTATCTCCAATTTAAGCAGCGCAGTCCAAGATCCAGATTATCATCCCTTTAGCTTCTGATTTGGTTAAAAACTCAAGAGTGCCAATTACATTGATTTCTGAATGTGTTGTTGACGTTCATGGTTCTACAGTTAGTCTGATGGCATTAAGGCAGCATGTGGATCGTGATGCCATGATGGTGCCATGTTCCATGGTTCTTTAGTTCGTAGGATGGCATTAAGGCACCATGTGGATCATGATGCCATGATGGTGCCATGTTCCATGGTTCTACAGTTGGTCTGATGGCATTAAGGCACCATGTGGATCGTGATGCCATGATGGCGCCATGTTCCAAGGTTCTTTAGTTCGTAGGATGGCATTAAGGCACCATGTGGATCATGATGCCATGATGGCGCCATGTTCAAAGGTTCTACAGTTGATCTGATGGCATTAAGGCACCATGTGGATCATGATGCCATGATGGCGCCATGTTCAAAGGTTCTACAGTTGATCTGATGGCATTAAGGCACCATGTGGATCGTGATGCCATGATGACGCCATGTTCATAACTGTATTGTTTGTGGCAGTCAGGACTGACAAGATCAGCCATCTTTGTTGAAGACAATTACTCTGTTCACATGGACACGTTGACAGATTATCGAGAGGTGTGCGTGCTTGTTGATTGGAAGACTTGTATACAGAATTATAATGAATGACAGGTAGCTATTGTTTTCAAGTATGCGACATGAAGCTTTCATTCTCATTGCAGGTAGGAAATAAATATTATTTATTAGAGCTGTGGTATTTGACAGATGTATGTTTTTTGGATATTCCACACAAAAGTGGTGTTTCAACCCTGAGAACTATTTTGTAAGAAGTGCTGCATTATACACTACAGCAGAAAAATATTCTCTTACTGTTTTAAGACAATTATTATGTTCAGATTATTGCATTTGTGTGTTCGGTTTATATCCCATCAAACCTTGTTTCTCTGTTTGGCTGCTCTGTGAGCATCTTGCATCTTGCATCTTTTCATACCAAAACTTTTTTTGTTTGCTTAACATTTTTATGTTTCGAAAATTGTCTTGTTATGTTAGAATTTTTTATACATGTATGTTCTTTTACCGGTGTAGCCTCAACACCAGTCTGACCTCTGTCCTGCCAACGATATTTGGGGTTTTCTGACAGTAACATGTAAAAGATATTAATGGATATTTGCCAAATTTGTTTAGGAGGGCATGGTGGATCTTTACTGGGTAGAGTTGTGTCTCTTACCCTCAAGGAAATAACAGCTCGTGAGTAAATCCTAAATCAGAACCAAATCTTCCTGCTGTTCCTGCTTGTGGGTTTCGTTGTGCAGAGTTGTTTCCCTTACTTGTGCCAGGATCCAAATATTGTTTTGCCAATATTCCACATTTGCACTGTTTATTATCATTGGTTTTACAGCACTATAAATGTCCCCTTGAGTTTTACTGAATGGTAAAAACCTACAACCTGCATTACTTTATGTTTTACTCAACAGTTCTATTGACTCTGCTTGATGTCATATAATTGACATACTGTTCAACCAAGGGGCGGTCAGGTAGCCCAGTGGTTAAAGCGTTCGCTCGTCACGCCGAAGACCCAGGTTCGATTCCCGACATGGGTACATTGTGTGAAGCCCATTTCTGGTGTCCCCCGCCGTGATATTGCTGGAATATTGCTAAAAGCGGCATAAAACCATACTGACTCACTGTTCAACCCTCTCAAACTGCTGTTTGATGCCAAATAAGTAATTTAGACAATTATTGGTGTATTAACATTGGCAAAATTTAATGCTTAGACATGTCGTTACATATGCAAAGGTTACATCTGGTTTCTGGTTTCCTAATAAGAACAAATCTAGATGATATGCAACAAAATTGTCCCACATTACCGTATTCAACGTAATAAGCGCCCCACTCTATTGAGCTCCCATGGTGATATTTGCTAATATATTGGCAAGTGAACAATCCCAATAAGCGTCCCTTTTGTTTCATCAGTGTACGCAAAACTTACTTATTCGAGTGTAAAATGCACCTGTGAGTTATGCGCATCCTTAATTATGGGCAATTAAATCCTGGATAAATATATCACAAAAACATAGATATTTAAGTTAATAGCATTATTTGTAAGAGACATATATATCTAAAGTGGTAAAAAAATTAGAGCGGTCGTTTTCTGCGTTGGCCAAACCACAAACTGAACGATCTTTCAATTCTGTTTTTTTTTTTTCACCAAAATTATATTCCAATAAGCACCCCCTTTTTCTAATTTTGAGAGTACCCTGGGCACTTATTACGTCAAATATGGTAAGTCCAATTTGATAGCCAGCCAAAATGTTAAGGTCAAAGGTCAAATCACAATTTCTGCACAAACTGCTATGAGAGAGTTTAGGGTCCGAGGAGACATGATGGCTTCCAACAAAAGGAGCACAAATCTGACATTTATATTTTGTATGTTTTTTTGGTAAGATGAAGACTGAAGATGTATGATGTTATCAGCATCATACTGTTGTTGCAGTAGTTAATCGGATTGGTGTGATTGCGATAGTTGCATATTATTTTATGAACATGCTTCTCAAAGCTGAGGTATTCTGTGACTATAAAATGTTCTTATTCTGCAATGGTGCTTCATAATGGTGATCCTATTAAAATTATACAATCAAACACGTCTTTTGTTCTTCCTTTCTACAGGTCAGGTATAAATAGGATTCTTGGTTTGGTTGGTTTGTTGTTTAACGCTGCACTCAGCAATATTCCAGCCATATGACAGCGGTCTGTAAATAATCGAGTCTGGACCAGACAATCCAGTGAATGACATCACGCAATTGGGATCGATGACATGCATCAACCAAGTCAGCGAGCCTGACCACCCGATCCTGTAGTCGCCTTTTACGACAAGCATAGTAGCCTTTTACGGCAAGCGTGGGTTGCTGAAGACCTATTCTACCCTGGAATCTTCACGGGACCTAAAATTGGACTGTATGGGAGGCCATTCGGTATAAAAATACAAAGTGAAAATAAATGACTAAAGTACGTAATAATTGTGAAATGTTACGTGTAAAGAATAAATGTTACAAATAAAGCTCATTTGTTACATAAAAATAATCCATTCAACATACAAAACTATGCCAATGAACTCGCGAACAAAAGACATCGTATGTAAAGAAAGAACAAAGAGTGCTAAAGAATGTCAGTGCACAAAAAGGACAATAAACTGCTAAACAACTTTGACAATAAAGAACGCCAGGTGGCACTGCAATTTGTAATACATTCTGAGTTTAATCAGCTTGTTCCGCCGTGTATATGATAACTGCATGTCGAAGTGCTCAGTGTATTACGTCATTCCTCGTGCATTCAAAAGTGTTATATGATGCCGAGTTATACTAGTATTTCTGACGCACATTTTCATATGATCTGATAAGTGAACATTGCTGCCCTTGGTTGACCTCAGACTGTCATGACTATAATATTAAGAAGTGCTCAAAGTATTGTCATTTCTTGTCAAACGTGTGTGCATGTGTGTGTGTTCATTCAATCTAGACATGTTGCGTGTATGTATTGAGCGTTCAGTCATCGTCATGGGAAATGTAGCACGTTTTGATAATTATCATACACTCTGTAATCCGACATCTGTCTCATTAGTAACACTCATTCTACCATGAATTTGGAATTTACACGATTCTGATTGGTCAATCAGAGGCTATTAAATCACAATATACCCCCTCTCATTGAAAGAGCTGGTTTGATGGTCCCACACCGCGAAAGCTAATATTCATAGAATGGCACTTTTTTCACTTTGTTCATCACACGGAGGACCTGGCTTGCTTAATTCCCCTCAAGGGCGTGGTGTCCTTCACTTAGGGCGAAATGTGTCCCTGATTCCTAAGTCTGCCATGCTTGTTGGACAAACACCTTCTGGATGGGTAGGTGGGCGAGTTCGATTTTACGCCTCTTTTAGCAATATTCAAGCAAAATCACGGCGGGGGACACCAGAAATGGGCTTCACACATTGTACCCATGTCGGGAATTGAACCTGGGTCTTGGGTGGACGAGCTAACGCTTCAACCACTAGGCTACCCGACTGCCCCCCTTCTGGATGGTGCTTAATTGGACCTAGATCCGTGCTCGCTGTAATCACTACATACAAATAAACAAGACAGTTTTACATGATAAAGTTTATTTGATCATTAAACCCACAAAATATATTTATTGTGAAACAAGCAGACGGACAACACAATATCATAAATGGCAGACAGCAGACGTAAACACAAACAAAAAATGAGCAAAACTTTTACATTTCATCTTTCATATCGAAGTATTACAAGCACTTGCAGGTGTAGAATTCAACTTTTTAAAACCACCAAACCTGATCACAAAAAGAAAATATAATTCCAAACTAGCGCCATGATGCTCTGACAAATGATGTTTTCTTGTGAGGTTAATTTGCTTGGAAGGGTTTGACATAGAACCAAATCTCCTCTTCAATCTGAGAACTTTCCTTGTTCTCTGCTTGTGGATTGATTATAATTTATCATAAATACAATGGCATCACTTGACATGTTAAGCCTTGACTCTTGGTATACATCCAAGGAGAACATTTACTACCCAGGTACCCACCCACCTATTTCCCGACCCTACCCGGGTACCCACTGTTGGTCTCAAGAGATAGGTACAAAATGTCCGATTGGAAATAGTTTGACTATGGCCCTAGTCAAAATGTATTTAGATACACGTATAAATCGATCTGCTCATGCATACACTGACGTTGACTGAAGTTTTATCTTTATTCAAACATAAAAGTCTGGGTGCATAGTCAGAAAAAAATTTGCAAACATTCATGACTTGGAGTGCAACCATATAGTTCAAGATCATTTTTGTCATTGAACAACATATCACATGACCAACCACGGGTCCGGGTAGTTCTGTGGGTACCCGGGTCCTTCTCAGTACCCACCCGACCAGAGTACCCGAGTTACCCGTACCAGCTCTATCGGACACAGCAGAAAATGGAAGTGCAGAACAAGATGTACGTGGCTTAAATATAAACAGAGTTGGGCGAGAAAAGCCAAATGATATGGTTGCCACCAACCCTTATTTATGATGCGAACATATTTCATTTGTGATACTCAACGTTCATGACAAAACAAAGAGCACACAAGACAAAAATGAATACAAATCCATGCTCCATCGATTTTAAATCAACTAATTGGAACGACCACATTTGTCTGCTGGATAAAGACCAATAAAAAAGCAGAAGCTGAGAAATACACAAATATAGGGGAGCATTTTGACGCTGCACACATCTCCATATTGTGGGGCTCCATGTTCGTTCTACACTCAAATGAACTAACACTTCAGCGCCACGTCGTTGCACCATGAACCACGACTATGACAGCATGCACTGCACGTTTCATGGAGTACTTCCATCGTCAGTTATTGTGAGGACATATATACTTTATCATAAATAAATATATTATACAAAGAAAATGTAATAAATGTTTTGAGGGAATAAATGGAACACAAGGCAGGAGCAATTAACATTTCAATAGGGCTGAATGCTGAGCTATGATGGCAAAACATGCATTTCATGCACAAACTTTGAAACAACAACTGTTCCTAGGTTTTTAGTAAAGACAGAATAATTTGGGCAGCAAAAGTATGAAACTTGAGATATTTGTAACATTCAAGACATTGTTTATTTTATTAATTAATTTGTTTTTTTCTTGCCTTTTTGTGTGATGAAAGGAATTTATAAAAAGAATTAAGCTTTACTGTGAGAATCCTCTTAAAAACTCTTGGACACATTTTCCCCAAAAATACATTGGGACTCTCTGAGGACATATTTACTGTAGAGAAGTTAAAATTTATCAATTGTGAAGTAAATATTTTCAATTCATAATAGTTGCCATGGTTACAATGTGGAAGAAATCAAACTTTCCATGTATACCTTTCAGGAAGATTTATTCTACTCACCATGTTCACAGGTGAATTTTATTTGTTAAATCTCCCACTTTTATGTATTGGGCACTAAAATATTGATTAAGTTTTCTTGTCAGTAATGTATCAGATCAACATCTGCCATTTACACTGAAAAACATTCAACAGGAGGGGCCTTGACATTCAACAAGAGGAACCTTGACATTCAACAAATAACCAGCCTTCTAAACTCTTTTGAAGAAAATTAATGGTATCACAGACGTCTAGGAAATGTGTCTCCCATCTTGGTGTTTTATAACAAACACATCATAACATAATAAACATAATATATACTATGTTTTAGTTAACATAACACAATCATTGTACTGATCATAATACAAACATTGTACTGATCATAATACAAACATTGTACTGATCATAATACAAACAAGGTACTGATCATAATACAAACACTGTACTGATCATACTACAACAATTGTACTGATAATAATATTACCATTGTACTGATCATAACACTACCATTGTACTGATCATATTACCATTGTACTGACCATAATACAATCATTGTACTGACCATAATACAATCATTGTACTGACCATAATACAACCATTGTACTGATCTTAATATAACCATTGTATTGATCATAACACTACCATTGTACTGATCATAATACAATCATTGTACTGACCATAATACAAACATTGTACAGATCTTAATACATCATACAGATCATTATACAAACATTTACTAATTATGATACAACTGTCATGCTCAACATGATAATCCAACTGAAACTTAACTTGTGGGTTCACTGCAATCCAAGACATTGGGGTATGAGGACACTAGGTGTGGGACGAGTCCAAATATACTACCCCTCCCCATATAACCCAACCCTACCCTAAACCATCTTCCCGATTTTGGTGAGCGATTTTGATTGGACTATGCATAGACTCGTTAGTCCAGACAAAATGTAACTCCGTAAATCCAGCCTAGTTCGGCAAGGGTGGAAACTGGACTTTTATAGTCTGTTAACTCTCTTGCCTCGGGAAGATGTACATATACTTGCTCCTTGATCATACACCTGATGAAGAGATAAGTTTATACTCGGAAACATTGTGTTCCTCATAATAAAGAAGTTGACATCCTTAAATTTTCTCCCCTATGATAAACAAGCTTTCAAATGAGCACTTTTCAGTTTGAAAATAATAATCACAAGGAAAATATTAATCGTTAGGAATCCTCACATTTGTTTAGGAAGAGTGAGTTGGATTTTATGATGCTTTGAACAATAATCCAATGATAGTGATGCAACAACACACAGCAAATTGAGACTCTGAGACGCCCCCAACACCTGTTTCGGATTAGTCAAAATGTCAAGAATGTTCAACGCCAGATTATCCAGTACCAACAAACCAGGTTTTCATGTCAATATTTACCAGTTCATCTCTGCAATTAACAGTTCTTGCAGACAAACCTGAGAGAAAGAATTGACCGGCCACTAACGCACTTATGATTGATAAATTATGTATTAAAAGATGCCACATAATATATATAATACTCAATGTATTATCAAAATCAATTGGTAGCTTAACACAAAAAGCCTTAAAGAAAATCTTAAAGAAACAACTCCTTGATTATGATATGAGGTATATGAAGGTAGGCAAACTTCAAAAAAACATTATTTGTTAAAAAGCGGAAAAATACAGGATAAAGTGTATTTACTATGAATTAGATGTCGTTAACAAAATGAACTGAACAGAGCCAAACTAATATAAGCCTCACCAAATATTCTCACAAGTGTGCTACCATTCATTTTCCGATCACACTCTTTCAGTCGTATGGCCAATTTGCATTAAGTTGGCAGATGTGAATACCCTGCAATGCTTATCTCCCTAATGTACTACAAACAAGCTGACTACTGAGCAAGGTCGGAATGAAACAATCACAATGTAACAAACCACAATCACAAATGGAAACTGATACACATTCACCATCACTAGAGCATGGCTTCATTCAGAATTTCTTCAAAATTGCACTACTAGTTTGTTTTATCACAGCAAAGTCTATCTGGTTTTGAACACAACTCACATGGCCAGTTTCATATCAATTGTCAGCTGTAAGATCTTTCAGTTGAAGATAGTTCTTCAAAACTACAGGAATTTCCAACTGATTTGAACAGGTGTCGACATTGTTGCCAAAATATTGACGTAAAAATCGCCTGCATATTTTGACGAGTCTTGAGGGCGTGGTTTTATGGTAGTGAAGAAGGCTTCGGAATGCTTCCTCCTTGACCTCTTGCAGTGCGTCTGAGAGGATCCAGTTTTCGGCAGACATGTCATATCCTGCCGCAATCAATAACATGCCGACCTCCGGGAAATTACGATCAGCGGCCACCCAGAGAGGCGTCTTAACCTCCTTGTAGATGTAGAGAACATCGTCTGACTGATGGTGCTGGTTAATGCCTACACTTTTGACTTCCATATCTACATTTTTGCTCAGCAAAATCTTAATAATGTCCTTATTCCCACAGTAAGTTGCATTCCATAATGGTGTCACGTTGACCCGGTTCCTTACATTGGGATCGGCACCATTTTGGACGAGGATTCTCACGGCATTGACATCCGAGTTGTAGGATGCATAGTGTAAAGGGGTGTCTTGATCTTTGTCGGAATTGTTGACGTCACAACCGTAGGGTATCAATATGTCGATAATATCCGAATGACGTCCATGAGCAGCGAGGGAGAGGGGCGTGTTAAGATCAGCCGTCTTGGTATCAGATGGAGCTCTATGTTTCAACAGCAGGTTGACGGAGTTGACATGACCGTTCCAGGCTGCGATGTGAAGTGCGGTGTAGCCGTGTCTGTTGGTGGCGGCAATGTCTGCGCGATGTTTCAGCAGCAGCTCCAAGATCTCCCAGGAATCACTGTAAGCTGCAACCACCAGTGCAGGGAAACCGTCTTCAGGAATGTGGTTTGGATCGGCACCTCCCGTAAGTAGAAGATCAACTAACTCGGCCTCCTCTGGAGATAAAACAATGCATATATAATTGAAATTCATGCACACAATTCATGAGTTTTATGTTTAGTCTTAGATACTGATTACCAAAAAACATCATGAACACTCTGTTAATCAAAACAGTTATATTGAAAAACAAACAACCATTCCAGTTGCACTCCGTTAGATATCTTGGTTTGTTTGTTTTTTTGTTTAACGTCGCACTCAGCAATATTCCAGCTATATGACAGCAGTCTGTAAATAATCAAGTCTGGACTAGACAATCCTGTGATTGACATCATGAGCACTGATCCTTGCAATTGTGATACGATGACAAGTCAGAGAGCCTGACCACACGATCCCGTTAGTGGCCTCTTAGTGAGTGAGTGAGTTTGGTTTAACGCCGCTTTTAACAGTATTCCAGTTATAACGCGGCGTGTCAGCTTAATGTGGGAGGAAAGCCCGAATTGATGCAGGTCTCAGACGTTTACCACTTCGGTGAAACCCACGAGCACAGGTATGGTGCTGACAAACCTAGAAACAAAATCGGGGCGAACCGAGATTCGAACCCACATTCATAGGTTTCTGGCGTGTCCAAGGGATGCAACTCTGCACAGCGAATCACAGCGCTTTAGACGACTGGGCCACCCGCGCCCCCCAACAGATTTATGAACATATGTTGCATGAAATATCACTCAAAAATAACATCAGGATTCTTTGGTCATTTGAAACCACGAAACCAATAACTAGTTCTAATGCGACCAACCTCTGTACACAGCAAACTGCAAGGCCGTGTCCCCACGAGCATCCTTCACGTCCACACTGGCCTTCAGCTGCAGCAGAAGCTTGGCAATGTCCACAAACCCCAGTCGACAGGCATGCATGAGGGCTGTAGTCCCTCGGACATCCATGGCATCCGGACTTGCCCCTGCAAACATCAGCGCCTCAACGTATTCTACATTCTCCATCCTCGTAGCGACAATGAGTGCGCTCTCGCCTCGGAAGTTGGTGGTGTTGACATCAATGGTATCAGACTGCACCAGCATGTCAAAGATCTCCTTCTTCTTGTCGAGCATGGCTTCTATGAGAGGGGAGTGCTGCTCCATCTTGGACCGGATGTTGATGTTGACGCCCTGGGCCAGCAGGTACTGGGCGATGTGGATGTGGTTTTTCATGACGACCAGGAAGAGGGGAGTGTAGTGGAGCACTGGGGTCACGTAGTTGAAGCTGCAGTTCTGTTCCTGGAGGAACATCAGCATCTTCAGATTGCCCATCACGCTGGCCACGTGGGCGAGTGTCTTGCCGCACCTCCTCGGCATGGGGTGTTCGCTGCTCTGCAGACAGGAACATTTCCCTGTCTTGATCCACTCCAGTGGACGGGATAGACGGTCTGGAGCGGTGTCCTCGGCCCGGAGCGGGTGGCTCTCGAATGTCCGCACACAGTTACATCCAGGTCGGCAATCTGATTACAGATACAATAGAGTCAATTCATAACAGACACACTAGAGCCAATTCATAACAGACACAATAGAGTCAATTCATAACAGACACAATAGAGTCAATTCATAACAGACATAATAGAGTCAACATGGTCAATTCATAACAGACACAACAGAGTCAATTCATAACAAACACAATAGAACCAATTCATAACAGACACACTAGAGCCAAATTGTAACAGACACAATAGAACCAATTCATAACAGACACAACAGAGCCAATTCATAACAGACACAATAGAGCCGATTCATAAAGGACAAAATAGAGCCAATTCATAATAGCCACAATAGAGCCAATTCATAACAGACACAACAGAGCCAATTCATAACAGACACAATAGAGCCAATTCATAACAGACACAATAGAGTCAATTTATAACAGACACAATAGAGTCAATTTATAACAGACACAATAGAGTCAATTGATAAGAGACACACCAGACCCACTTCATAACAGACACAGTAGAGCGATTCATAACAGACACAATATAGCCAATTCATAACAGACACAATAGAGCCAATTCATAACGGACAAAATAGAGCCAATTCATAATAGCCACAATAGAGCCAATTCATAACAGACACAGAGTGATTCATAACAGACACATTAGAGCCAATTTATGACAGACACAACAGAGCCAATTTGTAACAGACACATTAGAGTCAATTCATAACAGACACACTAGACTCAATTCATAACAGACATAACAGAGCAATTAGTAACAGATACAATAGAGTCAATTCGTAACAGACACAATAGAGTCAATTCGTAACAGACACACTAGAGCCAATTCATAACAGACACACTTGAGCCAATTCATAACAGACACAGAGTGATTCATAACAGACACATTAGAGCCAATTCATAACAGACACACTTGAGCCAATTCATAACAGACACAGAGTGATTCATAACAGACACATTAGAGCCAATTCATAACAGATACACGAGAGCCAATTCATAACAGACACAAAAGAGCAATTTATAACAGACACAATAGAGCCAATTCATAACAGACCCAACAGAGCCAATTCATAACAGACACAAAAGAGCAATTTGTAACAGACAAACTAGCGCCAATTCATAACAGACACAATAGAGTCAATTCACTAGAGCCTATTGATAACAGACACACTAGAGTCAATTCATAAGACACAATGGAGCCTATTGATAACAGACACAATGAACCAAATCATAACAGACACAATAGAGTCAATTCACTAGAGCCTATTGATAACAGACACAATAGAGTCAATTCATAACAGACACAATGGAGCCTATTGATAACAGACACAATGAACCAAATCATAACAGACACAATAGAGTCAATTCACTAGAGCCTATTGATAACAGACACAATAGAGTCAATTCATAACAGACACAACAGAGCCAATTTGTAACAGACACACTAGCGCCAATTCATAACAGACACAACAGAGCCAATTTGTAACAGATACAATGGAGCCTATTGATAACAGACACAAGAGAGCCAATTCATAACGGACAAAATAGAGCCAATTCATAATAGCCACAATAGAGCCAATTCATAACAGACACAATAGAGCCAATTCATATCGGACAAAATAGAGCCAATTCAAAAAAGCCACAATAGAGCCAATTCATAACAGACACGACAGAGCCAATTCATAACAGATACAATAGAGCCAATTCAAAATAGCCACAATAGAGCCAATTCATAAGACACAATAGAGCCAATTCATAACAGACAGAATAGGGCCAATCCATAACAGACACATTAGAATCCATTCAATATTAACGACTGAATCTTCATTCCTAACATTCTCTATCAAGAACTCACTGAGCATCATTCAATCAAGAAGAGAGGGCTTCTTGCATTCACTAACTTGAGATGTCTTTTACACATGTTTTTTATTGGGACACAACTTCACGTACTGAAATGCACATATACCTATGTGAAAATGCTACCTAGCTAGAAGTGATCTTCTGATTTCAGGTGTTGGAGCATGCCGGATCTACCTGGCTGTAGTTGTGGAACACTGTACCCCAACCCCAGGATTGAATACTCAAGCTACTAACTAGGACTGGGATGGGTAACTTGGGTACTCGGGTCGGGTGGGTACTGAGGAGGACACGGGTACCCACAGGACTACCCAGACCCGTGGTTAGTCACGTGACAAATAGTGATAAAAACTCACTATAGCTCAGTGGTTACACTACAAGTCGCTAATGTTCGCATTTCTTTCTGACGATGCACACATTCCTTTTGAATTGTGTATGTTTGAGTAAAGACAAAGCTTCAGTCAACTTCAGTGAATGCATGATCTGATTGTTTGATACATGTATCTAAATAGCTTTAGTCAGGGCTGCGGTAAAACAATTACCAATCAGACATTTTGTTCCAACTCTTGAGACTTGCAGTGGGTACCCGGGTAGGGTCGGGAACCCGGGTCGTAAATTTGGACTTGTCCCTGCCCTACTACTTACCATTAATGATCGGTTCGTTGGCTCCAGAATAAGTCTAAACAAGCATATAGTTGTCAAAGTCATCTATATACCCCGCCCTTTTTAACACGTTATGGTCCCAAACCAGGTAACTGACCCAACTTTTCTCTTAGCCCATGTCAAAATAGCTGCAATGGAAATTCTAAAATAAACATTTCTAAAACTCCTTAATATCAAATGGCACTAGTTCAGTATGTGCTTTATAGACATGCAATGTTTGGCGAGGAAATATTTAACAGTTTAATTGTTATACTCCTTAAGTAAACCAATCCTATATTAAAACTTTAATCCAACTTGTTGTCATGGAAACATAAACAATAAAAAATTCTAAAAGTGCTATATATCAAAAGGCACCAGTTCAGTATGTGCCTGGTAGACATGCAAAGTTTTGTAAGAAAGTATCTAACGTTTTTTTAATTACGCTCTGGAAACGAACACCACCCCTGTAGAACCAACTTATTGCCATGGAAACGTGATTAATTTTTTTTTCTCTAAAATTCCTTAATAGCAAGAGGCACCAGTCCAGTATGTGTTTGATAGACATGCAAAGTTTCGTAGAGAAATATTTAACAGTTTCTGAGTTATGCTCTGGGAATGATTTCAGGACACACACACGCACACGCACACGCACACAAACACACGCACACACACACACACACACGCAAACATAGACGGAAACCATTTCTATATCTCCCGCCAACTTCGTTGGGGCGGGGAATAATAATCAGTAAACTATATTCAAGTAGTAGTCACTACATCCATCTGTTCCAGCATCACACCTCCACTCACTCATGATAAAACACTAGAGCAATGTCTCTACCTAGTGAGGGAGTTTATTGTCTTACACCGCACATATGATAGTGGCCTGTAAATAACCAAGTCTGGACCAGACAATCCAGAGATTGATATTGCAGGCAATGATCCACACCATCGGGGTACGATGACTCGTCATCAACCAAGTCACTGAGACTGACTACCATCTGTTACGTCCCCACTTACGACTAGCAGAGGCCGCTGGAAACCAATGGTTACCCGGAATCCCGACAGGGAATGTCTACCCAGCACTCCGAAAAACTTACCTATGAAAATGACCTGGTCCAAGATACACTTGTTTTCTGCCAGAAACGTGTAGTCCTCAGGACCGCCTCGCACGACACTCTCGTAGATGTCTGCTTGCAGTCTGCGAGTCTCTGCAACAACAACAACAACATCCACTTCTGTAGATCCTGACGACTGGAGCCGGACACTCTCATACAACCACTGCATACCACTTTTCTCTTTCTCTTAGAAATTGTTTTCACATATCAGGAGAGAATAATTAATTTCCAAATATTTTATTCCAAACAGTTTGTTAAATTAATTTTTGAAATATGCTTGTACATATTTTAATTAATATCATTAATTACTTTCGCAGAAGCACATCTTTCCATCAGACGTTGATGATTGCTACTATTAAGAATAAATAGAAATAAAACCTGCAATTAACATGGTTAATGGTCAATCGGTTATATATACAAAAGAAGAAGTATTCATTTAACGTAAGAAGCCTTGGAAATTGCTTTCCAGCAGATGTATGAAGTCCCTTGATACACACTCACTTAAAATAACTAGCACCTGTTGAATCGTTGGTACAGACGAGGTTTGGACATTCTGTTGAGAAAATAGCACGGTAAGAAACAGGGGGGAAGACTGTCTGGGGTCTGTTCCACAAACCGATCTTAGCGAAGACGATCATAAGTCCAATACATTACCATAGACTTAGGACAATCATGGCGCCAAAATGGCTTTGTGGAAAGGGTCCCAGATCCATAAGGCTACAAAAATAATAGTCTTGGTTCTCAGGCACTGCCCGCATCATTATAAAATCTGCCGCACGTTTCTTTTTTATTTCCATTGTCAAACAAAAAGATCCTTAAATATTCCTAACACAACCCGTCAGCGAAATGCTACAATACTTAAAAACAATGTGATTCAATACAGCGATGCAGTTACTTCCCTTTACATGCGCACTGCTTTAATGCGCATCTTGTGATATGGTCTTGGCAGCAATAGGAGTTTGTGTGAATATATGCAGAGATTAAGATTACATGTGTATTTGTCTAATGAAATATGCCGGAAATAGCAATCAGCTGTTACACACCTTCTTCCCTATCTAGGGGTGATTTAGTTTAAAACATACAGTGTTCCCTCGCTATTGCGCCCTCCAATATAGCGCTAACTCGATTAAAGAGATAGTAACGCATGGCACCTACAAATTAACTTACAATTTTAATAAACTCAAGTTCTACACTGTACTTAATGTCATGGCCAATAACATAACTGAAAAGAAATTTCAATTGCGTGATAGGAAAACTGAAGACATTTAAAATCTGTAACGACTAATGTTTGTTTCAAGGCGAGTTCATGTGATTTGCCGATCAATTGACATTTCGTACACAATATAGTGGAAATAAATGTAAACAAAATCTTGGATAAAAGTAACATACACAATACACATACACAGATACACTATGAACACTTTTATAGCCAGATAGTGTAATAACAGGACTAACATGCGTACTTCAGTATAGATTTGTTGACATGCTTCTTCCGGTGTTATGTGCTCGCAATAATGTCTCCGCGTTGTAAAATAAAATCAATATATGCGTGTATTATGCACACACTAGTGGTCAAATGGTAGTCCAATAGTGTATTGTAGTATTCCCTTAGGGAGACCGCTTCTCAGGTTGATTGAACTGTTTATTTGGTTACGTACCAGTTTCAACAACAACGACAAAAAGACACCACCCGCTGGCACTATTTTTTCAAAAGCCATTGCCTGAGAACCAATTCTTTTATTTTATAAAGCCTAACATTCAGGGTAGGTGATTGAGGAATCCCTTTTTACTAGAGTCCCACAGAAAACCTGAAGCTTTATGTCGTAACTGAGTCCTTATTTTAGCATTCAAAACTGTTGATATGAATATTATAGGCATATTTCTACATGAAAGATGTAAAATTAATAGATCCATACCAATTTAATCATGTGACTATTACCATGTGTGATGTGGATGTCTTGAGAACATGTTGAGATTAACATTTTCTCCTTTCATTCTACCAATTTAATTATATTTGACAGCAGCAAAAGCTAATAATATATTTAGAAACAAAGCACTTCTTTCTCAATTTTGCTCCATTTACAGTTCCAAATAATGCTCTCATCAAATGTAGGTAATGTAATATTAAAGGTACAAACTTCAGAGAAATGAGATCTTGAAATTTGTCACAAAATCGCACAGAGCTGTTAACATATGGTTAAGCCCTAAAAGTTGATGTACATGTTCTCTGATAAAAAAATATGATATTTGAGTACACTTATATCCAGCACCATAATTTCTTTTGTGGTTATAACTGAAAAAATAACTGGCCAAACTTCTCAAAATATTAAACTCAAGCATGTCAATATGTAAAGACATGACACTGCACATTAAACATTTAGGCTGTTTCTTAACAGGAGAGCTAAGTTAACAGTACTTCAAGTAGATTTGAGGGCACTGAATTAACACTTCCAAATTCAAATTCCAAATCTATTACCAAGAAATCCACAGTTCACTTAATTCTAAATTAAACAGATTGTTATCTCCTAATTAATGTATTCCCGTAAAAAAAAGAATATTAACTGTTGCTATGGTTACAGGTGTTTCATAACACGTCAATATGTTTCTCGTAGGTTTCACACCACTTACCAACACTTGCGATTTACATTTTGAACAATGAAGCTACAATTTCCTCTAATCAAATGCTAATTACACTTAAAATTATGCTAAAAATTAAAATGCTATTCAGACATGATGGAACTGTGATAGATTCAGTTCATGTCACTGACACGATATCCTGCAATACTTGAAGCACAATGGGTTCTCTCAACATCCTAATATTGTCCTACAACTAATCACAAAAAGAAAAGAAGATATTAACAGAAAATAAATTGATTTACCTTCCGATACAACCAACGTATCTATTTTTCGGTCATCTTCCACAAAGTTCTGAAAGGAATAACAGTAAACATAATGTAAAATGCTCTAAAACATTACAAGTACATGTGCACCTAAGGAATTCTAGCAAACAACTTTGAGAGAATTCTGGTATCGCTTGTCACATTGACCTCTTAATAGTCTTAGGAGCAACACGTGTGTACACAGGAGCAAAATCAGTTTCATCGTCATGACCTGCACATGCACAATCTGCGTCCACCCTCTCTACATGTAACCCACCAAATATGTTTGCCCAAATTCTGTGCACCGCCTACTTGTCTCAAAAGTGTTTTGTGAGTTTGTTTAACTTGTCCCGGATTACCGGTTGTCAATTTCTTTCAGAGTGTAAACAATAAGTAACATGTGAAGACATGATCAAAAAACACCTCAAAACAGATAAGATATATACAACATTACCTCACTCACACAAAAGCTAATGACCCCTAACATGAGTGAGTGAGTATGGTTTTACGCCGCTTTTAGCAATATTCCCGCAATTTCAGGGCAGGGGACAGCAGAAATGGGCTCCCCTCACACTAAGAAACTAAGAACATATAATCTTAACATATTCATGTAATATTTGCAATCTCTAACTTCTGAGTGAGTGAGTGAATGTTGTTTTACGCCCCATTTTTCAAAATACCAGCTATACCACAACAGTCTGTAAAAATCTCTGAGTCTGGGCTGGGTAAATGGTCGATACCATGAGCAACAATTAATTCCTAGAAATAGAAGACATCCATCAGCCAGACCACACTTGTGACCACCTAATCCTCAGTTTAGCTGGCTCGGAAATTCTAAAGTAACACATCCTATCTTGTAACTATGGTAACCAGAAACTGATTTACCTCAAGCCTCGACTGTAGGTATCTGGCAGACATTCCAAAACGTTGCAGCATAACTGCCAAACCCGCGTCGTCATCCGAATCCGAGTCAAGGAAGTCAGGATCCATGATGTTAGGACTGCATTGGAAGAGGTTGTCATGTACTGGATTGATCACCTGAAAGAAACAAGCAACAATCAAAAAATTTCGTCAATTCGTTGGGTTCATTTTGAAACATTTTCATCATTACATAACATAACAAGCATGAAATACTCATATCCCTCGCCAATATGACGTGTACTTTTATGTGCAAGGGAAGGAATATTGTACATTTCTCAAAATCTGCTACTACCGCCATTTTCAGTCTTAGTCAAAGTAGTTGCAAAGGAAACTCAAAAATTATATTTTTAAAATAATCCAAAACTATCAAAAGGTAACAGTTCACCACTAGTCCTATCTATGTGCCAAGTTTGATTAAGATATGTGTCATGGTTTTTGAGTTCTGCTCCGGAAACGAAACATGATGGACGGATACATCAACCAAGTCAGCGAGCCTGACCACCCGATCACGTTAGTAGCCTTTTACGATGAGCAGTCGCCTTTTTATGGCAAGAATGGGTTGCTGACCTATTCTAACCCTGATCTTCACGGGTCCGGTGGTGTATCTAACTTATACACAAGAACAATTCAATAGATCACAGAATGTGTAAACATATCTCTACGTTATACAATCACCATTCAATTATAACAAGATACAGTCTAAGTGTTTTCACCATCTAAAACATAATGTTGACTACCTACACTCACACACCTCCCACTTGAACTTGTATCCAAGTATGATAACAAGCCTGTGCTAATAATAGCATCACACTCGAAGTCCACAAACAGCCCATTGATCATGAAGAATGAATGACCTCATTAATTATCAATACCTTTGGTCTGATTAGTTGATAACAGAGAACGCTAATTAATTGAATCTACATTCTATAGACTAGGGAGCATACCAATATGTGGACTCAAGCCTACTACATTTTACAATACATTTTACAATGACTCAAGACACTGGTTAGAGTTATATACTCCTTTAATAATTCAAGTTCTACCACACACGTTGTTGATTGAGGGAGGAACCACCAGCTGATAATGCATGTCCTACTGTACTGCATCTTCCCGAGGCAAGAGACTTAACTGACTTCAAAAGTCCAGTTACCACCCTTGCCGAACTAGGCTGGAATTACTGGGCTCAATCGTAGCGCCATCAGTGGCTATTACCAGTTATGTCCCTTCTAAGCCTAAAAACATAAAAGGATTTGGAAAATATCTGCTGAAAACGAGTTGGCGGTGCACATGCTTTGCAAATCCTGCAATCGATCGAAATCTGCATGACAGTTTACGAACCGGATTTCGATTTCGGTGTGTGATTTTGATTGGAGTGAGTGAATTTGGTTTTACGCCGCTTTTAGCAATATTCCAGCAATATCACGGCGGGGGACACCAGAAATGGGCTTCACACATTGTACCCATGTTGGGAATCGAACCCGGGTCTTCGGCGTGACGAGCGAACGCTTTAACCACTACGCTACCCGACCGCCCCGATTTTGATTGGACTATGCATAGACTCGTTAGACCAGACAAAATGTAACTCCATAATACCAGGCTAGTTCAGATAGGGTGGAAACTGGACTTTTATAGTAAGTTAACTCTCTTGCCTGGGGAAGATGACTGTACTGCGGTCAGCTGTTGGTCATTCCTGTTTATCAAACATGTAAGGTTATTTCAGTTTGTATTATCGAATCCTGTCAGAGTCTGCGACAGCTGCGAACAGTATTTCAGTTACCGTATTCTCCGTAATAAGCGCAGGGGGCTCTTATTAGAATATTATTTTGGTAAAAAAAAACAGGGTTGAAAGATAAATTTTGTGGTTAATGCTGACAGCCTGAAATGTTTATATACGAGAGATACATTTTTCCAGAATTTAATTGCTCATAATTAAGGGTGCATATAACACACGAGTGCGTATTATACGCTAATAAATAAGCTTTGTGTACATTGATCAATCGGAAGGGGTGCTAATAGGTATTGTTCACTAGCCAATATATTAGCAAATATTGCCTATTAGTGAGTGAGTGAGTGAGTGAGTATGGTTTCACACCGCTTTTAGCAATATTCCAGCAATATCACGGCGGGGGACACCGGAAATGGGCTTCACACATTGTACCCATGTCGGGAATCGAACCCGGTTCTTCTGCGTGACGAGCGAACGCTTTAACCACTAGGCTACCCGACCGCCCCTGGGCGCTTATTAGAGCGGATATACATGGATATAATAATCATACACATCTGAAAGTATCACTTATCATACATATATTATTATTATATCCATGTGTAAGTTGCATTATCATCTATGAAAGGCCGTACATGATGTTACCAAGCATATGAAAAGTTTGTGTATTATCAGATTATAGTTTAGGTCTACCATCTTCAGTATTGATAAAATACATGGACCAAGAGAACGACTTTGTCCAGCTTTTACATATATACAAAAGTCATAGACAGGCAAATTTGGGATTCAAACTAATGATCGTAGGATTTGGGCAAACCTACTTTTGGGCCCGAACATTTTGGCACTTTACATGATGGGGTCTGTTATTGCTCAGCTGCTCATTAATCAGGTTTGATGTAACGAATACGTGATTCAACTGGGCTTATATGTGATATATTTGTTACCCAATACATAATGATACACAGACATGAAAACTGTAACATCTGAAGAGATAGGTTGGTCATTCAAAACATGTATCATTAAAGGGGCACTGATCTAACGCAATTCCCCGGGACTGGTTGTTGCCTTTGTTATTGTTTTTTCCCAGTGAGTACCCGGATGTATAGCAGAAATCTAGACTAGTTCGCGACCTCTGCTGCGCCATTCGTAAGCGCATTAGTCACTTTTATAGGTAGTAATAAGGGCGTATGGTCACATTGATCAACAAAATGAAATACAGTTTTCGAGATAATAAGGAAATGTAGGTATCTTTGTGGGTAGTGTCAAAATGACTGAAATATTTACACATTTTATAAATTGCCTGGGAGAATTACATTTTACAAATTGACGGTAATATATACACGCTTACAAAGGAAAAGACCTGTGAAAACAACGTCTATCGCGCATTGAACATGTTGAAGAATTTCCCAACCAAGACGAAGAGAAACAAGAACGAATCGGTTCAAATGAAGGAAAACAAAATGCAAATACCATAATTACAACCTACAAAATTTATGTGTATAAATTTTAGGCAGCTTCCTTGTTCGAGGAATGTATTCGTGAATATCCACACAAAGGAACAATATCCCACTCGTCTGCAGCTGTACAAAGAAACTTATTCGATGTCACGTGTCTCTGTAACAATCAAATATTTTAAAAGATCTATATCATTTCGGGATATTATATAACCCGTGTTCGTTTCTCAACTGATCACTTGTATTGTTTCAGGTGTTTCACATAGGTATCAAGTCTCAAGGGTCGGCTGAGAAAGCCCACTTGACAACTATTTTCATAACGTCCACGGTTCCTAAAAAATCCATTGAGTGATAGATAACAATGATCAATCAATCAACGTATTATCAGTTAACCCTTTGAACAAAGTATGTTGTTTTTACATCGGCACTTCACGCCATGATATTAGTGTATTCCCTTTGTTTTAGTAAACCTAGACTTGTAAACACTCACTTTTGACATATCCACTGTGCAAGATAACAGTGATTAATCAATCAACGTATTTTCTGTTAATCCTTTGATGACTAGGAACAATCCGTTGATTTTCAAAAAATGTAAATCAACTGATCATTCACCTCTTGCTGGTCTGCCACGTGCATATTACATAACACACATTTCACCTCACTTCAAACCTGGGTTTAGATTGAATAATTACCCCGGACACAATAAAAGGTCAGGTAATCTAAGTGGTGCTACCACTAATTGTACCTGTAATAAATTCATTAACTGAGCATCAAGTGAATGACGACAAATAAACAAGTGTAGGGTTATACGAGAAAACATGGATGACAACAAGGGAGTAGTAGTCGTATTATCGACGCAATCCGAAAATGCTTTCACTGCATGGATCCTTTTTTTCAGTATTAAACTATAACCATCTGGGGTATTTCCAAATCCGATGAGCTCCGCCTTTCTTTTTTGTCTGTTTGTTTAAGCTGAAGAAATTAATTTACATGCGCCCTTTGTCGAAATCTTTATAGATCACAGTTAACCAATCAGTGTTAATGCAAAAATTCATAAAACAAATATTGCCTCCGGCCTCTAAGTGTATTTAGCTGTCCTTGCAGACGGTAGCCCAGTCTCTGGTCATGCTCAGTTGCATTGCGTATCTTCCGGGTACTCACGGGGGAAAAAACAATAACAAAGGCAACAACCAGTCCGGGGAATTGCGTTAGTTCAGTGCCCCTTTAACAATCAGAAGTATTGTAGTCTAGATACTAAATGAATCCTAATCTCTCCTTTCAAAACTAATTCCTTCAGTTCACATCAATAACACAGGTCAGTGTGGGATTAATATAAAAATACATGTCAGTTGTGGACTTACCATGCAGATGTCTGAAACTGAAACAATTAAGCCTAATAATTGTCTGGTTCTTATCTATTCAAAATGAATCATAAACATAGATTCTATGTCAACACACAGAATCTATAGATAAATGTAATATTTTAAAATGTTTTTAAAAATCAACGACATAATTACCAGGGCACTTGTCATGTCGGGCCTCGTCTATCGTTTACGGTAGCAATAATCCAACTTATTTCGACTCCTAAAAAAGTCTAGTAGGCCTAACTATCTCCTAACAGATCAGCTACGTAAACTACTAAATTCTGGAAAATCAAACAATTTATATACGTTGGGCAAGATCACATGGTATATATCTAGTCCAAACCAGAATAAGTCTTGGAATACCTAGTTCATTCCAGCTGTCCCCAGAATTGCGACTATCTAGACCTTATCTAATCGTTTGCCGTCGGCATAAAACCCAACTTGTCAAGGTTTGTGGGTTGTTTGTTTACAGTAGGCCTAACGATAGGTGGGCTTGGCCTCCTAGGTCACTATAGCTTCTGTTTCCCGACTGACAGGATCATTTTCTACATTTCTCTGATGAAACAGTTTTCTACAAAACTACACTTACCTGTGATTTTGTGCCTAAGTAGATCTTGAACAATTGCAGTGTTTATTACGATAGTCTAGTATCACAGCTTTGACAGGGTCTAAGCCAACTTCCTATTTGTTGGACATGTACGCATGCGCGTCGATACAAGTCGATTCAATGGGAACCTACTCGTGTTACTTTCTCAAACCAACCAACCAACTGCCAACTGAATAAAACAAGTTGCTTCCAAAAACTGTCAAACCCGGACGCTTAATTCAGGAGAGATCGGTCGAGGATCACACTGATTCCTGTTTGTGCTTTTGATCGAAAACGATCGTCGTAGAAAATATAATAAATATATCCATCCGTCGATATACAATAGACCAAGTGTAGTATATGTTTTCTCAAAAAGTAGATTGACCTGAGTTTTCTATCACACTATCTATAGAATATTTAAATATTTGACTTAAATATATTTTAAACAAGTAAATTCTTTGTAGAATATGTGTTGTCACATTACAACTTTTATTTTAAATTAATCAACATAATGTACTTAATAGGACCATACGACCATACGATCATATATTCTAAAAAAAATAAGGTCTGGGTGTCGTTGTATGAAGCGATATACGGCAGTTGTTTTGTACAACGGCACCCATGCAGGATTGTGGTTTTATATATATATTTATAACTAATATACGACAATTTTACCCCCACCCCCACTCCTCCCCCCCCCCCTCTCTCTCTCTCTCTCTCTCTCTCTCTCTCTCTCTCTCTCTCTCTCTCTCTCTCTCTCTCTCTCTCTCTCTCTCTCTACCCCCGAGGACAGATTATATACAACTTATCTAACCTTCTCCAAATTTTCTTTTGTTATCATTATATTTTAGGCAAATTATGAAATTATGCACTTTTTGACTTACTTTTGGCCAAAATCTCGTTTCCCAGTGCCACACAAATACGGTTAACTAATCTTATAAGAGATAGCCCATATGTCCCCAGTGCGTGGCGCACCCACAGCTTCCGTTATGTCCAGTACAGCAAAACAAACCACGCAGAGTTGGGCCAACTGATTGACTTCTATAAACCACCTCCGTGGCAATGGGATAGAAGGTCTGCCTGGAGAGCGAAAGAGCGGTGGTCCGATCCCTAATTTATACTACTGCAGAGTAACGCCGGTCCTCTAGTGCTAGCCATAGGCGGATCCAGATGGGTGGGTGGGGATGTCCCCCCTTTTGAAAACCAAATGTAGTACGTTTTGCAACCCCCCCCCCCCCCCAGCAAACTCTACTGGTCGATATAGAGGGATACAAAGAATACTGTTTGTTATGGTCGTAAGTACCGGGCCATAGAGTGGGATACAAATAATACTGTTTGTTATGGACGTAAGTACCGGGCCATAGAGTGGGATACAAATCATACTGTTTGTTATGGTCGGAAGTACCAGGCCATATAGTGGGATACAAATAATACTGTTTGCTATGGTGGTCGTAATTTTTAAGTACCGGGCCATAGAGTGGGATACAAATACTACTGTTTGTTATGGTCGTAAGTACCGGGCCATAGAGTGGGATACAAATAATACTGTTTGTTATGGTCATAAGTACCGGACCATAGAGTGGGATACAAATAATACTGTTTGTTATGGTTGTAAGTACCGGGTCATATAGTGGGATACAAAGAATACTGTTTGTTATGGTCGTAAGTACCGGGCCATAGAGTGGGATACAAATAATACTGTTTGTTATGGTCGTAAGTACTGGGCCATATAGAGGGATACAAAGAACACTGTTTGTTATGGTCGTAAGTACCGGGCCATATCGCCGGATACAAAGAACACTGTTTGTTATGGTCGTAAGTACCGGGCCATAGAGAGGGATACAAAGAATACTGTTTGTTATGGTCGTAAGTACCGGGCCATATCGCCGGATACAAAGAATACTGTTTGTTATGGTCGTAAGTACCGGGCCATATAGAGGGATACAAAGAATACTGTTTGTTATGGTCGTAAGTACAGGGCCATATAGAGGGATACAAAGAATACTGTTTGTTATGGTCGTAAGTACCGGGCCATATAGAGGGATACAAAGAACACTGTTTGTTATGGTCGTAAGTACCGGGCCATAGAGTGGGATACAAATAATACTGTTTGTTATGGTCGTAAGTACTGGGCCATATAGAGGGTTACAAAGAACACTGTTTGTTATGGTCGTAAGTACCGGGCCATATAGAGGGATACAAATAATACTGTTTGTTATGGTCGTAAGTACAGGGCCATATAGAGGGATACAAAGAATACTGTTTGTTATGGTCGTAAGTACCGGGCCATATAGAGGGATACAAAGAACACTGTTTGTTATGGTCGTAAGTACTGGGCCATAGAGTGGGATACAAATAATACTGTTTGTTATGGTCGTAAGTACCGGGCCATATAGAGGGATACAAAGAATACTGTTTGTTATGGTCGTAAGTGCTGGGCCATAGAGTGGGATACAAATAATACTGTTTGTTATGGTCGTAAGTACCGGGCCATATAGAGGGATACAAAGAACACTGTTTGTTATGGTCGTAAGTACCGGGCCATATAGAGGGATACAAAGAATACTGTTTGTTATGGTCGTAAGTGCGGGGCCATATCGCCGGATACAAAGAATACTGTTTGTTATGGTCGTAAGTACCGGGCCATATAGTGGGATACAAATAATACTGTTATGGTCGTAAGTACCGGGCCATAGAGTGGGATACAAATAATACTGTTTGTTATGGTCGTAAGTACCGGGCCATAGAGTGGGATACAAATAATACTGTTTGTTATGGTCGTAAGTACTGGGCCATAGAGTGGGATACAAAGAATACTGTTTGTTATGGTCGTAAGTACCCGGCCATAGAGTGGGATACAAAGAATACTGTTTGTTGTGGTCGTAAGTACTGGGCCATAGAGTGGGATACAAAAAACACTGTTTGTTATGGTCGTAAGTACCCGGCCATAGAGTGGGATACAAAGAATACTGTTTGTTGTGGTCGTAAGTACCGGGCCATATAGAGGGATACAAAGAATACTGTGCGATCCTTAGCTGTCGGTATGGGGTGGAACCGGTGAAGATCAGGAGTAGAATAGGTCTTCAGCAACCAATGCTTGCCGTAAAAGTCGACAATGCTTGTCGTAAGAGGTGACTAAAGGGAACGGGTGGTCAGGACCGCTGACTTGGTTGATGCAGCTCATCGTATCCCAATTGCGTGGATCTATGCTCATGACGTCAATCACAGGATAATCCAGACTCAATTATTCACAGACTGACGTCATATATAGCTGAACTATTGCTGAGTGTGGCGTTAAACAACAAACAACAACAAACGGTATGGGGTGGTCTTGGGTTCGAATCCCTGATTACGATAATTGGGCTGTCAACACTCTATCCGTTCCTCGGGCATGCGTCAAGGCGTAAACGTTCACACCTGTGTATCTCTGGGCCAACTGCTGAAATACTGCGATATGGGTTAGCTGTGTAACACATTTACTAAAAATTGAAACATGACTGTATCACGGGCTCACGTCAGTATAAAATTGTCCAGTTGTAGATATTGCTAAATTTTACAAATAAAATTAAAAACTATGTTTGTTGTGGTGCAGATATAGGACACATGCATACACTAGATAACAACCCAGCAATGTGTTCTCATCCCAGAATGAGCTCGCCGTAAACAAGTGGAATTTAGAAATTGGGCCACAGCTATCAACAGCTATCAACACATGTAGTGTTTTGGCAGAGGGGCTTACTCAGCAGGGCGGTGTGTGTGTGTGTGTGTGTGTGTGTGTGTGTGTGTGTGTGTGTCTGTGTGTGTGTGTCTGTGTGTGTGTGTCTGTGTGTGTGTGTGTGTGCTTGTACAAGTCCGGACTAATGCTAGCCCACTGGGAATACCCAACTCAGACACAGTCCTTGTTTTAGCCCCTTAATGCCAAGCGCCAGACAGGGTAACTTGCAAGTACAATCTTTGACGTATTTTGGTATGACGTGGCCGGGGATCGAACCCCGGACCTTCCGCTCTCCGGGCGGACGCTCGGCCACTAGACCACGGTGGCGGTCTTAGTGACCTTGGCGGTATACGACTATGGTCACCCCATATTGTAGATTGAACGTGTAGGACGTTATATTTCTTGTATAACTATTTCGTGACAATTCTTAACGGTAGATGCTGCTTCTGTTCAAAACGCTAAATTGGTTTCATGCCCCGAAGATAACGCATTGAAAGGACGGTATATTTTTCATCATCACTTAAGTTTTAATTCGGCGAAATGTAAAACAGCGTTTTTCGAATTTATTCCCACTTTTTTATCTTTACGGTCTGCGGATTCGTAAACCAAATTGATTAATGTGTCGCCTTTCAGCTCTCAATTGCCTTGCTGAAAGGTTGTTGCCTGTAGTATAACGCCGCACTCAGCAATATTCCAGCTATATGACGGTTTCTGTAAAAAAAATCGAGTCTGGACCAGACAATCCAGTGATTGACATCATGCGCATGGATCCACGCGATTGTGATACGATGACATGCGTCAAACAAGTTAGCGAGTCTGACCACCCGATCCCGTTAGTCGCCTCTCGTAACAAGCAGAGTCGCCTTTTACGGCAAGCATGGGTTGCTGAAGACCTATTCTACCCCGGATCTTCACGGGTCGCGGCCCCTAAGACGCCTAGGTCACCCGTGACCCCCGTCGTTGTTGGATCTTGTTGAGGACCAATAAGGAGGCTTTTGTCGACCTGCCTTCCTTGGTGTACTGTTGAATCCGAAGACCTTAATATATTCTTATATCCACCCACCCATCAGTCACCAAACACACCCTGTTATTTATACACTCTTACGTAAAAATAATCACCATGCACAGATGTTGCGTGTGTGTAAACTCTTTGCAAATACCTCTTATGAGGCAAAAAACATATAAATGACGTCAACAGTATTCAAACATATACATATCTGTACACCAAAACAACCAATCATTTGTGCATGTGGCATTGCCACCACATAACCGTCATACACCTGAAGCTGTTTCGTCCCCTTTCACCCTACCACTCTCAACGCCCCGTTGGTTTCCGGGTTAGAATAGGTCCCCAGTTACCTGCGGTGGTCGTACAGTCGACATAGTGGATCGGGTGGTAAGACTCGAATACTTGGTTCATTGCGTGTCATCGTACTCCGACGGCGTGATCACAACATCGATCACTGGATAGTCTGGTCCAGATTCGGTTATGTACAGGCCGCCGTCATAGAGCTTGAATATTGCTGAGTGTGGCGTTAAACGACAAACAATCAGTCACCAGTCACTAAAGTCTCAGCAGAAGGCCAACATCAACTAACAATCTATCTGTAAACGTCTTTTAGCCTTTACGTATCTATAATAGATAAAAGCGACAAAACCCTTTCCATATTCATAAGAATTCTCTGCTAAAAGCAAATGTACGATTCCGACTATATCATAATCATGTGTTCATGAATCACTATCAAATAGTAATGATACCAGGTGTTCGTGAAAGGTGATAGAATCCTGCCCCACCGGTAGCACCCGTAACAAACACACGCAAAGGCAAAGTTAATTGTTTACCCGAAAAATACACGGGAACGGACATACATATGAAGCAATACTCTTACGTGATGAACGTTTACTACATGAAGACAGTGACTTTGATCGATCATCCCAGCAATGGTATCACACGAATTTACCGAAGCCTGTGTAATTGCGAGTCCTGGGGACTCGGCAATGGATTTTTGGGGTCCAGGGAATATATTCGGGTACCGGCTTAGTGACCACTGTACCAACAGCAACAGAATATACACATTATGTGTGAAGCCTTTTGCTTCTTTCGGCAAGAGATTTTCTTGTTTAAAACGAAATTTAATGACTGAGTAAAGCAATCTGACATGGAATGTCCGAACATTGATACAGGAATATCACACAAATGAAACTTATTGTTCAATTTAATCATCCCAGCATCCATATCCTTGTGTGTCCAATGGATATTGTTTGCGTCCATTCATAATTGTTAAGCGTACAGGGCGCAAAACCCTAGTGTAGCTGCAAATTTGGATACCAGAATTCTAATCCGATTCTAAACATCGTTGCCATGTAAACCATATAGAACATGACATTATTTACTATCATGTAATTAAGATTTTTTATTACTTGCATCATCATGACCTCAGAGTTTTAGCTTATTATTCCAGTGTGGGTTTCTCTGGAATATGCATGTTGTTTTGTAGTAATGAAACTTAATAGGTTAATAGGTTTGCATTTTCGAGGTAATATTGTTTATAATAGTTTTATTATTTCGAAAATATTCCAGAAAAAAACAGGTTAGCTACAGAGCTTTGTGCATGTCACTGTATATTTGCATATATCATTATAAAATCCTAGCTCCTTTCCGTAACTCCAGCTTGTTTCCCCTTTTTTCCATATCTTCTGAGTGAGATATACGCCGCTTTTAGCAATATTCCAGCAATATCACGGCGCCCGAGAGCAGAAATTGGCTTCACACATTATGCCCATGTGGACTTGTGTGTTTGTTTGTTGTTTAACGCTGTACTCAGCAATAATCAGGTCGACTGACTGACAACTTTGAATATGTCAGTTCAGTGAGGGAGTTGGTTTTAACGCCGTTTGAACAGTATTATGGTTACATCACGGCGTTTCAGCTTAGTGGGGGATGAAAACCCAGAGTGATGCAGGTCTCATTCATTTACCATCTTTGGTAAAACCCACGAGCAGGGCGTTGAGAAACCTCGAGACATAATCGGTGCGAACCGGGATTCGAACCAACGGTCGTAGGTTCCTGGCATGCCTAAGGAACTCTGCACAGCTAATTGCGGCGCCTTAGATGACCCATGCCCCTGTATGTGATAATGATTGTTTGATGTTTAAGGCCGCACTCATATTCCAGCTCTATGACGGCGGTCTGTAAATTATCGAGTTTGGACCCGACAATCCAGTGATTGACATCATGAACATCGATCTACTCGATGGGGTTGGTTGGTTGGTTTTACGCCGCACTCAGCAATATTTCAGCTATATGATGGCGATCTGTAAATAATCGAGTCTGGGACAGACAATCCAGTGATTGGTATCAAAAGCATCGAACCACGCAATTGGGATCGATGACAGGCATCAACCATGTCAGCGAGCCTGACCACCCGATTCCGTTAGTCGCCTCTTACGACAAGCATAGTCATCTTTTAAGGCAAGCATGGTTCGCTGAAGACCTATTCTATCCCGGATCCTCCCGGGTCCTACGCACTTGTGATACGATGACATGCATCAGCCAAGTCAGCGAGCCTGACCACCCTATCCGTAAGTCACCTCTTACGACAAGCATGGGTTGCTGAAGACCTATTCTAACCTGGTTTCCAGCTATATGCGGCGGTCTGTCTGTAATCGAAACTGGACCAGACAATCCAGTGATTAATATCATGAGCATCGATCCTCACAATTGGTTGGTTGTTTGGTTGTTTAACGCCACACTCAGCAATATTCCAGCTATATGACGGCGGTCTGTAAATTATCGAGTTTGGACCAGACAATCCAGTGATTAATATCATGAGCATCGATCCACACAATTGGTTGGTTGTTTGGTTGTTTAACGCCGCACTCAGCAATATTCCAGCTATATGACGGTGGTCTGTAAATAATCGAGTCTAGACCAGACATTCCAGTGATTGACATCATGAGCATCGATCCACTCAATTGGGTTCGATGACATGCACCGACCAAGTCAGCGAGCCTGACCACCAGATCCCTTCAGTCGCCCCTTACGGCAATTCATGGGCTGTACCCATGTGGGGAATCGAACCCGGACGTTCGGCGTGACGACCAAACGCTTTAACCACCACAAGGCTATGGTTAAATAAACATAATCAAATTTAACAACAGTTCTTTCAATAATGTTCCATTACATAAAAAACAAAATCGGTGTACTCTCCTTGTGTGGTACTTTATACATATTGTTCATAATTCTTTGATAATATTTTTTTCATAATCAGCATTTTGATTAAAATACATTAAATTGTTAAGGCGCTTGGCAAGTCATGGTCGACCATCCACTGTATTGCATCTCCTCTCTATTATTATGAATACCGCTAAAAATTACCATTTATTATCACAAAATCATTTGCGAAATTAGGAACAAAATCCCAGACATCTTACGGAGAGAGGCGTCAAAATCGGCTCTACTTGGTGTTCCCATGTGGTGAATTGGTGTGACGGGTCAAGGTTTTTAACCTCGCTAGACAAACCCCACCGCCAATGGCTTTGTCGGTTAAGATTATTTATATAAACAAATGTCAAATCAGGTTAAAAGTGTTGTGTATTTCATGCAGGTGTTCACTAGAATAGTCACGTGATGTCATGGTTACGAGTTTAGCCAATCGGGAAACACTTCCGGTGCACGAGTTTTTCCTGCGCGTAATCCAGATCGAAGCAGACGACGCTTACTTAATCAAATGCCCCGGCGCATGTTAAATTAATTTCAACAAGCTGTTTAGAATTCATTTAAAATCGAAATTCTCATGTTTATATTATTTACGCGCTACTTTGAACGCTGCGTTTAAAACTTTGGTCTGTCATATGCATTATGAAGACTTTTCACGAAGAAACATTTATCAGCTTGAATTCCTGCCCTGCCGTATGTTTTCATTTTGGAGAGGACGTTGAACAAAACGACATGGTAAGTGCAGCAATATGTAATTTAACAATCTGTTGGTGAACATATAATTATATAAACGAATAATCGCTGTGGCTGTAACGATTCGCAGATGATGTGATGCTATATTCGATACAAAACAGGCCCGTGTGTGTGTGTGTGTGTGCTTGCCGTAAAAGTCGACAATTGTCAATGAATGAAGTATATTATTTAATGTAAGAATACAGCATGTACATATAACATTGATTCTAAATTCTGTTTATGTTCTTACACCTATGTCGTTGGTGTTTTCCACTTAACCAATTACATAATTATAATTATATTTCACCCGCCTTACCACGGGAAGACCAAGGATGGGTTTCACGCATTTTAACCAATTTGGGTACAAGACACACACCGAATTATTTTTTTCAATAAACTTTCACAAGGAGAATTTTGTCCAACGCCTCCTCATTGGCCAACAACATGTACATACAGAATATTGGTTGCGAAATGACCGTTTTAACCATTCATTGTAGCTCTATCTAGTCCAGCTCTGCTATGAAAGGTGTAGTAACATCAATACATGCTGTTTTTTTTGTGAAACCTGTAAACTGTCGGTTTAATATCAATAAAACTTAGTATCAATTGCAATAAAAACGAGCTTAGCTCCATCGATTCAGCAGTCTTACACCGACGAGGGTAGTTGTTTGGTCCTGTAAGCACCCATAAACTTAGTACCAGTGTCAAAATAGGGAGGGGTGAGGTTAGATGTCACGTTTTCCTTCGGAAGTTTTATCAACAAATCTTCAGATTGACCGACATCTACATGCATACCAAGATTTTTTTAAAACGAATTTAGATTAAATATATAAGGCAATAGGTTTGTTTGGAATTTTGTTTTGTCAAAGAATAATCTAAAATATTTACTGTATATTATAATGAAATTTGAAATTGCCGAGAATTCTGTCGATGCATTAAATGGCCTGAGGAGCAAAGCTAGATTGTTTTTATATTTTGATGTATAGACTCGAACAGAAGTTTGTTACTGATCGTGATATAAAGATCAGTTGTCAAGGTCATCGGTTGTTTTGCGGTTTGTTCATTTATCACTGTGGTGTTTAGTTGCATAGTTTACATCTGCAATGGCTCTGTGAATTCTAGTACTTATTTTGTCTAAATGTGTCGAGTTAGAATAAAATGTGCCATTTAGTAATACTTTTAGTGTGAAGGGATTTATTACAATTTGGAATATATATTTTGAAATTTGAATTTTTAAAAATAGATGCTATTTAGGAGATAAACATACTGTGTTTTCAATGTAGAGCTAGGTTACCTGGAGATTTAACGCCGCTAAATTGAATTTAGAACCGAACGCGCAGCACCGTGTTTTCAGCACAAAATGTATTGCCACACATCCTTTGAATATTGAGGTAACCACATCTGTGCATTTTGTAACCTGTAATTGTAGATATAATTATTTAAATATGCCTACCGACAATGACTGAAAATAGTACTATTCTATGAATATTAGCTTCCGCGGTGATGCGGCCGTCAAACCAGCTGTTTCAATCAGAGGGGGTTTATTGTGATTTAATAGCCTATGACTGACCAATCAGAATCGAGTAAATTCCAAATTCATGGTAGAATTCATATTATTGTTTTGATCCTCTTGCTAAGTTTAAGAGTTTTAGAGTTGGCGGGGATAGATAATAGGTCAGATAATATAAGTCATGTGTTGAGGGAGGTTCCAGTTCTTACCCCCAGGGCTACCTTTAGGGATTACTAAAGAATGGACTTTCACTTTGTGTGAAGGTATATGAACCTTCAAAGTCTGGTCCAAACTGAATGAACGTTGGGGCTCGACTGGCGCCAGCAATGGCGGCGGGTATGGTGGCTGCATGGGGTATGTTCCCGTGTTGTTTCAGGTGAACAATTAACTTGCCTCTACATGTATTTGTGACGGGTGCCACCGGTGGTGCAGGATACGCTCACCTTTACGCGAACACCTGGTCTCATCACTATTCTCGAGTGATTCATAAACACATGCTCATGACATAGTCGGATGTCGTACAATCGACTCTGCTTTTAGCAGATATTTCTATTGAATGTGGGACAGGACTTTGTTGGATTGGGGTAGGGTCGGAGGCTTTAGATGGAGACTTAAGTTGTGGAGGTTGAAAGCTGTTGGCGAGTCGGACGTGTGTTGTGACGTGCTGATGTTGATGCCGGGATGTTGCTGTCGCCGTCGATGATAGTACTTGCTACTCCCGATTATACCATGAAATGATGTGAATGAATCATAATGAGTGCGTCTTTGGTAAGGGTGAAACGATACACCGATATTCCGATGCATCGCGATACTTGACCCACGATACGATATACGATAAACGTGGGCCCATTTATCGATACGCCACGATACGGAACGCAAATCTCAGGTACAGCGTTTCCTCGCTATTGTGCCTTTTAATAAACCGCTAATTTGGTGATAGCGCGCTAACGCATGGCTCCCAAAAACGTTCTTACATTTTTAATAAGCTCAGGTTTTACACCGACAGATGTTTATTCCCCATCTCATAAAACATTATCAGCTGATCACCGCAAGCACATAACACCGAAAATACCAGTCAATACTATTATTATACTATCTTGTTATTAAAACGTGTTCATTGTATATCTGGTCTTGTGTTTGTAATATATTCTATTAAGTTTATTCAAAATTTCGTTTATTATTGTAATAACTCATGTGAAATCGTGTGTGATTACCGCTTTTGACGCATTGAAACGAACTTTAGTTGCTAAATAATGGATACATATATTAAAAATGCCATACTTTGACTCGTTAAAAGTCATATTTGTGGCAATTTGGCTAATATATGTCAACATAACGTTTTCGCAGTCGAAATACATGTAGCAGGGGAAGTCCCTAGGGTGACTAGTCAATTTGTTCCATACATAAAAATATCCTGCAACAGCAATCACCAGTACCAAAATGCTACACTTGTGGTTCTTATAATTTTAAATATATATATATATTAAAAGCTGCAACTAAGGTAACACGATATTGGAATATATTATTCCTGCTAAAACAATAATTTCAGATACAATTTCTTCGACCATTGCATAAAAATTCTTTGAAGTTGTATCACTGGTGGAGTACATTAATTATTTTCTGGTGTTTGAACTTTGAATTGTTTTGAAGGAAAGTTAGAGAAAGTTCCACTTTGAAGCTGAACAACTTCAGTTGTCTTGATATTATAAAATAATTTTGACTGTTCCAAAATCATGCAAGGTTCAAACTAAACATGCTTTAAGTCTTGTTTTTTTATCATTGCGTATCGAGATACGTATCGTATCGTGACCAGAATATCGAGATGAGTATCGTATCGCGACCTTTCTGTATCGTTGCAGCCCTATAGTCTTTGGATGTTTTGGCTCCAGCTCAGATGCGTGAAACCCTATCATGATCAGTTCATCTCGCATGATTTAGTTAGTCTTTTAAAGTATTAGTTCCATTTAAGACACGCCACTTCCTAATAAAATGAGTTGTACTTTTTTGTTTTAGCTCAACTTCTTTAAGAGGCATTTAGAAGTTGGTGTGATGAAGTAAGACAATTTCTATGGATGAACAACTTCTTTATTACAATTTGTGCGACGTTTCGGTGTAGCTCAAGTTGAGATCCATCTATAGATCTCTTAGACGATGCAGATACAGACATTATCGTTTTCAATTTTATGGTTATTGAAATGAATTGGTCTTTTAATTTGTCAGTATCAGTATCAGCCCCATTCCTTTTTAAGATAAGTGTATCTTTTTTAGCTCCAGCTAAGACGCATTACTTCTATAATAATGAGCTAGATTTTTTGCGAAACGATCGTAGCTCTAAAATTATCATAATATAATGATTTGGTCTCTAATGTTTCAGCTCCGATTGTGATGGACCACTTCATGAGTTAGTTTCGAATGTTTCACTATAATGCTTAATCTCGTCGCTACTTTAACTCCATATAGTTTCGATATAGTCACTGTGACTTTGTACTTTTAATGTTTTAGCTCCAGCTGTGACGCGCCACTTCATAACGCAATTCAGCAATATTTAGCTAAATGGTGTTATTGGCCCGACCGATAAATCTACCTTAACTTATAATCTTAATTCTAATTCCAAACATATCAAAGTATCCTGTGTACATCATGTGTTCACTTTCATCCATTCATACACACACCCGCATTCAACTTTACAGAGTCACACTAAGTTACAATCATAATATTAATTAAACATAATAATAATGTAACAATTGAACACCCTTCACTTTATGATACGCAACAACCACAACGATAACACGTGGCTTTGTTGTCAAACAAATTCTTCCGTTTGTTATCGTCTTTGTTTTTGTTTCTATATATCAGTACGGGTATCTTGTCGCTAGGAGTAGGGGTAGATGCAACAGTAATATTTTAATACAGACTCACTTGTATCAAGCTTACCATCGGTTCAATCAACCGGTAAGCAACCTACTTCAAATAATGAGTAATTCAATTCCTCGATTATTTACAGACCGCCGTCATATAGCTGGAATATTGCTGAGTCGGCGATAAACAACAAACCAACAACGCACTGGTGATGACGTCGCTGTTTCAAACACATATACATTGTATCAACCCCAAAAGTGCTACAAAGTTCTTATAAGAATGTTTAAAGGGAGACAACTCAAGTATGGCCTTGCCACACATCACCTTGTTAATTGTTAAGTTCCTTAACAATTCATCCCAATTCCAATTTCTTTCACCATGTATTTGTTTACTAGATATGGCAAATAATCCCCATTATGTATTTAAAGACATCCTGACTAAAGCCTCACTAAAGAAATCATTTCCCCCGTTTTCTACCATATTTATCCTGATAAATAAAATGGTTAAAATATATTTGCCAGAGTTTGATTTTGGTTAGGTTTGGTATGGTGTGACAAAATATGTATATGATTCATTTTAACATAAAATTTGTCTGTTATTAATAATGTCTAGGTGTTTCAATATTTCTACTGGACTTTATGCACTGCCTAGCAATCGATAAAAGTGCCGGTATTGTATGCTTCCTACTTTTCTACATTAATCGTAATATGGAAGCACCCGAATGTGGCAAGTGAAGTCAAGTAAACGCTCTTGTTTGACATCTAACTGTCCAATAATTCATATCATTGGAAAGTACATATCCTGACGATGATAGACATATGACATTTATGTCCCAGTACACATACATTGAGAATTTTCCGTGGTTAATGTTTACTGGTCACCGACCAGTTATTTTTTTCATGTTGTTTCTGACATATTCCGTGTACAAAGTTGACTGTACCAATAACTGTTATTTTTCTGAAACTATGAGCAAATGCGCTCATTTCTGTCCGTAGAATAAAATTCAGTTGATTTCTGTTGTAAGGCTACGATAGGGAATCAAAACAGTGGAAAAAGTACTTTACCGTCGACTTACTGCACCAGTTATCGCCATCGTCTTAACAGCTGAAAACGCATCATGGTGTTGTTTGATTTAAATTTTCGCATGAAATACTCACGTGACACAGCCCACGCGTCTTTTCTAAAGTTGTATTTCAGCAAGGTGATTATGGTATTTGTTTCGAATCATTTTCTCACAAGTGTCCATTTTATTCATCATTTTCGGATAAATATTTCGCTCTTCTAATGAAAAAGAGCAAAAGTAAAATGAGATGCGATCACGTGTGCGCTATAACGGGGAGCTGGCGATAACTGGTCAGTACCCATATACAATCCCGATGAAATTGTCAGTGTTTTGTACATCAAAACAAAATTGACGGAAGTGGTCGTGGATATGATGTGTTGTTAATGGTTTAAATCTACCTTACAATATGCTTGAAACGAGATGTAATTGGACAATTTTAATACTTGAATTTGAAAGCCCAAGAAGCATAGAGTAGGCTATATTTAATACAAGGAAACGATAACTTGCACAGGTGAAAGAAGGCAATATTATTGTTTTCGCGGTACAGTTATAAGTAATATCTAGACATGTGAAAGAGAAAATTACGAAAATATGAATTACTTCGATTGGAGTTGTGTTCAGTGTATATACAGTTCATGTGCTCAAAACTCTGAACAAATTTGTTTCACAATGACCACTAGAAAACGTACATCCTCGTCTCAGCATGTATTTCGAACTTGGCTGCCTAATCTTTAATATCAATGGTTTTCAGTTATTATGTCTTTCCATTTTTCTTTTGGTCTAGCTAAACTACAGCTTGGAGGGAACATACACAATTTAAAATTGTGAAAAAAGAACCACAAGAAGGCATTCATTTTGCTCTCAGAAAAGACTTTCTCTTTTACAAATTCATTTTCTTGCTAAGGATGCAAAACAAAGTGATTATTACTAAAGACGTATGTCACGAAGTATTTGATAATTTATATAATGCACAGTGAAAAAAATAAAATGAAAACTATTTAAATCATCAAAACGAATTTACAGTTAGCCTACACTGAAATCATTTTGTCATTCAGAAATCGATTATGAATTTACCTATATATTGCGTGTAGATCTAATTATATTTACTGTTTATGTTATAAACCATGCGAGATTCTAATATAAAATTAAGAAGGTTGTTTAATATTGGGTCCATTTTGACAGCTTTCTCGCTGTAAAACATTCCATTCCCTTACTCAACTAAATGCACATTATTTTCTTGGAATATCAAACTTTTAAACAGATATGAAAAGCACATTCGTCAACATACCAAAATTAGAAAAGGCCACAAATATTCTAACAGTGTTAGCTCAGTGATAAACGGTCTCATTCACTTGTCGGTCGCCGTGGTAATCTTCCCATTCGTGATGTACTAGTCTACTTTCTAGGTCTGTCAAAAAGAATATATAATTATTTGGAAACTGAAACCACATGTATCCATTATACGACCACAACATTAGATCAGCTGTTTGACATGACGTCATCCACGTCACAACACGCGAGGTCAAATCATGCGCACCTGTCCAGACGACAAAATCACAGATGCGATTGTAACGTCATTGAACGAAAAAATAAATAAACCGCTTACTCACTGCCGACATATCAAATATGAGTTGAAGACTTGCAATAGATTATCATCAATAATTTGAAAATTTAGTATTATTTGGATCTTATATCCATGGCAGCATAATGGACATACGAGCAGTCGTCCTATGATAATATATTCCATTTTCTGAGGAGATTTATAATGTGTATTTTATAATGTGTATATACATACATAATTGATTATCAGTTATCTTGTACAATCACAGCATGTACCATGACTCACGGTAAATACTATTTCAGCAAACCAATCATAGCGCCATTATCACAGTTTCAATGAAAGGAAAAACAAATCGAAATCGAACTTTACAGCACATCGTATCCATAAGCGTTTAACCCAAATGCAAAAAAGGTATTGATGTCATCATTTAAGAACCAGTGAAGATCCGGTGGTATAACAGGTCTTCAGGAATCAAAAGCTTGCCGTAAAAGGTGACTATGCTTGTAAGAGGCGACTAACGGGATCGGGTGGTCAGGCTCGCTGACTTGGTTGATGAATGTCATCGATCCCAATTGCGTGGATCAACGCTCATGATGTCAATCACTGGATTGCCTGGTCCAGGCACGATTATTTACAGACCGCCGCCATATAGCTGGAGTAATGCTGAGTGCGGCATTAAACAACAAACAAACACGTCATATAATGAGTTGGTCTCTAATGTTTCAGCTCCAGTTGTGACGTGCCACTTCATATAATGAGTTGGTCTCATATCTTTCAGCTCCATTTGTGACGTGCCACTTCATATGATAAGTTGGTCTCCAATGTTTCAGCTCCATTTGTGATGCTCCAGTTTATATTAGTTGGTCTCTAATGTTTCAGCTACAATTGTGACGTGCCACTTCATATAATGAGTTGGTCTAAAATGTTTCAGCTGCAGTTGTGACGCAAGACTTCATATAATTAGTTGTTCTCTAGTATTGTAGCGCCAGTTGTGACGCATTACTTCCTATAATGAGTTGTTCTCATATGTTTCAGATCCAGTTGTGAGCACCACTTCATACTAGTTGCTCTCTAATATTTCAGCTCCAGTTGTGACGCGCCACTTCCTACTTGTATGAGCTGTTTTTTATGATTTATGTCCAGTTAAGACGCATCACTTAGACGAAGCAGATCAGTTTCCCAGACAGAATACTTTTTTCAATATTATGGTTTAAACTTGGCGCTACTTTCACTCCAAATAGTGTCTATAGTCACTGTGACTTTTACTGAATGTAAACATGTCCTTCTACAATTGTAGCTTATACCTAGACGACCAAGGTGCCTGGACATGGGTTACACATTGCAACTGTCCGTGGTCATGTGGGCTCCATTCTGAGAAAGCCATGTTATGCTGGACTTTCTCTGTGAAGAACGTGGTCAGTAGATATAGGGGTGTATTTTGCTGGTCCGAATGTTCCGAGTAGTGGAGAAAGTATAACCTTCCGCATCCATGGTGAAGTGTAAGAATGAGTTGCGGGTGCTGTCCACACCCAATGATACCCCAGTTACCGTAGAAAGGCAGTTGTAGTGTCAGCTGAGGTCGTCTGGAAGTCAGATCTCTAGAGCACATATATTGATAGATATTTCAGCACCACTTGTGATGCATCACTTCATATAATGAGTTGGTCTCTAATGTTTCAGGTCCAGTTGTGATGCATCACTTCATATAATGAGTTGGTCTAACGTATTTGCCCCAGTTGTGATGCGCCACTTCATATTAAGAGTTGGTCTCTAATGTTTCAGCTCCAGTTGTGACGTGCCACTTCATATGATAAGATGGTCTCTAATGTTTCAGCTCCAGTTGTGACGTACCACTTCATATAATTAGTTGGTCTCAAATGTTTCCGCTCCAGTTGTGAGCACCACTTCATATTACTTGGTGTCTAATGTTTCAGGTCCAGTTGTGACGTACCCCTTCATATAATGTGTTGTACTCAAATGTTCCAGCTCCAGTTGTGAGCACCACTTCATATTAATTGCTCTCTAATGTTTCAGCTCCAGTTGTGACGCGCCACTTCCTACTTGTATGGGCTGTGGCTTTTTTTAATGATTTATGTCCAGTTAAGATGCATCACTTAGACGAAGAAGATTTTTTTTCCAAACAGAATCATTTTTTCAATATTATGGTTTAAACTTGGCGCTACTTTCACTCCAAATAGAGTCTATAGTCACTGTAACTTTTACTGAATGTAAACATGTCCTTCTACAATTGTAGGTTATACCTAGACGACCAAGGTGCCTGGACATGGGTTACACATTGCAACTGTCTGTGGTCATGTGGGCTCCATTCTGAGAAAGCTATGTTATGCTGGACTTTCTCTGTGAAGAATGTGGTCAGTAGATATAGGGGTGTATTTTGCTGGTCCGAATGTTCCGAGTAGTGGAGAAAGTATAACCTTCCGCATACATGGTGAAGTGTAAGAATGAGTTGCGGGTGCTGTCCACACCCAATGATACCCCAGTTACCGTAGAAAGGCAGTTGTAGTGTCAGCTGAGGTCGTCTGGAAGTCTGATCTCTAGAGCACATATACTGATAGATATTTCAGCACCACTTGTGATGCATCACTTCATATAATGAGTTGGTCTCTAATGTTTCAGGTCCAGTTGTGATGCATCACTTCATATATTGAGTTGGTCTAACGTATTTGCCCCAGTTGTGATGCATCACTTCATATTAAGAGTTGGTCTCTAATGTTTCAGCTCTATTTCTGACGTACCACTTCATATTAAGAGTTAGTCTCTAATGTTTCAGCTCCAGTTGCGACGTGCTACTTCATATTAAGAGTTTGTCTCAAATGTTTCAGCTCCAGTTGTGACGTACCACTTCATATAATTAGTTTGTCTCTAATGTTTCAGCTCCAGTTGTGACGTGCCCCTTCATATGATAAGATGGTCTCTAATGTTTCAGCTCCAGTTGCGACGTGCTACTTCATATTAAGAGTTTGTCTCAAATGTTTCAGCTCCAGTTGTGACGTACCACTTGATATAATTAGTTGGTCTCAAATGTTTCAGCTCCAGTTGTGAGCACCACTTCATATTACTTGGTCTCTAATATTTCAGGTCCAGTTGTGAACACCTCTTCATATAATGAGTTTGTCTCTAATGTTTCAGCTCCAGTTCTGACGTACCCCTTCATATAATGAGTTGTACTCAAATGTTTCAGCTCCAGTTGTGAGCACCACTTCATATTAATTGCTCTCTAATGTTTCAGCTTCAGTTGTGACGCGCCACTTCCTACTTGTATGGGCTGTGGCTTTTTTAAATGATTTATGTCCAGTTAAGATGCATCACTTAGACGAAGCAGATTTTTTTCCAAACAGAATCATTTTTTCAATATTATGGTTTAAACTTGGCGCTACTTTCACTCCAAATAGTGTCTATAGTCACTGTGACTTTTACTGAATGTAAACATGTCCTTCTACAATTGTAGCTTACACCTAGACGACCAAGGTGCCTGGACATGGGTTACACATTGCAACTGTCCGTGGTCATGTGGGCTCCATTCTGAGAAAGCCATGTTATGCTGGACTTTCTCTGTGAAGAACGTGGTCAGTAGATATAGGGGTGTATTTTGCTGGTCCGAATGTTCCGAGTAGTGGAGAAAGTATAACCTTCCGCATCCATGGTGAAGTGTAAGAATGAGTTGCGGGTGCTGTCCACACCCAATGATACCCCAGTTACCGTAGAAAGGCAGTTGTAGTGTCAGCTGAGGTCGTCTGGAAGTCAGATCTCTAGAGCACATATATTGATAGATATTTCAGCACCACTTGTGATGCATCACTTCATATAATGAGTTGGTCTCTAATGTTTCAGGTCCAGTTGTGATGCATCACTTCATATAATGAGTTGGTCTAACGTATTTGCCCCAGTTGTGATGCGCCACTTCATATTAAGAGTTGGTCTCTAATGTTTCAGCTCCAGTTGTGACGTGCCACTTCATATGATAAGATGGTCTCTAATGTTTCAGCTCCAGTTGTGACGTACCACTTCATATAATTAGTTGGTCTCAAATGTTTCCGCTCCAGTTGTGAGCACCACTTCATATTACTTGGTGTCTAATGTTTCAGGTCCAGTTGTGACGTACCCCTTCATATAATGTGTTGTACTCAAATGTTCCAGCTCCAGTTGTGAGCACCACTTCATATTAATTGCTCTCTAATGTTTCAGCTCCAGTTGTGACACGCCACTTCCTACTTGTATGGGCTGTGGCTTTTTTTAATGATTTATGTCCAGTTAAGATGCATCACTTAGACGAAGCAGATTTTTTTCCAAACAGAATCATTTTTTCAATATTATGGTTTAAACTTGGCGCTACTTTCACTCCAAATAGTGTCTATAGTCACTGTAACTTTTACTGAATGTAAACATGTCCTTCTACAATTGTAGGTTATACCTAGACGACCAAGGTGCCTGGACATGGGTTACACATTGCAACTGTCCGTGGTCATGTGGGCTCCATTCTGAGAAAGCTATGTTATGCTGGACTTTCTCTGTGAAGAATGTGGTCAGTAGATATAGGGGTGTATTTTGCTGGTCCGAATGTTCCGAGTAGTGGAGAAAGTATAACCTTCCGCATCCATGGTGAAGTGTAAGAATGAGTTGCGGGTGCTGTCCACACCCAATGATACCCCAGTTACCGTAGAAAGGCAGTTGTAGTGTCAGCTGAGGTCGTCTGGAAGTCTGATCTCTAGAGCACATATACTGATAGATATTTCAGCACCACTTGTGATGCATCACTTCATATAATGAGTTGGTCTCTAATGTTTCAGGTCCAGTTGTGATTAATCACTTCATATATTGAGTTGGTCTAACGTATTTGCCCCAGTTGTGATGCGCCACTTCATATTAAGAGTTGGTCTCTAATGTTTCAGCTCCATTTCTGACGTACCACTTCATATTAAGAGTTAGTCTCTAATGTTTCAGCTCCAGTTGCGACGTGCTACTTCATATTAAGAGTTTGTCTCAAATGTTTCAGCTCCAGTTGTGACGTACCACTTCATATAATTAGTTTGTCTCTAATGTTTCAGCTCCAGTTGTGACGTGCCCCTTCATATGATAAGATGGTCTCTAATGTTTCAGCTCCAGTTGTGACGTACCACTTGATATAATTAGTTGGTCTCAAATGTTTCAGCTCCAGTTGTGAGCACCACTTCATATTACTTGGTCTCTAATATTTCAGGTCCAGTTGTGAACACCTCTTCATATAATGAGTTTGTCTCTAATGTTTCAGCTCCAGTTCTGACGTACCCCTTCATATAATGAGTTGTACTCAAATGTTTCAGCTCCAGTTGTGAGCACCACTTCATATTAATTGCTCTCTAATGTTTCAGCTTCAGTTGTGACGCGCCACTTCCTACTTGTATGGGCTGTGGCTTTTTTAAATGATTTATGTCCAGTTAAGATGCATCACTTAGACGAAGCAGATTTTTTTCCAAACAGAATCATTTTTTCAATATTATGGTTTAAACTTGGCGCTACTTTCACTCCAAATAGTGTCTATAGTCACTGTGACTTTTACTGAATGTAAACATGTCCTTCTACAATTGTAGCTTATACCTAGACGACCAAGGTGCCTGGACATGGGTTACACATTGCAACTGTCCGTGGTCATGTGGGCTCCATTCTGAGAAAGCTATGTTATGCTGGACTTTCTCTGTGAAGAACGTGGTCAGTAGATATAGGGGTGTATTTTGCTGGTCCGAATGTTCCGAGTAGTGGAGAAAGTATAACCTTCCGCATCCATGGTGAAGTGTAAGAAAACTGGACTTAGCACAGACAGGTTTGCCTTTTATAAACGACGGTGACATCGATAAGAATCGTAACTGCAACTGAAAATGAAAGGACTAAACTTGACAAGGTGACATGAACTTAGAAAAACACGAAAATTAAGACTACTCACGCTTTCAACATTGGCATCAGAATGTAAACAAACTCATTTTGCAACAACTTTTAGACATTCCGAAAGACAATAAAAGGATCTATCATTTCGCAGAATTTTGTAACGTTGTGTGAAGAAATAAGAACGTTGTGACAGTTGTTTTTCATACGTTTTTGTAACCGCGACGTCAGCACAGTGCGGCACTGTGCGGTATGCAGGCTGACTGACGTCCAGGCACCATGAGGGAAATTGACTTCAACTTCAACTGCAACTTCACTTTATTCTCCGGAGAACCACGCATGGTGGTATTAGAGTACATTTTGCATGTCAATCATTATATACAAGCAGTCAAAATGGCGGCGGACTGAAACAAAATATTGTAGGTAAACAGTGGTAGATATAATAAGCATGTCTATTATCTAAGTTTTGATATTACAGAGAAGATAACATTTATAAACTTTGCTAAGTTTCTTAAAACAGTGAAATCTGATGATGTAAACAACCGCCTATAAGATGCCATATTTGAAAATTTGGTTAGTTTTGTTGAAATAAATCTTTTTTTATTTTCATCAGAAGCAGGACAACGAAATATATAATGAAACTCGTCTGCAATTGTCGGAGAGTCACACAATTTACAAGTTCTAAATTCCCTTGGAGTATTATACCAACGCCCTGTCTCAATAGGTAAACAATGATTGGATGTTCTAAATTTTAATATTGGGTAGTAAATATATTTGGGCAATAGGATAAAGGCATCAAGTGATGGTATGGTCTTAATGTGTTTATAATATTGTCCCTTGGGACTTACTTCTATTGCATTCCTCCACACTTGGTAAAAGTGATCTTTTAGTGTAGTTTCTACTTTATTAAGCAGCCATGTTCTGTTAAAATTACCTGGGAACATATAAACATTACTTAGCCCACATGAGTTAAGGGTATTTTCAACAAACTTAAGCCAAGAATAAGAATGATTTTAACACACTATCTAAAGACATGAAATTGTACAGTACCGAGGATAACTTGAAGTGAGACAGGGGCGTGTTGAGTTTATACCAATAACTAATATTTCTTTTAGAAACATGGATGCGGATAGGAAATCTTCCAAATTCACCATATAAGAAATAATTCGGTGTGGACATTCTGAGACCAGAGGCTAATTTTAAAAACTTGGTATGCATATTTTCAAGTATATCTATTTTAACATGTCCCCAAAATTCAGAGCCATATAACATAATGGGTACAATCATTAAATCGAATGTTTTAAATACGCAGTGAAGTGGTAAATCATTGTTTCTTGCCATTTTCAATAACAAAAACGTACATTTCTTAGCTTGTGTGGCTCGAACACTTATACCAAATACACAGACGGTTCAGTATTCGAACTGTCTGCTATGAAGGAGATCAAAGGTAGCATAGAGCGTTACTTGGGCGACATGATTACCAACAATATCTGCTCGCGAAATCGATGCACTTTGCTGAACTCGCAGAGGTTTTGAAATAAAAACATAAATAATTAGAATTCAAGAAAGAGGAAACTTACCCCAACAAACTGATCCTGTGTCCGATATTGAACTAAATAAACTTCGTGAATACGGACAGCTTGGCGTCTAGTCTCCAGATACTGTTAGTCTATCAACAGCTATTCGACCATGTTACGACGTAAATTGTAATAAAAAGGTAAATTGTAATACTTGCAGCAAATTGTGATAACTTTGACGTAAATTGTAATAACAACGTAAATTGTTATAATATTTGACGTAAATTGTAATACGCAAATTGTAATAAAAATTGACGTAAATTGTAATAATCTCTACTTGCGGTAAAATGTAATAAATTCTTACGTAAATAGAGGTTATTACGCGAGTGTGTTTGGGGATGGTAAATATCCTGCATTAGGAATAAACATTGTATTTAGCGAGCCTTGGCGAGCTAAATACATAGTGTTTATTCCTAATACAGGATATTTACCATCCCCAAACACACAAGCGTGATAACCTCTTTATCATATAATGTCATTCTTTAATTCTGTGCTTTAAAATCGCTTTCCCTCTCTCACAAACATTACCGAAACATTGCGAGTTTCCTGGAATGCGCGCATTAATATTTATTACGTCACAGTGTAAGTGATGTGTCAGTCGGACAGTGACAGTAGCCAATATAGTTCCAACTGAAATCTGTTTCTTATACAGTGGCGAAGCAACATATACGCAAAACAACAATTGTTTTTAATTGCCTTTCGCGGCAATCCATCAGTCTGTCCGCTAGAGTAACTGCCCTTTGTCAAAGGGTAGCTACTCTAACCCTAGTCTATGAGACGGCGCGGCCACGGTCAGACGTTGTTGACAGTCGGTCTGTCCTGTAATAACGCTAATAAGTGTACTCAGATGTACACACAGCGACAAAACGAAACAAAACGGCCAAATCCAACTGTTTTGATTTGTTGAGAAGGTTTCATACCGCAGAGGTCTACAAGCACAGATATGGCTACTGATCCGGCTAGGCCTTGTGCCCTCGCAAAATTGTTTCGAAATTTATAGATATCTCCAAAGTTGTCAAAACTTATAAAATGCCTTAGCCACGTCACAGTTAGACACTGATTTTCAGTATATTAGAATGTTCTTTTGATAATGATAGCAATTATCCCTGTTGTTTATCCAGATTCCCGATGGTTAATTCTTTGTTTATAAACAGTGAAAGTAGTCCTACTTGACCTTTGATATTTGCATCTCTATCCGCATATGACCCCAACGGATATCGTTTTTATCCGTTGGGTTTATCCTGCCGAGAAACCTACCCATTATATGATAAATTGTAATAACCTCCAAGACGCCAATTGACTAGAAATGATCTTTGTCAGTTGAGCTTGTGTTTCACATGTACAATTCGAGAAATACTGTGTATGATGACAAACGTACAAAACTGTTAAGTTAGGGATAGTTGGTATAGGCTTTATCGTACAATCGTCAACATAGTGAAAGACATTTATTGGAAGTGATGTGATGTTTGTGGCATGCTATCATCTACCTAGAAGATACTACCATCTGCGTAGAAAATACTATCATCTACGTAGAGGGCGGTCGGGTAGCCTAGTGGTTAAAGCGTTCGCTCGTCACGCCGAAGACCCGGGTTCGATTCCCAACATGGGTACAATGTGTGAACCCCATTTCTGGTGTCCCCCGCCGTGATATTCTGGAATATTGCTAAAGGCGGCGTAAAACCATACTCACTCATTCATCTAGATAGTATCGTCCACTTACATACCTTCATCTACGTACATGATACTGTCATCTACAGTATGTAGAAGTGCAGTCATATATGTGATACCAATGACATAGAGCTCACATTTACTGTCATTACATACACACCTACATGCGCGCACACGCACACACACACACACACACACACACACACACACACACCACACACACACACACATACATACATACATACATACATACATACATACATACATATGTGTGTATGTGTTTGTATGTATATGTGTGTGTGTGTATGTGTGTATATATGTGTTTGTGTGTATGTGTGTATGTATTTGTGTGTGTATACTGATAAGGGCATAGTATCGGAGATAAATATAATTTGGTTTCTTAGTTAGTCACTATTTTTTTCATTGGAATGTTAAGAAGGTATGCTTTAATTTCAATATTTTATTACAGTGCTTGATTCTAGCTGGAATTATTTTAATCCTCTTAAACCCCCAGAGAAGATTATCCTCTGAGGTATTTTTTGTCCGTATATATGTCACAAATTAGTGATAACGTAATTATCTGTTTCAAAAAATTATGTACCGCATTATACCTGAGGTACCAAATTTGGTATCAAGGTTGCATGGCGCAATCCACCAACGATTGCCGAGTTTAATGATCTTAGAATACTCTTCGTATAAGGTCAAAGAGATTATTTACGTTAGTGACAAAACCCTTTTCATTATAGATTTTCCATTCTTTCAATTTTGATCAAAACAGATTTATTTCAGCAATAATTGATTGTAACAAATTTATTATACGTTCTGGTGCTCTTTGAAACTCAACAAGACATGCCCGAAGATACCGGATATTATTTGTGTATGCTTTGAATTATGATTTCGTGCCGTTTTCATGATGGATTCTGTTTTGGTTGTTGGGGCAAGGAGTTATTATCCCAGCAAAAGTTGTCAGTAAGTTGTTGTGAGTTCCTCATGACATATGAAAGGAATCCAAACAGTTACATGAATTCATTTTAAATATACAACTTCCTATGAAAGGATTGATTGAGTGAGTGAGTGAGTTGTGTTTTACGCCGCTTTTAACAGTATTCCAGTTATATCACGGCGTGTCAGCTTAATGTGGGAGGAAAGCCCGAAGTGATGCAGGTCTCAGACGTTTACCACTTCGGTGAAACCCACGAGCACTGGTATGGTGCTGACAAACCTAGAAACATAATTGGGGCGAACCCACAATCATAGGTTTCTGGCGTGCCCAAGGGACGCAATTCTGCACTGCGAATCGCGGCGCCTTAGACGACTGGACCACCCGTGCCCCCTCCTATGAAAGGAAATATTTTATGTTATATTAATGATCCATATGTTAATCATACATTGCTACAAATATTGCATAAGTTAACATGGTTTGCATTTATTTATTTTTATTTTTTTTATCTGTGAGAAGTTCACAGAGATCGAGAATACACAATATCTAATAGTATATGCAATGTAGGTAAAGAATATCCACGCCCCTCTTTTGATATTAATAAAAAAAATTGTATATAATGTTATGTATTAAGTATTCTCCTTTCACATGCATGGGAAATATATGCTGCATTTGCTCAGTTGACATTGCACAGGAGATCTGTCACTCAGTTGTTGTATTTGAATTCTTCGTCAATATATAATACAAAACACACAGAGTATGTCTCAAATAAATAAGAAAACTAAGTTCATTCTAGTAATTAATCCTCTTCTGGACACCATAGAAATGAAATTCCAATGCGTTTATATATACATATAATTATACAACAATGTACGATAACGACCTCAATCCTCCCCCACACCCATACTTTAATGAGAATTGTACGATAAACCCTGTACCAACCCTGACAAGGATAGGTTCTAGTCATGTAACGCCTTTGACACTAAACTTATAAGGTTATTACAATTTACGTAAAAAGTTATTACATTTTACCGCAAGTTGACATTATTACAATTTACGTCAATTTTTATTACAATTTGCGTATTGCAATTTACGTCAAATTTTATTACAATTTATATTGTTATTACAATTTACGTCAAAATTATTACAATTTGCTGCAAGTATTACAATTTACCTTTTTATTACAATTTACGTCGTAACAAACCATTATGACTCACATCAAAATTACCATCCAAAACTGGCTCCCACAGAAGATATCGCGTGGGTGAGATCAAACGTCACAATCGAATGACATCATCAATGGCTCTGCCACTGAAGCTGTGAGCAGTACATTTTACACTTAGAAACTGCTTATTGCTGTCTACAAATTGAAAAAGTTGGAAGAATGATGTTGGATGATAAATAAAATCTCACCCTCGTGTCTTTTTATATCAAATATATCAAGTCGTGCTCATATATTTGATATCAAAAGACACTCGGGTCAGATTCTCTATATCAACAAAATCCTATCATCCACTAGGTTGTGTCCACTCCACAAGTGTGTTTGACAAGTCCTCCGAAAATCCCACATGCACATGTTCCCAATCACTCACACTTGTCACAAATTACACCTGATGTTCATTAAACTTGTTGTCCGGACTGTAACGCCGGTTCTTTTGTCTTTCCTGGTTTCGGCTGTCTAATATCTCTGGTCATTCATTCCGGCACTGTGACAGCAATCGTACTTTTCAAAGTTTACCTACTTTTCGTAACTTGTCTTGTCTCTAACAACATGACGTCTGTACATTCCGTCTATGTTGTTCTTATAGGTTGTGGCATTTTTGTCGAATGACATGAAAAAATTGACAGGTTTTCCGTGTTTTCTCTTCTCAACGTAAAATGCATGCCTATGCTGATGCACGACGGCGGCTGTCTGTCAGTGACGAGATCTTGTCAAAATAAGCCTTGATTAAAAAAACCCGATAAACCTTTTTTGAAACTTGTCTTCTATTATCAATGTCAGATAGTTTACGCTGTGTAAATCAGACAGAAATATAACTGCTTTTCCCCTTTGAAACACATCTTTAATATGATTATTGGTAATAAATAGAATAACCCACTTAGTACGAGAGTTTACGGAAAATGTGTCACTCATGAAATTTATGTTTTAAGTTCCTCGCTAAAGCAACATTAATTCACCTCGTGGGTTATTCTATAGGCATTTCATTTCTCCATAGGGACGGTGGGGTATCCCAGTGGTTTTAAGTTTATTTTCCTGTGAACTTGCCAATTAAGGATGACGTACCAGTATTGGTACAGGGGCGTCGCGTTGAAAGAAAATAGAAGTTGAAATTCACTAGCCACTCCAATCGTCATTGATATGCCACTGGACACATTAAGGTCATTTGGTACGTTCCTATGGTGATGGCTTCATCCACAAATCCTTCTTTACCTTGATAGTAACAATTATATTGTGGTGGCCCATTGCTCATTATTTGTTTTTTAAACACCATTAAAGATCCCAATGCCTCCAATGAAAAACCGTATGTTATTTAAGAAATAAACGACGAGTGGGAGTTGTTTTTCGTACAATAAAACACTGCAGGGAGAATAAGCCATGAGGGGCGCAGCTTGTTTGGTATTTCTTGGATATTCTCACAATTTTCACATCGAGTATCTGCACGTTCAATCCGCATGCCAAATGTCCTATCACTTTAATGTTTGGCCTTTGCGTTTATCCACGTGGCGCGGCTACATCTAGTGGGAACAAATCACAAGACACTTTCCTTCCAAAAATAAGCTCGTCCAATTTTCGACGTCATCACGTTTCGATGGCATGTTCGCATCTCCAGAAATGAGGTCACGATAGAACAATGTTTTATCGTGAAATAAACCACTCTCCGTTCTACACTGTTCTTTGCGATTTATCGCGTAGCTATCTTATATAAAGTGTTAATACACGCCTCGTGGGAAGTGACCGAGCGTGTTATGTACGGCAAGATGACGTCATATTGTACTCACACAGATAACGCCCAGAGTTGATCTTCCCACGTCTTAAGTGCACACTTGACGAATAGGATTGGTCCTAGGAATGTCTGGTGCCACTCACAGATCTCACGTCACGTTTTCAGGTTTTACCTCCTCGGCAAAGTGCAAAAAAGCGATGGTTCCGAGGATGTCGACGTTAACATAAAAAAACATGTATGCATTCTAAGCAGGACGACGTAAGAGTGAGCCTTGGGTTCTTAGCAAGTCGAGGTTAACATCAATCTCTGCTTTCCGTGGATGTCGGCGTTAACAGAACGCCCTGTGTGAATTCTTAACAAGTCGCCGTTAACAGAACTCATTGTATGAATTTTAAGCAAGTCGACGTTAACGGAACACCCCGTATGAATTCTAAGCAAGTCGACGTTAACGGAACACCCCGTATGAATTCTAAGCAAGTCGACGTTAACGGAACGCCCCGTATGAATTCTAAGCAAGTCGACGTTAACGGAACACCCCGTATGAATTCTAAGCATGTCGACGTTAACGGAACGCCCTGTAATTTTTCACCTGAAAAAACACGGTAACATATGGTACAAGTCATAATAGCGAAATGCATCGGACATCACTTTTGTCACCGATGCGTCAAAGCACATGCATCCGAGGATATACACCCATAAGCTTTGCCAAAGCTTTTACTATTCACAATTTTATAGGTCTTTGATAATTGTGACAGAAACTTACAATATACAGAGGTATGTATTTATAAAGCACAAAACACAATATCTTTCAAACATACAATTGAAGCATAAGGTACGATAAGGGCATTTGTGGACCACGGGATCTACATGAACAAACTTTGGGAAATCATTAGGCAGTTATCAGATCTGTCATGTGAATGAGAATTGGACTTACACAACACACAACACTAAAAGTACAGGGAGGCTAAATCGGACCCCTGGACCCCCCTCTGGATCCGCCTATGCCGTTGTGGACGTGGTCATTTCAGGAAATTGGTGGCAGGTGAGACACGTGTCATGTTAGATAAGATGTCACGTTTTGCAAATGTAGTACACAATTTGACATTCACGCAACCCGGCCACCATCACTATAGCAACCAACAGCGTTCTGATTGAAAGATAACTCCAGGAGCTTACTCGACCCCTTTTCAAAAGTACGGAATGATCAATATATCAATACACGTAAGCCATGCTATTTTATACAACAAAAATAATGGGACTTATTTAAGAATTTCGAATAATTTAGTTAAAATAGTTTAGTTGGAAGAATACATTTGTGTACAACTTAAATGGAACTCGCTGGCACAGTCATCTGAGTTTGGGTCGCTATAAAAGATAATGTTTGGATCAAATTTAAAGCCAAATTTGTAAAAATTCGTGTACTAGTAATCTACGAGGTCTGATGAAATTAGGAAAAATGAGAAAATAATGTGAAACATTTTCAGAGTCTGACCTACAATTACAGATATGATTTTTTAAAGAATTGCCTTGAGTAAATCGACTTTAAGATTACTGTATGCACACGGGAGTGCTTACTGTAAAATACATTATTTTGCTATCTTATTTCTTGTCAGATAGAAACAACGCACTTTGTTTTCTTTCTGAATTGTTGTCTGTTGTAATAATGCTTGTAATAACTTTCTCCTTTCACTACTGAATTGGCCCGTGAAGATCCAGGGTAGAATAAGTCCTCAGCAACCCATGCTTGCCGTAAAAGGCGACTTTGCTTGTCGTTGGAGGCGACTAACGGGATCGGGTGGTCTGGCTCGCTGACTTGATGCATGTCATCTTATCCCAATTGCGTGGATCGATGCTCATGATGTCAGTCACTGGATCGTCTGGTCCAGACTTGATTATTTACAGACCGTCGTCATATAGCTGGAAAATTGCTGAGTGCGGCGTTTAACAACAAACAAAAAAACAAAAAAACAAACACTACTGAATGCTGTTGATTCCACATGTAGCCGCTATCCTGAGTGAAGCATTTTTGCATAGTACTTGTTCCTTTTCTGGGGGTTGAATAATCAACTTTCCTTCGAAGGTTATTTCAGGTCGGTTGGCAATTCAAGAGGAGGCAATTTGGCCAAGAAGTTTACCTTAAACTTTAGGTATCGATGATCTTATATAGTTCAATAATGGTCAAATAGCCAATACCCTCACACTGATTTACCAACTGAACTAGAAATAAAAGAGAACACCGTGGACGCCTCGTCTGTTTCATATTAAGATCTATACATAAACACACAGAATAACACACACACACATACACACACACACACACACACACACACACGCACGCACGCACGCACGCACGCACGCACGCAGGCGCGCACACACACACACACACACAATCGAGAATGCTCTTTCTTCGAAGATTTAATAGAACATCATACGACACTTGCTTAAAAGTTGTTTCGTCAAGGTTACAACTTTCAAGGCCCCAGTAAAGCTCTCAAATTTGTTAATGGTAAACTTGTGGAGGACATTTCCAAAGTTTACGCAATTGTGACATAAATGATGTCTGATGCAATGCCCTATTTTCACCTTTACCATATGTTCCAGTTTTGTTGTTTTTCGCGAACACCTGGTATCATCACTGTTTGATGGTGAATCATAAACACATGATTATGATAATATAGTCGGAATAGTACCATCCGCTTTTAACAGATAATTGTTATTAACATGGAAAGGGTTTTGTCGCTTATATAATCAGTAAACCGTAACTTTGTTGAACGAATTAAAACATAGAACTGGACCATTGTTGATGCTTGTTTTCTGTCTGCGTCTAAAACTTAATGTTAGCCACCTTGTAAAATAATATAACTAGCTTTAGAAGTACATTTTGGAAGACCTTAGTCACCCTTGCTGCTTTAATCTATAAGTTAATTCTGTAGGGCAACCACTCCAAACTTCAGATGCGTATTCTAGAATAGAACGCATATACATTTGATATATGTTATGGTGTATCCATACGATATCAAATCTGAATCCTTTAGATATAACACTGCATATAAATGTTCAGTTACGAGAATACAAAATATGAAAAAGATTGACAAGAACATATCTATTAAGCAATACACTTGGCACATTATTCTTAATTACAGAACTCGTCAAAATGGACCCTAAACACGTGTCAGAATTACCTCTCGTTCCTTCATGTACAGTGTGTGAATTAGGTTTAAAATGTACTTTTGATCAGTGTTTCATGGAGTAAAACCGATTCGTGACACTTTAATGTGGGAGCCTCCAAGAGGATCCGGGTTAGAATTGGCCTTCAGCAACCCATGCTTGTCGTAACAGAATGGGAAGTTAACTGACAGTGCGAAGTTGGTCAGTTGTGTCGTAACAAAAAAGTGACGTCACATTAAAAGCTATGACGTCATGTTGTCCCTTATATCGCCCGGTTTGCCGATTTGTATGGGTATTTATTACCCACGTGGTGAAGATACAGGTGGTAAGATACTAAATCCGTACGTCACACGTGTGTCGTACAAGGTTGACCTTGTTTTATTCGTTTTGATTGGATAACCGTGACCTCTGTCACACCGGGACTACTTTTTTCATTCATAAAAAATCGCGAGACGTCATTCATTTTGCGATTACAAGGCAGAACTGAAGAAATTCATGAGAACGAGAGATATTTACAAACACCTTATTAAACCAAACAAGATAGTCAAACGCATCAAATTCGGTTTGCATTCTATATAAGTTATGCATAGAGCTTCTACAGACATATAATCGAGCTAGATCTATAAATCGATTTACAATGTACGACTGCCGATCGAGCGCGTCCCTTGAGCGTGACGCACCCGACCACTTTCGCAACTTTCAATTTGATTTAACGTAAAAGGATAAGCGTGGTGAAATGAAGTCTGTTTAAACTATCTGGACAGATATCGAGACTTACTTGGGATGATCCGGTTGTGCCATCGGTGTCCCCTTTGAAGCGTATTTTGTGGCGCTGTTTCGGGAGGTGTTGTTCATGGATGAACGAACACGACAGCACGACCAGATCAATTAAAGTTCACAGTTCCGATACAAATCATTCGAAAACTCCGTGGAAGTGTGCCTGACTTCTGATTTTGTGGCCCCAAACATCCCAAATGTGAACAATAACATTCCCTATCTCTAGCGTAAAACGCTGTGAGTGGATCGCGGTTGTCTTTTCTTATTCCGGTGGCGACCTTGCCCTTCGATCGTTCGAAGCTGTCACTGACATGCAAGCAGATTTGAGTTTGTTGATTTTCACGTCTTCAGTATATAGGGTGGTACAGTTAACATGAATGTCTTTGGCGAACAGTCTGATTTCCCTCTTCCAAAATGGGACGGGCATGATATAAATTCAGCTGATAGATCAAGGAAACCGAACCATTTTGATTGCACAGACGGGACCCCGGCAGCGTGACCGACTGTTGGTCCGATATTCAAAACGCGGCGCTAATGTGACATTTCAAATTTTCTTATCGGTGTCCTGCGTACTAACAAAATGGCGCTTGAATTACCATAAGTTGAAGACTTTCTTCCAAAAGGATCTTGAGCGTCGGTGCTGGTTTGTTTGCAAACAGAACAGCAGGCGCGTGTTGTAAATGCGTATGCATAAACATGTCAACAATGCCCATATTTGGTCATATATCAATATTAATGCGCAACCAGATTTTGCAACCGGTTTCAGTTTGGTCTGTCAACGAACGAAAGTTGTTATGTATTTACACTTAAATATATATTTAACGTGGGTAATAAATAAAATACCACACTCATTCTCGTTAGATACCATTTTTACGAAACTCGTGAACTTTCTATGGTATCTGACCTCGCTTTCGCTCGGTCAGATACCACAGAAAGTCCACTCGTTTCGTAAAAATGGTATCTAACGAGAATGAGTGTAGTATTCTCTATTTATTATCCAGGTGGTGAAGAAACAGGTTGTGAGATACTTAATCCGTACGTCATTCGAGTAAATTGTGTAATTCGAGGTTGACCTCCTTTTATCCTTTTTCACGTTGACCTCGTTTTATCCGTTTCCACGATCCGTCATTTATTTTACACGTCTTTGCTTTATCTGATATAAGGCGACTCTAGATGTGGTAAATGTGGATATTTTACAGCCGCTTCAATAACCTTTTACGACTGCTCCCTCTGACCTTGGCCTGTGAACAGGGGCAGATAACTCTATTTTTCAAACTTGTTTCGGTGAGGTTAGTGTTTTTCCTATGTGCATCATTGTCATGCGTTCATTACCTATTGAGCAACGTTATCTGGAATTTTGTTTTTATATTAATTTCAATGAAAACGATAACGTGAATTATTGATGGTACTGTTTTGACATATTTCGCGTAGTTAGTAATCCTGAAGTTATTGTTCAGTTTTCGTTCACGTACACAGTTCAACTGAGCAGGGCCACGTCAAGTCGGGTATGCTAGTTGATGATCGTCCGGTCTCCGCGAAACTGTCTTTTACCTTTTAGGCCTACCCTCACACATGTTCACGACACAAGAGTATGATCGACGAACTTTTACGTTTATATGTATTAGGGCTGGGACGGGTAACTCGGGTACGCGGGTCGGGTGGGTCCTGAGTAGGACCCGGGTACCCACAGGACTACCCGGATTCGTGGTTAGTCACGTGATATATTGTTTAATGAGAAAAATTATCTTGTACACTAAGGTTACACTACAAGTCACTAATGTTGGCATTTCCTTCTGACTATGCACGGGGCGGTCGGGGAGCCTAGTGGTTAAAGCGTTCGCTCGTCACGTTGAAGACCCGGGTTCTATTCCCGACATGGGCACAAGGTGTGAAGCTCATTTCTAGTGTCCCCCGCCGTGATATTGCTGGAATATTGCGAAAAGCGGCGTAAAACCATACTCACTGACTCTGACTATGCACCCATTCCTTCTGACTTTTCATATGGTTGAATAAAGATACAATAACTTAAGTCAACTTCAGTGTTTGCATGACCAGATTGTTCTAATACATGTTGCCAGGGCTATGGTAAAAAAAATGGCCAATCAGACATTTTGTACCTATCTTTTGAGACCTACAGTGGGTACCCGGGTAGGGTCGGGTAATAGGGTGGGGGTGGTGGTACCCGGGTAGTAAATTCAGACTCGTCCCAGCCCTAATATATATACGTCTTTCATGTGCCAGCATTCTAGAAAGTACATAAACTCCCCCGAATTTAACTCTTATTCTTTTAAAAAGTAGTCGCAATTCCATTGCATTTATATATACTTGTACCAACGTCAAAATATAGTGCAAGTAAAGATTGATTATGTATATTCTAGAATTTTGACAGGTGGAATGCAGCCTAACGAGTAATGAATTGAACACAAACACATGATAGGGGGATGGACCAAGGTGACATCTACAATATCTGATAAAAAGGGGTGGGAGATCTGCGACGACAGACAGATAATCTGTAATTCTGAGTTTCATTGTAAGAAAGAGGGGCAGGAGAGCACCAGCTGTCTAGGCACTACAGCTCACGGAACAGGTTACCAGAAACCTATCATTCTGGGTTCAAATCCCATATTGTGGGTCCTTAGTGGCCATGTCACAATCATCGCTGTGCAGAGTTGTGTCCCTTGGGCGTGTCAGAAACCTGTGATCATGGGTTTGAGTCCCAGATTTGCATGATCATGTTTTTGGTCAGTCAGCACCATATACATCCTTGTAGGTGTCATGTAAGTGGTAAACATCGAAGACCTGCCTTACTATGGGCATTCCTCTTCCTCATGCTGACGTTCACTGAATATACCTGATATATTGTTCAAACTGGAATTTATGTGTGATTTAACCAAACTCACTCAATCACTAACGAAGAAAATAAAAAAAACTGTAAGAAGTGTCAGCTTACAGAGAAACTACACTGAATTAAATCTGCATTTCAGATCAAGTAATGTTTTACGTTTATTTGACTTAATGAACAATGGATAACCAACCTCATGTCATAATTTTATTAACAATGTTTCAACTGATGAATCAGTTGTGATGGAACGATTCATCGGTGCATTGGTGGATCAATATTTTACTTCCCGATACAAATATCGATCTTAGTCGCACACTAAGTTCAAATTTGATTCATACCTTAAATGTTTACTTTAATAGCAGTTACACCAAACACTAATTAGTAGTGGAAAAAAAAAAAGGTTTTCATCCATTGAGTCATACTTGACACTGCCAGCTGTAAATTGTCAGAAGGCCAGGTATTTGACATCTTCCTGAGGCAAGGGAGTTCACAGACTTTAAAAGTCCAGTTTCCACCCTTGCCGAACTAGGCTGGAATTCCTGGGCTCGATCAGAGCGCCACCAGTGGCTATTACAAGTTATGTCCTTTCTATGCCTCTCCTGTTGACCAATCAGATTTAACCTCTCGTATCACTTGCATTTGCTTCACACAAAACGGTCGCGCCAAGTCAAGACGATCTGATCGTTAATCAAGATCTATATTGTGATAAAACGAGTCTTACATCAATCACGTGAGCACTTTGATTAAAATTCATGAAAACATTTAGAAAATATCTGTTGACAACGAGTTAGCGGTGCACATGCTTTGCAAATCCTGCAGTCGACCGAAATCTGCATGACACTTTACGAACCGGATTTCGATTTCGCTGCGCGATTTTGATTGGACTATGCATAGACTCTTAGTCCAGCCAAAATGTAACTCCATAATACCAGCCTAGTTTGGCAAGGGTGGAAACTGGACTTTTATAGTCAGTTAACTCCCTTGCCTCGGGAAGATGGGTATTTGACTATCCTGTCAATGAAAAAGTTGGCTTACACACAAGTATCATGATACGTATTGGATCGGGAACAAGTTATTGTTATACGTATCGGATCGCACAGTTGGTGTATCGTCCCAGCCCTACCAATCAGTACTGAGAATTGTATGTGCAAATATCAGAAAGTTACAACCTTCAATGTTTAAACATGGGTTACATATTGTTTTTCTTGCAGAAAAGTACATCATGAAGGGACTAACCAACATCTTTACTCAGATGGTAAAAGTGAGAACATTGTCCACCTGTCTCAAACCAGCACTCTGTCCGTCCAGAAGTTCCTGCACTGCAAGACACTGTGTTGTCAGCACTGGCACGACAGCAACAGGAAGACCCGACATTATGAAAATAGGACCACATCACTTACATAAAGGACAGATCCAGATGCCAGTGTCGACGTATCAGTTTATTCCCTCCAGGCAGATAGCGTCCACGTCCGTGTGTTTGAGTCGTGGCGGTATCGGAGTTGGCGGTGGACATCAGCACAGCGACGAGGATGTGCCGAGTACACAGGGACCCACAGATTCAGCCTGGGTAATAATGGATTGTTAGGGTGACACGTCTTTGTATGTTTCAAGTTCAAGGTTCAACAGACCAGAGCCAAAAACAAATACTGTATTCAACATTATAAGCGCCCTGCTCTAAGCGCCCACGGCCATATTTGCTAATATATTGGCTAGTGAACAATCCCAATTAGCACCCCTTCCGATTGGTCAATGTACAAAAGACTTATGTATTCGCGTATAATGCGCACTCGTGTGTTATATGCACCCTTAATTATGGGCATTTAAATTCTGGAAAAATAAACCTGTCGTATATAAACATTTCAGGCTGTCAGCATAAACCAGGAAATTTATTTCAACTCTGTTTTTTTCACCAAAATAATATTCTAATAAGAGCCCCCTATTTTTAATTTTGAGGGCGCCCTGGGTGTTTATTACGTCGAATACGGTAGTTTAAGTAATAGCCACAGAAAATGAATTAATAGATTTTCATCCAAATGGTTTATAAATGTGAGACAGGAGGCAGTTTATTCTTTATGTTTTGTTAAAGAAATAAATGACGAGTGGGAGTTGTTTATCGTACAATAAAACACTGCAGGGAGAATAAGCCATGAGGGGTGCAGCCTCAAGTGGTTTGTTCTCCCTGCAGTGTTTTATTGTACGATAAACAGCGACCATGAGTCGTTTATTTCCTATATGAGATATCAACATAATGTACTGCCTCTTTAAGGATGATGATGAATTGTACAAGCTTTAAACATATTTGCCTGTTTTTAAATAATGATGACTCCCTCAATAGAAGTCAACCTCGGCAATGTCATACAAGTTCATTTTATGCACAAGTTGTATATACTGCATATTCTCAGTATCCTCATAGCAATGAACTGTACCTTTCCTCTGAAGACCGCTTGTCATATCTCTCCCGCCTTTGGATGCAATCTTTTGGCCATCACGTTTATCTGGTTGCCCAGCTACATCTATGGAAAACAACTCACCAGATACTCCCCTCTCAAAAACAACGTCGCCAAATATCAAGTTGCTAGCGCATGTTCGAATCTCTAGAAATGACCTCATGATAGAACAGTGTTCTATCAGGAAATAAACCATTTTTCTTTGTGATTTTTTGTGTAGCTCTCTTAAATGTATAAATGAACAGTTCAAGGCTTCTGTTTACATTAAGTATTGACGGATGTGATTCCAATGAAAAGCTTGAATGTTTGTAGGACTGTGTGTATGGTGCGTTTAATCAAGTAAACAAAGAACGGAACATGGATTTTCTTTGTTTTACGATTTCCTTCCTTGTTGCTTTATTGGTATAGTTTATGATAAGTACTTGGTATTCAAAGCTTAAGTCAGTGAATACAATGTCATGTAGTTAGGGAACCTTGGTCATTTATCATTGTTTTAAGTTTTCCTAGATCAAGTGAAAAGTGCCTGTTAAATGTATTCAGGGACTGTTACAAAAACAGACTGCACAGTCAAATTTAATTCTCATGTTTGAGGTTACACCGTATATCGCCGTCTATAAAGCGACACATCATATGAGATGACCCCCCTGTACAAGCCTTTAAAATGGCTAATTTATATACCCTGTCTATTAATGATAGCGAACTGTTTTTATAACCAGACAGTGTAATTACATGATTAGTTTGCATACTTCATTGCGGATTTTTTGACATGGTATTTCTGGTGTTACGTGCTCACACTTGTCTGTGTTGGGGGGAAAAACATGAAAACTCTTCAACCCTGTGTATAAGACGACCCTCCTTGAAAGCCCCCTATTTCGAGGTACGAAAAACTCGCCTTATACACAGCGATATAACTATATATATCATATAATGGGTAGGTTTCTCGGCAGGATAAAGCCAACGGATAAAAACGATATCCGTTGGGGTCATATGCGGATAGAGATGCAAATATCAAAGGTCAAGTAGGACTACTTTCACTGTTTATAAACAAACATGGCGTCGCCCATTCGGCGATCGAGACAGAATTAACCATTCGGAATCTGGATAAACTACAGGGATAATTGCTACCATTATCTAAAGAACAGTCTAATATACTGAAAATCTGTGTCTAACTGTGATGTAGCTAAGGCATTTTATAAGTTTTGGCACCTTTGGAGATATAAATTTCAAAACAATTTTGCGAGGGCACGAGGCCTAGCCAAGCGAGATCAGTAGCCATATCTGCGCTTGTAGACCTCTGCGGCTTGAAACCTTCTCCACAAATCAAAAAAGTTAGATTTGGCCGAAATATGTTTGAATTGTTACCTTCTTTCCTTTTGTCGCTGTGTGTACATCTGACTACACCTCTTAACGTTATGACGGGACAGGCCGACTGTCATCAACGTCTGACCGTGGCCGTGACGTCTCATAGACTAGGGTTAGAGTAGCTCCCCTTTGACAAAGGGGAATTACTCTAGCGGACAGACCGGTGGATTGCCGAGAAAGTCAATTAAAAACAATTGTTGTTTTGCGTATATGTTGCTTCGCCACTTTATAAGAAACAGATTTCAGTTGGAACTATATTGGCTATTGTCACTGTCCGACTGACACATCACTTACCCTGTGACGTAATAAATATTAATGCGCGCATTCCAGCAAAACTCGCAATGTTTCGGTAATGTTTGTGAGAGAGGAAACGCGATTTTAAAGCACAGAATTAAAGAATGACATTATATGATAAAGAGGTTATCACACTTGTGTGTTTGGGGATGGTAAATATCCTGTATTAGGAATAAACACTATGTATTAAGCTCGCCAAGGCTCGCTAAATACAATGTTTATTCCTAATGCAGGATATTTACCATCCCCAAACACACTCGCGTGATAACCTCTATTGATTTGTCGCTTTCATTTCAGGCCATCCGGTTAGCAAATGAAAATGGTGAGTATGGGTAGGGTTCTATGTTCCTTGTGATAGAATGCCAATGGCATGGTTAAAATCATGATGGCCCCCAGTTGGTGCCTAAATGTACACCTACATATAATGTTTTCTTAGTAAATGTGAGCAAGTGGAATCTATGTTTTAATAATATTTTCCTCATTCCGTTTCCGCACAAACTAAGATTCACATTTTGGTTGTTATTGCCTGGCTGAGTTTTTTGATAAAACACCCATCACCAAGCAGGCTGCCAAATTTACTTTCTGCCTCAAGATATTCCAAGTTTTCTTGTCAGAGGCAGGCTAGTGAACTGTCGCCCTTATCTAACCCTGTAATTCACAAATTCTTATTAGTAATTCTACTAATAAACAGACATTAATTTCAAGTGATGTGTGTTGTAAGTTGTAGCTATAAGGTTGACCTGGCTACATAAACAATATCTTGTGACAATGTGTTGTATTAGTGAACTAGTATGCAAGTAAACTGGACAAACTGAAGGAACATGATGAACACATGAACAGACTTAATGAACAGAGTTTTCAACAAGGTAAACAGTGGGATTCAGAACACCCAGTTGGCAAGGAATTGGGCGCACATTCTAGTTTACAAGTGCTTATAAATAGCATTCTTCAAGTTTGAAGATGGACCCGAACAATTGTCATGACATCTTTAGTTGTGGCAGCTTGATCAAATTCTGTTTTTACAACTGTTTTGTTACTTGTCATCAGTCTGTGTATCTACAAGTATTTGGATGGTGAGACATTGATACTAGCTGATGTTATGTTTAGGTTACCTGTCCTGGTGCAGGAATACCTACCTAGCGAGTGCCGTGGCATGTGGGATGCAAGCCGAGGGGACGTTGGAAGTGTCACAACTAGCTGCTCAAGGTAAGCAGCTAAAATCTCACCACTAACTGCTCGAGGCAAACTTAATTATTACAAGTGTTAATGTATTACAGGTGTGTTCATGTGTTGCAGGTGTGATCATGTATTACAGGTGTGTTCATGTGTTGCAGGTATGTTCATGTGTTGCAGGTGTGTTCATGTTTTGCAGGTGTGTTCATGTGTTGCAGGTGTGTTCATGTGTTGCAGGTGTGTTCATGTGTTGCAGGTGTGATCATGTGTTACAGTTGTGTTCATGTTTTGCAGATGTGTTCATGTGTTACAGGTGTGATCAATAGTTACAGGTGTGTTCATGTGTTGCAGGTGTGTTCATGTGTTACAGGTGTGATCATGTGTTACAGGTGTGTTCATGTGTTGCAGGTGTGTTCATGTGTTGCAGGTGTGTTCATGTGTTACAGGTGTGTTCATGTATTACAGGTGTGTTCCTGTGTTGCAGGTGTGATCATGTGTTACAGGTGTGTTCCTGTGTTGCAGGTGTGTTCATGTGTTGCAGGTGTGTTCATGTGTTTCAGGTGTGATCATGTGTTACAGATGTGATCATGTGTTGCAGGTGTGTTCATGTGTTACAGGTGTGTTGCAGGTGTGTTACAGGTGTGTTGCAGGTGTGTTCATGTGTTACAGGTGTGTTGCAGGTGTGTTCATGTGTTACAGGTGTGATCATGTGTTGCAGGTGTGATCATGTGTTACAAGTGTGTTCATGTGTTACAGGTGTGTTCATGTGTTACAGGTGTGTTCATGTGTTGCAGGTGTGTTCATGTGTTACAGGTGTGTTGCAGGTTTGATCATGCATTACAGGTGTGTTCATGTGTTGCAGGTGTGATCATGTGTTACAGGTGTGTTCATGTGTTGCAGGTGTGTTCATGTGTTGCAGGTGTGATCATGTGTTACAGGTGTGTTCATGTGTTGCAGGTGTGATCATGTGTTACAGGTGTGTTCATGTGTTGCAGGTGTGATCATGTGTTATAGGTGTGTTCATGTGTTGCAGGTGTGATCATGTGTTACAGATGTGATCACGTGTTGCAGGTGTGTTCATGTGTTGCAGGTGTGTTCATGTGTTACAGGTGTGTTGCAGGTGTGTTCATGTGTTACAGGTGTGTTGCAGGTGTGTTCATGTGTTACAGGTGTAATCATGTGTTGCAGGTGTGATCATGTGTTACAAGTGTGTTCATGTGTTACAGTCGTGTTACAGGTGTGTTCATGTGTTGCAGGTGTGATCATGTGTTACAGGTGTGTTGCAGGTGTGATCATGTGTTACAGGTGTGATCATGTGTTGCAGGTGTGATCATGTGTTACAGGTGTGATCATGTGTTGCAGGTGTGATCATGTATTATATGTGTGTTCATGTGTTGAAGGTGTGTTCATGTGTTGCAGGTGTTATCATGTGTTACAGGTGTGATCATGTGTTACAGGTGTGTTGCAAGTGTGTTCATGTGTTACAGGTGTGATCATGTGTTACAGTTGTGTTCATGTGTTGCAGGTGTGTTCATGTGTTACAGGTGTGTTCATGTGTTGCAGGTGTGTTCATGTGTTGCAGGTGTGTTCATGTGTTACAGGTGTGTTCATGTGTTGCAGGTGTTTTCATGTGTTGCAGGTGTGATCATGTATTACAGGTGTGTTCATGTGTTGAAGGTGTGTTCATGAGTTGCAGGTGTGATCATGTATTACAGGTGTGTTCATGTGTTACAGGGGTGTTCATGTGTTACAGGTGTGTTCATGTGTTGCAGGTGTTATCATGTGTTACAGGTGTGTTCATGTGTTACAGGTGTGTTAATGTGTTACAGGTGTGTTAATGTGTTACAGGTGTGTTGATTGATACAGGTGTGTTGATGTGTTACAGGTGTGTTGATTGATACAGGTGTTTTAATGTGTTACAGGTGTGTTCATTGATACAGGTGTTTTCATTGATACAAGTGTGTTCATCGATACAGGTGTTTTCATTGATACAAGTGTGTTCATTAAAACAGGTGTGTTCATGTGATAATTACATGTGTGTTCATGTAGGTGTGTTAATGAGTTACAGGTGTGTGCATATATTACAGGTGTGTTGATGTGTTACAGGTGTGTTCATTGATACAGGTGTGTTCATGTAGGTGTGTTAATGAGTTACAGGTGTATGCATATATTACAGGTGTGTTGATGTGTTACAGATGTGTTCATTGATACAGGTGTGTTGATGTGTTACAGGTGTGTTCATTGATACAGGTGTGTTCATTGATACAGGTGTGTTAATGAGTTACAGGTGTGTGCATGTGTTACAGGTGTGTTCATTGATACAAGTGAGTTTATTGATACAGGTGTGTTCATGTGATAATTACATGTGTGTTCATGTAGGTGTGTTAATGAGTTACAGGTGTGTGCATACATTACAGGTGTGTTGATGTGTTACAGGTGGGTTGATTGATACAGGTGTTTTCATTGATACAAGTGTGTTCATTGATACAGGTGTTTTCATTGATACAAGTGTGTTCATTGATACAGGTATTTTCATTGATACAAGTGTGTTCATTGATACAGGTGTGTTCATGTAGGTATGTTAATGAATTACAGGTGTGTGACTATATTACAGGTGTGTTCCTTCTGGCTGGTATCAACATGACCTGGGGCACCATCAACTTCATCATCTACATCCTCCAGCTACGACAGCGAATGGGGATGTCCCTTGTGGCATCGCTCATCAACATCACTGGTGCCACCTTCCATCTGCTGGTCTGGCTGGCGCTAGTCACCATGTATCTCGGACTCACAGAGGAACCCCCAGAGACACCAGATGGGGAAGAAGTCTGATACCTTCCCCAAAGTCAATGGGACACTTTTAACTTAAGAAAGACTGCCAATGCTTGCTGCAGTTACCCCGATATAGATGAACTAGGGTCCATAGTCTGCAAAGTCATTAAAACCAGATCTTTCACCCCGATATGATACCTGTCTGTGTCAAGATGTGGAAACACCTACATTGTAGGTCATTCACCCTGAATGAACAAGGCATGGTTCTTGATCAATCTGAAGTCAGCTTTCTAAAATGATTCTGCTTCACATATTAGCATCAGAAAACCACCACTGAACACAGATATGCCCTTGATAGTACACCCTTTTGAACGTAGATGTCATGGCGTTCAGAAACAACAGGATGGATTAACTATCCACTATAATATAATCATGAGGTTCTATGTTTTTGCATTCTGAAATCATCTACTATATTCATTTTGGTGATACAGAAATGAAATGTACTTGTCTGAATGCTTCGCTTGGTTATACCAAGACTTTAGGTTTGTTTGTTGGATTGTTTGGGTTGTTTAGCACTGCACTCAGCAATATTCCAGCTATATGACGGCTGTCTGTAAATACTCAAGACCAGACAATCCAGTGATTGACATCATGAGCATCGATCCACGCAATTGGGATACGATGACATGCATCAACCAAGTCAGTGAGACTGACCACCCGGTCCTGTTTGTCGCCTCTTACGACAAGCATAGTCGCCTTTACGACAAGAATGGGTTGCTGAAGACCTCTTCTACCCCAGATCTTCACAGATCACCAAGATTTAGAAAGCAGATTGGCTGATCAGAATATTCCCCTGATGCAAAAACCTATTGAGGTGTCCTCAGATCTATATGCAATGAGGTATTGTATGGGAGTAGAAGGTCTGATTTTTGTGAGATTGCGTGGCCTGGAGTCAGTCCAGGTCAGGACACAGCTGGTGCCTTGTATGGAGTGAGACTTGGCCACTATGTAAGTAGGGTGATCACTTACTGCTTTGCTGATGTATCAGAACATTTTAGTAACTGACAAAGTGTTTGAACCTGCTAATTTGCCTTAGCCACATGCCCTTCGATACAGAGAGTTTGTGATGCTGCATGGATTTGAACTTGTTGAGATAAATGTAGATGTTCGAGTGCATACAACAGTTGATCCCTGTGGTATCCAACCTGGATGTGTCTAACCCTGTTGTCTCCAACCTGGATGTGTCAAAGCCTGATGTCTCCAACCTGGATGTGTCAAAGCCTGTTGTCTCCAACCTGGATGTGTCAAAGCCTGTTGTCTCCAACCTGGATGTGTCTAACCCTGTTGTCTCCAACCTGGATGTGTCAAAGCCTGTTGTCTCCAACCTGGATGTGTCTAACCCTGTTGTCTCCAACCTGGATGTATCTAACCCTGTTGTCTCCAACCTGGATGTGTCAAAGCCTGTTGTCTCCAACCTGGATGTGTCAAAGCCTGTTGTCTCCCACCTGGATGTGTCAAAGCCTGTGGTATCCAACCTGGATGTGTCTAACCCTGTGGTATCCAACCTGGATGTGTCTAACCCTGTGGTATCCAACCTGGATGTGTCTAACCCTGTTGTCTCCAACCTGGATGTGTCCAACCCTGTTGTCTCCAACCTGGATGTGTCAAAGCCTGTTGTCTCCAACCTGGATGTGTCTAACCCTGTTGTCTCCAACCTGGATGTATCTAACCCTGTTGTCTCCAACCTGGATGTGTCAAAGCCTGTTGTCTCCAACCTGGATGTGTCAAAACCTGTTGTTTCCAACCTGGATGTGTCCAACCCTGTTGTCTCCAACCTGGATGTGTCAAAGCCTGTTGTTTCCAACCTGGATGTGTGAAACCCTTGGTCTCCAACCTGGATGTGTCAAAGCCTGTTGTCTCCAACCTGGATGTGTCAAACTCATAGTCTCCAACTTGGATGTGTCAAAGCCTATTGTCTCCAACTTGGATCTGTCAAAGCCTATTGTCTCCAACTTGGATGTGTTGAACCCATGGTCTCCAACTTGGATGTGTCAAACCCATAGTCTCCAACTTGGATGTGTCAAACCCATAGTCTCCAACTTGGATGTATCAAACCCATGGTCTCCAACTTGGATGTGTCAAACCCATAGTCTTTAACTTGGATGTGTCAAACCCATAGTCTCCAACTTGGATGTGTCAAACCCATAGTCTCCAACTTGGATGTGTTGAACCCTTGGTCTCCAACTTGGATGTATCAAACCCATAGTCTCCAACTTGGATGTGTCAATCCCATAGTCTCCAACTTGGATGTGTCAAACCCATAGTCTCCAACTTGGATGTGTTGAACCCTTGGTCTCCAACTTGGATGTATCAAACCCATAGCCTCCAACTTGGATGTGTCAAACCCATAGTCTCCAACTTGGATGTGTCAAACCCATAGTCTCCAACTTGGATGTGTTGAACCCTTGGTCTCCAACTTGGATGTATCAAACCCATAGTCTCCAACTTGGATGTGTCAAACCCATAGTCTCCAACTTGGATGTGTCAAACCCAGTCTCCAACTTGGATGTATCAAACCCATAGTCTCCAACTTGGATGTGTTGAAACCTATTGTTTCCAACTTGGATGAGTCAAAACCTGTTATCTCGAACAAGTGTGTGTAGAATCCCTGGTTGTACCAAACTCACAGTCTGGTCCTGGCAAACTGTATTTCTGCCCTGAGAGTGGAAGGTCGGTTGTTTCGTCCTCAGCTGCATCGTACCAAAAGATGTTAAAAGATGACACTACAAGTTGCATGCATATCTCTGTATGCGTGCAATAATCTCGAACAAGACGATAAACCCCTTTCAACCCCCTCACCTCTTACTATATTCTCACTACCAGGATGTCCCAAGAGTTAGAATGAGTTATAAGTCTGACTAAGTTATGACTTACACTGCTTAGCATGATAAGTCAAACTTAGAACTTATTTCGACTATAATGGTTGGAACATGAAATGGCAAGAACCATCAAAAACAGAGTACAGTTGATTAAAATAAGTTAGTAAATATGAATTCAGTTAAAGTTAATCTGTAACTGATTAATAGCAACATGACAAGAAAATCAAGGGTGACACAAGTATTAAAGGGGCACTGATCTAAAGCAATTCCCCGGGACTGGTTGTTGCCTTTGTTATTGTTTTTTCCCAGTGAGTACCCGGATGTATAGCAAAAATCTAGACTAGTTCGCGACCTCTGTTGCGCAATTCATAAGCGCATTAGTCACTTTTATGGGTAGTAATAAGGGCGTATGGTCACATTGATCAACAAAATTAAATACAGTTTTCGAGATAATAAGGAAATGTAGGTATCTTTGTGGGTAGCATCGGTAATGGTGACGAAGTTTTGAAAAGTCATTTGCTTGGTAATTTTGCATTTTCGTTTACACTATTTTGACTTGCAACACAAAGTAAATATTTCACCTGAGCATTCCTTTTTTTAATAGTGTGTATATTTTTTTACTGTCAAAATGTGTAACATTTTCAAATTTATCAAACGCCTAAATATTCAGTTATTTTACAAAGTGACTGAAAAACATTTCCATCTGTATTATTATGATAACGAATTCCAAACATTTTGATGTTTAATGTCATCACCAAGAGATTGAAAATGTTACGTTGAAAAGTACATTTCTATGTTGTTTGGCTTCTAATCCTACATAATAATCTGTTGTGATGTTTGTAGGCCCTTTTGATCGTCTTAATCAATTTTAGTCAATCTGGACAGATTTTTTAGTCAAACTGACTGAAATATTTACACATTTTATAAATTGCCTGAGAGATTCACATTTTACAAATTGACGTTAATATATACAGGCTTACAAAGGAAATGACCTGTGAAAACAACGTCTATCGCGCATTGAAGAATTTCCCAACCAAGACGTAGAGAAACAAGAACGAATCGGTTCAATGCTACAGCAAATGAAGGAAAACAAAATGCAAATACCATAATTACAACCTACCAAATTTATGTGTATAAATTTTAGGCAGCTTCCTTGTTCGAGGAATGCATCTGTGAATATCCACACAAAGGAACAATTTCCCACACGTCTGCAGCTGTACAAAGAAACTTATTCGATGTCACGTGTCTCTGTAACAATCAAATATTTTAAAATATATATATCGTTTCGGGATATTATAACCCGTGTTCGTTTCTGAACTGATCACTTGGATTGTTTCAGGTGTTTCACATAGGTGTCAAGTCTTAAAGGTCGGCTGAGAAAGCCCACGTGACAACTATTTTCATAATGTCCACAGTTCCTAAAAAATCCATTGAGTGATAGATAACAATGATCAATCAATCAACGTATTATCAGTTAACCCTTTGAACAAAGTATGTTGTTTTTACATCGGCACTTCACGCCATGATATGAGTGTATTCCCTTTGTTTTAGTAAACCTAGACATGTAAACACTCACTTTTGACATATCCACTGTGCAAGATATTCTGTTAATCCTTTGATGACTAGGACTGATCCGTTGATTTACAAAAAAAGTAAATCAACTGATCATTCACCTCTTGCTGGTCTGCCACGTGCATATTACATAACACACATTTCACCTCACTTCAAACCTGGATTTAGATTAAATAATAACCCCAGACACAATAAATGCCAAATGGGAACCTTTGTCAGGTAATAACCTGTATTACCTGTAATAAATTCATTAACTGAGCATCAAGTGAATGACGACAAATACACAAGTGTAGGGTTATACGAGAAAACGTGGATGAGCACAAGGGAGTAGTAATCGTATTATCGACGCAATCTGAAATCCGAAAATGCTTTCACTGCATGGATACTTTTTTAGTATTAAACTATAACCATCTGGGGTATTTCCAAATGACGACATCCGATGAGCTTCACTGTTCTTTTTGTCTGTTTGTTTAGGCTGAAGAAATTAATGAACAATGCGCCCTTTGTCGAAATCTTTATAGAACACATTTAACCAATCAGTGTTCATGCAAAAATGCATAAAGCAAATATTGCCACTAGCCTACGAGTTTATTTAGCTGTCCTTGCAGACGGTAGCCCAGTCTCTGGTCACGCTCAGTTGCGTTGCGTATCATTCGGGTACTCACGGGAAAAAAAACAATAACAAAGGCAACAACCAGCCGGGGAATTGCCTTAGATCAGTGCCCCTTTAAAGTATTACAATACTGAAATGGTATTTTCCACTTTCATAGTAATTGGAAAAAAATGTTTTCATAGTATAGAAACTGTACTAACGACTATGAGCTGCTAGATATTCAATATAGATGTATTCATTATACACTATTCACAAAGAAACACTGACTTGTGATGAACCTAGTTGATAATGATACGTATTTGATACGTATTTGTACCTTCTGTAAATGCTGTAGAGAAGATTTATCACATATATATTATGAATGTGAACACGTCAAGGACTTCTGAAATCGTCACAGGTTGAAATATTTATCAACTGTAACTTAAATATTAAACTTGAATTCACAAAATATACTGTCATGTTTGGATTTTGCTCTCAAAAGGATTAATTTATTCATTAAGTATGAGTCGACAAAAAACAGCCTTTGATGTCCTTAACATGCTTAAAAGAATGAGTGATATTTGTCTAATTGAAAAATATATTGCAAACAAATACAAGAGAATCTATTGTTGTCGTCAGAATGGAAGCAACTGACTTCAAATATCTGTCCACAATCATGATAACGAGTGAAGCGTTCATAAAATATGTTATCCATGTATAAGTCTAAATATAGTCTTTAAAACACTTCAAACACTGTACACTATATTGAGTGAGTGAGTTAGGTTTAATGCCGCTTTTAACAATATTCCAGTTATATCACGGCGTGTCAACTTAATGTGGGAGGAAAGCCTGAAGTGATGCAGGTCTCAGACATTTACCACTTCGGTGAAACCAACGAGCACGGGTATTGTGCTGACAAACCTAGAAACATAATCGGGGCGAACCGGGATTCAAACCCACAGTCATAGGTTTCTGGTGTGCCCAAGTAGCGCAACTCTGCACAGCGAATCGCGGCGTCTTAGACGACTGGGCCACCCGTGCCCCCAGGTACACTATTAGTTGTAGCAGGATCACTCGGGGTACATGGGGTTTAATGTGTCCCGAGTTATGTTTTATACTTCTCACCTCCTGCTCGTGGTCTAGGCCTATTCCCCCTGGGCCTATTACCCCCTGCCTATTGCTCCAAGTCAATTGCCCCCACCCACCCCAGCATATGTCCCCCCTAGGTCATTTCCTTCCCCCCATCACAAAGGACCACAAAGGAAAGGTAAACATTTTCACATTTTAATATTTCATATGTTAATAATGTAACAATTACATGTAACTTCCTCAATAATACCTCATTTCATGATGTAATATTTCACACTTTGTTCTTGACTTCATATTTTAAAACAACAGGTTATGAGCAATTGCCCTCAAGAAATCTAAAATGTGCATATCCTCAAAATTTTCAACAACATGGGCAAGTCTCTGTAGACTTTCCTCTTGGGAGGGCAGTTTGACCAGTTTGATCTGCACTGCTTTGAGTGCCTGCTCCTTCTGATTGACACCAATGAAGGTCCAGATGTTTGGGTGATGAACCTGGACACTGGACTGGAGGTGACAATGAAATCCCATGACTACTGCATTGTTTGTTCTTGGTAGATCTGTTTCCACTCAGAGCAGTCAATCCCCCGTTTTGCGACAGACTCCTGCAACTTGATGAAATCTCCCAGTCTCCTGCATAAGGGACTATTTCTCCCACAAAACAGCATTTTTCAATAATTTAAATGTGCCTCCATTGTCCCACGAGTAAAAACAAGAAACAGGAAGTTGACGATTACGGAAATCTACGAGTAAGTTTTCCGATTAAATTTGACATTCCACAGACTGGAAATCTGGCTGGTCATCTAGGTCAGCAATGTGGTCTACCAATGTATGTATCCTCAATGTAGTCCATAACCATGATAACAGGCTTTGTTGTTTTTAGTAAACCATGTTAATTTATATGAATGAGAAGCAATGAGACCCATGTATATCCGGGTTAGAAATGGTCTTCAGCAACCCATACTTGACATCAAGAAATTGCAACTATGCCTGTCGCAAGAAGCAATTAACGGGATCGGGTGGTCAGGCTCGCTGACTTGGTTCATGCATGTCATCATATCCCAATTGCGTGGATCGATGCTCATGATGTTAATCACTGGATTGTCTGGTCCACTGTCATATAGTTGGAATATTGCTGAGTGCAGCATTGAACAACAAAAAAACAAAACCAAAAAAACTTTTCAAATAATCAAGCCTGTCATGTTAGTAAACAAGCAGGGGAGGTAACTCTAAATTCTAATCATTTGCTACTGGTGACAGCGTTTAACATTTTAGTAGTGCTTCAATCATTTGACAATCATTACAATAAACTTACAACTGCTGCCAGTCACACGGGGATAACTTGGATGCTCGAGTGTATCAAGGGAAGCAGCAGCGGCCGGGAAGGAGTGAAGATGTACAGAAACGGGAGGATACTTTTGAGGAGAATGCAAGATGGAATATGCCGCCAACAGAAGTAAAGACACTTCTGTCCTGGCTTGTGATTTCACAAAGACAGGTGACAACAAGATACGTGTCCTCCATATAGTCCTGAGAAAATGAGCGGATATTCTTTCATTATGGAAAAAAATCCCATGAAAACTAATGTTTGCACATGCCAGCCATTTTATTCTTTAAAACAGTACATGAATACAAATAAGTGTAAATGTTCAAAGATAAACATAGTAAAAATAGGATCAATGAGCTATATGATGTTGAGCTATGTTGTACTTGTGTGTGTACAATCATAAAGTGTTTGTAAAACTGAACACTAAAAGTCTACAGTAAAAAGCTGTCAAACTTCATTACCTTCTAAAATATTGCAGTTTTCTAATAATACCAGTTTGTATGAGAACCGTAAGGATAATAAAACGGATGCATAGCCTTACAGAAAATCAGATTAAAACCTCTTGCAGTCATTAGTTGGAACAAGTACAAGAAATTTCAGTTTCATGGGTCGAGTGGTTTCTGAGAAGATGATGTTAGCAATGCAAGGAATTACATTTGGGGTGGAGCTTTGAGATGGTGTTTGTACGTATGTTTCAACTTTTCAGCCTCCTTTGTGACCAATTGTCCCCCGTTAAGTCAGCTTTATTTACATCTACAGAGGAAATACATGACATAAAATACAAATGATGCTTGCCCATAAGATGCCTTGGTAGATAACACCAATATACTGAAGGTGAAAATGTTGCATTCAATAGCGATGCTTCAATCAAACAAAATTTGTGAAACATCTGTTATGTCAATACACTGCCAACACAAATTGTTTGTATTCACAGCACATACTGCGTGTCTGTCAAACTAACACCTCTCTTCATATCCGTTCACAGCACATACAGCGTGTCTGTCAAACGAACACCTCTCTCCATATCTGTTCGCACCACATACAGCGTGTCTGTCAAACTAACACCTCTCTCCATATCTGTTCGCACCACATACAGTGTGTCTGTCAAACAAACACCTCTCTTCATATCTGTTCGCACCACATACAGCGTGTCTGTCAAACTAACACCTCTCTTCATATCCGTTTGCACCACATACACTGTGTCTGTCAAACAAACATCTCCCTTCCTATCCATTTACAGCCCATACAGTGTGTCTGTCAAACAAGTGCCTACCTTCCTATCCGTTCACAGCACATACAGCGTGTGTGTCAAACAAGTGCCTACCTTCCTATCCGTTTACAGCCATACAGTGTGTCTGTCAAACAAGTGCCTACCTTCCTATCCGTTTACAGCACATACAGCGTGTCTGTCAAACAAACACCTCCCTTCCTATCCATTTACAGCCCATACAGTGTGTCTGTCAAACAAGTGCCTACCTTCCTATCCTTTCACAGCACATACAGCGTGTCTGTCAAAGAAGTGCCTACCTTCCTATCCGTTTACAGCCATACAGTGTGTTTGTCAAACAAGTGCCTACATACATACCTGTTCCTTTACTTATTTCCATCAGTATATTATGGAACATAAATCATAACCAGGTAGTTGCCATTGATTTCATTGAACAGGGTAAATATTATGAAACAGGTATACTCCTGTCTTGAAGTAAAACATCCTTCAAGAAAATATTCCAATCAAAATATCAGGAAATACATGTCCATTCCATATTATGACAAAATATCTACACACAATGCTACCAGGGAAGACAAGACACATTTCAACAATAACTGGCATTTTGTACACATCCAGTGAGTTATAAATGTGTCTTGATATTGCGAGTCAACAGCATATATTTCCCTGACAATCTGTTGATATTCGGTATAGACTAGTAAGGCCAGAGTTATTCATATTCTTGTGCAATGTCCAGATCTGGAGGAGGTAGAACAACAGGCACCTATAACATTATCAGGAGTGTAAGAAGTACTCTTGGAATACAAAAGTTTTGTTAATATAACAAAGATTTGTAAATACAATCTCATAAATCAGATCTTAGTTTTTGCTACCGCTAAAGAAAAATCGGGGGACATCCCATTAAGAGTCACGTCAGAACGACCTTTCGCGAATTTTGACCGACCAATGAAATGACTGACAAGAAATCGACATTAGCCAATCAGAAGGCAGCTTTCTTGAGCTTTACGACACTTGTTTCAAATTGGCGACTACGCTTCGAAACATATTTTGGCGTGTTCGCGATTAAAAAAATTAAAAACTGATAAGAAGAACATTCTGGAATGGCTTAAAGATGGCCTAGATTGTATGGATATAATCGTTCGGAATACCCCGTGTTAAATATTTCGTGGTTGCATGATTAGAAAACACATTCCGACAGTCACTTTCATGATCTGGTAAGCGACGCTCAGATTGGTTGGATGAAAGGTCGTTCTGACGTGACCCGTAATGGGATGTCCTCAGATCTTTGTTTGGCGGTAGCGAGAACTAAGATCTGATTTTAATGAGATTGATAAATAAAACATATTTTCTATCAAACACAATGTAATTTATGTTTTTTTCATATATCATTTAACTGATACTGTAATTAGGGTGTGTTCTTCCAGAAAAGGAAATTGTCTGGCATGAAACAGAATAATAAGGGAATGTGATTTTAAGAAGATGGCTTCATGTTAGAAACTTGGAATACATCATTATTTCCTGAAACAAGACCAAGACAAAAGGCTAGGTTAGATACGTAAAACTAACAGTTGTAACATCTTTTGTATTGGAGAGATAAAAAACATGACAACCAGATTGAGTCTGAAGGTCCAGTACCCACCTGGAAATGAAAAACACAATGTGATATATACAACTATATAGATCATATGTGTACTAATTTTGATTAAAAGTAACGTGTTGAAAACATAAAAATTAGTATCATACATAAATAGAACCCCTCTACAGTGGAACCCTGATAATCCAGACCCAGCAAGTGAGCATGATTTTACTCCACTTTAAGCAATATTCCAGGAATATAACGTGGGGTACACCAGAAATTGGCTTCACACATTGTACCCATAACGGGAATTGAACCCGGGTCTTTGGCGTGACGAGCGACCGCTTTAACCACAAGGCTGGCCCACCTCCCCCAAGACCCAGTGAAATCCAGATTAATACATCATGGTATGGAGCAGTATTGCTTTGGGTACCGGTATATATTGACTTAAGTGATGCTTCTCACAGAGTCCGGACTAATGAGGTTTCACTGTACATAGATTCAATAATTGTTCTGGATGTTTCATTGTGACCTTCAAAATGATCAAAACAATCTATTCATTACATCAGATCTTCAAGACATCATTCTTAAATAACAAGTTAATTTCACAGAATTTACAAAACCTCATTTCTGAGGGTTCTGAAAAACTAACAAGTCTTCATGTCACAGGCTGCCTTGAACTGCCCGCCGCCTGCAGGACCTGATGCATCATTGAGGTCTGCTGGGTCATCAGGGCGTGCAGGTCCTCCGACCTCACTGCTGACCTCGCTTTCATCTCCGACAGTTCTTTCTTCAGTGACCTGATCTCTGCCAACATGGCCGCCTCAGACCGCTTCAAGCTGACCATCTCTGTTGCCATGGTGACTGTGGCATCTGCTTGCTGCCTGGCTAGCCGGGCAATATTCTCAGTCTCAGCTGTCATTATACATGTGGTAGATTCGTGCAGCTCCTTCACCTTGTCTTTCAGCCTGGGAAAAAAAACAAGACCAAAAACTCAAATTTCTGAGTACTGTCGATGTGACTCTGTGGTTAATGTTGAGATAAGCGTTTGTTATATTATAATGATTTATTATCGTATCAAAGAGATGAAAAAGCCAATTTTTAGTTTGTATAACCATGTGACTGACCTTCACCTTTAAAAAATCCTATGATGCTCTACTTACTGAGTTATGTGACCTGTGACCTGTTGTAGAGACTGGGAAACCTGTTGCTTGTTGGTGTTCATTGACTTAGATATAACCCTCAGTCTAGAACAGAACAGAGCATAACTTACAGAAACATCCAAAACAGAGCATAACTCACAGAAACATCCAGAACAGAGCATAACTCACAGAAACATCCAGAACAGAGCATAACTCACAGAAACATCCAGAACAGAGCATAAATCACAGGACCATCCAGAACAGAGCATAACTAACAGAAACATCCAGAACAGAGCATAACTCACAGAAACATCCAAAACAGAGCATAACTCACAGAAACATCCAGAACAGAGCATCACTCACAGAAACATCCAGAACAGAGCATAACTCACAGAAACATCCAGAACAGAGCATCACTCGCAGAAACATCCAGAACAGAGCATCACTCACAGAAACATCCAGAACAGAGCATCACTCACAGACACATCCAGAACAGAGCATAACTCACAGAAACATCCAGAACAGAGCGTAACTCACAGAAACATCCAGAACAGAGCGTAACTCACAGGACCAATTCCAGCACAATGACATCCTGGAAAGCACCGCTCGCTGCTGTTGACCACTGTTCAAACTCAGCCATGACAGCACTTGATATTTTTCACTAGTAGCTAAATCAATTGCTGCCACAGCCAACTACTTCAGCTATATTTACAACAGTTCTACCACAAGACAAGCATTAAATACTCATTTCCCCCACCAATATGACATGTCCAGTTGAGTGCAAGGCAAGAAATATTGTACGGTTTTCAAGATCCAGTCAAGTCAAAGTCATAGCTTTTGAAACGCAAAAAATATATTAAAAAAATATCCCAAACTATCAAAAGGCACCAGTTTACCACTAGACCTATCTATGTGCCAAGTTTATTGAAGAAATATTTTGTGTTTTTTAAGATCTGCTACGGAAAGGAGCACTACCACCATTTTCAGTCAAAGTCAAATGGAAACGAAACTCGAAATTTAAAAAAACCAAAAAAATCCCAAACTATAAAAAGTCACCTGTTCAACACTAGGCCTATCTATGTGCCAAGTTTGGTTACGATATCTCTCATGGTTTTTGAGTTCTTCTTCGGAATGACAGACAGACGGACAGCGCCTATTCCTGTATCCCCCTTCCACTTTGTGGTGGGGGATAATTAATTCCACATAGCATCATACCCAAGCTTTTTCCCCAACTATCCAGATGAAGGCCTCGAGAAGTGTACTCACTGTGTTGTCGCGTCGTCCTTCAGCTGTCGACCCTCCAGCTGATCAACGCAGTCCTTCTCATGGCAACTTGCCAAGTCACTCTCTGCACGAATACAACAGACACTCACATGAGGTCTAACAGCCCTATGTATAGTATTTCAGTTATATCACACGATGTAGGAGGAAAAATGTTTCATATTGTGAGACAATGGACTTGAAAGAGTGGTGTCAATTCATGATGCTAGTTTAAAGGGAGTGCTTCAGAGACGATGTTAGTTAAGACAATGTGCTGGATAATACAGATGCTGGTTAAGACAATGTGCTGGATTATACAGATGCTGCTTAAGACAATGTGCTGGATTATACAGATGCTGGTTAAGGCAATATATTGGATTATACAGATGCTGGTTAAGACAATGTGCTGGATTATACAGATGCTGGTTAAGGCAATGAGTTGGATTATACAGGTGCTGGTTAAGACAAAGTGTTGGATTATACAGGTGCTGGTTCAGACAAAATGATGGATTATACAGATGCTGGTTAAGACAAAGTGCTGGATTATACAGATTCTGCTTAAGACAATGTGTTGGATTATACAGATGCTGGTTAAGACAAAGTGCTGGATTATACAGATGCTGGTTAAGACAACGTGATGGATAATACAGATGCTGGTTAAGACAATGAGTTGGATTATGCAGGTGCTGGTTAAGACAAAGTGTTGGATTATACAGGTGCTGGTTCAGACAAAATGATGGATAATACAGATGCTGGTTAAGACAAAGTGCTGGATTATACAGATTCTGCTTAAGACAATGTGTTGGATTATACAGATGCTGATTAAGACAAAGCGCTGGATTATACAGATGCTGGTTAAGACAAAGTGTTGGATTATACAGGTGCTGGTTCAGACAAAATGCTGGATTATACAGATGCTGGTTAAGACAATGTGATGGATAATACAGATGCTGGTTAAGATAATGTGCTGGATTATATAGGTGCTGGTTAAGACAATGTGCTGGATTATACAGATGCTGGTTAAGACAATGTGCTGGATTATACAGATTCTGCTTAAGACAATGAGCTGGATTATACAGGTGCTGGTTAAGACAATGTGCTGAATTATACAGATGCTGGTTAAGGCAATATGTTGAATTATACAGATGCTGGTAAAGAGAAATTGCTTGATTATGGAGATGCTCGTTCAAGGATTTTTTGGGGAGTACAAAAATGACTGATTAGACAGTGTTATGGATTAGAGAGGTGCAGGTTAAAATAGAGTACTTAATAAATCCAGAATACAGGTGTTGCTATAAACCATGCTTTGGATGACAAGATGCTTGAAAATAGTAGAAAGAGGGCAAAGGTTAGGTACCTTCATTTCCTCTCTATAATAAATAGTTGTCCAAATACATCAATCAATACAAACACTGCTCCTCAAAAATGTTTTACCATTATAATCCAAATTGATAAACTGTGTATTACACTCAGTCAAGATAGCCAATATACCAACAATCTCAAACACAAAAACTACATATATAGGAACTCCCGTGTAATACCAATTTTATGAAACGAGTGAATAGTTGTGGTATCTGACAAGCGAAAGCGAGTCAGATACCACAACTTTTCACGAGTTTCATAAAATTGGTTTTACACGGGAGCGAGTTTAGTATTTTATTTATTACTTGCCATTTATAACGGGTTTTTTAATTATACTGTTGAGTATGAATAGGCTGACACCTACGCGATCCACGGCATAGTCCAATTGAGTTTAACAGAATAATACTTCAAACACGTCAAAAGTTGAAACGTATGAATTTAATACCATACAACGGTCCACCTTTAGAATTCACAAAATTATCGTAGGGCTAAGACTATCGCAACTCACATACTTTAACTTAGACTAACGACTGTCGTTGCGCTACAATACGATCGCCTTGTGGAACGGGCCTTGCACCTCAAAGTTTACAATAACGTCACAATACCCGATGACGTAATTTGTGGAATTTTGTTGCAAGATCCATCAGTGAAACAATGCCATGTGACGTCAGCCTAGCAACAAGGTTGCTGGGGTCATCGAGTGTGCATAAGCTCCTCTCAGTGATCTATCAACTCCACACGCAATGTCGTTGAATAAGCCAAGGGATGTTGAGAGCTTTCAATATTTGTTCCTAAAACGTGTTCCGAGAGTACATAAGCACGCGTTTTGGTTTACACAATGTGTAATACAGGTGTATGTTTATTAAACGGGTGATCTCTTCACGGGCAAGTAATAAATTCTCATATCTCGCTATGCGGATGTACACAATGCCCACACCGATTTGACTTGATTTGACTCAATAAACGCAAACAATATTTATGACAAAGCTCAAAAGGTCCAGGGCCCCGTTCCACAAAGCGATCTTAGCGCTAAGATGATCATAATTCCTATACTTTAACACAGGCTTACGACAGTCGTAGCGCTAAGATCGCTTTGTTCCTCAAAGCGATCTTAGTACTAAGGTGATCGTAAGTCCCATACTTTAACATAGGCTTACGATCATTGTAGCGCAAAGATCGCTTTGAGGAACGGGGCCCTGGGCCTTGTTCCACACAGTGATCGTAGTGCAAGACGATCGTAACTCCCATGCATTAACATAGACTTACCGCAGCGCTACGATGGCTTTGTGGAACGAAACCCAGGTTGATTCCTACCCCAGATCTCACCTTTAGGTTTTGTTCTGAAGTCTGCCTCCGCCCAGTCTTCCCACGTAGACGATGTCTCGTAGCTGACCTTGAACCTGTAGGTGGTTTGTGGCTGTAGGTTCCTCACAGTGCAAACATCCGAGTATAGAGTCAGCGCCAGGTCAGGCTGGTCGATGTTCGGGATACCTGCGGATCAGGGAAACCGTACCATTTGGGGAAATAGCTACACAAAAGATATCAATTATCCAGAGTATCATATTTTCATTCTATACTCACAACCAAAAGAAATAGAGGTTATCATGCGAGTGTGTTTGGGGATGGTAAATACATGTATCCTGCATTAGGAATATATACATACTGTTTATTCCTAATACAGGATATTTACCATCCCCAAATACACAAGCGTGATAACCTCTTTATCATATTATGTCATTCTTTAATTCTGTGCTTCAAAATCGCTTTCCCTCTCTCATAAACATTACCGAAACATTGCAAGTTTTCCTGGAAAACATGCATTAATATTTATTGCGTTACAGGGTAAGTGATGTGTCAGTCGGACAGTGACAGTAGCCAATATAGTTCCAACTGAAATCGGTTTCTTATACAGTCGCGAAGCAACATATACGTAAAACAACAATTGTTTTTACTTGCCTTTCTCGGCAATCCATCAGTCTGTCCGCTAGAATAACTGCGCTTTGTCAAAGGGAAACTACTCTAACCCTAGTCTATGAGATGTCACAGCCAAGGTCAGACGTTGTTGACAGTCGGCCTGTCCCGTCATAACGTTAAGAAGTGTAGTCAGATGTACACACAGCAACAAAACGAAACAAGGTAACAATTCAAACATATTTCGGCCAAATCCAACTATTTTAATTTGTGGAGAAGGTTTCAAGCCGCAGAGGTCTACAAGCACAGATATGGCTACTGATCCCGCTTGGCTAGGCCTCGTGCCCTCACAAAATTGTTTCGAAATTTATATTTCCAAAGTTGCCAAAACTTATAAAATGCCTTAGCTACGTCACAGATAGACACTGATTTTCAGTATATTAGACGGTTCTTTTGATAATGATCATGATGATAGCAATTATCCCTGTAGTTTATCCAGATTCCTGATGGTTAATTCTGACTCGATCGCCGAATGACAAGGCGACGCCATGTTTGTTTATAAACAGTGAAAGTCCCTACTTGACCTTTGATATTTGCATCTCTATCCGCATATGACCCCAATGGATATCGTTTTTATCCGTTGGCTTTATCCTGCCGAGAAACCTACCCATTATATGATAATCGTGAATACCATACATGTTGGTTAATATATGAAGAATTACTCATATTGACGAGATATCAGATTGGTTCGATGCAACAACCAACATACTGGTATGATGTGGGAACCGACTCTCATGAACGCATCACATGTGACGTCATAGATCCATGACTCGTGATGCACCATTTGTCTCGTGCAGGATTAGCGTGTAAAGTTTAAAAATCACGTGCAGCATATCGTGATAAGAGTGAGTGAGGGAGGTTTTACGCCGCGTTTAGCAATATTCCAGCAATATCACGGCAGGGGACACCAGAAATGGGCTTCACATATTGTACCCATGTCGGGAATCGAACCCGGGTCTTCAGCGTGACGAGCTAACGCTTTAACCACTAGGCTACCCGACCGCCCCTATCGTGATAAGAATAAAGACAATGTGGTAACACTTGAATGATTGTTAGTTTTGTCATTACTTGGAACACATTGGAAACATCTCTTCTTAACGTACATACTTCTCTATATGTTTCTACAGATTGCGTTTCTTTTGATGAGCAGATTTCTTAAAAAAAATACTCTGCACTCGTGTGCCAGAAGTGATTGAATCGAAGAGACGACACCAGGTCAATCTCACTTATTACTACTGTAGCACCAGAATTTATGTAACTCATGGTTGTCATTTGATTGGTCAGTTATTTTTAGTTTAAAGTGAAGCCACTGAAGTGAATCAGTCCAGTCCAAGTATGTACAATACACGACAACACATCCTTGTTTTTTTAACGTTGCACTGAGTATTATTCTAGCTATGTGATGGTGGTCTGTAAATAATAGAGTAGACCATACAATGCAGTGATTGACATCAGGAGCATCAATCTACACAATTGGGGTAAGATGACAAACAAGTCAGCGAGTTGGACCACTTGATCAAACTTGGTTGTCTCTTACATCCGCTGACAAGGGTATCAATGATCCTCATCATCATCATCATACGTTCATACCTTGTACAGTGTCGACTATTCTATAGCACAGTATCCTCCTCATCATCATACATTCATACCTTGTACAGTGTCGACTATACTATAGCACAGTATTCTCCTCATCATCATACGTTCATACCTTGTACAGTGTCGACTATTCTATAGCACAGTATCCTCATCATCATCATCATCATCATACGTTCATACCTTGTACAGTGTCGACTTTTCTTTAGCACAGTATCCTCATCATCATACGTTCATACCTTGTACAGTGTCGACTATTCTATAGCACAGTATCCTCCTCCTCATCATCATCATACGTTCATACCTTGTACAGTGTCGACTATTCTATAGCACAGTATTCTCATCATCATACGTTCATACCTTGTACAGTGTCGACTATTCTATAGCACAGTATCCTTATCATCATCACACGTTCATACCTTGTACAGTGTCAGCTATTCTATAGCACAGTATCCTCCTCATCATCATCATACGTTCATACCTTGTACAGTGTCGACTATTCTATAGCACAGTATTCTCATCATCATACGTTCATACCTTGTACAGTGTCGACTATTCTATAGCACAGTATCCTCATCATCATACGTTCATACCTTGTACAGTGTCGACTATTCTATAGCACAGTATTCTCATCATCATACGTTCATACCTTGTACAGTGTCGACTATTCTATAGCACAGTATCCTCATCATCATACGTTCATACCTTGTACAGTGTCGACTATTCTATAGCACAGTATCCTCATCATCATACGTTCATACCTTGTACAGTGTCGACTATTCTATAGCACAGTATCCTCATCATCATACGTTCATACCTTGTACAGTGTCGACTATTCTATAGCACAGTATCCTCATCATCATACGTTCATACCTTGTACAGTGTCGACTATTCTATAGCACAGTATCCTCATCATCATACGTTCATACCTTGTACAGTGTCGACTATTCTATAGCACCTTATCCTCATCATCATACGTTCATACCTTGTACAGTGTCGACTATTCTATAGCACAGTATCCTCATCATCATACGTTCATACCTTGTACAGTGTCGACTATTCTATAGCACCTTATCCTCATCATCATACGTTCATACCTTGTACAGTGTCGACTATTCTATAGCACAGTATCCTCCTCCTCATCATCATCATACGTTCATACCTTGTACAGTGTCGACTATTCTATAGCACCTTATCCTCATCATCATACGTTCATACCTTGTACAGTGTCGACTATTCTATAGCACAGTATCCTCATCATCATACGTTCATACCTTGTACAGTGTCGACTATTCTATAGCACAGTATCCTCATCATCATACGTTCATACCTTGTACAGTGTCGACTATTCTATAGCACAGTATCCTCATCATCATACGTTCATACCTTGTACAGTGTCGACTATTCTATAGCACAGTATCCTCATCATCATACGTTCATACCTTGTACAGTGTCGACTATTCTATAGCACAGTATCCTCATCATCATACGTTCATACCTTGTACAGTATCGACTATTCTATAGCACAGTATCCTCCTCATCATCATCATACGTTCATACCTTGTACAGTGTCGACTATTCTATAGCACAGTATCCTCATCATCATACGTTCATACCTTGTACAGTGTCAGCTATTCTATAGCACAGTATCCTCATCATCATCATCATCATACGTTCATACCTTGTACAGTGTCGACTATTTTATAGCACCTTATCCTGTACCGAGTAGCAACTTTGTCTTCAGGGCGCCGCCAGTGGAACTGAATACTTGTAGGACCAATTCTTTCAGCTTGTACTGCAAAAACAACCAAACACAAAAAAACACACTGTATTTAATTGCAATTCCAATATTAGACCAGTGAATAGTTAAGTTTCGGTTTACAGATTTGGCCAACTGGATTCAAATGTTAAAAACAGAAAATAAAAATGCTTCCTGATGGGATGTCCTCAGATCTTTGTTTAGCGGTAGCGGTAGCGAAAAACTAAGATCTGATTTTAATGAGATTGATTCCCTGGTGAACCTATCATCATGATTTTTATGGCCTGGGGATATTTATTCATACTTTGAGCCATAGGGCATGTGGAATTAAGTTTACTTTCATAGATTTGTTAGCTCCAAGTTATCCAGAGAATAATGAAACGGCAGCTTAATTTTTTTGTTTCTTTGTTGTTTAACACGAGCAATATTCCAGCTATATGATACGGTCTGAAAATAATCGAGTCTGGACTAGACACTCCAGTGAGTGACATCATGAGCATCGATCCACCCAATTGGGATGTGAATGACATGCATCAACCAAGTCAGAGAGCCTGACCACCCAATCCCGTTAGTCGCCTCTTACGACAACCATAGTCGCCTTTTACGGCAAGCCTGGGTTGCTGAAGACCTATTCTACCCCGGATCTTCATGGATTGGTTGGTTTGTTGTTTAACGCCGCACTCAGAAATATTCCAGCTACATGACGGCGGTCTGTAAATAATCGGGTCTGGACCAGACAATCCAGTGATTGATATCATGAGCATCGATCCACGCAATTTGAATTGATGACATGTATCAACCAAGTCAGTGAGCCTGACCACCTGATCCCGTTAGTCGCCTTTTAGGACAAGCATGGGTTGCTGAAGACCTATTCTACCACGGAATCTTCACGGGGAGGGGGGGTCTTCACGGGTCACAGCTAAATGAAGGTATGACCCACCTGGCTGGGTGAGTATTCCGCCCGTGCTTGTCTTACACTGTGGACAGCAGGAGCAGCACACAACTCTCCTCACCATCTTGAAGAGGTGTCGGAGGAGGAACAGCACACACTCTATAGCATTCAGGGGCGGAGGGAGACAAGGTCGCTGGGCGTATTCGTAGATTATCTGGTACCTGTACCACGCCCAGTGGATCTTCGCCTCACCTTGGACATTGGCGTATGTGTCGCTGTGAACAGAGCAATTGAAGCATGTCAGATTTAAGGAACTGTGTTGACCATGGGGATGCATCGATACACCGGCGCAATGTGACTTTTCATGCGACGATACGATGCAAAAAACATATTTTTTCTGTATCGATACAAGATGATAACACTTGCTAAAACAAGTTACTTACTGCTCGTTAATGTCCTTGGCCTCAGCATTTTTGTCAGGCAAATTTTGCAAAATGTGTTGTAATTAGGGTTTCAAGTTTTCTTATACAAAAAACAGCTACAGACAGCTATCTTTTCCTTTTGAACCTGCTCTGAACTACATTTATTAAAAGTCAAAAGTTTCCACGCGATTTGACGCAAATATGGGTATCGCGATGGGTATTGTATCGTCATATGTATCACGACACATCATATCGTGACCTTACTGTATCGTTTCTCCCCTAGTTGACAACACAAAAATGTTAAGTGAGGACAATCTAGGCTTAAGAAAATCGCAAACAATAGATTCTAGCAGTAAGGGATGCAACTCTGCACAGTAAACTGCAATGTGCTAGACTTCTGGGCTGCCAAGGCCTCAATGTTTTCATCAGGTGGTGATGTGAAATGGGGTTTAACATTGCGTTCCAGATTACTACACTTAAATAGTGTGTGTGTGTGTGTGTGTGTGTGTGTGTGTGTGTGTGTGTGTGTCTGCTTGTACTAGTCCAGACTAATGCTGATTTTATAGTGCTAGCCCACTGAAATACCATGCCGCAGTTTAACCTGAATACCCCACTCAGTCACGGAATACTGACTCCGAGTTGACCAGTACTTGTTTTAGCCCCTTAATATCAAGTGCCAGGCAGGGTAGCAACAAACACCATCTTTTAACGTCTTTTGATATGAAGCGGCCAGGGATCAAATCTACAACCTTTGCTCGAGATCTCCAGGTAGGCTCTCTACCACTAGACCACGGAGGCAGGCACTCTACCACTAGACCATGGAGGCAGGCACTCTACCACTAGACCACGGAGGCAGGCACTCTACCACTTAACCACAGAGGCAGGCACTCTACCACTAAACCACGGAGGCAGGCGCTCTACCACAAGACCACGGAAGCGGGCAATCTACCGCTAAACCACAGAGGCAGGCACTCTACCACTAAACCACAGAGGCAGGCACTCTACCACTAAACCACAGAGGCAGGCACTCTACCACTAGACCACAGAGGCAGGCACTCTACCACTAGACCACGGAGGCAGGCACTCTACCGCTAAACCACAGAGGCAGGCACTCTACCACTAGACCACGGAGGCAGGCACTCTACCACACGACCACGGAGGCAGGCACTCTACCACTAGGCTATGGCGGTGGTCGTATTCATCTCGCAACTCACTTGAACTTTGCGATGAGGAGGTTGAGCAGCAGGACGTGGGTGATGATGGAGTAGACCCCCAGTAGTACCGGCACGATGTACTGCCCCTCCGTACTGGGGCAGCGGTCCATGGTCCGGTTACCGTACAGACGCACATCATTGGTGCAGGACGCTGAAGACAAATATGTAGTGAACATACAAATTATTTACAGGGCCCACTTGCACAAAGCCATCTTAGCACCATGATTATTGTAAGCCTATGTTAAAGTATGGGAGCTACGATCGTTTTAGCACTAAGATCGCTTTGTGCAAGTGGGCCCTGGTCTCATGAACAATGTCCCATGTTCTTAAGGTCAAGGCGAAATGCACCAAAAGCCATGGGCCTGCTTGCACAAGCAGTTTTAGCAGTAAGACTATTTTAACTGACATACCTTAATTTATAATGAAATTAACAAACACAACATTAAAGGTTAATCAACAATTGGTTATATAATATAACACATTTATCTGAGTTCCCACTGGTTGCATTTCCAGCCAGGCTGCACAAGTAGGGATCTCAGACCCCAACTACTAGTGCCTCGTTGCCAGGGTAGTCTGGCTGGATAGATGGCCTGACTAGAGCACCTGCCGCAACCGGATAGATGGTGCTTATGTAAATATTGCAATATACAGCAAACACCTGCGACCGGGTAGCCTGTTGATACCCCAGCTAAGCCTGGCAAGCAGGAGTCTCTAACCGGGTCTACTTGTCCTGGTCGACCGGAAGGCTTGATAGGGAACTTACGATATGGTTGGAATGATTGAAAGTAAGTGACAAACTTACGGGGGTGAAATATTCCACATGAAGTTGTGTGGATAAATACACAATGAACCGTTGGAAACTAGGTAAGCAAATGAGAAAACCACCCAAGGAGAGTTATAATACTTATAGATATACTTGGAACAGCATGCTAGATAATATTCCAGTACGCCACAGGACATTGCTAAGCACAGGCACGTTTACATGACATTGATTGAGTGGCTCATTGAGCTCAATGTGAAATGTTCCAAAAGACTAGGGTCCCTCCTGCACAAAGTGGCTTTAGCGGTAAGTCTATAGTAAGTGCCATACTTTTAACATACACTTACAATAGTAGTAGCACAAAGACTGCTTTGTGCGAAACACACAAGCAAAATACCGGCTTTGGACAATGGTACATGTTCTCGAGAGCAAAGGAGTTAACTGACTGTAAAAGTCCAGTTTTTACCCTTGCCGAACTAGGCTGGAATTTCCAGGGTCGATCGTAGCGCTGCCTGTGGCTATTACGAGTTATATCTCTTCTATGTTCCTCCTATTGACCAATCATATTCCACCTCTCACATCATTTGCATTTGCTTCAAACCAAATGGCGCCGATAATCAAGTTCTATATTGTAATAAAACAGGTCTTACCCCGCGAAGTGCATCAAATCACTTGATCACTTTGATTAAAAACATGAAAGAATTTGCAAAATATCTGTCAACGCTCAGTTGGCGGTACACATGCTTTTGAAATCCTGCAGTCGACTGAAATCTGCAGGTTGAAATCCTTGTTGTTTACCAACCTGATGTCTCGAGAGCCAGGGAACATATGCAACAAAGACACAATTCTCTTGAGCACAAGTGTTGCATCAAACACACAGGATGAGGTCACATGACTATTTGAAGACAGCACACTTGAACTAACAGTATTCAAATTTCCAAGAAGAATTTAAGAATTATATACCACTGGACTGAAGAACTGTTTGTGGATAGTCGGTTGTGTTATAAAAATACACCATGTCATCTACTTTGCGGAATGACGTTTACGGTGCACATGAATTCAGTGTATCGGAGGAACGTTCAGGAGGAATGTTCAGTGACTGTTTTCAGAAAATAATTGTTAATAATGCTTTAAAGGAGTCTAGCACCAACCATCATGGTGGCTAGATGTTAGAACACAGGGTTAGACTGACATCGTTGGTTACATACAGTTTAACCTTCAGTCACATTAGGACTGCTTTAGAAAAAGGAAATACTACAATATTCGTGTAGTGTTTTGCCTTTAATTGCTTTGTATGTAAATACTAACTGTGGGATAATAAAAGGTGATTACAAAACTTTATTTTTCATTTTTCATTCCACTGCGAAACAACCACCATTCATCTTCTTGAGCGAGGCAAGGGAGTTAACTGACTGTAAAAGTCCAGTTTCCACCCTTGCCGAACTTGGCTGCAATTATGGAGTTATAGTTTGGCTGGACAAACGAGTCTATGCATAGTCCAATTAAATGATGAGTACCATCAACTAGGCGTCGAAGGATATTTTCCAAATCTTTTCATGTTTATAATCAACGTAAATTGATAAATTGATACACTTCATGAGGGAAGACCCGATATATTACAATATATATCTAGATCATCGATCAGATCGTCTTGACTGGGCGCCACCATTTTCTTTGAAGCAAATGCAAGTGATATGAGAGGTGGAATCTGATTGGTCAATAGGAAGGGTAAAGAAGGGACATAACTCGTAATAGCCACTGGTGGCGCTATGATTGAGCCCAGAAATTTCAGCCTAGTTCGGGAAGGGTGGAAACTGGACGTTTAGAGTCAGTTAACTGCGTTGCCTCAAGAAGATTGTGACCGTTGTCATCCAGGATGTCACGAAAGCTTACCTGAGTCAGACCCCTCTATTTCATCCAGAAAGAAATTCCCATAGATCTGCCAGTAGGCCTTCCGTGGCACGTAGTATAGCATGCGGATGTCCGGCCGGGACTGGGGGAAGAGGATGGCTTCTGAGGCCACAGCATAGGACAGGATGAACACCATGAGGATGATGACGAAGGTCACCGTGTCCCTGATCTGAAGGCAGATTGACTTGATCACTGAGACAGTATCCAGTTTTACAGTGCATGACATTAATACTGGAGTCATTGTAGGGTCTGTAGTAATATGTTTATACCAGGGCCTGTCTACTTGTGTCTACTGGAGGTCCAGGGTCTATTACAGAATCAGTGTCTACTGGAGGCCCTGTCTATTACAAGTCCAGTGTCTATTACTGGCCTAGTGGCTATTGGAGGCCTTTAGTCCCTTAGAGTCCTTCTAAAGATATATGGTCCATCAAATTAAGATCCAAGGTGGTTACTGTTTCATAATACCCAATTTGCATTTTCTTACCATTTTGAGTATCATTGTGAACATGGGTCCGATGTCAGCACCAACGGCAAAAGCCTGCAGTAGCCGCATACAGAACAGGACAAAGTCTATGCTGAGTACGATGCGCCCGATTTGGTGCATGTGGGGGTCCGGGATGAACACCAGCACCATCCCAAGGACGAAGATGAGGATGGTGAAGACGTCCAGGCGGTTCCATCCCTCTTTCCAGTAGAGATGCCACCGACCCTTGAGGTCCTGTTCCCTGCCAGTCAGGAACTGAAATGGGACGGGCATGTGTGGAGAAACGTCACAGTCAAAAATTCATCCTTTCCAAAGTACCTTATTCTAAAAAAATGGGACACATCCACCAATCACTTTTGACTGTGCTCACAAGAAGATCTGCATTGAAAACAAGTTGATGCAGCCGTCAGAAGTGTTGGTTTATCACATTTTTGAATATCATCATATCTTATTGTAAATAATAGAATATAGAATATACAATGCTGCTTTTCGCCACTTAAGTATTAAAATTGTCATTTATTACAGATATATAGCTCAAATTCGATCCCAAAGGCATTTTCTATGGTTGGCCTGAATATGTTGGCTGACGGGCACCTGTCTTACTTCCTCTCTGGAAGGTCGACTAGCAACACCTACCTGTCTGACTTCCTCCACAGATTAGAGGAACACCCAGCCACACAGGAGACCCAACCACACGGTGAACTCCGGACTCAGGTCGACCAGCAACACCTACCTGTCTGACTTCCTCCACAGCGTAGACGAACACCCAGCCACACAGGAGACCCAGCCACACGGTGAACTCCGGACCCAGGTCGACCAGCAACACCTACCTGTCTGACTTCCTCCACAGCGTAGAGGAACACCCAGCCACACAGGAGACCCAGCCACGCGGTGAACTCCGGACCCAGGTCGACCAGCAACACCTACCTGTCTGACTTCCTCCACAGCTTAGAGGAACACCCAGCCACACAGAATGCCCTGACACATGGTGAACTCCGGACGCAGGTCGACCAGCAACACATACCTGTCTGCCTTCCTCCACAGCGTAGAGGAACACCAGCCACACACATTGAACTCCAGACCCATGTCGACCAGCAACACATACCTGTCTGCCTTCCTCCACAGCGTAGAGGAACACCAGCCACACACATTGAACTCCAGACCCAGGTCGACCAGCAACACATACCTGTCTGCCTTCCTCCACAGCGTAGAGGAACACCAGCCACACACATTGAACTCCAGACCCATGTCGACCAGCAACACATACCTGTCTGCCTTCCTCCACAGCGTAGAGGAACACCAGCCACACACATTGAACTCCAGACCCAGGTCGACCAGCAACACATACCTGTCTGCCTTCCTCCACAGCGTAGAGGAACACCAGCCACACACATTGAACTCCAGACCCATGTCGACCAGCAACACATACCTGTCTGCCTTCCTCCACAGTGTAGAGGAACACCAGCCACACACATTGAACTCCGGAAGCAGGTCAACCAGCAACACATACCTGTCTGCCTTCCTCCACAGCGTAGAGGAACACCCAGCCACACAGGACGCCAGGACACATGGTGAACTCCAGACCCAGGTTGACCAGCAACACATACCTGTCTGACTTCCTCCACAGCATAGAGGAACACCCAGCCACAGAGGACGCCCTGACACATGGTGAACTCCAGACCCAGGTTGACCAGCAACACATACCTGTCTGACTTCCTCCACAGCGTAGAGGAACACCCAGCAACAGAGGATGCCAGGACACACGGTGAACTCCGGACCCAGGTCGACCAGCAACACATAGCTGAACAGAAGCAGGAGCATCAGGAACGCCACCTGAAGTGAGTGAGTGAGTGAGTGAGTGAGTGAGTGAGTGAGTGAGTTACGACAGGGTGTCAGCCAGATGTTGTAGATGGGAATCTAACTCCTGAGCATGTTTCCTGAGAATGAGGTACAGGGATTTATTACCCACGTACTGAAGATACAGGAGGTGAGATACTAACTCCGTACGTCACACGTGTGTCGTACAAGGTTGACCTCATTTTACTCCTTTTGACTGGATAACCGTGACCTCTGTCACACTGGAACTACTTTTTGCCCTCATAAAAAAATCACGAGACGTAAATCACTTTCACAAATACAAGAGGATGTCATGAAAGCGAGATACATTTACAAACACTTTAATAAACCAAACAAGATAGTCACACGCCTCAAATTCGCTTTGCATTCAATATAAGTTATGCGTAAAGCTGCTACGGACATTACATGATCGAGCTATATCCATTTGCAATGCCACTGCCGATAGATCAAGGGTCCCAATAAGCGTGACGCACCCTACCACTTCCGCAACTTTCAATTTGGTTTAACGTAAAAGGTTAGGTGTGGTGAAATGAAGTCCGTTTAAACTGTCTGGACAGATATCTAGACTTACGTTAGATGCTCCCTTTGTGCAATCAGTTTCCCCTTCGAAGCGTATTTTGTGACATTGAAGATTTTTGTTCATGAATGAATATATACAACTGCACGACCAGATCAATCAAAGTGAACACAGCGCTAATTGACTTTTAAATTTTCTGACAACAATGTGCTTTAATAACCATAAGCTGAAGAAATTCTTTAAAAATATATATGTATTTGCACTTTATTTACCGTAACTTTATTTACATATTTAACATGGGTAATAAACAAAATACCTCACTCATTTCTTGTTAGATACCTTTTAGAAAGTCAACTAGTTTGTAAAAATGGTATCTAATGAGAATGAGTGTAGCATTCTATATATATATGGCACACATTGGATATTGGGGATACAAGGGATAGTGGGAATACAAGGGATAGTGGGAAAATAAGGTAGAGTGGGAAAGAAGGTATAGTGGGAAAATAAGAGATAATGGGAATACAAGGGATAGTGGGAAAATAAGAGATAATGGGAATACAAGGGAAAGTGGGAAAATAAGGGATAGTGGGAAAATAAGGTAGAGTGGGAAAGAAGGGATAGTGGGAAAATAAGGGATAATGGGAAAATAAGAGATAATGGGAAAATAAAGGATAGTGGGAAAATAAACGATAGTGGGAAAATAAGGGATAGTGGGAAAACAAGGTAGCATGGGAGAGAAGGGATAGTGGGAAAAAAAGGTAGAGTGGGAAAGAAGGGATAGTGTGAAAATAAGGGATAATGGGAAAATAAGAGATAATGGGAAAACAAGGGACAGTGGGAAAACAAGGGATAATGGGAATACAAGGGATAGTGGGAATACAATGGATAGTGGGAATACAAGAAATACCTGGGACGAAGTGATATCTAGGATACACACACACCTGGTTTACATGGGATGCAGGAGATACGTCGGACATTATTTCATTAATTCATTCCAATGGAACTCTCTCCGACAGATAAATGTACCTACCACGTTCATCTGGTACTTGACCACGGGGGCTGAGTAGAAGTCCCTGATGCCCTGACAGCACTTGCCTTGTCTGTTGTCCGGAACCGAAATCCTGGAACATACATCAGCTGAACCTAATACTGTCGTCTTTACTCCAGGCAGACTGGTTCCAGTTCCTGCCATCATATAGAGTGAGTGAGTAAGTATGGTTTCATGCCGCTTTTAGCAATATTCCAGCAACATCACGACGGGGGTCACCAGAAATGGGCTTCACACATTGTACCCATGTCGGGAATCGGACCTGGGTCTTCGGAGTGACGAGCGAACGCTTTAACCACTAGGCTACCCGACTGCCCCCCGTCATGTAGAGGATATTTGATGTGTCTCGTGAAATATCATGTTTCTCTTACCGAGTGACGGGGGAAAGGAGATATTTTCACGAGTGGTGTATAAATATCCTATATATTATACTTTTTGTGTAGTTGTCTAACGTAAATTTTATTATTTTATTACAAACTTAAAAACCTAAAAACGTAAATTCTTCCTACCTAAGACAACGGGAAGGTTCACTACCCCTTATATTTGCGACTAAAAAAGTAGTTTCGTGTTTGAAAAATCTTTGCAAAAAGTAGCAAAAAGTATTTCGGGGCATGAAAATTTTGTATCATACATATAGATATGATTATATACAAATTCCACTTTACCAATAAATATTCTTGAAAACTACCAAACCGCTGTTGGAAGATGTTGGAATCGAAAGAATACACGCTGGTCAAGTAACAAAAATGGCGCTTTGCAAAACGAACAGTCACGATTGACGAGTTAAGTGAGAAATTTACAGTGAGACATTTTCGAGAGAATAACAAACAGCCTGAAGCGATATCAACTCCATAAATGACCATCTGTCGTTATTTTGGCTTGTCAATGTGGAACTAACGTTAAAAGGAGGTCAACAGTCTGTGTACGGGGTAGACACTTAAGTTTGAGGGGAGGTCACTCTTGTATGACAATAGTCCTGTCAAAGTGTTATTTTCACAACAGTGAAATATCAAGTGTTATTACTTGCCCGTGAAGAGATCACCCGTTTGATAAACATACAGCTGTATTACACATTGTGTAATACCAAAACGTGTGCTTACGTACACTCGGAACACGTTTCACGAACAAATATTTAAAGCTCTCAACATTCCTTGGCTTATTCATCGACATTGCGTGTGGAGATGATAGATCACTGAGAGGAGCTTATGCACACTTATGTTGCTAGGTTGACGTCTCATGGCATTGTTTCGCCGAGGGATCTTGCAACAAAATTCCACAAATTACGTCATCGGTTATTGTGACGTGATTGTAAACTTTGAGGTTCCACATGGCGATCGTATTGTAGTGCAACGACAGTTGTTGGTCTAAGTTAAAGTATATAAGTTGCGATAAGTTGCGATAACGCTACGATAATTTTGTGGAACGGAAGACTGAATTCTAAAGGTGGTCCATTGGATGGTATTAAATTCATACGTTTCAACTTTTGACGTGTTTGAAGTATTACTGTGTTAAACTCAGTTGGATTATGCCGTGGATCGTGTAGGTGTCAGCCTATTCACACTCAACAGTATAATTCTAAAAATGTTATACATGGCCAATAATAAATAAAATATTAAACTCGCTCCCGTGTAAAACCAATTTTATGAAACTCGTGAATAGTTGTGGTATCTGACTCACTTTCGCTCGTCAGACGCCACAACAATTCACTCGTTTCATAAAATTGGTATTACACGGGAGCTCGTTTAGTATTCTATATTTAGTTTCACTGCATTGAAAATATCACTTTTCTCAGCTTCAGAAAACTCAGTCTTTCACACTGAAGTATATAATAAAAGAAGGAAACGACGGGGGATCATCCTGAGAAAATACTGACCGGCAATTAATGGGGCACTGGTCAGTTACTTAAAGATGATGGATGCCAAGTATAGCATATGTAAATTGTTGCATATCGCTGTCAGAGATGTTTAATTGCATAAAGATGACCCTACAAATGATATTTTCTTGACCCTCATCTAAGGATGCAAAATGCAAAGTTGTTATGAAAATCAGAAATAACATAAACCATCAAAATGATTCATGATCCTAAGGCTTGAGCTGCATCCTCCCCAGTATTTGGGTTAACCCACCATCTTCAGCAACCCATGCTTGTCATAAGAGGCAGTTGACGGGATGGGGTGGTCAGGGTCGCTGATTTGGTTGATGCATGTCATCGTATCCCAATCATGATGCTCATGATGTCAATCACTGGATTGTGTGTCCAAATTTGATTGTTACAAAATGCTGCCATATAGCTGGAATATTGCTGAGTGCCACATACATACCAACCGTCTCCGTGGTCTAGTGGTAGAGCGTCTGCCCGGAGAGTGGAAGGTCCGGGGTTCGATCCCTGGCCGTGTCATAGCAAAAGACGTTAAGAGATGGTACTTGTTGTTTCCCTGTCTAGCACTTGGCATTAAGGGGCTAAAACAAGGACTGGTCAGCTCGGAGTCGGTATACTGTGTCTGAGTGGGGTATTCATGTTAAACTGCGGCATGGTATCTCAGTGAGCTAGCACTATAAATCGGCATCATTCCGGACTAGTATAAACAGCCTCACAAACACACACACGTACATGCACGTCGCTATATAAGTGCAATAATCTTGGACGCGACGTTCAACCCCATTTCACCTCACCTCACCATATACATACCCCCTCGGTTCCAGGGAGTTGACCCGGAGAAACGGCACCAGGAAAACAGCTGGAACCATGCTGAGAATCACAGGAACCTGGGGAAGAGGAAATATGTATCATGTATAGTATGAGTGTATATTATCGCGGGCTCTATATTATTGCGGTATCAATAAATCTCATAATCCACACCTTGGCTGTTTACTTAAGCAAATCTAAGCTCGATATTTCATCGGTTGATCAAGTGAGTGAGTTGGGTTTAACGCCGCTTTTAACAGTATTCCGGTTATATCAAGGCGTGTCAGCTTAATGTGGGAGGAAAGCCCGAAGTGATGCAGGTCTCAGACATTTACCACTTCGGTGAAACCCATGAGCACAGGTATGGTGCTGACAAACCTAGAAACATAATTGGGGTAAACTGGGATTCAAACCCATCATCATAGGTTTCTGGCATGCCCAAGGGATGCAACTCTGCACAGCAAATGGCGGCGCCTTCGTCAACTGGGAAACCCATGCCCTCTCGCTTGATCAAATACAGGACTCGTTGCAGTATTCACGGCTACTCGTAAGTATATACATTAATTTTTTAATGATAGTTTCTGGAATGTTTTTGAAGTGGAATTACCCCTACCACCATTCAAAATTGCTTAGAAAAGAATCCATTTGTTTGGACGATGTTCTTGACCAAACCTGGGTCGTATGCATACTGATTATGCATAATCCAAAACAGGAAGTGATATAGGCCACATAATCCACACGTATCACACCATAAAATAGTGATACCGCGATAATAGAGTTGCCCACCCTTGAGTCGCTAATGACAGGTACTTTGTTTATCGAACGCGGTAAAGAAAATCAGCATCAATCAATCCTTATTGATGTGTCATCAAAGTTGAACAAAGAATTAGAAACATTTTGCGTATGACATATTTAATAGGTTAGTAAGAGTGTGCCATTACGAACCATTATAAAATAACTACCGTGATAACGTAGCGAACCATCCAAGGCTCGACACAAACGAAAATAACTGATTGACACAAAGAATGAATAACACAAAACACATGCGACAAAAAACAAACAACGAGAAAAAAGACCAACAAGACCAAAATTACTTTTATTATTGATCACTATCAGCAATAATTGGCAATAATGGCATAATAATTGAATCTAGTCTTAAACCGATCTAACCAGCCAGTGGTACAAGTTAGTTCTGACCTGCCTAACATTTTGGCTAACGCTTCTGCTTTGGCCCTGATCATACACTCAGAGATATTGACGCTGCTGTTCCTAAACCATCTTGAACCATTTACAACTGCCTCGTCTACATCATCTAATTTAGCAGTACGCATTGTCTTACGAGCTGGAGAAAATGAAGATTTAAGGAATGCCTACGAAACAGTGACAGCCGTCACTGATTCTTACAAATCAATCCATTTATCTTTTTTTCAGATGTAGGAACAGCTGATCCAGTTATCCTCCCGGTAATACCACGCCCTGCACAAAATTGCTCAGTTATGTTGCCTACCGTACTCATTCATTTCGGTATCTATCCGTTATTTGATCACACCAGTGAAACAAAAAGACTATCAATGCAAATCCTATTCCTTGATCCATTCCACAATTTGTAATCACAAGATAAACATATGACAATCACATGACTCCATTCACTTCTGGGGCGGTCGGGTAGCCTAGTGTTTAAAGAGTTCGCTCGTCACGCTGAAGACCCGGGTTTGATTCCCGACATGGGTACACTGTGAAGCCCATTTCTGGTGTCCCCCGCCCTAATATAGCTGGAATATTGCTAAAAAGCGGCTTAAAACCATATTCACTCACTCACTCCGATTCACTTCTGTGCTTGGTGTTGAGATTTCCGGCTTGTCAAGCCTTATTATAGAACCATGATGACAATGAGTTGTGCCAAGATTGTCGAGATTGAGTAAATTCGTGTTGGAAGTACATGTTTGGGACTGGAAAATAACCTTGAGACAACCGTAACTTCGACATGTCCAACTCGTCATCTCAGAGGTTAACTAATGATGAATTAAGTAGGAATATGCAGGGACAAAGCTTCTACTTCGGGACAGCTGAAAGTTTGACACAATGGTGTTCGACTGTACCAACAGAAGTGAATGTATGTATCATGTACCAACATGGGATATGGAGGGAGGTGAATGTATGTATCATGTACCAACATGGGATATGGAGGGACATGAATGTATGTATCATGTACCAACATGGAATATGGAGGAGGTGAATGTATGTATTATGTACCAACATGGGATAGGGAGGGACATGAATGTATGTATCATGTACCAACATGGAATATGGAGGAGGTAAATCTATGTATTATGTACCAACATGGGATAGGGAGGGACATGAATGTATGTATCATGTACCAACATGGAATATGGAGGGAGGTGAATGTATGTATCATGTACCAACATGGGATAGGGAGGGACATGAACATATGTATCATGTACCAACATGGGATAGGGAGGGACATGAATGTATGTATCATGTACCAACATGGAATATGGAGGAGGTAAATGTATGTATTATGTACCAACATGGGATAGGGAGGGACATGAATGTATGTATCATGTACCAACATGGGATAGGGAGGGAGGTGAATGTATGTATCATGTACCAACATGGGATATGGAGGGAAGTGAATGTATGTATCATGTACCAACATGGGATATGTAGGGAAGTGAATGTATGTATCATGTACCAACATGGGATAGAAAGGGAGGTGAGTGTATGTATCATGTACCAACCAATGAATAGGGAGGGAGGTGAATGTATGTATCATGTACCACCATGGGATATGTAGGGAGGTGAATGTATGTATCACGTACCAAAGTTGGGTATGTAGGGAAGTGAATATATGTATCATGTACCAACATGTGATATGAAGAGAGGTGAATGTATGTATCATGTACCACCATGGGGTACGAAGGGAGGTGAATATATGCAGAAACCTACCACCAGCAGGAACCTGTCGGACTGCAGGTTCCCCTTCCACACTTTATCCAGCAGGGACTTGCATGCAGGTTTGCTGACGAAGCTCCGACTCCGGAAGTTATACACAAGTTCAATGACAGACTTGTCTCCCCACCAGGTCGACTTCTGGGTCAGTAGCTTTTGAGTCAATCCTTCGTCCAGCTCATAGCAAACCCATAGAACCTCCTCTGCCAGATCGCCAAACTCCCTGGTAAATATGCACAAAATAGAAAAGATATTTCATAATAACTGTACAGATTCCTTTGTTAAACATGCTTAGAACTACGAGATGAAATGTAGATTTTTGGTGAAACTATAATATATTGGTCAAAATGTCTTTTGTATGAGGCTGAAGAAGATTCTATCAAATTCCTTTCGTATTCTTCAATGTTTGATGTGTCAAATGTTTCAACGTTTGATATGATGAGACAAAATACGTGACTTACACATCATGACGTTTCTTTTGTTTTTTAAATTATGAAAACATCCCCTGTGATTGTGTACTCCAGGTAATGTTTCTTCATGGGAAGTGAACTCTTTCCTCTGCGAGATGAAAGTTTGCAAATATCATTTCAGTATAGGATGTTCCTAGAGTTTAACAATCGTATCACCTTCATCCCCCATCCTTATGGGAACCTATTCTGACCTGAACAATAGTGCAGGCTGGGTAAAATCTGTCCAGCGTTCATCCTGAACATGTTTCAGAGCACTTACTTTGCATTCTCCCTGAGTTTGAATGCTCTGTCTGTGTTGCTCTCCTGGCCAGCGAGTCTTGTCAGCAGCAACTCAGCCACCACTGCAGAGGCCAGCTTGTCCTGCCACAGAAACACAATGTTATATAGGACAGAGGCCAGCTTGTCCTGCCACAGAAACACAATGTTATATAGGACAGAGAACAGCTTGTCCTGCCACAGAAACACAATGTTATATAGGACAGAGGCCAGCTTGTCCTGCCACAGTAAAACAATGTTATATAGGACAGAGGTCAGCTTGTCCTGCCACAGTAAAACAATGTTATATAGGACAGAGAACAGCTTGTCCTGCCACAGAGACACAATGTTATATAGGACAGAGGCCAGCTTGTCCTACCACAGTAACACAATGTTATATAGGAGAGAAAACAGCTTGTCTTGCCACAGAAACACAATGTTATATAGGACAGAGAACAGCTGCTCCTGCCACAGTAACACAATGTTATATAGGACAGAGGCCAGCTTGTCCTGCCACAGAAACACAATGTTATATAGGACAGAGAACAGCTTGTCCTGCCACAGAAACACAATGTTATATAGGACAGAGGCCAGCTTGTCCTTCCACAGAAACACAATGTTATATAGGACGGAGAACAGCTTGTCTTGCCACAGAAACACAATGTTATATAGGACAGAGGCCAGCTTGTCCTTCCACAGAAACACAATGTTATATAGGACAGAGAACAGCTTGTCCTGCCACAGAAACACAATGTTATATAGGACGGAGAACAGCTTGTCCTGCCACAGAAACACAATGTTATATAGGACGGAGAACAGCTTGTCCTGCCACAGTCACACAATGTTATATGGGACAGAGAACAGCTTGTCCTGCCACAGTCACACAATGTTATATGGGACAGAGAACAGCTTGTTCTGCCACAGTAACATAATGTTATATATATATGTCAGATTGTAGCTATAGATCTAGTAAGACAAGACTACCCATGGTGTCAAGATTGTAGCTCTAGATCTAGTCAGACAGAGCTACCCTGGTGTCAGATTGTAGCTCTAGTTCTAGTCAGACAGCTACAATGGTCTCAGATTGTAGCTCTTGATCTAGTAAGACAGAGCTACAATGGTCTCAGATTGTCGCTCTTGATCTAGTAAGACGGAGCTACCATGGTCTTAGAATGTAGCTCTTGATCTAGTAAGACAGACCTACCATGGTCTCAGAATGTAGCTCTAGATCTAGTCAGACACAGCTACCATGGTGTCAGATTGTAGCTCTTGATCTAGTAAGACAGAGCTACAATGGTGTCAGATTGTAGCTCTAGATCTAGTCAGACACAGCTACAATGGTGTCGGATTGTAGCTCTTGATCTAGTAAGACAGAGCTACCATGGTCTCAGATTGTAGCTCTAGATCTAGTCAGACAGAGCTACCATGGTCTCAGAATGTAACTCTTGATCTAGTAAGACAGAGCTACAATGGTGTCAGATTGTAGCTCTTGATCTAGTCAGACAGAGCTACAATGGTGTCAGATTGTAGCTCTTGATCTAGTCAGACAGCTACCATGGTGTCAGATTGTAGCTCTTGATCTAGTCAGACAAGACTACTCTGGGGGGCATGCCTCAATATATGCTGATATAACTGAAATACTGTTCAAAGCAGTGTTGAACCCAATTCAATGACTCCTGACATGATAAAATATTGAGTTATCAAGCATAAACCGCCCCCACCTGACTGTGTTTCCAGAAGACCTTGGCCAGATTCTGATGGTTCGTCAGCAGAGCCCACAGGAACAACTCCTGGATCGGTGGAAGGCAGGTCCGATACATGTCGGGTTCTGAATAGGAAATATATCATCTAGTAGATACACATTCTTTCTTCAATGTACACCAAGATTAACTGTAGATGTAACTGCTCTTAACTGAAGTGGGTACTAAATTTGCAGGGTACAATTTGTACAGAGTGTGTAAAAGCATCTGACAAGAGCGTGAAAGCATGTGACAAGAAGGTGAAAGCATGTGACAGAGAGTAAGAGAGTGTGTGACTGTGTGAAACCATATGACAAGAATGTGAAACCATATGACAAGAGTGTGAAACCATTAGTGGTGTAACGATACGGCGATACAGTATTGTATCCCGATGCACAGCCCACGATACGATACATCGATTTGGAAAGCATGTATCACGATACATACGATATTTACATAACACAGTTTTACTTACCGTATTTTCTTGAGTATAGTGGGCACTTTTTAAAAAAAAAACACAGCTGTGTAGAAGGGGGTGCACATTATACACGAATTAATGAGTTTTGATGCTTTTTCCCCCATGGAAAGACATTACCGTGAGCACGTAACACCGGAAATACCATGTCAACAAATCCATACTGAAGTTATTCATGTAATTACACTGAATGGCTATAAAAAGTTTTCTTTGTATATCTGGACTTATGTTTGTAACTTATTTCATTTATTTTATTCAAAATTCCTTTTAGTATTGTTTTAATTAATTTCGGCGAAATCGTGTGTGAAGCGATCGGAAGATCGCACAACTTACCATTATTAACAGCAACCACGGTCAGATTACTTCTATTGACGCCTTGAAACAAACTTTAGTTGACAGAGAATGGATACATATATCATAAATGCCATACTTTGATTCGTTAAAAGTCATATTTGTTTTTGTTAGACGATTCTATGTCAACACGTAATTCTCGTGATCACGTGCACGGGAGCCTTGACGGTGACTGGTCAGACTGTTTCCATGTAAAAAATAATACCCGGCAATAGCAATAGCTGCTTGGCTTAGGGTTATTATTATTTTAAATATGTTTAACAAAAGCTGCATCTAAATTAACAAGATATTGGAATATATTATTCCTGATTAAAAATAGTTTCAGATACAACTTTTGCCGATCCTTGCATCAAAATCCTGTAAAGTTATATCATTGGGTATGTCTTGACCGAATCACCGGTAGATTCCAAGAAAACGTGTGTACAGCTGATTGCTGTACCCGGGTTAGTTTACAAGAAAATACACAAGGTAATCTTAATCCCTGGATATAAAACAATGCCTAGCTGAATAAAAAATACAATTTAAACGGTAAATCAACATCTCTGGTGATTTTTTATCTCAAATTTCGAATTTGTACTGACGAAGTGTCTCATCACCCGTTCGTTTGCCGGACTTCGCTGAAGGGGTACGGTGTAATTTTTTTCTGTGCATAATATTCAAATTTCTTTTTTCCCAAAATATTGAACCCGCTAGAGGGATGTGCGCATTATACATGGGTGCGCACTATACTCAAGAAAAGTACTTTTAAACATGAAATACGTTTAACAGTTTCAAAGCCAGTTTGTTGTTTCAGTAAAACATACTGTATTGCTGACAATTTGCTATAACAGTAAATAAACACCTTATATCTTCTTCAACTGTACTTGTCACATCTTTTAGAGAGCAAAAAGACATCAACTTGGCTTAGCTTGTACCAGTAAACACTGTATCGTGATACGTATCGTATCGCTACCCCTGTATCGCGATACGTATCGTATCGCGACCCTCCCGTATCGTTACACCTCTAGAAACCATGTGACAAGAATGTGAAACCATATGACAAGAGTGTGAAAGCATGTGACAAGAATGTGAAACCATATGACAAGACTGTGAAAGCATGTGACAAGAGTGTGAAACCATATGACAAGACTGTGAAAGCATGTGACAAGAGTGTGAAAGCATGTAACAAGAGTGTGAAAGTATGTGACAAGAATGTGAAACCATATGACAAGAGAGTGAAACCATGTGACAAGAGAGTGAAAGTATGTGACAAAAGTGTGAAAGCATGTGACGAGTGTGAAATCATGTGACAAGAATGTGAAATCATGTAACAAGAATATGAAATCATGTGACAAGAGTGTGAAAGCATGTGACAAGAGTGTGAAAGTATGTGACAAGAATGTGAAACCATGTGAAAAGAGTGTGAAACCATGTGACAAGAATGTGAAACCATGTGAAAAGAGTGTGAAACCATGTGACAAGAATGTGAAACCTTGTGAAAAGAGTGTGAAAACATGTGACAAGAGTGTGAAAGTATGTGACAAGGGTGTGAAAGCATGTGACAAGAACGTGAAACCATGTGAAAAGAGCGTGAAACCATGTGACAAGAATGTGAAATCATGTGACAAGAATTTGAAACCATGTGACAAGAATGTGAAATCATGTGACAAGAATGTGAAACCATGTGACAAGAGTGTGTAAGCATGTGACAAGAATGTGAAACCATGTGAAAAGAGTGTGAAACCATGTGACAAGAGTGTGGAAGTATGTGACAAGGGTGTGAAAGCATGTGACAAGAATGTAAAACCATGTGACAAGAATGTGAAACCATGTGGAAAGAGTGTGAAACCATGTGACAAGAGCGTGAAAGTATGTGACAAGAATGTGAAAGCATGTGACAAGAATGTGAAACCATGTGACAAGAATGTGAAAGCATGTGACAGAGTGTGTGAAACCATGTGGCAAGAGTGTGTGAAAGCATATGACAAGAATGGGAAACCATGTGATGGAGAGTGTGAAAGCATGTAACAACAGTGTGAAAGCATGTGACAAAAGTTTGAAAGCATTTGACAGAGAGTGAGAGAGTGTGAAAGCATATGAAAAGAGTGAAATGTGAAAGAGAGAGTGTGTGAAAGCATGTGACAAGAATGGGAAACCATGTGATGGAGAGTGTGAGAGAGTGTGAGCATGTGTGTGAAAGCATGTTAGAATGTGTGTGAAAGCATGTGACAAGAGTGTAAAATTATGTGACAGAGAGAGAGAGTGTGTGAAAGCAGGTGACAACAGTGTGAAACCGTGTGACAAGAGTGTGAAATTATTTGACAGAGAGTGAGAGGGTATTTGACAATGTGTGTGAAAGCATGTGACTACAGTGTGAAAGCATGTAACAACAGTGTGAAAGTATGTGACAGCTGTATGAAAGCATGTGACAAAAGTTTGAAAGCATTTGACAGAGAGTGAGAGAGTGTGAAAGCATATGAAAAGAGTGAAATGTGAAAGAGCGAGTGTGTGAAAGCATGTGACGAGTGTGAAAGCGTGTGATAGAGAGTAAGAGAGTGTGACAGAGTGTGTGACAAGAGTGTGACCGAGAGTGAGAGTTTGTGAAAGTGTGTGACAGAGTAAGAGAAGGTGTGACAGTGTGAAAGAATGTGACAAGAGCTTGAAATTATGTGACAGAGTGAGAGAGTGTGTGACAGAGAGTAAGAGAGTGTGTGACAGTGTGTGAAAGCATGTGACAAGAGTGTGAAATTATGTGACAGAGAGAGAATGTGTTGGAGTGTGTGAAAGCATGTGACAAGAGTGTGAAAGCATGTGACAGTGAGAGAGTGTGTTGGAGTGTGTAGAAGCATGTGACAGAGAGTGAGAGAGTGTGTGTTGGAGTGTGAAAGTGTGTGACAAGAGTGTGAAATTATGTGACAGAGGGAGAGAGTGTGTGACAGAGAGTAAGAGAATGTGTTGGAGTGTGTGAAAGCATGTGACAAGAGTGTGAAATTATGTGACAGAGAGAGAGTGTGTTGGAGTGTGTGGAAGCATGTGACAGAGAGTGAGAGTGTGTGACAGAGTGTGAAAGCATGTGGCAGTCAGAGAGTGTTTTGGAGTGTGTGGAAGCATGTGACAGAGAGTGCGAGTGTGTGACAGAGTTTGAAAGCATGTGCCAGTGAGAGAGTGTGTTGGAGTGTGTGGAAGCATGTGACAGAGATTGAGAGAGTGTGTGACAGAGTGAGAGAGTGTGTGACAGAGTGTGAAAGAGTGTGGGGAGAGGGTAACAGTGTGTGACAGTGACTGTGACAGAGCATGACACCATTTGATATATGAGAGGCAACAGCGACACAGCGTGTGACATGGCATGACAGCATGTGAGACGAGCGACCTACCGTAGTACTTCATGCTGTGGACATCCGCCTCCTGCAGCAGACAAGGACAGTTCTTGCCTTTACATGTCAGGGGGTAGGACCCGCCCAGAAGGTCACGCAGCACCAGCCGCACGTCAGACGGGCCGAACATGGCCGTCTTCACACCCAGACTCTGAAACAGTCACATAGCCCTTCACAATGCAAGGAGCTCTGAGTCACAGTGCTGGGACTTATTTTTACCAATTTTTATCTTAATTAAGTTATCAAATCCTGTGTTTCGCTTTTATCAAATAATGCCAGATGAGAATATTACTCTCGAAATAGTTAGGTGAAGTCTTGTCTGTTACATGTGTTGTATCTTTATAGTCTGGTTCAAAATTATTGTGAATTTTAATGTCATATTCAAGGAAGCATATATAAAGTATCAATATTGACAATTTTTTTGACATGGAGGTATGATCAAAGGGAAGCAACTCTTCTTCAATTTTAGAAGTTGCAAATTAGAGTTATCTCCCTTGATTATGGAGCAGACGACTTTTCCTGATAGATGTCAGAAATGAGTGCAGAGGAGAAAAGAAGGTTGATTCTACAGCTCCATGAAGAAGGCATCACTGATGCTGCTACATTAGCAAAGAGCACAGATACTCCTCTTTCTACAGTGTATAGAGTTAAGAAGAATATTGAGAATGGTTCAGGATTTGAGCACAGAAAAGGAGCGGGGAGACCTCGAAAACTGGTGTTTGGTGATCGTGTGTGACTGGGTATTTTGGCTTCTAAAAACAGAAGGGCGAGTATCTCAAATATCCAACATGAAATGGTAGATAGAGGGACATGAAATGTATCCAAATCTACAGTAAGAAGACATTTGATTGAACAAAAAAGAAAGGAATTGCATCTCCGCTCTTGAAACAAGAACACAAGGATAGACGTGTAGAGTGGTGTTTGACGCATGAAAACTTTGACTGGAACAGTGTTATTTTCACAGATGAGAGCTCTCTGTATGGGTGTATCCTAACAATGTTAAAATGTGGACAAAATGTCATTCCGTTCCATTGTACCAGAGACCAAAGTACAGTCCATCTTCCCGAGGCAAGTGACTATAAAAGTCCAGTTTCCAACCTTGCCGAACTAGGCTGGTATTATGGAGTTACATTTTGGCTGGACTAACGAGTCTATGCATAGTCCATTTAAAATTGCGCACCGAAATCGAAATCCGGTTCGTAAACTGTCATGCAGATTTTGGTTCACTGCAAGATTTGCAAAGCATGTGCACCGCTAACTCGTCAACAGATATTTTCTAAATCTTTTCATGTTTTTAATCAAGGTGCTCAAGTGATTTGATGCACTTCGCGATGTAAGACTCGTTTCATCACAAATTAGATCTTGATTATCAATCAGATCGATTGACTGGGCGCCACCGTTTTGTTTGAAGCAAATGCAAGTGATACGAGAGGTTGAATCTGATTGGTCAGATGCATAGAAAGGACATAACTCGTAATAGCCACTGGTGGCGCTACGATCGAGCCCAGGAATTCCAGCCAAGTTCGGCAAGGGTGGAAACTGGACTTTTAAAGTCAGTTAACTCTCTTGCCTCAGGAAGATGAGTACAGTCCGAAGTTTCATGTTTGGGGAGGAATATCTTCAGTTGGAACGACGCCCATGCGCTGCAGTGGTTTGTGGACAACAATGTGACCGTTTTGGACTGGCCTAGCTACAGCCAGGACTTAAATCCTATAGAAAATGTGTGGGGATTCATGAAGGAGTTGGTGAACCAAAAGGGATTGACAAAAGTTGATGACATGAAGCGCGAGGTGGTGCGATATTGGGACTCTCTCACCCACGAGACTCTAACCTCTCTCATAGGAAGTATGCCCAATCATATAAAACTGTGTTTGGAAGCAAATGGTGGACTGATAAAATATTGATGTTACTGTGATGTGAATAAAGAAGGTATGTGCTCACTTAAAATAGGTTTTATTTTTTTTTGGGGGGGGGGGGAATTTTCATATTTACAATTATAAAGATTTTTCAATTCTCAATAATTATGACTCATACTGTACATGTTTCTTCAGTGTTTCTTCACCTAATCCAGCTTGCACAGATTGGGATTATATGTCAGTCAACTAACCTCCACATTTCTTGCATTGGCAGACCGAAGGAGTGGAAGACAGGATCCTAAACACTGTTCCTGAAATGAAAACAAGGTTAAGTGTTTGACATAGATTGTCCTCCCTCTACACACAACACCTACCCTATTGTACAGCTGCCTACGAAAGCCCTATATTGCCACTTGATTGCCTATATATCTATATTCAATATTTGCTTATTTTATTGTAATTTCGATTTTTTCTCTCCTCATTTCGATTATTTTGTGCGTAACTTCAATTACTCGTTATTTCAATTATCTTCTCTTTGCTTTGATTAATTTCTGTTAATTTCAATTCTTTTCTCGTTATTTCAAATATTTTCTCGAAATTACAAGTATTTTCTCACTCCCACTACACACTGTACCTACCCTGTTGTACAGCTGACAGAACCTGCACAGGGTGAAGTGTTTCACCAGACACAGATTGCCCTACCACTACACACTGTACCTACCCTGTTGTACAGCTGACAGAACCTGCACAGGGTGAAGTGTTTCACCAGACACAGATTGCCCTACCACTACACACTGTACCTACCCTGTTGTACAGCTGACAGAACCTGCACAGGGTGAAGTGTTTCACCGGACATAGATTGCCCTACCACTACACACTGTACCTACCCTGTTGTACAGCTGACAGAACCTGCACAGGGTGAAGTGTTTCACCAGACATAGATTGCCCTACCACTACACACTGTACCTACCCTGTTGTACAGCTGACAGAACCTGCACAGGGTGAAGTGTTTCACCAGACATAGATTGCCCTACCACTACACACTGTACCTACCCTGTTGTACAGCTGACAGAACCTGCACAGGGTGAAGTGTTTCACCAGACATAGATTGCCCTACCACTACACACTGTACCTACCCTGTTGTACAGCTGACAGAACCTGCACAGGGTGAAGTGTTTCACCAGACACAGATTGCCCTACCACTACACACTGTACCTACCCTGTTGTACAGCTGACAGAACCTGCACAGGGTGAAGTGTTTCACCAGACATAGATTGCCCTACCACTACACACTGTACCTACCCTGTTGTACAGCTGACAGAACCTGCACAGGGTGAAGTGTTTCACCAGACATAGATTGCCCTACCACTACACACTGTACCTACCCTGTTGTACAGCTGACAGAACCTGCACAGGGTGAAGTGTTTCACCAGACATAGATTGCCCTACCACTACACACTGTACCTACCCTGTTGTACAGCTGACAGAACCTGCACAGGGTGAAGTGTTTCACCAGACATAGATTGCCCTACCACTACACACTGTACCTACCCTGTTGTACAGCTGACAGAACCTGCACAGGGTGAAGTGTTTCACCAGACATAGATTGCCCTACCACTACACACTGTACCTACCCTGTTGTACAGCTGACAGAACCTGCACAGGGTGAAGTGTTTCACCAGACATAGATTGCCCTTCAAGATGACATTCACCACATCTGAGCTGTCATTCAACATAGCCTCGACCAGGAAGTCCATCTGTATGCTCTCTGAACCTGGGAATGAATTGGGATACATTGGTCTTGTCTAAATGAACGAAACATTTGTGAACTTTTGAAGACTAAATACTACTGTCATTGTTGGAATCTTATGTGTTTATTGAGGATATTTGACATTAGTTTGTTTGTTTATCTGTTGTCTAAACCCTCACTCAGCAATTTTCCAGCTATATGGTGGCAGTCAGTAAATATTCGAGACTGGACCCGACAATCCAGAGTGATGCCATGGTCGGACAGACTTCATTATTCTGCAGTTGACGCTATGAGAAATGGTCCTGTCAAGATCCATGTCCAAGGAACAAAAAACATTATGGTTGTTTGTTGTTTAACGCCGGCATTCAGCAATGTACCAGTTATATGACGGCGGTATGTAAATAATCGAGTTAATCCAGTGATTGACATCATGAGCATCGATCGTTGGATTCGGGATACAGCATGCACCAACCAAGTCAGCGAGCCTGACCACCCGATCCCGTTAGTCACCTCTTACGACAAGAATTGGTTGTATTTGACTTTTGCATGGGTAATGAAAAATACAAATAAATAACTTTTGAATAAGTTAAAATACCGTATTCGATGTAATAAGTGTCCTGCTCTAATAAACGCCGAAAGCGATATTTTCTTATATATTGGCTAGTGAACAATCACAATTAGCGCCGCTTCCGATTGATCAATGTACACAAGATTTTTATGAGTATAATACACACTCATGTGTCATATGCACCCTTAATTATGGTCAATTAAATTCTGGAAAAAATACATCAATTGTGTATAATACACACAGACTTTTCTTCCGTATCATTTCAGGCTGTCAGCGTTAAACAACAAAATTTACGATCTTTCAAAGCTGTTTTTTTCATCGAAATTACATTCTAATAAGAGCCCCCCATTTCTAATTTTGAGAGTGCCCTGGGCGCTTATTACGTCGAATACGGTAATACAATGGGTGGACCAAGAATGGCAACTCTGCAAAGCAAACCACTGTCATCTGACTGAACAACAGCAAGTGCATCATGGGACTCACCCAGAAAACACTCCTGCTGGCTGGACACTGAGCTTATCTGAGTGGTGGCTGCAGTCTTGGTGGACGATTTGTTCTGAAATGATTCCAGTAACTTGTTCAACTGAGTCTCTTGTTTGCCTGAAATAAGGAGAAGAATTTAACAGTAAACTGTACATCTGAATGGCAGAGAGTTGACAATCAAAGTTATTGAAGGTATAAACAAGAAAATAGAGTATGAAACATTATCAACTTAAATGATCACTGAACTCAATATTTTTGGCCATGTACACATGGGTGTTAAAAGCAAATATTGCAGTATGAGTTAATGAGTGTTAGGTTTGTGTTTCTTCAGTCACGCCACATTATAACATAGAAGTCTGAAAAGTACCATATGCAACACCTGCTCTGCAATGTGCAATAATTGCTCTGCAGTGTGCAACACCTGCTCTGCAATGTGCAATAATTGCTCTGCCATGTGCAACAACTGCTCTGCCATGTGCAACAACTGCTCTGCAATGTGCAATAATTGCTCTGCCATGTGCAACAACTGCTCTACCATGTGCAACAACTGCTCTGCCATGTGCAACAACTGCTCTGCCATGTGCAACAACTGCTCTGCCATGTGCAACAACTGCTCTGCCATGTGCAACACACGATCTGCAATGGGCAACAACTGCTCTGCCATGGGCAACATGTGCAGCAACTGCTCTGCCATGTGCAACAACTGCTCTGCAATGTCCAACACCTGCTCTGCAATGTCCAACACCTGCTCTGCAATGTGCAACACCTGCTCTGCAATGTCCAACACCTGCTCTGCAATGTGCAACACCTGCTCTGCAATGTGCAACACCTGCTCTGCAATGTGCACAACCTGCTCTGCAATGTGCAACACCTGCTCTGCAATGTGCAACAACTGCTCTGCAATGTCCAACACCTGCTCTGCAATGTCCAACACCTGCTCTGCAATGTGCAACACCTGCTCTGCAATGTGCACAACCTGCTCTGCAATGTGCACAACCTGCTCTGCAATGTGCATCACCTGCTCTGCAATGTGCAACACCTGCTCTGCAATGTCCAACACCTGCTCTGCAATGTGCAACACCTGCTCTGCAATGTGCACAACCTGCTCTGCAATGTGCACAACCTGCTCTGCAATGTGCATCACCTGCTCTGCAATGTGCAACACCTGCTCTGCAATGTCCAACACCTGCTCTGCCATGTGCAACAACTGCTCGGCAACCCACCTTTCAACAGTGCCTGGCAGATGACCATGTCGAGGCCCTGTGTCTGATGGAGAGGATCGAACACAGTCAGGAGATTGTTGTGTTCCAGAATATGGCGAACTTTCTCCTCATCTTCCTCCTCAATATCCTCCAACTGTTTGGCTGGATTCAACTTGGACCTGGGAATAGTTGAGTGTATAGCGTAGGGAGGCATGCCCCCCGCATGGCAGGGGGACACTAGTCAAACATACCCAGGCCACACCACAAGGCCATGAAGGTGGGGGGAAAGAGTTTTTTATGCATTAACATACTGAAAATAATGACCCTCCTCTAATGCTTTTAAGATTTTTTGGGATATCTCCTTTTCTCCAGTTGTTCAGGGGCGGTCAGGTAGGCTTGTGGTTATAGCGTTCACTCGTCACGCCGAAGAGACCAGGGTTCGATTCCCGACATGTGTACAATGTGTGAAGACTATTTCTGGTGTCCCCCGCTGTGATATTGCTGGAATATTGCTAAAAGCGGCGTAAAACCATACTCACTCACTCACTTTCCCCATGTCCTTGTACATTTGTTATCAAGACACACCCCCCCCCCCCCAGACGAACAACAAAATACAAAAGTATCTAATGTTTCTTGACCCTTTGAAATTTTGAAAGTTGAAATTGGTCCTCCCTGGCTTTCCACAGTTTAGGCAGAGTGCAGTTTCAATAATGTCAAATCATAATTCGAGGCTCTCGTGGGGTGTCCTGATGTGTCATCACTATTTGGGCTAAAAGATGTTTCAGGGTAAGTAGGATCCCTGCCTGACAGATTGTGTATTCATACCTTACAGCTATCTTGCCGGTCTCATCCAGAAACTTCTGGACAGATAATTGAGCTAAAAAATAGTTCTTGGCAAGTTTGTCTGCATAGCCACCAGTTCTCTACAAAACAGATAAAATATAAATACAAAATGGTGGACATGGTGGACACAACATGGGACTATGCTGTGCACAGTCTGATGCTGGTGAATAGAAGGGAATTACTGGGCAAGTGAGTCTACCTCATGGTCACCAGCACAAGGTTGTGACATTATAATCCCACAAAAATGTCATGGAGTCAATATTTCAGCTGTATCAAGCAAGAGGGAGATCGTTCTATGGATATACAACTTCTTTATTACAATGAACATGATGAATGTGACGATTCAGTGTAGAGACAAACACTGTTATCAAACCGGTGACATCTTCCCAAGGCAAGGGAGTTAACTGACTTTAAAAGTCCAGTTTCCACCCTTGCCGAACTAGGCTGGAATTCCTGGGCTCGATCGTAGCACCACCAGTGGCTATTACGAGTTATGTCCTATGCCTCTCCTATTGACCAATCAGATTCAACCTCTCGTATCACTTGCATTTGCTTCAAACAAAACGGTGGCGCCCAGTCAAGACGATCTGATTGAAAATCAAGATCTATATTGTGATAAAACGAGTCTTACATCGCGAAGTGCATCAAATCACGTGAGCACCTTGATTAAAAACCAGAAAGGATTTAGAAAATATCTGTTGACAACGAGTTAGCGGTGCACATGCTTTGCAAATCCTGCAGTCGACCAAAATCTGCATGACACTTTACGAACCGGATTTCGATTTCAGTGCGCGATTTTGATTGGACTATGTATAGACTCGTTAGTCCAGGCAAAATGTTACTCCATAATAGCAGCCTAGTTCGGCAAGGGTGGAAACTGGACTTTTATAGTCAGTTAACTCACTTGCCTCGGAAAGATGACTGGTGATGGCACTTGTTCTTGTTCATCATACCAAATTCTAAATGGCACTTAAAGAGGTTACAGGTGTGTCGTGACATCAATATGATCAATACTACTAAAATGTTAAGGAGTCAAGACTGCAGAAAAATGTCATGGCACCAATACAACAACTGTGGCATGGCACCAATACAACAACTGTGTCATGGCACCAATACAACAGCTGTGTCATGGCCACAATACAACAACTGTGTCATGGCACCAATACAACAGATGTGTCATGGCACCAATACAACAACTGTGTCATGGCACCAATACAACAGCTGTGTCATGGCACCAATACAACAACTGTGTCATGGCACCAATACAACATGTGTGACATGGCACCAATACAACAACTGTGTCATGGCACCAATACAACAGCTGTGTCATGGCACCAATACAACAACTGTGTTATGGCACAATACAACAACTGTCTCATGGCACCAATACAACAACTGTGTCATTGCCACAATACAACAACTGTTTCATGGCCCCAATACAACAACTGTGTCATGGCACCAATACAACATGTGTGTCATGGCACCAATACAACAACTGTGTCATGGCACAATACAACAACTGTGTCATGGCACCAATACAACAACTGTGTCATGGCACCAATACAACAACTGTGTCATGGCCCCAATACAACGTGTGTCATGGCACCAATACAACAACTGTGTCATGGCACCAATACAACAACTGTGTCATGGCACCAATACAACAACTGTGTCATGGCACCAATACAACATGTGTGTCATGGCACCAATACAACAACTGTGTCATGGCACCAATACAACATGTGTGTCATGGCACCAATACAACAACTGTGTCATGGCACCAATACAACAACTGTGTCATGGCCCCAGTACAACAACTGTGTCATGGCACCAATACAACATGTGTGTCATGGCACCAATACAACAACTGTGTCATGGCACCAATACAACAACTGTGTCATGGCACCAATACAACATGTGTGTCATGGCACCAATACAACATGTGTGTCATGGCACCAATACAACAACTGTATCATGGCACCAATACAACAACTGTGTCATGGCACCAATACAACAACTGTGTCATGGCACAATACAACAACTGTTTCATGGCACCAATACTGGCAAATGTTTTCCTGATATTCCTTAGGATCACGCAACCTTCGTCAACCAGTGAGTGTATCATCAGGCTACAGAGGCGCTGATAAATCACAATGCTTTTAAGAATGTCTTTTTGAAGTCCCATACGCAAGCAACAGATATTTTACACCTGTTTCCTAAAGTTCACGGAGAATATGCTTGAAACATAAGAAATTACTTTCTTTTTTCGGTTCGTAAGTTAGATAAAACACTTCCACTCTGGGTTTTATGGTATCTGAAAACCCCAGGGGAAGTGCTTTATCCTACACTATAAACCTCTGTCGATGTCACACTACAGTAACTGAAGGTTCTTCAAAATCTTGGTAAACGTCCAAGGCAGACAACATCAACATTGCCGGAGGTGTTCTGGTGGAATGCCCAGGACCTGATGAATACATGTCAATTGTAATACCAACTGTGTCATGGCACCAATACAACATGTGTGTCATGGCACCAATACAACAACTGTGTCATGGCACCAATACAACAACTGTGTCATGGCACCAATACAACAACTGTGGCATGGCACCAATACAACATGTGTGTCATGGCACCAATACAACGTGTGTCATGGCACCAATTCAACAACTGTGTCATTGCCACAATACAACAACTGTCTCATGGCACCAATACAACAACTGTGTCATTGCCACAATACAACAACTGTGTCATGGCCCCAATACAACAGCTGTGTCATGGCACCAATACAACAGCTGTGTCATGGCACCAATACAACAACTGTGTTATGGCACAATACAACAACTGTGTCATGGCACCAATACAACAACTGTGTCATTGCCACAATACAACAACTGTGTCATGGCACCAATACAACAACTGTGTCATGGCACCAATACAACATGTGTGTCATGGCACCAATACAACAACTGTGTCATGGCACCAATACAACATGTGTGTCATGGCACCAATACAACAACTGTGTCATGGCACCAATACAACAACTGTGTCATGGCACCAATACAACAACTGTGTCATGGCACCAATACAACATGTGTGTCATGGCACCAATACAACAACTGTGTCATGGCACCAATACAACAACTGTGTCATGGCCCCAGTACAACAACTGTGTCATGGCACCAATACAACATGTGTGTCATGGCACCAATACAACAACTGTGTCATGGCACCAATACAACAACTGTGTCATGGCACCAATACAACATGTGTGTCATGGCACCAATACAACATGTGTGTCATGGCACCAATACAACAACTGTATCATGGCACCAATACAACAACTGTGTCATGGCACCAATACAACAACTGTGTCATGGCACAATACAACAACTGTTTCATGGCACCAATACTGGCAAATGTTTTCCTGATATTCCTTAGGATCACGCAACCTTCGTCAACCAGTGAGTGTATCATCAGGCTACAGAGGCGCTGATAAATCACAATGCTTTTAAGAATGTCTTTTTGAAGTCCCATACGCAAGCAACAGATATTTTACACCTGTTTCCTAAAGTTCATGGAGAATATGCTTGAAACATAAAAAAATTACTTTCTTTTTTCGGTTCGTAAGTTAGATAAAACACTTCCACTCTGGGTTTTATGGTATCTGAAAACCCCAGGGGAAGTGCTTTATCCTACACTATAAACCTCTGTCGATGTCACACTACAGTAACTGAAGGTTCTTCAAAATCTTGGTAAACGTCCAAGGCAGACAACATCAACATTGCCGGAGGTGTTCTGGTGGAATGCCCAGGACCTGATGAATACATGTCAATTGTAATACCTAGGTTTTACAATTAACAGTTTCTAAACTTGCCTCTTGATGAGAATACAATTGTGTTTGATGATTGGTTAAAAGTCACATTTTTTAAAGCGAAAATTCCATATTGTGCATCGACCTGCAACCTCACATATGGTGTTAAATTTTGTAACTCACTGTTTTCCCACTGAGATTACCGGGGCAGGTGATAGGAGGTTGTTCAATTTTACATGTCATGACTCCAGCTAGTCCATGCTGCTCCTCGGTTTTGGTTGAACATGTAAAATCTTGAGCTTGGTGGTCTCCTGGTTTTACATTTTCAACCAAAACCTCAAACTTGCTTTATCCTACACATAAAACCTAACCTGTATGATAATGACGGGGTGTCCCTTCCTGATGGCCTTGTACACATGGGTCAGTGCTTCTGATCCTCCATTTATCAGGACATACACACTCACTGCATCTTCAACTGCAGCAGAACATAGGGTCTGTAGCTCACACACAAAAAGGTCTCCTTTCATAACAATATTGCAAAGTCTTCTTTAACTGCCAGAATTTCCTTTCTACTGGTTTTCAAAAATTTGAATTTTAAAAAAAATCTGATCGATCAGTCATCAGTGCAATCACCGTTGCTTTGTTTCACTGTTATGTTTTCGTGTTTGGGGTTCAAACAAATTTCAGTTTTTTTTATGTTACTTTCATATGCAAAAAAAGTTCATTTTTCATACATATATTCATGAACCATTGCATAAATAACCCCTAAAGATGTTGGAAAATTTCCAAAAAGCCATATTAAAAAAATAGCAACATGCTTAGGAAATATGAATTTATCACATTACTTTAGAAACTGAAGATTTTGGTACAAACATAGTTTTGAGGATGACTCATATCATGTGTATCTGTCCATTGTATCTAATAAATATATTTATCATACCTTCATGTTAGAATCTTAAGATATGATTGGTTTATGTGATTTTGGTAAAATACAATGTATCCCGCCTGCAAGGTAAATAAATTTCTGAGAGGAAGAATAAATCCCTTATACCCCGCCATGAAGAAAACAGGTTGCACATGGATTTCTCAGCGGGAGAATAAATCCCTTATACCCAGCATCGAAACAAAAAGTTTGAGTCAATGAAAGTCACATGACATAGTACAAGTTAACCTCAGCTCAATCGAACAGCTGTTTTCTGTCAATTTTGACTTTGTTTTAATTCTTTCACAACATTGAGAACACATTGAGAAATGTAAGAAAAATCACTTCAGGTACATGTGGGTTTTATGCGTCCCTCATTTGGTATAAATTGTTGACATCATCTCTGATACTACTTTTTAAATAAGACTTACTCAGGTGATCTAGAGTGTGTTTTATCCTCTTCCTGAAAGAGCTTGCATGTTTTATGCTCAGTGAAGTTTCTGTTTGACTGACGACTCCATCGTCAAACAACAGATAATGACTGAACAAGGGAGATAACTCTTCACCAATCACGTTATCTTCATCCCTGGGACCTGGTTTTATCACTTGAACCTGCTCCTAAGTTGAAGAAATAAATATTCAAATTATCCCCAACATCACTCTTATAGTAAGGTCTCATAATGACAATGTCTTTCTCATACAGTGCAACGCTCCATGCCACAAATAGACGACGGAAAGTTCACAAATCATGGCACCAGTACCTGGGTCATATGATCAATGTGTAGCAAATCTATAATCTCAGCTCCCTGGGGAGTATATACGCTACCTGTCACTATGCCTTGGAAGTGCTGCATTCACATATCCATCTCACCTTACAAGTTAAATATTTTGAGAAAATTCATTTCATCTAATTTCAATAATTACACTTTGAGAAAACAAAATAAGTTATGTAAGAATTATGGCCTTGCCGATGCTGGTCCAATGAACTTTGACCTCTCTGAATACGCCAGATGTCCCCAAGGTGCACACGCTAGACGGAACACCTCGGCGTGGAACACCGGGTTGCTGCACAGCTTCATCAGGACATTGTGGACGTGGCGTGACACGCCCGTCTTCAGGCCCGTTGAACTGATAAACAACTCTGAAACCCAACATGAAGATCAATCAAGTTTTGCAAAATGTTCAGATGCGGAAAATCTTCTTGGTTCTTCTCATCTTCCCGAGGCAAGAAAGTTACTGACCATAAAAGTCCAGTTTCCACCCTTGCCGAACTCGACTTGAATTATGGAGTTACATTTTGGCTGGACTAACAAGTCTATGCATAGTCCAATCAAAACCGCGTAAACTTCAGTGCAGATTTGGGTCGATTGCAGGATTTGCTGAGCGTGTGTGGGCAACTCGGCATGGCAACTGGGCGTCATCAGATTTTTTCCAAATCTTTTCATGTTTTTAATAAAGGTGCTTGAGTGATTTGATGCACTTCGCAAGGTAAGACATGTTTCAGTACGATAAAGATCATTGTTATTGATTAGATCGTTTTGATGAGGCGCCACCATTTTGTTTGAAGTAAATGCAAGTGATTGATCAGTAGAAGGGACATAGAAGGGACATAACTCGTAATAGCCACTGGTGGTGCTACGATTGAGCCTGGAAATTCCAGCCTTGTTCGGCAAGGGTGTAAACTGGACTTTTACATTTTTTTACATTTCTTCATTTGATTATTTGACCACCGACACATTCAAGGATTTCTTTCAGAACTGGTCACTATACCCAAGGCCTCCATCATGTCTCATTTCTTGACAGTCATTGTTGAACTTGTTCTGCAAGGTTGGGCATCCTTAAACAACTATCCAACCCAACCCAACACTAAGTCAACACCCCAGTCCCACCTCAACCCCAATCTATCCCCATCCTAACCCCAACCCCAATCTATCCCCATCCTAACCCCAGTCCCACCTCAACCCCAATCTATCCCCATCCTAACCACAGTCCGACCTCAACCCCAATCTATCCCCATCCTAACCCCAGTCCCACCTCAACCCCAATCAATCCCCAGTCCCACCTCAACCCCAATCTATCCCCATCCTAACCACAGACCCACCTCAACCCCAATCTATCCCCATCCTAACCCCAGTCCCACCTCAACCCCAATCTATCCCCATCCTAACACCAGTCCAACCTCAACCCCAATCTATCCCCATCCTAACCCCAATCTATCCCCATCCTAACCCCAGTCCCACCTAAACCCCAATCTATCCCCAGTCCCACCTCAACCCCAATCTATCCCCATCCTAAACCCAGTCCAACCTCAACCCCAATCTATCCTCATCCTAACCACAGTCCCACCTCAACCCCAATCTATCCCCATCCTAACCACAGTCCCACCTCAACCCCAATCTATCCCCATCCTAACCCCAGTCCCACCTCAACCCCAATCTATCCCCATCCTAACCACAGTCCCACCTCAACCCCAATCTATCCCCATCCTAACCCCAGTCCCACCTCATACCCCAATCTATCCCCATCCTAACCCCAGTCCCACCTCAACCCCAATCTTTCCCCATCCTAACCACAGTCCCACCTCAACCCCAATCTTTCCCCATCCTAACCCCAATCCCACCACCAGAACATAAACTATTTGACCCTTACTGGTCCTCAGGGCGAGAGTTTTGAGTCCACTCTCGAGTCTCTCCTGCAGCTGTGTCTCCTGACTGTCTGTCAGGTCATCGTGACCTTGTTGGAAATCGAGGAAGTGGATGTAGAGGTTGTAGTAGGAGAGATGCAGGATGTTTTCAAGGAAGTAATGTAGCTTCTCCTCTTTCGTTTCAAAGTCCAGGCGGAAAAACTTAAAAAAGAAATTAGGGTCTTTACCTCACCTTAAAACTTGAGGCCAATATGCCCATTATATCAAAAATACCAATAGAATGTATGTATCTGCCAAATCACAACAATTTCTTTCATTCCCATAATATAACCAGATGCATATTGGTTAGTATTCATTTTTTCGCTTTATTGTTGTTCATATTTTCAAAAATTCAGAGATATTTTAACTTTACACTCAATTTAAGAAGGGGAGGTGAAATGGGGTTTAACGTCACTGTCAAGATTATTGCACTTATAGAGCGACGGGTATGCACATGTGGGTATGTGGCTGCTTGTACTCATCTGGAGTAATGTTGATTTTATAGTGCTAGCCCACTGAGATACCATGACACAGTTTAACATGAATACCCCACTCAAACACAGTATACCGGCTCCGATCTGACCAGTCCTTGTTTTAGCCCCTTAATGCCAAGCGCCAGGCAGGGTAATAACAAGTTCCATCTTTTACCAGACTGCACATGGATTTCTAAGAGACAGAATAAATCCCTTATATCCCGCTTCAAAGCAAAAAAACAGCACGCTTTTTTCGAGTCAATGGAAGTAATGTGACATAACACAAGCTAAGCTCAGCTCTGCTCAAACGAACAGCTGTTTTCTATCAATGTTGAATTTGTGTTAATTCTTTTGCAATGTCATATTAAAACATGTCGGTAAGATAAATTTGTTGTTGCAGGATCACTCGGAGTACATGGGATTTTATGGTCCCACGTAAGATTTTACACCACTCGCCTCCAACTCCAACGCGAGGAAAGACTGCTTCCATGGTCTAGCGTCCGCCCGGAGAGCGGAAGGTCCGGGGTTTGATCCCCGGCCGCGTCATACCAAAAGTCGTTAAAAGATGGTACTTGTTGTTACCCTGTCTGGCGCTCGGGATTAAGGGGCTAAAACAAGGACTGGTCGGCTCGGAGTCAGTATACTGTGTCTGAGTGGGGTATTCATGTTAAAACTACGGCATGGTATCTCAGTGGGCTAGCACTATAAATCGGCATCAGTCCGGACTAGTACAAGCAGCCACACACACACGTACATGCACATCACTATATACAGGATATAAGTGCAATAATCTTGGACGCGATGTTAAACACCATTTCACCTCACCTCACCTAACGCGAGAAAATGCCTCGGGGAGATGCATTAATTCATTTCTACCTTAAATCATGATGAAATGAAGGAGAAACTGCCCTTTTTGCGTGAAACTTCAAATGCCATCTCACCCAGGACTCGAGGGCATCATCTTGGAACTGTATCCTGCCGACAGCATCTGTTTTCGAACGCCGGATGCTGGTGTTCCTGTTCCACTGAGGTTTGCTGTCTTCCTCATCTCGACTCACAGCATGATCTCTCTTTTCTAGACCACAGTAGCACAGGCTGAAGCAGTCAGTTAAAGGGGAAGTGTACACGCAAAAATCACTTTCTTTCTTTTTCTAAACAAAACGCAATTTTAGAATTAGTTAGTATCTGTGTTTGAAAATATACACTCATTTTTTTTCACAGTGAAAGATATATGCCGTTATGAGGCCTTCGTTTTACGAGCGAAATAGGCCTGAGTTATCCCCCTTAGATTATGACGTAATTGGTGCCAATTCAACTGGGTCCCTGTCTATTCTCAACGCAAAAGATATCAAGGACCAGTTTGCGGTAAAACAACATGGTCTACGACACACTCCAGCGCAGTGGTGTCTCAGCATAACACAATTCTGGCTGGCATCTGAGATGCTAGAATCACAAAACTGTACCTACACCACGTGAAGCGGCTCTAACAAAGCATGATGACGTCATAATGTTTATCAATTGGCACCAATGACGTCATATTGCAAGGGACATAAGCCATGGTGTTTTTGTTATGGAAATAGAACACTTGGAAAATGTGAAAAATATAAATCGTTTTAGTGCAAAAAATATGTTAATTAAATATGATGTTTTTATATTTTTGTCTATGACACTTCTATGTTAACACTTTTAATGTGGAAAAAGTACAAGAAAAAATGGTTCATTTCCGTGTGAACTTGCCCTTTAATGAGACATTTACACACTGTCTTACCAATGTGGGGGCACGGTGAGTGAGTTTGGTTTAACGTCGCTTTAAACAGTATTCCAGTTACATCGCGGCGTGTCAGCTTAATGTGGGAGGAAAGCCCGAAGTGATGCAGGTCTCAGACGTTTACCACTTCGGTGAAACCCACGAGCACGGGTATGGTGCTGACAAACATAGAAACATAATCGGGGCGAACCGGGATTCGAACTCACAATCATAGGTTTCTGGCGTGCCCAAGGGATGCAACTCTGCACAGTAAATCGCGGCACCTTAGACGACTAGGCTACTCGTGCCCCCGTATATAAATTAGGATCTAATATGAAGTCTTGTACAGGTGGGTCTGCTTATAAGTGGGGTCGCTTTAAAGACGCCGATATACAGTATATAAATTAGGATCGAATATGAAGTCTCATACACATTGGTACAGGTGTCGGCTTTCATGTTTGGAGGCTTTTCTTACTTATTTGCATATTAAGGCACGTAAAGATGTTACATAAAATATGTGTGTGTGTGTGTGTGGCAGCAAAAATGTATATAGTCCCGAAACCAATCTGTCCACCTACCCTAAAATAATCGAACAGTTTTAATGTTCAATATATACCAATGACCAAGTGGGCTTTTAATAAACAAATGGACAGTGAACATCACCTCATAACCTAGCCTTGAAAGAATCACTGTCTGTTGAAAAAGAGAAGTCTTTATCAGTTATATCTGAAAACCATTATATGTAAAATGCATGGTTTACCTGTCGTCATCTGGACTTGACACAAACCCGACACACTCGCACTTCTCCAGCTGCTGCACCCACACCTCGTCCGTGGAACCTGCTGCTATGGTCTGAAAAATATGCCATCCAAAATGACTAAAGCAAAGGGACACTGTAAAAAAATCACTATAAACACTATTTATCCAATTATTATCATTTTCAGAAAGCAAGGTCTGCCATTAAGTGCCTGTCTTAGTTGGTTGGCCACACTCAGAAATATTTGCACTGTATGAGGTCAGTCTGTGAAAAATTGAGCCTGGACCAGACAATCCAATGATTGGCAACATGAGCATCGATCCACGCAATTGGGACCAATGACATGCATCAACCGAGTCACCGAGCCTGACCACCCGATCCTGTTAGTCGCCTTTTACGACAAGCATAGTCGCCTTTTACGACAAGCTTGGGTTGCTGAAGATCTATTCTACCCCGGATCTTCACGGGCCTCATTCTATGCATTGGGGATATGTTGACATGCATCAACCAAGTCAGCCTCTTATGAAAAGTAAAGGCGCCTCTTACAACAAGCATGGTATGCTGAAGACCAATTCTAACCCAGGGCCTACTTGCACAAAGCGATCTTAGCGCTAAGATGATCGTAACTCCCATACTTTAAAATAGGCTTACAATAGTCGTAGCGCTAAGATGATCGTAACTCCCATACTTTAATATAGACTTACAATAGTCGTAGTGCTAAGATGATCGTAACTCCCATACTTTAATAAAGGCTTACAATAGTCGTAGTGCTAAGATGATTGTAACTCCCATACTTTAATATAGACTTACAATAGTCGTAGTGCTAAGATGATTGTAACTCCCATACTTTAATATAGACTTACAATAGTCGTAGCGCTAAGATGATCGTAACTCCCATACTTTAACATAGGCTTACAATAGTCGTAGCGCTAAGATGATCGTAACTCCCATACTTTAACATAGGCTTACAATAGGCCCTGGTCTTGATGGGTGCACTCAAATATAAGGGTCAGTGTCCTAGAACACAACATACTGCTTGACTTGACTAATACACTGTGCAGTGTTCAGAGTCCAAGTGGGTTGTGTGTTTGTTTGTTTGTTGTTTAACGTTGCACTTGGCAATATTCCAGCTAAATGATGGCGGTCTGTAAATAATCAAGTCTGGACCCGACAATCCAGTGATTGACATCATGAGCATCGATCCACGCAATTGGGACACAACGACATGCATCACCAAGTCACCAAGCCTGACCACCCGATCCCATTTGTCGCCCCTTAAGACAAGCGTGGGTTACTGACGACGTATTCTGACCTGGATCTTCACTGGTCCAAACGATGGTTCTTTAATGCACATGCTTAATATAATTCTAAGTTGTGTTTTAAACAAAATGTAATCCAACATATCAGGGTAATTTTAAACTTATTTTCAAATATTGGGACAATTGAGTTTGAGACAAGCAGGACTTTGACACATCCAGTTCGCGACATCCGGGTTAAAATAGTGGTAGATATAGCATGTATAGTAAGAGACTGGATTGTGAATTCAACACAACCCGGGGGGGGGGGGGGGGCAACACAACCAAGTCTAAGACAATGGAGTTTGAATGTATATCACAGTGATCTGTATTTGATTGAGTCTTGACCAGACAAATGAGCGGCTAACAGCAAAACAATGACTAATGCACGATAACATACAATCCACCATGTCACATATTGTAAACATTCAATTATATTAGGCAGCTCGCCCATCAAGCAGGGACACTCCCCGCAAGGTAAGAATAATACGACTGTCGGACTTACAGTGCTCCAGTCAGTAGTCTTCGACTCGGATAAACTTCTCAACACTGACTTGCTTCCGATGTCATCTGATACCAGGTCTCCGAGGTCATTTGCATGTGCTTCATCATCATCATCATCATCATCATCATCAGAGCTCCAAACTACGTCATCATTCATGAACTGAACCCTGAAACGTCAAATTTGCAAGCAGTGATGAGATTTCACAAATATGGTCAGGGAAATGAAGTAAACATATTCCTGAATCATAAAATTCAGAACATTGGCACAGGCAAGGGTAGAGGTTTCACTGACATCCGTCTACATCTTCTCAGACCTAATATCAAGTCGTATTAGCCCCTCACCAGAACGTTTTCTATCAGGATGACGGCTGTTTACTGACGTAGTCCAAGCCACGTAACTGCCGCAGATCTTAACACAGCGTTTCTACACATCTCCTCCAATCCCCTCCCATTGAAAACATCAATAAACAATCACAAAACTGTGTTTGATTTTAAAAAAAAATTAAAGTGTACATTTACACATATTATGTTACATATCTAAAATAAAACAGTATAATTAATTATTAGATTTTTTTTGTAGATTCAGATTATTTACATTATTCAGCATAAAGTACGTCAGACACAGAGATGTTAATAAATCTATTTTCTGTGACATGATATCATATGCCTGACATTTGAATTATTGAGTGGACCATCACTTTTAGGACTCAATGATTTCAATAGTAGCATGAGGGGCATGGTTAATATACACTTAGGAATTTAAATTCAGCATTTTTCATTAAAACCTAATATTTGTTCGATACGACCACTACACATATCGACAGCGGCTTTAGGAAAGTAAACAATACAACTTTACAAGTGTTGGTCTGAGAGGCCTTGAAGCTCCGAGGTATGGAGCCCAAGTCCAGTCTAGATTTAGATGTAATTATTCACTTATTTCGGCATATTGAAACCAAGACCAGGTGTAATAAGTGATGGTATGACTACAGACGTACCTTCTACTATCAAATGTCATGCTGACCGCTGGCTTCACAATCGCATCAGCACGTACGGTCCACCCAACGACTCAGCTCAACGACCTTGATCGAAATTGGTGCTTCCGGTGAATAACAGTTCCCCACAGCAACAACCTGCATGTACTCAGAAATGCCGTTCATTTGTCTTTCCACAAACCCATGACCTAGGTTCTTTCATCGCCAGATTGTCCCAGTTCTGCTTTGATATTTTGATGCATCTCATCAACTTCAAACATAGCCTTTGCGGAAGTGTGATTCACGTTATTGACAGCAATCGCTGTAGGGAGCCTTCAATTCTAGCCTTACTCCGTCTCTTCTGTGGATAAAAACGCCACGTCTCTTCTGTGGATAAAATCTAAGGCGTTTCAAGGTGTTGGTCTTAGGTGCTTCAAGCTGATCTGGGAATCATGTTCTTGTTTAAAATTATATGGACTTTAACTTTTTAACACCACAAAGAATAACCCACATTAAACGGTATTTTCTAAAAGGATGTTCATGTCATAACAGACAGCCACTGTTTCCAAGTAGAGTCTAGAATAATTCTTTATCCTAAACAAACAAAAAGTGGCGTTGTTTGTTTGTTTGTTGTTTATAGCCACACTCAGCAATATTACAGCTATATGACGGCGGTCTGTAAATAATCGAGTATGGATTAGACAATCAGGTGATTGACATCATGAGCATCGATCTACGCAACTGGGATACGATGACATGCGTCAACCAAGTCAGATATATAGCCTGACCACCCGATCCCGTTAGTCGCCTCTTACGACAAGCATATATATATATATATATATATATATATATATATAGTCGCCTTTTACGGCAAGCATGGGTTGCTGACTGTCTGGTTATTTACTGATTATTTACAGACCGCCATTATTATTTATATTTATATTATTTATTATTATTTACAAACAACTAAACCCATAACAGACAGTCAGTTTGCAAGTAGATTCTACATTAATTCTATAACGTAAACAAACAAACAAAAAGGGGTCACACCAACTATTGGTTTACAATTAAAAAAATCCCACCCGTTTCTGTAATAGGACGTAACTATTTACAAGCAAAAAGAAAAAAATATGTTTAATATTAAATTTGCGGTTTATAGGGTTTCGGTCAATTAACAAGTTTGACTGAACTCATTCAAATACACTGTCTGCTAAATAAAATTACCCATGATCATACCGACATATCATGTCAATGTTACGATTGATTATAATTATTATGGCAAACTTTTTTAAAAAGCACTGAAAATAGGCTTAACTTGGTAAAGAGTCATACTACGCGGAGCGTCATTGCATAATTACAGAACCCGTGAAGATCTGGGGTAGAATAGGTTTTCAGCAACCCATGCTTGTCGAAGAGGCGACTATGCTTGTAATAGGCGACTAACGGGATCGGGTGATTGGATGATCAGGCTCGCTGACTTGGTTGATGCATGTCATTGTATCCCAATTGCGTGGATCATACTCATGATTCTCCAGACTCGGTTATTCACAGAGCCGCCGTCATTTGCTCGTCAACGCCGCTGGAACATTGCTGAATGCGGCGTTAAACAACAAACAAACAATATAATTACAAAAGCATGAACACAAGGCTTATGTATTTTAAAGTTAAATTTATTTTTTTCAAGAATCAGAACATGCGAGTGCAAGAGCAGACGCTCTTGCATGTGTCATGTTCTGATCCTTGAAAAAAATAAATTTAACTTTAAAATATTTAATTTAATTAATGCATTAAATACAGGATTAATCACATGCTTAGATTACCCCCATTCTCATTAAAATCAGATACAAGTTCTCGTTATTGCCGAGGACATCCCGTTACAGGTCTCAACAGAACAACCTTTCGCGAACTATGACCGACCAATGAAATGCCTAACAGGAAGTCAACGTTAGCCACTAAGAAAGCAGCTTTCTCAAGTTTCAAACTGGCGGCTTCCATTCCAGACTATCCTTTTTAAAGTATTTTGAATAAGTCACAGTCCGTAACAGTTTTGTGTGTGCTAAGCTTTAGAGGTTGCATGATTAGAAAACTTATTCCGCTAACAATGTAATAAAACAATATGAATATTTCATTTTTCATTTTTATAACGTGTTTGTATCGTTACCTAGCGTGTAGTTGTCCGATTTTCGATGTTTGACAGGGGCGGTCGGGTAGCCTAGTGGTTAAAGCGTTCGCTCCTTACGCCGAAGACCCAGGTTCGATTCCCGACATGGGTACAATGTGTGAAGCCCATTTCTGTGTCCCCCGCCGTGATATTGCTGGAATATTGCTAAGAGCGGCGTAAAACCATACTCACTCACTCATGTTGCACATTAGCATGCATACGTTACTTATTGTCAGTCTAAAACAGGAAAGAATTAAGTTAATTAATATAATTACATTACACAATTATGCTTATTTAGATTAAGTTAACAGAACAATCCAAATGAGGTTTTTTTATTAATGCAAACTGACAAAATGAAATGCCCTGAAACAATTATCTAACATTTATTGCACAGTCTACAAGAAATGTCTAAATTATTTTTCTGTTTGTTACTTCAATATTATGAAGACGGATGCACATTTTGGGGATAACGTTATGAAGAAATTATAAGAACCATTTCTTCTTGTTCCAATATTTTTAGTTTCTTTTTTGTCTTCAAAGAAGTACAGGTAACACGAATTGTTTGATAGGCATTACTTAGAAGTTGACGGATGACAAAGAAGACACAATTTATGGATAACAACTTCTTTAATACTGTAAAGGCGACGTTTCGGTATAGATCTGGCGACCACTCTTGCTTGACACCGGTATAAGGATCTGTACATGATTAACGGGAATCAAACATAAGAATTGTCTTTATGACGATTGCTGGGGAAAAAAATCTAATTCTCAAAACACCTATGCGTTGCTTTTTTTGAAGAGTGTATAATGATTCATCAAAATCATACAAGTTTTCTATGTGCATCGAAGTATGACAAGCGATTGTGCTAAACATATTACAATCAGATTCAAATGTGACTCTTCCTTTGAAGTATCAAACGTCAGGGTGACAATTGTTCTTTTCAAAATCGCAGGATTATGACAATTTGTAATTTGCTTCGGGAGTGGTAATTTTTATATAATCAGTCACATAACTACTTACATTCACACACGGAACACTCACTATGTACCAGAAATATCGTTTCAGAAGCAAATATACACAAAGAAAAAGGTTAAGCACACCCTAATATATTTCATTATTGTTTGGTCCCAATATTTGTAACAGTCATGATAGATAAAATTACGGGAAGAATTATGTTTTCTCGAGATGATGGAACCAGTCATGCGTGACAAAAGCTCACGTGCAGCAGGCTACCCTCGAGTATCCTTAGACAAATAATCGGCATGCATAACGCAGGAATGTCTTGTAATGTCCTTGGTCGGAATCACCACACTGTCGTAAACCATTTAGTCAAGAAACATGCTCAGACCGGTGATGTACAGGGCCGTCCCAGATCCGAAAGACCTTCCGTGAAGACACATCGCGAAGACAGGGACCTTCTTCGTCTCATACGCAAGTACTCGTCTGAAACAGCTGTGGTTGCCCAATCGTCGTTTCAGCACCAGAACCTTCAGGAACCGACTGAAAGCAGCAGGACTGAGGGCTAGACGAGTCATAAAGTGTCCCTTGTTGAGAGATCACCACAAAACTGCTCGTTTAGCATGGTTAATTGCGCGACAGAACTGGAATCTAAGAACTTGGAGACGGATCCATTGGTCAGACGAAAGTCGCTTTCTGCTCCACGTCACTGATGGAAGAACGAGAGTTTGGAGGCACCGTTACACGGCCTACACCCCCGGGAACATTAAACCGACTGTTGCATACGGCGGGGGCTCGGTAATGGTTTGGGGTGTATCTCTCATGATTGCAGGTTGGGTTTGGTCACCATAAGGGGCAACTTAACCGGGGCTCAGTACATGCGGGAAGTTTCGAGCCCAGTCGTCGTTCCTCATTTTGACAACCACCCTCTTGCTACTCGACCTCAATACATGGATGACAATGCCAGGCCTCATCGTTTGCATGCAGTCGTGGATTACACGAGGGCCAAGGCAAAAACGATTCTACCCTGGCCAGCAATGAGCCCAGATTTGAACCCCCTTAAACATGAATACACAATGCCATTTAGAAAGTGGTCAAATGTAACAAATGTTACTAAGAAAGTGTTATCCCAAATATAACATTTGTTACCCCTTGAACATGTTTGGGATATTCTGCGGCGGCGCATACAGGCACGAGATCCTCCTGTTCGAGAAGCAGCATTGCATCAGGAGTGGTTGTTGTTGACTCATCAACAGATCCAACATCTGACTGAATGCGTCATCCGGGAACGTGGCGGTTATACCCCCATATGATCTGTTTCACGTGTCATGTCAAGTGGAGACTTAAAGGAACATTTTCACATGAAACATCAAACGTAACTCGTTCACTTTAGCCTGTATCTCCATTCGTTTTTTAGGTATTGTCTAAGGTCAAAACAGTACCTGCGTTACCAGGAAGTTTTTGTCAGTAAATTTCAACCACAACTCACCGATATCTTCTTTATTTGTTGTCAAATGTTTGTTCTATCAGATGACATTGGTATCGCCCAGCTCCTGTGGTCAGTCATTCCATGCAATGGTTTTTGCCATGGCTCAGAAATAGGGGTGTGCTTAACTTATTTCTTTGTGTATATTTATACCAGCAACACTTGTGTTAGAAATACAGATCCTTATCCTTATTCATAGGTCGACTTCTTCAAGGGATCAAAGCTTGCTTTCAGCAACAACTACATGCATCCGCTATACCGCCATCTTCCCGAGGCAAGTGAGTTAACTGACTATAAAAATCCAGTTTCCACCCTTGCCGAACTAGGCTGGTATTATGGAGTTACATTTTGGCTGGACTAACGAGTCTATGCATAGTCCAATCAAAATAGCGCACCGAAATCAAAATCCGGTTCGTTAAGTGTCATGCAGATTTGGGTCGACTGCAGCATTTGCAAAACATGTGCACCGCTAACTCGTTGTTAACAGATATTTTCTAAATCTTTTCATGTTTTTAATCAAGGTGCTCACGTGATTTGATGCACTTAGCGATGTAAGACTCGTTTTATCACAATTTCTTGATTATCGATCTTATCGGTCTTGACTGGGCGCCACCGTTTTGTTTGAAGCAAATGCAAGTGATACGAGAGGTTGAGTCTGATTGGTCAGTAGGAGAGGCATAGAAAGGACATAACTCGCAATAGCCACTGGTGGCGCTACGATCGAGCCCAGGAATTCCAGCCAAGTTCGGCAAGGGTGGAAAGTTGACTTTTAAAGTCAGTTAACTCCCTTGCCTCGGGAAGATGCTATACTCCCAGAGCTCTACACTAACCTGCATTCGCAAGAACCAAGAGAATGGATCCGGGGGTTTTCGTGCGTTTACCGAGATGTGAGCCTTGGAGATGTTGAGGATGCGATCCTGGGTAACCCGAAATGGAATTCATGATACATGGATGCACATGTAAAATCACTATATCGCTGGCACATCTGCTTGTTTTGTATGACAAAAGAACGAGGTGAGGTGACGTGAAATTGGGTTTAATGTCGGGTCCAAGATTATTGCACTTATATAGCGACGCGCGTGCGTGGCTGCTTGTACTTTTCCGGACTGATGCCGATTTATAGTGCTAGCTCACTGAGATACCACGCCGTAGTTTGAAATGAATACCCCACTCACACACAGTATACTGACTCCGAGCCGACCAGTCCTTGTTTTAGCCCTTTAATGCCGAGCGCCAGACAGGGTAACAATAAGTACCATCTTTTAACGTTTTTTTTGGTTTGACGCGGCCGGGCGGACGCTCTCTAAATGCTAAACTGTATTTGATCGTTTTTCAGACCTGAATATTCATTCTCAAAACCTTAAAGTATATTTGATAGTCACGTTGACTTCAGTGTAATGTAATATGTCCTTAAGTTATACCTAGACCACCAAGGTTCCTGGACAAGGGTTACACACTACAACGTCGTCACGTGGGCTCCATTCTGAGAAAGCCAATATGCTGGACGTTCCCTGTGAGGTGAGGTGAGGTTAGGCGAAATGGGGTTTACCGTGCGTTCAAGTGAGTGAGTGAGTGAGTTTGGTTTTACGCCGCATTTAGCAATATTCCAGCAATATCACGGCGGGGGACACCAGAAATGGGCTTCACACATTGTACCCATGTCGGGATTCCAACCCGGATCTTCGGCGTGACGAGCGAACGCTATAACCACTAGGCTACCCGACCACCCCGCGTTCAAGATTATTGCACTAATATAACGAGGTGCATGCATCCGAGCCAAACAGTCCTTTTTTTAGCCTCTTAATGTCGAGCGCGAAGCAGGGTAACAACAAGTACAGTCTTTTTATGTCTTTTGGTATGACGCTGGCGGGGATCGAACCCCGACCTTCCGCTCTCTGGGCAGACTCTCGATCCATTAGCCCAGGGAAGATGTCATATTCAGGAATAACCCAGAATGGACCAGTGATTGAACGCAAGAGCATCGATTACACCACCCGAACCTCTTCGTCGGCTCGTACGAACGCTCTTAAAAAAAAGTAACGCACAGGTAGTATGTAGTTCATTGAAACCGACAACACCAAATATCCGGTATATAAACTGGATATATGTTATTGGAAAATGTTGGTGGCCTGATATTCGACAAAACGGTGCCTCAAAAAGCAGCCATTGTCGATTTGCAATGTCTTAAACGGCATAGTTTTCACACTTGTTAAAAAATGTAATGGAGGAAAACAATAGAGCAAAATGCCAGTGCAAGTGTTAGACCCCTCAACGTACAGACGAAAAAAATGTCATGTCACAAATGTTTATTAGCAGTCGACACACAGACAAGAGTGTATGATAATACACAATACATGTAGCTATAAAAGCATATAACCCAGAGCTCAAGATAAGCTGCGTATCTGCGTGAAATACGCATCAGAAATACGCAGTAAAATATAATCCAAGCGTATCAAATACGCAACGAACATTACAGATACGCTACAAAAATAAAACTTGTGCGTATCATCAAAATATTGTGAAGTAACCCTGCGTATTCGATTAGCAAATCAGCAACTTATTTTGAATTATAAACGGGCATTCCGTCAACCTTGCCAAACTCCACGATGACAGTTACATCATGATCATTTGCCATCACACTTTCTTGTGGAAGTATCGTGGTATTTTTGAGTCCTATAAAGCTCTCGAACCCACACGACGCCAGTTTGCAGGGACTAGATGAATAGTGTTTTTAAATATTTAACTTAAATACCCACATCTGTAAAAACTAGTGGGTAACAGAAATTTGAATACGCAGATTGAATTACTGATACCCAATGATTTTAAAATGCATGGGTAAAATACCCACAACACCAAAAGCTTATCTGGAGCTCTGGGTTTAACCCCTACCCTAGACGCGCAACAGATAACATCTGACATTTCAATACTACTCATAGTATACAGTACTATGCATTATAGCAACAGCTATGGCTTACATGGACCTTGTTGTTTACACTGGAACAGTAAAATGATAAAACGAACAAAGTGTTTGTTATTAATTAACAGATTAATTAAATGAACACTTAATAACTGTAGGTTACTTATTTGCAAACATACATTTAACCTGAAAGATTATCAACATCAATTTTTCACTAAATGCTTAAAATGTGGAAAATATCTTGTGACATTAATAAAATCATAATAAAGAATTTATATATATTCATTGATACCAAATAATGTCAAATTATATGTATCTAACAGATTATTAAACTATAAGGGAAAATTATATTGCTACTCTATAATTTTCAGTAATTTATTTAGTATAAACATATGCAAAAGTAATTTTAAACTTCCAAAAACCAACTCAAAATAGGAAAATATAACTTACAAAGTTGACAAATGTTGAGGTTCGAACATTTTTTTGAACTCGCTTCACTACATTGAAAACGCTAAAACTACTGCCAAGACGAGTTACGTCCCTTTGGCCAAACCCACATCAAGCTCCTTCCCAGTGCGTGACACCTTCGTTACGCTGTGAGGAGCTTGAACCCACATGGTGCTACGAAAATAGGTGACATTGATACTTTTAACGATGTTGGAAAAGTCAATGAAACACACAATTTTAATCAATTATATTCCAAAATGTCTAGAAACACTGCTTAACAACCATATCCTATCAATATATATGCAGAACATGAAGGAATACATATATTTGGCTCGTTTGACAAAACGAGTGCATGGAAAGTTAAGGAACGCGGGTGTTTCAACTCAGCGTTCCTAAATAATCGATCCTAACACAAAAACTACAAATATGCCTGTTCAGTCATTATGCTACATTAATCTATACATTGGTACAAGCAAAATAATATACATATTGGCCTTATTTCGACTATAATATTGTTTACATACCTGAAAATATACAGAAGAAATTGTAAGGTCACAAACGTTTATAAGCAGTCGACATAAAGACAAGAGTGTGCGCTGCAATCTGATTGGCCTATTTCCGCAAGCGTGGTTTGGAGCGAGCATAATAGAGTTGCTTTCCTTAGACCGTAAATCTCCAATACGCACCTTTTACCACAATCTTACACAAGTTATGGCATTCGTAACTCGTGGTAGTGGCTCTTAAAAGGCAAGCATAAGCCAATAATTTGTCATTTAATTGTCAACATTTTTCAAGTTTGAAAATGCCGAGCCTCAGCGCTGCCGATCGGATCATCGCTAAAGGACGTATCCAAAGAGGGGAATTGCAGTTTTCTGTTGCACGCCACTTCAACGTCCACCACAGCGACATTTGCCGCCTTAGGAGCGATACACACATTTCAATTCCACTGCAGACCGTCCGAGAACCGGCCAACCAAGAGTTACCACTCCTGCACAGGATCGCTACATTTGACTGTTCCACCTACTTCATCGCGATGCCACAGCTACGGAGACTGCAGGACGCATTCCTGGTTTGAGGAGGATATCGGACCAGACTGTCAGGAACCATCTTCGCGAGGCTGGAATCCGACCCAGGAGACCAGTTATCGTCCCTGTTTTGCAACAGATCCATCGACAGCGACGCTTGCGTTGATGCTATACCTTACAGCCTTGGAATTTGAGAAACTGGAGACGAGTGTGGTTTAGCGATGAATCACGATTCCTTCTTCCCCGGCGAGATGGAAGACAACGTGTTTATCGTCGTCGAAATGAGAGTTTTGCCCCACATTGTGTACGTGAATTTGACAAATTCGGTGGCGGTAGTGTCATGGTGTGGGTGGCCATATCCCACACAACGAGATCTGACTTGGTTGTGGTTCAGGGAAATTTGACAGCAAATCGCAAATCAAATTCTTCAACCTCATCTTTTTCTAATCACTCACCGCTAGAGGGAGCTGTTTCAACAGGACAACGCTCCACCGCACACAGCTCGTGTCAAATCTTCCCGAGGCAAGTGAGTATAATAGTCCAGTTTCCACCCTTGCCGAACTAGGCTGGTATTATAGAGTAACATTTTTGCTGGACTAACGAGTCTATGCATAGTCCAATCAAAATCGCGCACCGAAATCGAAATCCGGTTCATCAACCGTTTATCACATTAAAGATTTCCCCTGACCCACTTCCGATGGACCTAGTGGAATGAAACTTGGCATAGGTATTAGTCTTTCTCCACAAAGGAACCACCAAGAGTTACACACTTCTCCCATCGTTTTATGCAACTATGGAGACCTCACTTGTAAAAGCCCTCATTTTGCGTCTCAAACCAGGACTTGACTTCAGAAATCAGTGTTTCATCATCTGTGAAACGTTTTCCCTTCAAAAATGACTTCATGGTTGGAAAGAGGTGGAAGTCAGATGGTGCAAGGTCAGGAGAGTATGTGGAGGGATTTCATAGCCACAAGACCGCGCTTCTGTCCGGGCAACATGAGAGTTGTGTACTGGAGCATTGACTTGCAGGAGACGGACACCCTTGGTCAGCTTGCCACGCCTCTTAAGCTTGATAGCGTCCCGCAATTTCCGCAGCAGTGAAGCATAATAAGCTCCTGTAATTGTGGTACCCTTTGCCAAGAAATCCATCATCACTACTCCGTGCTGGTCCCTAAACACCGTGAGCATGACCTTGCCTGCAGAGGGTTGGACACATGCCTTCTTTGGGGGTGGTGACTCCACATGCTTCCATTGCATCGACTGAACTTTAGTCTCAGGATCATAGTGATAGACCCATTTTTCATCCTGTGTGATAAGTCTGTTAAAAAGTTTGCCTGTTTTTTTTGGCACATGTCCAAAAGATCCTTTGAGCAAATGACTCGTTCCTGCTTTTTGAAAGGTGTGAGCAACCTGGGAATCCATCGTGCAGACATCTTATGCATGTTCAAATTGCCATGGATGATTTTTTCCACAGACCCTACACTGATCTTGACATCTTGTGCTAACTGGCGAACAGTTTTACGTCGGTCTGCCAAAATGGCGGTCTCCACTTGATGGATAGTGTCCTCATCAATGGCTGAATGGGGGCGACCAGGAATGGCAGCTGTTTCCACAGATGCCCGACCACCCTTGAACTGGCGATGCCAGTGTTAAACAACGTTATATGATGGGGCATCTTCCCCATACGATGCTTTTATTTCATCGAAAGTTTCTTTTGGTGTGCGACCTTTCAAATATGAAAACCTAATCACTGCTCGGTATTTGATGCCAACATCAACGTTTTGCCCTGGCCGTCGAGATCTCCAGATCTCAACCCAATCGAACACCTCTGGGATGAACTCGAACGACGTGTACGTCAACGTCAGAACACGCCGCAGACAATCTCACAACTGGCCAATGCGTTGAAAGAAGAATGGTGCAGAATTCCGCAGAACAGAATTCGTACTTATCCAGTCAGTGCCGAGGAGATGCAGAGCCGTGATTGCTGCCCGGGGCGGTCACACGAGTTCACACAAAGTTCAGCGCAACCTTGTGGCCTGATGTGACATACCTCTGTACAACGACAACATGTGACTTACGAGCTCCAAAATGTCATATTTGTAACTATGATATTAAATTATATATATCGACTTTATGAGGCACAATAAATGTACTAAAAATTTACATGGGCGTTTCCTTTTTTGAAGTGTGTATTCGGAAGTGAGCCTATATATTCACCTCTCAATCCACACGAAGTATTGTTAATGCTGGTATTAACAGCCCATAAACAATTTACGTAATATGGATAAAAATGAGGAATATTCAAATCGTTAGTTAAATGAGATGGCAGCGGTGGATTTTCAATAAATGGTAAAATGTACTAAATATACGTTCCTGTGCTATTTAGGGGCGGTCGGGTAGCCTAGTGGTTAAAGCGTTCGCTCGTCACGCCGAAGACCCGGGTTCGATTCCCGACATGGGTACAATGTGTGAAGCCCATTTCTGGTGTCCCCTGCCGTGATATTGTTGGAATATTGCTAAAAGCAGCGTAAAACCGTACTCACTTAATCAATCGTGTGCTATTTCTCTTAGTGGATCTGTAACTTTGCTTGTGGGTTTAATAGTTCTAAGTTTACCCAGATAGACAATCACACGATGGCGACAATTGTAACATGGTAGAGGCAATCAATTTGAAGCTATTTATATAAGGTTATACGGTAAAAGCCACAGCTCTCGTAGAAACTGTACTGTGAAGTATTGCAAGCGTTTATGCGTCAACAGCGGGCACATGTTCTCACGACACTAATTTAACCTCTCTTCACCTTGACAAGCTGGACTAATATAATGTGCCTTTTTTTTATCTTGTTTTGTCATTTACCAGTAGAGTATGCAACGTTGCTTGATGGATGTATAATCATTTGTTACAACCGGTTGTAGAAAATATGGCTAGTTACACTCCTCCTGCGATATATATTTGTAATTGTTTGATATCATATTATGCAAATTGTTGTTCTTTGTAAATTGTCAAGATCAGTCGAAAATGTAATGTGGAGTTGTCCCAGTTTTCCAAGTGAATGAGTATGATTTTACAATGCTTTTAGCAATATTCCAGCAATATCGCGGCAGGGGACACCAGAAATGGGCTTCACACATTGTACCCATGTCGGGAATCGAACCCGGGTCTTCGGCGTGACGAGCGAACCCTTTAACCACTGGGCTACCCGACCGCCCCCAGTTTTCCAAGAACTGGTGTAAGAAGCGTTAGAACTGGTCTTCTGATACCAATGCTTGTTGTTAGAGGCCACTAACGGGATCGGGAGCATGGTCAGACTCGGTGACTTGGTTGCTGCATGTCATCGTATCCCAGTTGCAATGATCGATGCTCATGATGTCAATCACTGGATTTACTCGATTATTTACAGACCGCCGTCATATAACTGGTACAGTGCCTTTTGTGGCGTTAAACAACAAACAAAATGTTTTTTGTTCCTTGGACATGGATCTTGACAGGACCATTTCTCATAGCGTCAACTGCAGAATAATGAAGTCTACCCGACCATATTACCCGTTTGTTTGTTTGTTGTGTAACGCCGCACTTAGCAATATTCCAGCAACATGACGGCGGTCTGTAAATAATCGGACCAGACAATCCAGTGATTAACATCATGAGCATCGATCCATGCAATAGGGATACGATAACATGCATCAACCAAGAACCTGACCACCCGATCCCGTTAGTCGCCTCTGACGACAAGCATAGTCGCCTTGTACAACAAGCATGGGTCGCTGAAGACCTATTCACAGGTCAGCTATGAGAATAATAAGGTTGAATAAATATGTACGTTTAAAGGCTCATGCATGTAAATTGTGCTCGTCATTATCTAGTGGTAGAGCGGAAGGTCATACCAAAAGACGTTAAAAGATGGCACTTGTTGTTACCCTGTCTGGCGCTCGGCATTAAGGGGCTGAAACAAGGACTGGTCGGCTCGGAGTCAGTATACTGTGTCTGAGTGGGGTATTCATGCTAAACTGCGGCATGGTATCTCAGTGAGCTAGCACTATAAATCGGCATCAGTCCGGACTAGTACAAGCAGCCACACACACACGTGCATGCACGTCGCTTTATAAGTGCAATAATCTTGGACGCGACGTAAACCCCATTTCGCCTCACCTCACAGATGTTACAAATAACATGCCCGTCTGTTTCATGCGCCTAGACCGGAATAACAGCCTTAGGGTACATGTATTAAAATTTATCATATAATGGGTAGGTTTCTCGGCAGGATAATGCCAACGGATAAAACGATATCCGTTGGGGTCATATGCGGATAGAGATGCAAATATCAAAGGTCCAGTAGGGACTACTTTCACTGTTTATAAACAAACATGGCGTCGCCCTCGTCATTTGGCGATCGAGTCAGAATTAACCATCAGGAATCTGGATAAACTACAGGGATAATTGCTATCATTATCAAAAGAACCGTCTAATATACTGAAAATCAGTGTCTAACTGTGACGTAGCTAAGGCATTTTATAAGTTTTGGCAACTTTGGAGATATAAATTTCGAAACAATTTTCCGAGGGCACGAGGCCTAGCCAAGTGGGATCAGTATCCATATCTGTGCTTGTAGACCTCTGCGGCTTGAAACCTTCTCCACAAATTAAAATAGTTGGATTTGGAACCAAATATGTTTGAATTGTTACCTTGTTTCGTTTTGTCGCTGTGTGTACATCTGACTACACTTCTAAACGTTATGACAGACCGACGGTCAACAACGTCTGACCGTGGCCGTGACGTCTCATAGACTAGGGTTAGAGTAGCTTCCCTTTGACAAAGGGCAGTTACTCTAGCTGACAGACCGATGGATTGCCGCGAAAGGCAAATAAAAACAATAGTTTTTTTGCGTATATGTTGCTTCGCCACTGTATAAGAAACAGATTTCAGTTGGAACTATATTGGCTACTGTCACTGTCCGACTGACACATCACTTACCCTGTGACGTAATAAATATTAATGCGCGCATTCAAGGAAAACTCGCAATGTTTCGGTAATGTTTGTGAAAGAGGGAAAGTGATTTTGAAGCACAGAATTAAAGAATGACATTATATGATAAAGAGGTTATCACGCTTGTGTGTTCGTTATATATATAAGCGTATTCGTTATTATATATATAAATATATATATATATATATTGATGTTGAGACTTTCAAATGGTACACTCTGTGATGACACATAATCTGCCTGTAGAATGGTACCCAAACCGCCCATCCTTGTGGGTGCGTTTATGACAGCCGTATGCACACCTAAGGGGTCGCTGTAGAGAAATTCATTTTTGATGCTGAATTTCATGCGTATTTACTACTATTAATTTTGAATGAAAGTTCTACCAATTTGAAAGTCTGTCTTTGTATAATTGTACCAAAATGCCTAAGCGTACTGTCCCAGAAAACCAGGCATGGCAAATCCTTTGCATGAGTGAGTGAGTGAGTGAGTGAGTGAGTGAGTTGGGTTTAACGCCGCTTTTAACAGTATTCCAGTTATATCACGGCGTGTCAGCTTAATGTGGGAGGAAAGCCCGAAGTGATGCAGGTCTCAGACGTTTACCACTTCGGTGAAACCCACGAGCACGAGTATGGTGCTGACAAACCTAGAAACATAATCGGGGCGAACCGGGATTCGAACCCACAACCATAGGTTTCTGGCGTGCCCATGGGACGCAACTCTGCACAGCGAATCGCGGCGCCTTAGACGACTGGATTTCAGGTGCCGACTGCAACTTTCTTCGTCATCGCTGACATACCCAAAACAGTGTCCCCCAACATACCCAGGCGTCGAGCGAATGCAGCAGGTTAAAGGGTGAGATCAACAAAACGTCCTCTCCTCTCAACCCAACACATGTGTGACCTTTTAGCCTGGTGTCAGGCTCCAGCACTCTGGAACCTGAGGTCATGGAGGAGGATTCACTGCTCTGACGTGGGACAGTTTTAATTTTGACCACACTGATGGTAGGACTCGTGTCTGGATCCAAGAGGAACATCGTATCATGAGCGCAGCATCCAGGAAACAGTGGCGTGTGGTGGCGGCTCAGTGATGGTATGGGGATGCTGCTCCTTTGATAATGAACTTGATTTGACGCAGTTCAAGACAAGAAAATTTTATTCAGTATAGAGGCCATATGCATCACATACAAGTAAAACATGAATCTCGTCTTCTAAGTACATTTTGTCATTTAGCCTACAATGAGGGCACAGTCTTAAATGGTATGGCATATTAGTGTATATTCCTGTTTCTGTCATAAGTCTAAAATTTCCACATCTAAATATTGTGAAACAGATTCTCAAATGTAAAGGAATAGCAGGGCATAAGTATGTTTCCACATGTAAAAGTGTCTTGTATAACACATAGTTAGCACATTTATGAGAAGAGTGAAGTGTAGAATATCAGTTTTGTTTAAAATTATCAAGAAGTCTTGTTTTAGATAATCTGAAAAAATGTTAATATTTCCAACATCCTGGCATTCCATACAAAACCAAACCCAAATTGAAATAGAATGTGTTCGATATGTGTAGCTCATGTGACTCTGCCAGCATCATCAAGAGACTTTAACATTAAATAACATCTATCTAGAGTGATTAGTCTACACTAGTACTTGACTGACGTGACATGTATGTAAGCTGAAGTGGGTCTCTACCACATTCACCCAGTACCATACTATTGCATGTACTTTTACCAACTTTCAGGAAATATTTGCACATTCTTATCTGAACATTTTCAGTAGTTTTACTATATGTTGTTCCCCAGATTTCTGACCCATAACACAATATTGGTGTAACCACTGCATCAAAAATCCTGAAAAGATCGGTACATTTAATATCACCTACTCTCTTTTGATACCTATTTATTGCCATTATGGCTTTATTGCTTGTAATGCAAGGCAGGACTGTGCTTTAGTCCAAACTAGTCAGGGTGTAAATACTATACCTAAATATCTATAAAATGACACCACCTCAAGCTTCTGGCCGTGGAGAGACCAATTCTCATAGTGTCGCAGTGGGCCGCTGTTACGAAACACCACAACCTTTGTCTTTTTCAAATTTACTTTCATACTTGTCCACCATTTTCTTCCATCATACTAATAAGTTGATTGATGAAAATAATAAACATCTGGGGACTCAAGATGCACCCTTGACGAGTACCAACATTACAATGGAAGTTCTTACACAGGCTGAAAGCTGTGAATACATTCATGAAAGAATATTGAAGAATTTCTCATTTATACCCACATTTTTAAGGCTTGACAGTCAGTAATATATCATGTTTAAAAGTATCAAAAGCTTTTGAGTGAGTGAGTGAGTGAGTTGGTTTAACGCCGCTTTTAACAGTATTCCAGTTATATTACGGCGTGTCAGCTTAATGTGGGAGGAAAGCCCGAAGTGATGCAGGTCTCAGACGTTTACCACTTCGGTGAAACCCACGAGCACGGGTACGGTGCTGACAAACCTAGAAACATAATCAGGGCGAACCTGGATTCGAACCTACACATAGGTTTCTGGCGTGCCCAAGGGACGCAACTCTGCACAGCGAATTGCGGCGCCTTAGACGACTGGGCCACCCGTGCCCCCAAAAGCTTTTGAAAAATCAATAAACAAACAGTAGAATCTACCTTTCTTTTTGCAGATCATATTTGTGGATCATTGCATGGAGTGAAAATATATGATCAGTAGTGGAATAATTTGATCTGAATCCTGCTTGTGTCTCGTGAGTAATATTATTTTGATCACACCACTGTCGTAACCGATTGTTTAAAATAGAAGTGAATATCTTACACATAAAGTCTATCAGTGAAATGCCTCTTGTTGAACTCAGTTTTGAACTTATTGCGAAATGACCTAAAATGACTAAAAGCCAGCCCTTGGTCCCTGTGAGCTCTAAGAGCTGCATACGTTTTATTTAGTCTAGTTCTTCGTCCTATCATGGGGGCTGTGATTTGTTGACGCCTGCAAAATATCCTTTATAAGGTTTCTTAGTATGTCCAGCTGCTTGTTGATACAATCTAGTGAGGTCTAAAACTGTTCTTTCTATGTCGTGACTAATACCATCAATTACATCGTGATGCAAAGTGTCATATAATGAAGTAAACTTTGAAAGGAAGAGATCTCTTGTGTTTTCAGTCCAAACATATTAAATCAAGCTTGACTGTCGCAGTTCAGAGGACATTAAATGGTCAAAGGTACCATTTTGGATGTTTTTTTTCTTCATTTTAATATAGCCATGCACTTGCCACATGCCCTTTCTTCATGGACCCCAAAGGGGCACGGGTGGCCCAGTCGTCTAAGGCGCCGCGATTCGCTGTGCAGAGTTGCGTCCCTTGGGCACGCCAGAAACCTATGAGTGTGGGTTCGAATCCCGGTTCGCCCCGATCTGCATCACTTCGGGCTTTCCACCCACACTAAGCTGACACGCCGCCATATAACTGGAATACTGTTAAAAGCGGCGTAAAACCCAACTCACTCACTCATAGACCCCACAGATCACCAGCTGTGACAGACCATCTCCAGAACAAGGCGATTGAGACTCTGCCTTAGCCCAGAATTCCGACGTGAATCCAATCGATCATCTATGGGATCAGTTGGGGCGTAGGGTCTGAGTCAGGGTCCCTCATGTAAAGAATCTCCAAGATTTGACCCAGGCATTACATGAGAAATGGTACTACATCCTTCAGTTGATCTTCAGCAGGAGGAGACGTCTTGCGGGTGAGATCCGTGTACAGGGTGGCTACACGAAATACTGACATACACTGTTGACAATGGGTACCACATGACTAGGATAGGTACGTATTGATCTGTCCATCTCATTCCTGACGGTTACCATACTTTTACTGTCTCTATTTATTCCCAATTACAGTCCTTGCAAAAAAGTTACTCTTTTCCCTTTGCTAATGCTCATTCTTGTTTTATTCCAAAACATTACATCTTAACCATCGCCTTTGTGATTATCAAAATATCTTCTTGGGGCGATTCCTTTAAAGAAGTGCATAGTTCTACCTGCTGGGTCCTCTCCTTGTTCCTCGTCCCACAGCAAGGTCCCCCTTACTTGCCCATCCCCCCCCACCCCCCCCCCCCCCCCCACACCCACCCCACACCCCACCCCCACACAGACACCTCACTTGCCCACCTGACCCGTGAAGATCCCGGGTAGACTCTATTATTTACCACCGTCATATATCTGGAATATTGTTGAGTACGGCGTCAAAGAACTAACAAACAATCAAACAAACAAACAAACACTTGCCCATCTCTCCAGCGAGGCCCCACCACCTTCCACAGCCAGGTTCTCTCCCACCCCCATCCCACTTTCCCACAGTTAGTTTCCCCACACTTTCCCCCGCTCCTGTCTGGACATGTTTCTGTCTCGGAGGAGTCTCCTGAGTATCTTGCCGCTGGGGTTCCTGGGGATGTTCTCGATGAACTCCACACCGCCACGTATCTGCCTGTACGGTGCCACGTGATCTAGAACAGACGTAATATACATGCATAAACAACAACCACGCACAAAACATATAACTGGTGCAATACATTCTGGTTCACCTGCACAAGATGAGACCTTGGCACAGAATGCAAGGGACAACTCACTCACCTGCCACGAGGCCAGTGAGCTCCTTTTCAGTGACGCTCGGCTTGGCAACTACGAACGCTCGTGGCACTTCTCCGACGTCGGCTGTTGGTATTCCCACCACTGCTGCGTCTTCAACGTCCGGGTGGCTTAAAATGATGTTCTCAAGATGGCATGGCGAAATCTGCAACACATTTCACATTTCGTATTATAGCATTTTACTCTTGGCAAAGATTGGCAAATTAATGTCGGTGTACAGACTCATTATAAATTTGATTTTTGTTTATATATCCGACACATGAAAACCAAAACAACTCTACACCCCAAACGCAGTCAACCGACCCAGCCCCTCAATCCGACCACGTCCTACACTTCGGCCCAATGAGTGAGTGAGTGATGTTTTACGCCGCTTTTAGCAATATTCCAGCAACATCACGGCGGGGGACACCAGATATGGGCTTCACACATTGTACCCATGTCGGGAATCGAACCCGGGTCTTCGGCGTGACGAGCGAACGCTTTAACCACTAGGCTACCCGACCGCCCCCGGCCCAATGAAGGTGAGGTGAGGTGAAATGGGGTTTAACGTCGCGTCCAAGATCATTGCACTTATAAAGCGACGTACATGTACGTGTGTGTTTTTGACTGCTTGTACTTGTCCGGACTGATGCCGATTTATAGTGCTAGCTCACTGAGATGCCATGCCGCAGTTTAACATGAATACCCCACTCAGACGAAGTATACTGACTCCGAGTGGACCAGTCCTTGTTTTAGCCCCTTAATGCCGAGACAGGGTAACAACAAGTACCATCTATAAACGTCTTTTGGTATGACGCGGTCGGGGATCGAACCCACGACCTTCCGCTTTCAGGACGGACACTCTACCACTAGACCAATGAGGCGGTCACCCCAATGAAACAAACATGACCTACCTGATAGCCTTTGAACTTGATAATATCCTTCAGCCGGTCAACAATGTAATAGTGACCATCGTCGTCATAGAAACCAAGGTCTCCTGCATAAGAAAATCAAAGATGTCATAGGGTAGTACATCTTCCCGAGACAAGGGAGTTAACTGACTCTAAAAGTCCAGTTTCCACCCTTGCCGAACTAGGCTGGAATTCCGAAGTTACATTTTGGCTAGACTAATGAGTCTATGCATAGCCCAATCAGAATGGCGTAACAAACTAGACAACCGGTTCGTAAACAACGTGGATTTCAACGTGCAGATTTCAGTCGACTGTGCGATTTGACAAAGCATGTGTACCGTCAACTGGGCGTCGACAGACATTAATCTTATCATCGAAGGTGCTCAAGTGATTTAATGCACTTCGCACAGACCCGTTTTATTACAATATAGACCTTGATTATCGATCAGATCGTCTTGACTGGGCGCCACCATTTTGTTTGAAGCAAATGCAAGTAATATGAGAGGTGGAATCTGATTGGACAATAGGAGGGATAAAGAAGGGACATAACTCGTAACAGCCACTGGTGGCGCTACGATCGAGCCTGGAAATTCCAGCGCAGTTCGGCACAATCTCATTAAAATCGGATCTAAGTTCTTTCTGCCGCTAAACAAAGATCTGAGGACAACCCATTACGGGTCATGTCAGAACGACCATTCATCCGACCAAATCTGTCCAGGCAGCATTGCTTGTTCAAAGCCAGGTCTCGATAAGTGATCCTTTAAAAAGCCGTTCCTCCCTATCCAACTCTATTAAAAAAGCTTCGTATTGAATCAAGACCTCCTCCATGGTCTATAGTGGATAGAACATCTGCCTGTGTCATTTTAAAAGATGACCCCAAACCGTGAAGATGCGGGTAGAGAATAAGTCTTCAGCAACCCATGCTTGTCGTAAAAGGATCGGTTGGTCAGGCCCGGTGACTTGGTTGATGCATGTCATCGTATCCCAATTGCTTAGACTCGATTATTAACAGATTGCCGTCATATAACTGGAATACTGCTGAGTGCGGCGTTAAACAGCAAACAAACAAATAATCTTGGGTACGGGTATAATCTGCCCTTTGCCATCAAATGCACTTGTATGGACTGCACATGTAGTAGTAGTCTTTATTCAAGTGTATTGTAGGCCATAGACCCATAATGCAAACGGTAAGTGTACAGTGGAGGTTCTGCACATATCAGTATCTTTTCAGTCAACCTCTATACAATCAAACAAAGAAACTTGTTGCTACCCTGCCTGGCGCTCGGCATTAAAGGGCTAAAACAAGGACTGGTCGGCACGGAGTCAGTATACTGTATCTGAGTGGGATATTCTTGTTAAACTGCGATATGGTATCTCAGTGGGGTAGCACTATGAAATCGGCATTTGTCTGGACTAGTTCAAGCAGCCACACGCACGCACGCACGCACGCACGCAAGCACACATACACGCTTGCACGTCGCTATATACCTGCAAGAATCTTGAACGCGACGTTAACCCCATTTCGACTCACCACCTAACATTGAACCATGTATGATCACACACCTGTACGGAGCCAGGCGTCTGAGGTGAAGGCCGCCTGGGTTGATGTTCTGTTGTTGAGGTATCCCATCATTACTTGCGGGCCCTTCACACACACCTCCCCCTCCTCCCCCGGGCCGAGATCAGCCCCAGTCACAGGATCAACAACCTGAAAACACGACACATCTTCATCAACAGAGTCACGTAGTCACAGACCCGTGAAGATCCAGGGTAGAATAGGTCTTCAGCAACCTATACTTGCGGTACAAAAGCGACTATACTTGTCCAGCAGACTAACGGGATCGGGTGGTCAGGCTCGCTGTCTTGGTTGATGCATATCATCGATCCCAATTGTGTGGATTGATGCTCATGATGTCAATCACTGGAATGTCTGGTCCAGACTCGATTATTTACAAACCGCAGTGATATAGCTGGAGTATTGCTGAGTGCGGCGTTAAACAACAAACAAACCAAACCAATTACGTGGATCCATGCTCATGATGTAAATCACTGGATTGTCTGGATTCGATTATTTACAGACCGCTGCCATATAGCTGGAATATTGACAGCGCTAGGACTGTCGTTTGTCTGCGTCAATGTATGAGAGTTACGATCGCTTAGCGCTAAGATCGCTTCTTGTAACAAGACCATGGCCTCGTTCCGCTGCGGCTGTCGTTTGTCTGCGTCAATGTATGAGAGAAGCGATCGCCTTATCGCTAAGATCGCTTTGTGCAACGGCACCCTAGGCCTCGTTCCGCAGCGGCTGTCGTTTGTCTGTGTTAATGTATGGGAGAAGCAATCGCCTTATCGCTTAGATCGCTTTGTGCAACGGCACCCTAGGCCTCGTTCCGCAGCGGCTGTCGTTTGTCTGTGTTAATGTATGAGAGCAGTGATCGCCTTAGCGCTAAGATCGCTTCTTGGAACAAGACCATGTTGGTTTCACTGAAGTGATAAACTCAGAAATTCGTCAATTCCGATTTTCATCACATTTACTAATTATTGAAATACATTTCAGGGCAGCGTGGAACCCAACGCACTCACTCACTCACTCACTCACCCACCCACCCACCCACCAACCATGGCCATACCTTGCTGTGTGTAAGAGGCAGTGGTATTCCAACTGATCCGTGCTTGAAGAAGCCAGTTGGGGACACGTGGGTGGCTGGGCTTGCCTCAGTCATGCCATAGCCTGCATGGTAGACAAACCTGGTTTAAATACGACGAGGAACATGTATAGTATAGAAGAGCTGCTATTCACATTTTTACAAAATGGAAATAAACTACCTACATCAAAACATGTCGTTTCATGTGTCATAAACACAGTTTTTCTTGTACACAGGACCCGTGAAGATCCGGGGTTGATTAGGTCTTCAGCAACCCATGTTTGCCGTGAAAGGCGACTATGCTCGTCGTCAGAGGCGACTAACGGGATCGGGTAGTCAGCCTCGCTGACTTGGTTGATGAATGTCATCCTACATACCTGTCTGAAGGTGTGACTCTACATACCCTGTCTGAGTCCTTTCAGCTTGAGCCTATCTATGAAGATTGTTGTGAGTTCTTTGCTGAGAGCCGCCGCGCCCGAGAGTACTGTGTTGAAACTGCTGAGGTCGAATTTGTCCACCAGTGGATGCTTGGCCAGGAAGCTAATGACTGTTGGTGCGACTTGGGAAAACGTTACCTGAGACGGGAAACACAAACAGTGTCACTTGCATACATGCTCAATGGGTACCGCGCAGGAAACTCGTTTGTCCAGAAAGAAAAGAAATAACCCAGGATACCCCAGGATTGATGTCCATGTAACAAATGTTATATTTGGGATAACACTTTCTTAGTCAAGTTCAGATTCCGGTAACTTTTTGGGTTGCGACCGATCCGGGCTTCGAACCCACACTGCCAGATTGAGGCACCTTATCGCCAGCACACAAAGTCACATTTGTTCCCAAATACAACACTTGTTACATTTGACCACTTTCTAAAATGGTATTGTGTGTTCAAAGCTTTCGGCCATGAGTGCCGTGACAATTTACGCTTGTCAGAGGGGTACACAAAGTACGTGATCTGGACTACCAGTGGTCGGACTTTCATTTTTGTGGAAGCCTCGGTGGCTGAGTGGGTTAGATCACTGACTTTGTGTGCTGGGGATTAGGTGCCTCACTCTGGCAGTGTGGGTTGGAATCTGTACATTACTTAGAAAGTGTTATCCCAAGTAATTACATTTGACCACTTTCTAAAATAGCATTGTGTGTTGATGTCCTGGGTGCCGTTGTACACAACAACGACTGTCGTAAGTCAATGTTAAGGTATGGGTGTTACGATCACCTTAGCGCTAAGATCGCTTTGTACAACGGCACCCGGGTGCTGAAGACGTACCCGGTAGTGCTGCGCCGCCTGAAGAAAGTCCACGGGGTTGTATCTGGGCAGCACGACTGTCGGCACTCCTTGGACCAGAGGCAAACACACCCCGAGGACAATCCCAGCTATGTGCATTGTGGGTAGCGCACACAGAGTCACGTCCTGCTCACTCGACAGACGGAGGAACGCGGGATGCCTGCAAATATACAACCTTACTTCAGCATGTAGCGGTCATTTGTGCAATATAATGTTCTTTTTGAAGTGTTCCAGTTCCTGAACTGACAAAGATCTACTATAGTGACGATGTGATTGAACAAATATACATATCTCTGTAACTGAGATGACAGAGGTCTGCTAGACTATTAATTTGGCAATGCAGGAGTCTACACGGGTCTTAAGTGATGTTTTGGGGACTTAAAGGGGCACTGATCTAACGCAATTCCCCGGGACTGGTTGTTGCCTTTGTTGTTGTTTTTTCCCAGTGAGTACCCGGATGTAGAGCAGAAATCTAGACTAGTTCGCGACCTCTGCTGCGCCATTCGTAAGCGCATTAGTCACTTTTATGGATACCGGTAGTAATATAAGGGCGTATGGTCGCATTGATCAACAAAATGAAATACAGTTTTCGAGATAATAAGGAAATGAAGGTATCTTTGTGGGTAGCATCGGTAATGGTGACGAAGTTTTGATAAGTCACTTGCTTGGTAATTTTGCGATTTTCGTTTAAACTATTTTGACTTGCAACATAAAGTAAATATTTCACCTGAGCATTGCTTTTTTTATATTGTGTATATTATTTTACTGTCAAAATGTGTAACATATTTATTAAACGTCTAAATATTCAGTTATTTTACAAATTGACGGTAATATATACACGCTTACAAAGGAAAAGACCTGTGAAAACAACGTCTATCGCGCATTGAAGAATTTCCCAACCAAGACGTAGAGAAACAAGAACGAATTATCGGTTCAAATGATTTACAAAAAAAGGTAAATCAACTGATCATTCATCTCTTGCTGGTCTGCCACGTGCATATTACATAACACACCTTTCACCTCACATCAAACCTGGATTTAGATTGAATAATTACCCCAGACACAATAAATGCCAAATGGGAACTTTTGTCTAATCTAAGTGGTGCTACCACTAATTTTACCTGTAATAAATTCATTCACTGAGCATCAAGTGAATGACGACAAATACACAAGTGTAGGGTTACACGAGAAAACGTAGGTGACAACAAGGGAGTAGTAATCGTATTATCGACGCAATCCGAAATCCGAAAATGCTTTCACTGCATGGATACTTTTTTTAGTGTTAAACTATAACCTTCTGGGGTATTTCCCCAGGACATTTCAGGACACACCAACCTGAATAACCACCTAAAAAAATAAAAAAAACACACTACAGGTAACTGCCCACACTGCAAACAACTAGAAACCCCAGAACACGCACTCATCCACACATTACCTAACACATCGAACCGCATTACAAACCACCCTCAATCTAAACCAGGCTCTCACTCTAGAAGCAATACTAAACCCACAAAATAAACAAGAAAACTTCAAGGCCCTAGGCGTATTCTTAATCAAATCTTGCTACCTGAACCTTAAGTGACCTACTATGGTGATTCTTAAGTAATTCAAATCTTACTACCAAAGCATGCAGAGATCTATGATGGTTTGCGATTTATACACATTTTAAAAGCTTAAGTTACAAGAACCTAATTTGGTGTTTTTTTAATAGAAATATTAATACCTGATCCTACACAGATCTACTGTGTTGCTTTTGCTACTTATAAAAAATGGGACTGTTTGTTTGTTATTTAACGCCGCACTCAGCAATATTCAAGCTATATGACGGCGGTCTGTAAATAATCGAATCTGGACCAGACAATACAGTGATTGACATCATGAGCATCGATACAATGCAATTTGGATACAATGACACGCATTAACCAAATCAGCGAGTCTGACCACCCGATTACGTTAGTCGCCACTGACGATAAGCATAGTCGCCTTTTACGGCAAGCATGGGTTGCTGGAGACCTATACTACGCCGGATCTTCACGGATCACAAATGGTATTACCTGAGTTGGCAGAGATCAGATATGATGTTGGTATGGCTGAGCATGACGCCCTTTGGGAGGCCTGTGGTCCCGCTGGAGAAGGGAATCAGTGCCGTGGTGGAGTCCGGGTTGATGTGCATTCGAGGGTGAGATGGCAGGTGCTTGTTCTGCAACAGGTTGGACAGAGGTCTACACCCGGGCGCCTCGCCTATACAGATCACCTCCTGGGAGTATCAGAGAACATAGTCAGTCTAGACAGAGGTCTACATCGGGGCGCCTCGGCTGTTCCGATCACCTCCATCGGCTGTCGGAGTCCGACAAACTTGTGAAGAGCCTGGGTGACAGTTAGCCCATGGGAGGATACGAAAAGAAGTGTTCATGATACTGTTACCTGCATTGTTAAATAATGCCAGTGAATTTACCTAGTTATTTTACTGTTTCAGTTATATGAAGGTGTGTTAGCTGTGGAAGAAAATACATGGCATGCTGTTTCTATTCCATGATTTATATAACGTGCAAGACACCGATGACCGTAGGCTTGAATCCCAGATTCTGGGTTCGTCAGCACAATACCCGCGTTGTGGTCATCAACGCTCACTAACATACCAAAAGACGTTAAGAAATGGTTCTTCTTTTCATCTCGCATTGCACCCGGCATTAAGGGAATAAAAGAAGGATTGGTCGGAACATGCACGCACATGCGCACGCATGAATTTGGCTATTTGACCCGGGAAGATCCGGGATAGAATTGGTCTTCAGCAACCAATTATTGTCTAAAGAGGTGAGGGGACACGGGTGGCCCAGTCGTCAAAGGCGCCGCGATTCAGTGGGCAGAGTTGCGTCCCTAGGGCACGCCAGAAACCTAAGATTGTGGGTTCGAATCCCGGTTCGCCCCGATTATGTTTCTAGGTTTGTCAGCACCATACCCGTGCTCGTGGGTTTTAAGTGGTAAACGTCTGAGACATGCATCACTTTGGGCTTTCCTCCTACATTAAGCTGACACGCCTGATATAACTGGAATAATGTTAAAAAACGGCGTTAAAACTAACTCACTCACTCACTCACTCACTCACTCACTCACTCTAAAGAGCTGACAATGCTTGTTATTGGCGATAACGGGATCGGGTGGTCAGGCTTCTTGACATGGTTGATGCATGTCATCGTATCCCAGACTCGATTATTTACAGACCGCCGTCATACAGCCGGAATATTCCTGAGTGTGGCGTTAAACAACAAACAAAGACTTCGCTATATAAGTGCAATAATCTTGAACGCGACGTTAAACCCTAGTACTGAACCGCCCACCTACTCCAGACAGCCAGGTTCCTATGATCGTGGATTAGAATCCAAGATTCGTCGCAGTCATGATTCATGGTTTGGCAGCACCATACTCGTGCTCTTGGGTTTCACCGACGTGGTAATAATGTAAGACCTGCATCACTTCGAGTTTTCCTCCCACATGAAGCAGACACGTTGTATGACCCTGTTCAAGTTTGCTGGTTTGTTTGTTGTTTAACACCGCAATATTGCAGCTATATGACGGCGCTCTGAAAATAATCGAATCTGGGCCAGACAATCCAATGATTGACATCATGAGCATCGATCCACGCAATTGGGATACGATGACAGGCATCAACCATGTCAAGGAGCCTGACTACCAGATCCCGTCAGTCGCCTCTTACGACAAGCATAGTCGCCTTTTACGGCAAGCATGGGTTGCTGAAGACCTATTCTACCCCGGATCTTCACGGTTCGTATAACACTGTTTAAGGGGGCGTCAAACAACTCACTCACACATTCACACACGTACCTGTGTATACGGTGAGAGGCAGGCCGCTGCCAGTGCCGTGTCAGCGCAGTCGGGGGTTGTGATGAGGAGTCGGGATCGTGTCTGTCGTAGCTGGGACGCCAGGTCATCTTAAAAGGAAACAAACTCTCAATGCATGATTTGAAACTAGAAGCTAGTTGTGTTAAGTGATTATAAAACTGTCAGCTGTTGCTTTCTATTGTAAATATAAATTTGACGCTTATGAAAGTCGGACCTTTAGAACTTCACAATCGTATGTCTGTTATAAACAAGATGGAAAATGGATAAATGCGAGATCCTGTGATTCATAAGACTTCATTACTCACAGAGTACAAGTACACAATATTTGCAACAAACTAGGGTCAAATACCGGCAGTTAGCTGAGAGTTAGCTAAAGACAACGCTGCGCCGTTGTCGGTAACGCTGCAAAACACGTGGGCGATTTCTGGGACGTTGGTGGCATACATGGTCACAATATCTCGGTGACGTAGCCCAAGATGGTAGAACGCTGATGTCAGCGTGTGGATGTCGTCTTGGAGACGGTCGAAGCTTATCCTTCTATCTGTCTTCCCATCTATCTGAGGAGTAAAACACACTTTGCCCATTATAACATGTTCAGTCGTAAGGAAAGCACTACCGTATTCACTGAGTTCATGCCCGCAGCAAAAGTGAGTGAGTGAAAATGTTTTTACGCCGCTTTTTGCAATATTCCAGTAATATCACGGTGGAGGACGCCATAAATTGGCTTCAGACATTGTATCCATTTGCATGGGGAATCGAACCCAGATCTTCGGCGTGACGAGCGAACGCTTTAACCACTAGGCTACCCCACTGCCCAACGGTTCAACAAGGAATATACAATTTTAGTTTACACTTTCAAACATCTTAAAATTCACGGTGTAATGGTTTACGATTCAAATTATGCACGCCATGTACATTTGCCGCCATTTTGACGAAACCAAAAAGCACGGGGTATGGTTCTGACGGTCATAATCCGGTCGAACCTTGGATTCGAAGGCACGATCACACTGAATGAGTTAGTTGGGTGTAACGCTGTTTTTGAAAAATATTTCAGTTATGCAACGGCGTGTCAGCTTAATGTTGGAGAAAGGCCCGAATTGATGCAGGCCGTAGATATGTTCCGTCTTTATAAAACCCACGGTCAGCGGATCCTGAAACACTGTGATTGACGGGGATCATCAACATGCTTAGAAGTGTCAATATTGCAAAAAGAGTGAGTTGAGTTTTATGCCGCTTTTAGCAATATTCCGGCAATATCACGGCGGGGAGACACGCGATTTGGGCTTCACGTGCTGTACCAATGCGGGGAATCGAACCTTGTCCGCGGCGTGGCAAGAGAACGTTTTAACTACTAGACTACCCCACCGCCCTTCGATATATTAAACTAATCCTTATATGACGCTGGTCCTGATGTATTCCATGAAAACTAACGCTTAGTCTAAAAAACAGCAACAATAATAATTATAATAATAATAATAATAATAATAAGAAGAAGAAGAAGAAGAAGAAGAAGGAGACTTATTTTGACTGAAACAAACAACTCCATTTAATTTGAAAAGGAGCCCCAGTAAGATGGGAGCTGAGCCTGTGGAAAATCTAGACTTGCTTCATTTTGGGCTATATCATTACAATAAGGGCTGGGCGGAGGGGAATATGATATGGTTTTGGGACTCTGAGACGGACTATATTCCATAGTGCATTTATCATTGCAGCCTTACCAATAGACTAACATTTAGTCTCTGACATCTTATATTACACAATATCCTTCTTGACTCTAAAAATTAAAAAAATTCCCTATGCTGATTTCAGATAGAGCTAGCTTGAGCTGGCTAGACTTGCTTTTGTATGCATTTCTAGATTATTATTTTTTCATAGAATAAATATATTCCACGGGCATGGTGCAGGATTACCTTACCAAAGCCGTGTTCTTGGCGTGCTTGCCAGCGTCCTGGAGTAGGTAGTCTGCTATGGACAAGTCTTTGGGAACCACCACTCTGTTCTTGTTCAACTGGTTCTCGATGTGACCAGCTGACGAATATGATGATACGCCTTGCTTCAAAGGACTTTTCGCCCAGCGACCTGACGTCACAAGTTTGTGAAGCCCACATCCTCTGCTCAAAAGAGCCCGCGTAACGTGAGCACGTGGCATCTCCAGGGGGTGGTCTGAAAGCAGTCATGCTCACGTGATGCATGGTCAACAAAATGTTAAGCACCACGTGATTTTACAAATGATTGAGTTAGATTTAACAGGTTAACGCTATCTCAGATACATCACAGATTAATGTGTGAAGGATGTGGACGGTGAAACCAACGACGGCGGGTGTTGGTGTTGACAACCGAAGGCCCATCACAATCATGGCGAATATTGGATTCTAACGCGCGATCAGCGGATCCTACCAGACATAAGGGACATAACTTTGTAGATACAGACGAGACAAATCAACCATCCTTTTCCCCTTGGGCATATGCTAGTCCGGCGTCTGTATGTATGATGACCCACGTTTGGCCTTCCCATCATGGCTTGTTATGTGTGTTGCTCATGATGTAAATCTTGGTCCAGTTTATTTACAGACCGGCGTCATTTAGCTGTAATATTGCTGAGTTCGGCGTTAAAAATCATCAACAACAAAAAAAAAACAAAGAAAAAAATGCTGAATGGGCACACCCCCTTCAGTGCAAATAGCTGGGCGAGCCGACAATACAAATAGCTGTGTTATCTGACAATACAAATAGCTGGGTTATCTGACAATACAAATAGCTGGGCTCCCTGACAATACAAATAAGTATGCTATCCGACAAGATAAATAGATGGGCAATACGAACAGCTGGGCTACCCGACAATATGAATAGCTGGGCTACCCAACATTAGAAATAGCTGAACTACCCGACATTACAAATAGCTGGGCTACCCGACATTAGAAATAGCTGGGCTGCCCGACATTACAAATAGCTGGGCTATCCGACAATATGAATAGCTGGGCTACCCGACATTAGAAATAGCTGGGCTGCCCGACATTATACAGTTTCAGTTTTATTTCTCTGAAAAAACACCAACGGTGGTACAAGAGTATATATATATACAACATATGATATACAATGAAGATCAATATGGTAACAAACAAATTAAAAAAAATATTTCAAAAAAAGAAAGAAAAAAATTAGACACCTTAACGTAATAATGTGTTCAACTGTACGATGAATCTGGACAAATGTTTCAAAGTGGATATATTTTTAGGTGATAGCGTTCTACGCAATTTACACATATTTGGAAAGATATGACAATTCTTTGGGATGTAAAGAAGGCGTTGTTGGAGAAGTGCTTCACACCTAAAAAGATAGTGAAATTTGTCTCCAAAAGCAGATGAATTGCATAGTGTGCAGACACGGGCTTCTCTCAGTAACCCTCGCCATCGGCTGGTTTCAATGCGATGACTGGATGTACGAAATTGTAAAACTGGCAAGTAGATAGTTTTGGGAAGTAATAGAAATTTTTCGAATTTTCGTAATTCTTTTAGATGTTGGTAGTATAAACTTGATAATATACATTATCGCCACTGCTGAATAAATTGGTCCTTAAGAGTTCTCTCGACCTTTGAAACCAGCCATGAAGTCGAGCAAATAGACGGGTTTATGAATACCTCTGACAGTCCGACATCATTTAATATTTTTTTACTGTAGCTATCCACTTAAACGATTTTGCGTTTGCATCAAAGTCTATTATCAAATAATTATAAAAAATTATAAATTTTATATAACAATTCGTTAATTTATGCCAGAAGGAAATCATCCGTTTAAATACTTTAATTTGAGGGGTTCCCTGCCAAGTTCCCCATAAACCATAAAATTGGGTGTTGAATTCCTCAGACCAGTTACTAGTTTTAAAAATTTCAATTGCATTTTCTCTATTATTTCTAAATTTTCAAAACCCCATATTTCGGAGCAGTATAGAAGGATTGGCACTACCATCACATCAGACGCCTTCAATAAACAATCTAATGGTAGGTTAACATATCTTGCTCATTTTTCTAGGCAGTACATGGCTTTTGTCGCATTTGCTCTTAGTGATTTCATGCAAAACACAAGTTTTCTATTTCTGTGAAGATTTATACCTAAATATGTATAATTATCAATAATCTCCAGTATCTTTCCCCCAAAATGAAACATTGATTTGGTTGATTTGGCTGGACCCCATCCAAAGAATATTATTTTTGTTTTTGAGATATTCACGTTTAGCTTCCATTGTAAGCAATATTGATTAAAGTAATCTAACGATTTTTGTTATCCAGATTGGGAATCGCTCAATATGACTGAATCGTCTGCGTAGAGTAATACTAAAATATGTAACCATACCGTGGTGTCATTTCCTGATATACAATCAAATGAGATCCCTTGGCATCCTTGTTTTGTAAGGTACGATTCAAGATCATTTAAAAATATTGAAAACAGTAGTTGTGATAGATTTTCACCCTGTCTAACACCTGATTGACAAGGGAAGTGCTCCGATTCTGCATTATTTGATTGTACCATTAATTTAATATTACTGTACATATTTTTAACTAAAGTTAGAAATCGGCCCTCAATTCCAATGTTTTGCATTTTAGACCACAATCCTACTCTCCAGACAGTATCAAATGCTTTCGTAAAATCTATGCACGCACAATAACGTTTTTTTGACAGTTTCAAAATAGCATCAACGAATGAATAACGAATATATTATCAGCAGTTTGAAATTGTTTCCTAAGTCCCAACTGTGCTGGAGTTAGGATATTATTGGCATCTAGAAATTTTGTCAGTCGTTCGTTTAGGATACTGGTGAATAGTTTTCCGAAACAGCTTAATATTGTAACGGGTCTGTACGAGTTTGGATCAGATGGATCGCCTTTATTTTTGAAGATAGGTTTTATAATTCCCGAGAGCCACGTTTCAGGGATTACACCGCATGAGAGTACAAGATTGAAAAAATCCGAATATAGTGGGGCAAGTAATCCAATGCTATCTATTATATGATCATTCTCGACAAAATCTAGCCTAGATAGTCAAGGACCAACCTGTAGGACCCGTGACCAAATCATGGAAACAAAGGTTTGAAAGTGTTTTTGAGTTTCCTGATGTATACTGAACAATTTTGACTTGGGCTGCCCGGTTGAAAATCCCGGGCATTTTGGGGAAGGATCAACAAAGGTCAAACTGGGGTCAAAATTCAAAATTGTGTCGATATGCATATCAAATTACTCGTCCAGTCATAAGGAACCTAGAAATATATAGTTTGTTATACTTCCGACCTATAAATTGGGGAGCTATGGCCAAAAACGTTGAAAGGTCAACGCACTTTTGGCAGTCGGTGAAATTCACAAACACAGTTAACATTGTCCGATAGTCATGATTTTAGTGTCTAATAATATGTTTTTTGACATGACAAATTCAACCAAGCAACTTATAAAAGTAAAAAGGGTTACCTTGACCTTGAAAATCGAAAATGGTTGGCTGCATGAAGAATTGTAATGCTTCAGCAAAGTCACAGGATCCTTGGCCAATAACGCAGCATATTTCAGAATCCATTGTCCAGTAATGCTTTTTCTAACCTTACTTTAGTGCACAGTTAATCATCCTACTCTGTGTCATACCGATCAGATGCAGAGTTGCACATCGTTCTAAATCAGAGTCATCAATTTTGTTTTCATTTAAGTTTTTATAAAAATTATCGAAGGAATTTATATCAGGAACTTTCGGATTTCTTTCTTTCTTACATCCTGTTAGGATCTGCCAAAATTATTTAGGCGAGTGTGAAGGTTTTGGCGAAAAGTCTAATTTAAATTGTCTTTATATTTACGTATAGTTTTATCTAATAATAATAAAGTATACATTTCTTGTAAGCCTTTGCTTCTTGGTGATATGCCAATTTATTAAATACTGTTTTCGCTTTTTAAGACGCCATTTTGTTTTATTAATTTTTTTACGGGATCGTCTGCATTCTATTCCGAACCAAGGTTTATCTTTTTCGCGTTGTCTGTTTGTAACACTGTTTTCTCTGACTCCGAATGTTGCTCGTGCAGCGTTAACAAGCACGTGCGCGATTTCATTCGCAAGTCTGTTTACACTCGACGGGTCGCCGTGACCTGTCCGTGCTTCGTGCACAGTCTTCATCAGTTTATTTATCTGTTCAACATTTATATTGTTTATGTATATATCGGATTTAAGGTTGTAATGTTTAGGTTTGTTAGCAGCATTTGTATAGATGCATGGTAGGCCTTTACATGGATTACTGACAGGAGGTTTGACTGCGCTAAGTGTGAAGGTGAGAGGGCAGTGCACGTCTGACCAGAGGGGTGCATTATATTAAAATCAGAAAAGAGCGGAAGGCACATTTGCGATACGAAAACATAGCCGATAACTCTTTTATCTTTACATGTTGTTTTACCTATCATTTTATTATTTCCTAGCCTGCCATTACCAATAAACAAATATTTATTCTTGTTTGTGCTGTGTTGCTCTCACGCGTGGCAACCCAAGTTCATCGAGCACAGATTCAGGGTTAAGTTCCGATCTAATTTCATCAATATCCAAATTAAATTCTTCAATTATGTATTCATCAAGAATTTCGTACTCGCATAGATTACTTGTCCGGGCATCAAAGTACCCAATTAAAATGACATACTCACTTTTTGACATAATATTAATTATTGATTGCTCAGTTTCATCAAACATATCGTTTGTAATATACTTTGATCCTTCGGGTGGGATATCAACAGTCCCCAAGTACAGATCCTGATCAAAACTAAATAGTTTTTTACATACTTTAGTCCAAAGAATGTAATCGCATTTTTCTTCAGTTACGGATATATAATCTCTATATTTACTTTTATATGCTACACCTATACCTCCTGCTCGCCTTATAGTACCTAACCTATTCTGAAGAAAAAGAGTATATCCGGGTATATTTAACTCATCCAAATTGTTTGTTTTCGTTTCTTGAAATCCAATTATGTTTCTTTTAGATATCAGGTCAATAAATTCTTTATATTCCAGCCGATGACTGAGGCCACATACATTTAGACTTAAGAAATTAAGACTATTATTTTGGTCATGATCATTACAGCCACCACCACCATCATCATCATCATCATCATCATCCACCACCACCATCATCATCATCATCATCATCATCGCCATCTTCATCAACAACAACAACATGTGCAACAACATCATTTGCAACAACATTGGCATCATTATCACAATTACTGGCAAATTCAGAAACATGATTTACAGCATTTATATTATTAAGTACAGATTTGTTTTTCAATAATTTACATGAAATCTTTGCTTCATTGACTGTGTTAAAAATAACTGGGGTATAGGCATGATAGTTCAGGACATCTGTGACATCACTGGTATTGGGTACATCTGTGTTTGCGTATGTTTTGGTGAAAAAAAATACATCAGTTAAATTGGTTTCCTTATTTAAGGAAACGTGGTTATTCAAAATATTTACAGAGTCCATTGTATCATACACATTGTAAACACCATTTGATTTGCTAGGTACATTTATCTTAGAGACTTCCCTGGACTCATGTGTAAGTTGTGTGTGATCTATGGTTTTCAGAATATCGGATAGATTGTGAGCATGATTTGTGTTTTTTGTTGAATTAACTATTACATTTACATCAGAACAATTGTCAACATTACATAGAGTAGGGGCACAGTTTATAAGTGCATTTGAAGAGTTCACGTTATCAAGTACTTGATAACATTAGTGTTTGACATTGTTTGACTTGAGATATTTACCCCCGAGTGTGTATGGTTATTTGGGACAGACTTAGGGTTATTACACATATCTTCTGTCAGTAACATTTTGTTTACGTTAAGTTTATACTGAATATCTTTTTCAGAGTTTTTATTTAGCATGTATATGGTAGAAACATCATTCTCACTCCTCTCTGCGTGAACCTCTTTATTGATAAATGTTGTAATTTGAGCACTAACTTCGACATCTGTTATTTTATTACCTGTGATACAAGTGTGAATATCCAAAGCCACTGCAACAGGCATATCATCACATATATTGTCATCATATCTGTTTGCATTTAATTGAGTCGAGGTATTTACCTGGCCTTTTGGAATATTATCATAATCAACAACATTATTTTCAACAGCTTTGACGTCAATGTCACAATTATCAGTAAACTCTGAGTCCTGACCTACAGCTGTTACATTATTAGGAACAAATGTGTTTGCCATTGGTTTACATACATACCTTCTTCATGAACTCTGTTAAAAGTAACTTGGATACAGGTGGGATAGTTCAGTGCATCTGTGACATCAATGTTATTAGGTACATCTGTGTTTGCGTATGTTTGAGTGGAAATATTTTACATCAGTAACTTTTTCCCTATCTGAGGAAACATGGTTATTCAAAATATTCACTGAGTCCATTGTGTCATAAACATGTGAACACCATCTGTGATTTTTCATTTGCCTTGCTTAGTACATTTACATCACAGTCTTTCTGAGATTTTTTGTTGACAAAGTGTGATCTATGGTACTCAAAATATCAGAAACATTGTGGTCATGATTTGTGTTTTCTGTGGAATTCACTATTACATCTACATCAGGGTTATATTGAATATGTCTTTCAAAATATTTGTTGAGCTTATATATGGTTGGTATATCATTGTTATAATACCCTCTGCATGGACCTCTTTGTTGATACCTGGTACATTTTGAACATTTTATTCGGCATCTGTTATTTTATCATCTGTGACTTTCTTAACCCACTGAAGCAAGCATGTCATCGAATATATTGCCAACATATTTGTTTACATTTGATTGAGCTGATATATTCATCTGACTTTGAGGGGGATCTTCAAGATCAGTTATGTTAGTCTTCCTGTGATAGAAGCATAATATTCAGAAACATCAGCATCTGTGTTTACACTTAGTGTACATGATCCATTTACCTCATCATCATTGTGAGTCCTCTCTGTAAGAGCAACGTGGATTTCAAATATATTTACAACATCCACGGGATGTGTGTTTGTATTGGTATTTCATGACAGGTTTCCTTCAGCATCCTTAGACTTATCAGTGATGGGGATATCAGAAACAATATGAGTGAGTGAGTGAGTGAGTGAGTTTGGTTTAACGCCGCTTTTAACAGTATTCCAGTTATATCGTGGCGTGTCAGATTAATGTGGGAGGGAAGCCCGAAGTGATGCAGGTCTCAGACGTTTACCACTTCGGTGAAACCCACGAGCACGGGTATGGTGCTGACAAACCTAGAAACATAATCGGGGCGAATCGGGATTCGAACCCACAATCATAGGTTTCTGGCGTGCCCAAGGGACGCAACTCTGCACAGCGAATCGCGGCGCCTTAGACGACTGGGCCACCCGTGCCCCCCAGAAACAATATGAACAACATCTGTGTTTACGGGGGAATGACATGGTATGTTTAACTGAGTATATTTGGTGTTATTACCTAGATGTTTATCAACACCAGTCCTGTTGCAGGTTATACTACACATGTCACATTTAGACTCTCTTGCTTTACGTATTACATTTTCCTCAGTAAACAATGTTGGTGCTTCTGTTCTACCTACATCTAATGTAGACTCCTGCCCATCCTCGCATCTCTAAAGGGGTCCCTGTGACTGGTTCACACGGGTCTGTAGGGCCCTAGACGGGGAGGAGCTACTTTCTGAAGATTATTGTTGATATAGAGTTTGTCAACACTGATGACAGCCCTTTTGTTCTGTGACCCAGCCGTCTTGAGCAGTGGCATGAGTACTTCCCGCCTATAGGAGTTTACCTCCTCCGGGAACTGCTCCTGGAAGCTTATCTCTCCAATTTCTCCCTGTCCTTTTTCACTGCTTCTCTCTCGGATGTATAGATGAATTTGGATATCATGGTGCGTGGTCGGGGACGGCCTCCTGGGTTAGCTGGTGTGCGTGGTCGGCCAATGCGATGAACACGTTTGAACTTGATTGCTGTGATGTCCATTCTATTGAATGGTTCTGTACATTCTATCTATATCAAGTTGTACAAAGCTGTTTTATGTATGTACAGAAGTGAGACGTTAATAAACTATTGTCTGTCTGTCTGTGCATTTTTAATTCTGTCGATATAAAGTTCCTGAGGAGCTTTTCACATTCTTCGAAGTCTGATTGGGTTTCTGACTCTGGTATGTTGTTGGAGATCAGGTTGTCTCGCATAGAACGACATTTCAAGTCGATGAGAGCTTCCTTGAGGTGCGTGTTCTCTTGCTGCAGTTTCTGTATAAGTGGGGTGTGACCCGAAACTGAATCTTTTATTGACTTGATGTCTTTTTCCATGTGAACTTTAATTCTCTCCATTCATCAAAACTGGAGCTCACATAGTTTAAACCTTCTTGTTGGCTGTTTACTTTTTCTTTAGTTGATCAATTTCTTGTACTTTTAGCTCAAGATGGAGGAGTTTGGTGTTCATGTTTGCAACTGAAACTTCAATGGAATCTAGTTTTGAGAGCTTGCTGTTCATTGTGTTCAGAGGATCAGAGTCAGTTGGGGGTACTTGATTATCGTTAGTTTGTGCTGGTTGAGGTAGGGATTATTCAAGTGAGGAGTCATTCAGTGTGTCTAGTGACTGCTTTACAATGCTACTTGTTGTACCAGCGCTCATCGTGACTTGTTGGACTGTACGTACTGGGGTGTCACATGTATTCGTGTCAGACCCAGCTGTCTCACCGACGAGGAGGACTGCCTCTTCGTTTACTGTTCTTAAACATGTTCCTACATAGTCAGTAGACATCCATATGTATGTTCAGTGCATTTGGTTACAATAAAACCACGTTTCGAGTGTCCAATTTATGTAACGAATTGCAGCTCAACGAAACCGCAGCATGCTCCCGCCCTAAATAGCTGGGCTACCCGACATTATAAATAGCACGGCTATCCGACAACACAAATAGATGGGCTACCCGACATTATAAATAGCACGGCTATCCGACAACACAAATAGCTGGGCTACCCGTCATTATAAATAGCACGACTATCCGACAACACAAATAGATGGTCTACCCGACATTATAAATAGCACGGCTATCCGACAACACAAATAGATGGGCTACCCGACATTATAAATAGCACGGCTATCCGAGAACACAAATAGATGGGCTACCCGACATTATAAATAGCTGGGCTATCCGACATTATAAATAGCTGGGCTACCCGACATTATAAATAGCTGGGCTTTCCGACATCACAAATAGCTGGGCTACACGACATTATAAATAGCACGGCTATCCGACAACACAAATAGATAGGCTACCCGACATTATAAATAGCACGGCTATCCGACAACACAAATAGATGGGCTACCCGACATTATAAATAGCACGGCTATCCGAGAACACAAATAGATGGGCTACCCGACATTATAAATAGCTGGGCTATCCGACATTATAAATAGCTGGGCTACCCGACATTATAAATAGCTGGGCTTTCCGACATCACAAATAGCTGGGCTACCCGACATTATAAATAGCACGGCTATCCGACATTACAAATAGATGGGCTACCCGACATTATAAATAGCACGGCTATCCGACAACACAAATAGCTGGGCTACCCGACATTATAAATTTGGGCTATCTGGCCTTACAAATAGATGGGCTATCCTACAATGTGAAAAGTGAGGCTACCCTGACAGCCTAAATACTAGTAGCTGGACCGTGCAGAACAGGGCGAAAGATTATTTCATGGATATATTTTCTGCCATCGAAGGGCTACTGGTCTATTCTACTATTTGGCATATTATTGGCTGACGAATTATCCTAATTATTGTATGATGCAGGAGTGTTAGTGTTGTTTAACATATGGGTATAAAACCTCATATCACTGGCAAGCATGTTGCACAGGACATCTCGCCATTTAGGATTTTTTTCAGTGACGTTGTAACTGATCTGATCAATCTCCTTTATGACCTTTTATAAATCATCATACGCAGTAGACTACAGAAATGTTTACGTACCTCGTTGCTGAGCCCCTAAGACACTCCGGTTTCCTAGATTTTAGCACGTTTCCACACACGAGAATTATTTCCATACACCGAGTGTCATCAATGTCGGCGCTAAGGCCGTAGACTTAAATTCCCATAATACATTGCCACCAACAACACTGGTGTATATTCCACGCTTATAGAATGATCACATGTGTCGTTGTAGTGACCTATTCAGTAATCTAGGACTGTGGGGTTAACACTTTGACACAGTTGGGAAATGCCATGTATGTACAGTTGTCACTGAAGGCAAGATAAGCAGTATTCCGATAACACGCCATAGAGTGTGAATCACCACGCGGGCATTTTTCTTTATGTTATACAGAGTTACCTCCAATTCTTTAAAACTACGATGGATTACCTGAAGGTTGCAGCAGTATAGCAGAACTACCATATATGTTACACGTATGGGGCCACTGGAAGAGCAGAACGAATCTATAGAAGTTTGGTTAAAGGTTATTTATGGGCCGCTTCTTTCACTTTATTGTCAGGAAATGGTTACCGTATTTGGCATAATAAGCGCCCACGGCGATATTTGCTAATATTTTGGTTTGTTAACAATCACAATTAGCACCCTTTCCGATTGATCAATGTACAGAAGAGTTATTTATTCGTGTAATCATGGGCAATTAAGTTCTCGAAAACAAAGCTATACGCACAGATTCTTCTTTTATATCATTTCAGGCTGTCAGTATAAAACACAAAATTTATAATCTTTCAACTCTGTTTTTATCTCATCCAAGTTATATTGTAATAAGAGCCCTGGGTGCTTATTACGCCGAATACGGTAATATGTTTTCATAAATCAACAATGATGTATTGATCTCAAGAATTCGACCTAGTTACATCTCAGAATGTTTTTTTTGTTTTCTTATAAATGATTTTAATTATGAATATAACCAAGTGATATTTTGGAAATCACAAATTCATATATATTCAGTGATATCAGTAATTCAGTTTGAACATTGTAACCATGTTTTCATTTAATGTTTGATGATAATATATAAAATATAGACTCAGTGACAGCAGCTATCATGCAGAAACACCCCTGTCTCCCTTCTTTCTCTCCCAATCACTCCATCCTTCAATTCGAGCTTTCCTCCTACGTAAAGCTGCCACTCCGAGGTATAACTGAAATTTTCAAAACGGTGTTAAACTCAACCCTAAAGCACGCACATGTGCACGCATAGTACGAAAACATTACGTTGCGTTTTTTAACGCAATGCAACGCATGGCGATTTTCTTTGATACTTCACCCACTCTTTAACGCTATTACAAAGGCTTAAGGTTAGGGACGGTTTGTTACGGCATATATTGTCATCGGAAATATATTTTCGCTGTCCAACATACAACAAGCATCATTGTGATCAATGTGATGAATAAGTGTATGGAGGTTCGTGAAGCTAGATTGTATAGTGTTCGAGATATGCTCGGGGAAATAAATAATTACGGACGGACAGACGTACTGACATACTGACAACTATATATCCTCCGTCGTTGGGGGATAAAAATCAAGTCTAACATGTTTTCTGTAAGGTAATGATGATGATCATCAACATCATCATCATCTTCAAGTTTTTGTTGTTTTTTGCTCTGACGAATGCCGACAATATGTGCAGTGAACCTCGGCATATATTGTCGCCGGCGATACTACTTGTCGTAATACGGTCTGGGAACGTCTCTCGCATGACAGTTGTAAAGGATAGATTTGTTTTATCATGATATAAGCGCACATGTATATGATCAGTGCACTGTTCGCTAAAAATCACTGTCAAATTTGACCCAACTACGTCCTGAAAATGAACCTCCAAGAAAGACTCGAGGAACGTAGGTATTAGTATTGAACACGAGGTAACAAACCTATGTAAACGATGGAGAATATTCATTGAACCTCATTCACCAACTTTGTTCTGATAACCGTATTCTAAAAGGCAATACAAGAACTCCCTGCTTACCTGTGAGAAGACTGTGCGTTTCCCTCCGTGATGCACGTGAAATATATTGCCTGAGCCGTTCGCACGTGCATTTCATTGTTTGGTGACTTTGGTTATAAAATGCTTGTCGACAGAGAAATATATATTTCATGCAGAGACAACTTTAGCATCAAGTCTTTGAGTTGCTTTTTGCCTGCTAAAGGATATGATTTTTCACAGACTGTTGTTATTAAAATACCGAGTAATTACCTCGTCGACCTACCTGTGGTTTGAAGTATTTCAGTCACAAGGAATCCTATCTCGACAAGTTTACAGGAGACAAATTCGAACGAAGAAAGGAAGTTTATATTTATTCCAATGATGGCAGTCTGAAACGGACTATAGAAATATGCGCACGTAACTCCGTTATAATGATAATAATGTAGTCTTCATTAAACATCTAATCCACAAACAAAAATCATTTTGAGAAAATTCTAGATGTTCATCTTCTAAAATGACAAAATGACGCTACGTTTTTTTTTTGACACTGATTCCATGATGCATGTTACATTACACTTGCATAGCCATTACCATGGTACACGATATGGAGTCTGTATTGGGAAATGTATACAAGTTCTTTACACTTTAGAGAGATAGAGGGAAACCATTTATGATTTTTTTAGATAGAATGAATTACCGAAATGCCCAAGCTATCGGGTTTTCATTTCATACCATCAAGTCTACGGTATGATAAATATAACAAAAGATAAAAGGATATTAGACAGCTTTTGATACAGGGTGATTAGGCGTACAGTGTAAAGCTTTATGAGCAGAAGGTAACCCTGACTTGTAGAATTTGGGAGGAATTAAAGATACAATTAATGTTAACTGCACTAACTATTGCTCTCCAAGAGATGGATTTCGATACACTGCGCGTGGCGATGACCGAGCACTTTTCAGGGGAAAATATTCCATCCTGTCTATGAGGTCACATTATCTCCGAACCATTCATAACTATCACATCGAGATAATTTACCTTGATGAATCATTCCACTGACTACATGTGGCTATCGGACAAAAAGCACCCATAGACAATGAGGTAAAGGTAATCGTGTCATTGTTTTGCACGAGGCAACCCTTATTATGGGGCTTATTGATGAATGTGTGCTAGTTTTCTAGGCGAAAAAGAAAAATGCTGATTTTCATAAGGAAATAATAGGAGGTGATGTGTTCATAGACTGGTTGGAGCTTCAGCTATTGTCCATTTTAAACAACGCCAGTGTTATTTTCATGGATAACGCCAGTTAATATAACGTCCGGGAATCAGATACTGTCGCCCAATCCATGAGTAGTCTGAAGGCGACCATACAGGGATATATGACATTGTCGACTTCAGACCATCTAAAACGAAAGTTCAACTCATGGACAAAATTCGGCTGAATAAGAAACATGTGCTGGCGGCACAACACGGTCACGTTGTCTTACGTACGACAGTCAGACATTGTGAGCTCAACTCTGTTGTGCCCATCTTGGTAAAGGGTTGGTGGCAAGACATAACACAACATTCAAAGGGGCGGTCGGGTAGCCTAGTGGTTAAAGCGTTCGCTCGTCACGCCGAAAACGCGCTTTCGATTCCCGACATGGGTGCATTGTGTGAAACCCATTTCTGGTGTCACCCGCCGTGATATGGCTGGAATATTGCTAAAAGCGGCGTAAAACCATATTCACTCACTCACATTCAAAAGTACAGACATATGCATCTCAAGAAATCATCTGTGGAAAAACAAATACTTCTGGATTCCAAAACCGCAACCTTCTAAAATTCATCGCGTTTCATAGCTCTTAACTACTCCATCATGTTTCCAAGCAAATATAATGCCGTACATATCCTTAATTGCTACCCCATCAACGCACATGTCAATATTTTGAGACCACCCCCAACTCGGTGACATTTGCACCTGGGAGAATGCACGGGACGGTGCGAGGTCATCACCTCGGGACAGGTGTTAGGTAATTACCTCAGGTAAAAGGCCTTTTCATACATGCATGACAACAGACGAATATTTTCTAAGTTGATCATCATTTTACCTGTAAAAGTACATTATAAGGGTAATCACAGTATCAGTTAGGACAGGCGAGATTAGGGGAATTTGCGTTATTTTGATATATGCTCTGTTTATAGTCCTATGACTTACATTTATGAAATGAAGCCAGAAAAGCAGATTTCTAGCATTTCCGACAGTACTTAAGAAATGATACGCATAAGGAAGATAGTTTATGGGTGTCAGCTTCTTTATTATGAGTACAGTTTCGAAGTACAGTAAACTACGTTTATAACGAACACGCTTATAAAGAACTGACGGATATTACGAACTGTTCGTTTGGTTCCGGTCAATTGCTGTATATTTTATATAGTATTGATGGATATAACGAATACGCTTATAACGAAATAACGGATATAGCGAACTCAATTCGTGGCCCCGTGTGTACTCTGTATATACGTGCTCCATCTGTTGTGGGGGTGGTAGGGTAGCCTAATGGTTAAAGCGTTCGCTCGTCACGCCGAAGACCTTAGTTCGATTCCCGACATGGTTACAATGTTCGAAGCCCATTTCTGGCGTCCTCCGCCGTGATGTTGCTGTAATATTGCTAAAAGCGGCGTAAAACCATACTCACTCACTCCATCTGGTGAATAAATGCTATGAAGCAGAGAACATACATATGTAAGAACAACAAAAGTAATCAGATAACAAAGGTGGAAACCTAACAAGGGAAGCCAACAGTTAATTGGCGCTGACAGGTATAGCAATGGCCAGCTGGAAACCAGAACTTAAATTATCACTGATTGGTAATGGACAATGGGCAAACGGGAGGCAGCTGCTGGGCGTAATTAGCACTGCTAGGTTATAACAAAAGGAATACCTATGGACAACTGGAAGCCAGCTGGATAACAGCACAGACAATAATCGTCACAGTCAGCAATACGGCCTGTAAATAATCGTAACAGTCAGCAATACCCCCACTATATCACCACGATGAGTAAATAATCGTCACAGTCAGCAATACCCCCACTATATCACCACGACATGTAAATAATCGTCACAGTCAGCAATACCCCCACAATATCACCACGACGTGTAAATAATCGTCACAGTCAGCAATACCCCCACTATATCACCACGACATGTAAATAATCGTCACAGCCAGTAATACCCCCACCATATCACCACGGCCTGTAAATAATCGTCCCAGTCAGCAATACCCCCACAATATCACCACGACGTGTAAAAAATCGTCACTGTCAGCAATACCCCCACTATATCACCACGATGTGTAAATAATCGTAACAGTCAGCAATACCCCCACTATATCACCACGGCCTGTAAATAATCGTCAAAGACCACAACCTGTAAATAATCGTCAAAGACCACGGCCTGTAAATAATCGTCAAAGACCACGGCCTGTAAATAATCGTCAAAGACCATGGCCTGTAAATAATCGTCACAGCCAGTAATACCCCCACAATATCACCACGGCCTGTAAATAATCGTAACAGTCAGCAATACCCCCACTATATCACGACGGCCTGTAAATAATCGTCAAAGACCATGGCCTGTAAATAATCGTCAAAGACCACGACCTGTAAATAATCGTCAAAAACCACAGCCTGTAAATAATCGTCACAGTCAGTAATACCCCCACTATATCACCACGACATGTAAATAATAGTCACAGTCAGGAACACCCTCACTATATCACCACGGCCTGTAAATAATCGTCACAGTCAGGAACACCCTCACTACACCACGACGGCCTGTACATAATCGTGTCTGAAAACAGAAACAACGATCCAATTTTATCGCCTCTTACGACGAGGAATCGGGTCTAATCCGAGTTCCCAAAGTATTTTAGTCAGTGGGTAAAACAGTAACCTGGGTGTACGTTACACATGCATGTTGCTATTAATTACAAAGTAGGTCTTTTGTGTCATGCACAACTCAACTTATACGCTGTAAGGCCTTGCGCTGACAAGTACTTGTGTAGATCAGAATTCAGTATTGTAGCGATCCTGGTTTTACTTGGACCCAAATAACATTTAGGTCTGTGGATTTTCTAAAACCAGGATTTAATACTGCGTGGGCTTGTACATAAACGTTAATTGGAACCTTAAATACAACTTAATGTCCTCACACTCACAGTTGCCGCTGTGACCCGTGAAGATCTGGGGTAGAATAGGTCTTCAGCAACCCATAAAAGGTGACTACAGCGGCAACTTTTGTTTGTTTGTTGTTTAACGGCGCACTCAGCAATATTACAGCTATATGACGGCGCTCTGTAAATAATCGAGTCTGGACCAGACAATGCATCAACCAAGTCAGCGAGCCTGACCACCCGATCCCGTTAGTCGCCTCTTACGACAAGCATGGCTTTCTGAAGACTTATTCTCCCCCGGATTTTCACGGGTTTTATAATCGATATGTACGTAGCTTATTACCGTTAGGTTTGTCACAATCATTTCATAATTCCCGAGTCCACATATCACAGTCAGTCAAGTTGCATTGCATTGTTCTAAAAGTTTTAAAAAAAAGCTTCTCCCATGACTGGTTGATTTTTCCCTTTCTCGTGTATAATGTGGGCGATCCTGTCTGCCGTCTTATGGTCTAATCTCGTACACATTTTGCAAACTTCTGTTCGTGGAATAGCTGTGCAGGAGAACCAGTCCATATCTCCTCTTGGAGCTATGTTTGATGCATTTCGTCAAGCTCCACGACAATACCTGCACTCTTAATTCTGGATCGACTGGACTTGTCTGTACACGTTGACACCCCAGACACATGATCCATAAAACAGTACTGGATCCACTAGAGATCATCTTCCCGATGCAAGGGAGTTGACTGACTATAAAAGTGGAAACCCGACTTTTACAATCAGTTAACTCCCTTGCCTCGGGAAGATGACAAGAGATCTATACAACTTGGTATATATAGGCCGTGGGCTAGGTATGACCCACGAGCACCCCCCCCCCCCCCCCCCACATCCAAACCCCACTTAATTTTTTTAAAACCCATAAAAATACTCAACATGATTTTGAATGTTAACAAGAAAAAAGTTGGGACGAACTTGTTGTTACAGCCTTTCAAAGTATGGTACCCCATATCGCGTTTTCGGCCGGTTTTGCCGTATATCACTTGGGGGTATGATTACGTTTTGGGTTGTCATCTCACTAGTGATCCACTGATCTTCAAGTGTGATATACCAATCCATATATAAATACCTCTCCAATGAGGTATCAATAATTGGTATTGAGTGAATGTGGACCAACCCATGGCAAATCGAACGTCATATATCTCGACAAAACCAAATTCTTCTCGCACAAACCTTTAATCCGGTATATGTTCTAGGTACGTGTGCCTGATTCCACTATAATCTTCTAACACATGTTCCAGTACATCTCTTGAAGTACTTACTTAACATGTGATGTTACCAGGTGAAAATCTTTTGCACAATTTGGAACAAATTTGCTCTTATAATATCAGAGTAGGATACCTAATATTGCATTCTCGGCTTAGCTACATCGGAACAACGCTTGGATGTATGCTAAGGATTTGGCTTGTCATCTTGTGTTTTATTCACCGTCCTTGATGTGTTATATGCCATAGGAAACCATATATAAACACCATAATTTGATGTAGGCTGATTATTGATCTACTTTTGGACAATTATAAAGAATACTTCTTGATAACTCTGATATCACTCACTTTTGTATGCATATAAGAGGTTCACAGTATAATGCTCGAGTCGATTTCAGAACTTTGAATGAAATGGACCTATGTGTAACATATTCAAGATGGCAACCATAAAGCTGTGCAAACAAAATGATCATAATGTAAATGTTATTTATTTCAGCAAATATACAAAATCAATTTCTTGGACGCAGGCTTGATATTTTGCCAAATTTTGCCATTTCAAGTTGAGTTTCAGATTCTTTAGTACAGCTACTAGTTAAGGTGAATTTGCAGGGGGCACCACCGAAGGTAAAAGACGAATTCACTTACTAACATTTAATCCATACATAACTTAGCTACTTAAAGGGGCACTGATCTAACGCAATTCCCCGGACTGGTTGTTGCTTTTGTTATTGTTTTTCCCCCGTTAGTACCCGGATGATACGTAACGCAACTGAGCGTGACCAGAGACTGGGCTACCGTCTGCAAGGACAGCTGAATAAACTTGGAGGCTGGAGGCAATATTTGTTTTACGCATTTTTGCATAAATACTTATTGGTTAACTGTGATCTATAAAGATTTCGACAAAGGGCGCTTGTTAGTTAATTTCTTCAGCCTAAACAAACAGACAAAAAGAACAGCGGAGCTCATCGGATGTCGTCATTTGGAAATACCCCAGATGGTTATAGTTTAATACTAAAAAAAGTATCCATGCAGTGAAAGCATTTTCGGATTTCGGATTGCGTCGATAATACGATTACTACTCCCTTGTTGTCATCCACGTTTTCTCGTATAACCCTACACTTGTGTATTTGTCGTCATTCACTTGATGTTCAGTTAATGAATTTATTACAGGTACAATTAGTGGTAGCACCACTTAGATTACCTGACAAAGGTTCCCATTTGGCATTTATTGTGTCTGGGGTAATTATTCATTCTAAATTCAGGTTTGAAGTGAGATGAAATGTGTGTTATGTAATATGCACGTGGCAGACAAGCAAGAGGTGAATGATCAGTTGATTTACTATTTTTTGTAAATCAACGGATCGTTCCTAGTCATCAAAGGATTAACAGAAATTACGTTGATTGATTAATCACTGTTATCTTGCAGAGTTGATATGTCAAAAGTGAGTGTTTACATGTCTAGGTTTACTAAAACAAAGGGAATACACTTATATCATGGCGTGAAGTGCCGATGTAAAAACAACATACTTTGTTCAAAGGGTTAACTGATAATACGTTGATTGATTGATCATTGTTATCTATCACTCAATGGATTTTTTAGGAACCGTGGACGTTATGAAAATAGTTGTCACGTGGGCTTTCTCAGCCGACCCTTGAGACTTGACACCTGAAACAATCCAAGTGATCAGTTGAGAAACGAACACGGGTTATAATATCCCGAAATGATATATATCTTTTAAAATATTTGATTGTTACAGAGACACGTGATATCGAATAAGTTTCTTTGTATAGCTGCAGACGAGTGGGATATTGTTCCTTTGTGTGGATATTCAAGGATACATTCCTCGAACAAGGAAGCTGCCTAAAATTTATACACATAAATTTGGTACGTTGTAATTATAGTATTTTGCATTTTGTTTTCCTTCTTTTGAACCGATTCGTTCTTGTTTCTCTACGTCTTGGTTGGGAAATTCTTCAATGCGCGATAGACGTTGTTTTCACAGGTCTTTTCCTTTGTAAGCGTGTATATATTACCGTCAATATGTAAAATGTGATTCTCTCAGGCAATTTATAAAATGTGTAAATATTTCAGTTATTTTGACTAAAAGAATCTGTCCAGATTGATTAAGACGATCACAACAGATTATTATTTAGGATTAGAAGCCAAAAAACATAGAAATGTACTTTTCAACGTAACATTTTCAGTCTCTTGGTGATGATATTAAACATCAAAATGTTTGGAGTTCGTTATTATAATAATACAGATGGAAATGTTTTTCAGTCACTTTGTAAAATAACTGAACATTTAGACTTTGATAAATTTGAAAATGTTTCACATTTTGACAGTAAAAAAATAAACACTATAAAAAAAGCAATGCTCAGGTGAAATATTTACTTTATGTTGCAAGTCAAAATAGTGTAAACGAAAATCGCAAAATTGCCAAGCAAGTGACTTATCAAAACTTCGTCACCATTACCGATGCTACCCACAAAGATACCTACATTTCCTTATTATCTCGAAAACTGTATTTCATTTTGTTGATCAATGTGACCATACGCCCTTATTACTACCCATAAAAGTGACTAATGCGCTTACGAATGGCGCAGCAGAGGTCGCGAACTAGTCTAGATTTCTGCTATACATCCGGGTACTCACTGGGGAAAAACAATAACAAAGGCAACAACCAGTCCCGGGGAATTGCGTTAGATCAGTGCCCCTTTAAGTTTCCAATTTACAGAAAATGTCCAAATGCGAATCGTCCAAATCGTATATGAATGGCTTGAAATGAACAGGGACCGTCAATTCACAGAAATAAATTATATTCCAATTACATACTTAAGATTCTCTTACAGAATACCCAAGTTAATATATATGGAAATGTCCCACCTTGTAACAATGTCATCACCATGATTATGTGTCTTTTGAGGTTGAACTGCTGTGACTGAGACCAACATCTTATACAACCAGGAACAACTTTGACAGCTTTGACATCTCAACCTAAACGGAAACGTATCCCCAGTGATCCAGAGCCAGTGTGCATCATACACGTACCTGGCTTGAAGTATGGCCCACTACAACGTCTGAGCAAAGCCAAAGATCCTGATGAGAAGATGGAAAAGCTGAAGGAGCGATCAAGCGTAGAAGGATGGCAGAACCTTCATGCGACATGCTTGATGTATAACGCTGATGGGACTCTACTAGCCGATCTACACAGTTCCCTCACTGACGTCTTCATATTAAGGCGTTCGTTAAGCCATATCCCTAAATATCTATAGCAATTTGTGTTTGTCACCGCAGGCAAAAGTGAGATGAGGTGGAATTGGGTTTAACGTCGCGACCAAGATTATTGCACTTATATAGCGACGTGCACGCACTTGTGTGTGGTTTATTGTACTAGACGTCCAGACTGATGCCTAATTATAGTCCTAGCTCACTGAGATACCATGCCGCAGTTTAACATGAATACACCACTCAGACACAGTATACTGACTCCGAGCTGACCAGTCCTTGTTTTAGCCCCTTCACGCCGAGCGCCAGACAGGGTAACAACAAGTACCATCTTTTAACATCTTTTGGTATGACGCGGGCCTTACGCTCTCTGGGCGGACGTTCTACCACTAGACCACGGAGGCGGTCCATCGCAGATAAAGTGGTAGATATATTGGTAGAATCGGTGCGGAAATGGATAACCGCAGTTTTATTAATATTGATTTCTAAACCCCATTTTGTACCCTATACGTCAAGGCAAACCAGCATTCTCTGTAATGATCTTTCGTCTTGACCTATGAGAGCGATGTCGTCAGCTTAACTAGCAGAGACAGCATTATATTACTTATTACTGTTCCACATCTTAGTTGCTTTATATCTTCCGCTAAGTCATTAATAAAATAGAGAACAAGGTCGGTGATAATTTACAGCCTTGCTTTACTCCAGTGTTTTACCTTAAACGTGTTGGTTAAAAAGTTTTTTTTACGCGCACTGAACACGTGAGGTCATCATTTTGTGATTGAATGGCACTTAGTATTTGCCCGCTCAGACCTGTCCGCAAAAGTTTATATCACAAGCATGATCTGTTCATAGTGTCAAATGCTTTACGCATGTCCACAAAGCATATGAAAGTTGATTGTTTTCGTAACTTCCTATTGTTGATTATGGTGTTCAAAGAGTAGATGTAATCAATACAGTGTCGGTCGGCACGAAAACCGTTTTGTTCCTCCGTAAGTTTAAATCTACATGGTATTCTAGCGGGTCCCTTGGGTCGCCATACTCCTTAGGGTAGGGTTCGATGATTCATGTACGCCGGGTGCAAGCTAAAACGGCACCTTAGCAAAACGTCACCGATTTCTTGGGCGAAAACGGCACCTAAATTTGGCGTAAACGGCGCCAATCGGTGCCGTTTTGCTGAGGTGCCGTTTTAGCTATAACCCAGGCCCTAAGTGTAGTTCCGTTCTTCGATGCAAAAGACACACAAGTTGGGTTACGTAAAACGTCACTGGGAATTTCAACTAGTTCTGTCGCCTTTCCTAACTTCATTCGGAGAACAGCTTCCTGTACTTCTCTATGTGTTATTGGCTCCTTTAGTATTGTACAGTCCACCAACCTATGTACAGTCTCTCCCTGACCCCTCTCGCACACTGAACTATAGAATTTCTCAGACGTAATCTTTTTTGCCTAAACAAATCTTCGTATGACTTTTTCCATTTATGTAGAACATCATCAACATCGGAGACTATTTTACCCTCATCATCAATTACTTCCATGGGGATGTGAGATTTTCTGTCATCAACCATACCAAGCCGTCCAACATATTTCCAAAAGTCTCTTGTATTGTTACTCTCATGTAGAGATAGAAGTTCATTCTGTTTAAGGAAGAGAATTTCAGGATGTCAACTTCTTTGTTATGAGGAACACAACGGTGTGTTTCCTCACAAGAGAGAGAGAGAGAGAGAGAGAGAGAGAGAGAGAGAGAGAGAGAGAGAGAGAGAGAGAGAGAGAGGAACACAACGTTTCGGAGTGTATGCTTATTCCTTCATCAGGTGAATGAATGATATGAGGCAGAGAGCATGTATATGTACCTGTAAGAACAACAAAAGTAATATGATAACAAAAGATGGAAACTTAACAAGGGAAGCCAACAGATAATTGGCGCTGAAAGGTGATTAGCAATAGACAATGGAAGCCAACACTTTACATTAATTATGACTTAAATTAACACTGATAGGTAAGTGGGACGGACCATATCCCACGTTCCCTACTCCAAGCCGTGGTTTATCATCCCGAAATGAGTTTTGCTGAGATCTTCTCTTTGTTATGAACCCGTTTCTGGTCAAAGAGTTCTTTTCCAATCTCTGTTTCCTACGATCAATCGAGATGTGACTCTCAATACACACCCGTTCATATTTCTTCAGTGAACGTAGATTTTTCTTCTCCTTCAGGCGCACGTTTGGCCCAGTCGTTCAAGGCGCCGCCATTCGCTGTGCAGAGTTGGGCACGCCAGAAACCTATGATTGTGGGTTCGAATCCCGGTTCGCCCCGAGTATGTTTCTAGGTTTGTCAGCACCATACCCGTGCTCGTGGGTTTCATCGGTGTGGTAAACGTCCGAGGCCTGCATCACTTCGGGCTTTCCTCCCACATCAGGCTGACACCCCATGCTAAAAGCAGCGTTAAACCCAACTCACTCACTCTTCTCATTCATGATTTCTTCTTTTTGTTGAGCACTAGCCAGACTTGCTGTGACAACACCAGAGGTTCTAACCCAGGCCTGCTTTCTCTTCATTTCACACAGAGTAACATCTCGAAGTTTTAGCCCATCGCGTAATAGAGAGTATATCTTATTTTCTGTGACATTTCTGTCTTTCTTTGCACCTGCATATTCTTTCATATTCTTAATCACAATGGCACGGGAGAGTTCATCCTCCTCTGACGATTTTCTTACAACCTCAGAAAACGTACTTTGCAAACTTATGTCTGAGCTTTTTCACAACACGTCTATAATGACTGACCACGCCGATCAAGACCCAAGCTATAGAGCTCTCCCCAAGCATGTCCGTACCCTACGACAGCCAAGCTATATCCTTTACATATCATAAAATGGCATGCATTCACGGTTCACCGCATTCATCGATTTGGCGCTCGCGGTACCAACAGAAGCATCCTTCGAATGAGTTCGGCTTTCCCGGGACTATCTGACATTCAAATTTGGCGTTCCCGGTCTATAACCGTTACGATAGCAGTCGAGTTCAAGTCTGTCGATGCTTCTAGCTCTCTTGTGACTGACCGCTATTCTACCGTGGTGATGGGTCCATGGACTAGGGGCGGGGGTGGGGGTGGCGGTCTTGAATTATAACAGCCACAATATTTTTCGGTCACATTGACTTTTTCGTAGGCCAAACCTCTTTTTGTTACTAACAACATATGTTGTCTTGGGCTTCGGGAACAATAGTTTTTTCTTGTAACTCCTGAGACATTTTACCCAGTATATACTAAAACTATGCTTTTCTAAATATATCTGTGTATAATGTATACCTTGAACGGCTTTAGTAAGACATGGAATGTAATCAGGTGTCAGTATCTAGGCATACAGTAATCCACAGAAAACCCGTGGGTATTCCAGGCTAGGATTGGCCCCTAGCATTTTTTTCGTTTGTTGTTTAACGCCGCACTCAGCAATAATCCAGCTGTATGACGGCGGTCTGTAAATAATCGAGTCTTGGCCAGACAATTCAGTGATTGATATCATGAGCATCGATCTACGCAATTGCGATACGATAACAGCGAGCATGACCACCCGATCCCGTTAGTCGCCTCTTTCGACAAGCATGGGTTGCTGAAGACCTATTGTAACCCGGATCTTCACGGGTTTGGTCCCTTGTCAAATTAGCAGCCTACGCTAGTCGTAAGGGGCGACTTAAGGCATGGGGTGGTCAACCTCGGTGACTCGGTTGATGGCGTGTCAATATACACACTAATCCCTGTTCATACTATCTATCAGGGGGCACGGGCTGGCCCAGTCGTCTGCGGTGCCGCGATTCGCAGTGCAGAGTTGCGTCCCTTGGGCACGCCAGAAGCCTATGATTGTGGGTTCGAATCCTGGTTCGCTCCGATTATGTTTCCAGGTTTGTCAGCACCATACCCGTGCTCGTGGGTTTCACCGAAGTGGTAAACGTCCGAGACCTGCATCACTTCGGGCTATCATCCCAGATTAAGCTGACACGCCGCGATATAACTGGAATATTGCTAAAAGCGGCGTTAAACCCAACTCACTCACTCACTCTTCTCCTTTATGATTTCTTCCTTTTGTTGAGCACTAACCAGACTTGCTGTGACAACACCAGAGTTTCTGACCCAGGTCCGTTTTCTCTTCATTTCACACAGAGTAACATCTCGAAGTTTTAGCCCATCGCGTAATAGAGAGTATATCTTATTTTCTGTGACTTCACTCTCTCACTCACTCATACTATCTTTCAATCACTGGATTGTTTGGTCCAGGCTCGGATATTTACAGGACGTCATATAGCTTGAATATTGGAATAGCTGGAATATTGCTAATTGCGGCGTTAAATACGCACACGCACAGACATTCACGGTCCCTTGAAGCAGAATAGATTTAATCAATTGTCTATCTTTGAAAGCATATGGTATGTATTGTTTTTGCAAAACATTCTGCTGTCTACCTTCAATACCGATACTTCATTGTACCAGTGTCCCATCTGGTATTTAATATGGATGATCGAATGGATTACACACCACACTCACCACCCCTTTCAAATAGTGCGGCCTTTATGCATGCACCGCAAACCCATTTTAACGAATTTGCGTACTATAATAGGACAACTGAATCTATGTGGAAAATTAATTACGCACTTCATTTTTGTAGTTTGATGCGTAAACCAAAACTGGTGGGAACATGTCAGCGGTTATTTGTAAATTGATGGTGCTTAATCATCATGTATGAGAAGTAAACCATTTACACTCCTTCTCCAAACGGATGATCTTATTTCAGAAATATATGGTCATGTTCAATAGTTAGATGCTAAGGTCATGTTCAATAGTTAGATGCGTAAGGACATGTTCAATAGTTAGATGCGTAAGGTCATGTTCAATAGTTAGATGCGTAAGCAGACTTGAAGTTCCTAATTCTACGTACCATTTGAAGATAGAATTAGGAACTTCAAGTCTGCTTACCGATCTAACTATTGAACATGACCTTACGTTCCAGTTGAACGTCGCTATTCGTTGCCCGCCCTCTCCCCCCGCCCCTTATATTTACAAATTTGCGAAAATGTTACATCATCAAGGATTAATTTTAAGAATAAATATACAAACATATTTTCTTGAACTGGCCCAATCGATCTTACAGTTCAACTCGTACTTGAATGCAATAGCGATGCTCTTTGCGTTTCTTTTTCAGTGTGAAAATATAACGAGTGTTCTTACCTACTTTTAATATAAAAGGTTAAACCTTTACTAATTGTTGCAAATGCATAGTATTTTGCCTACCTTTAATATAAAGTTTAAACAAGTATCTTTTTAGGTAATTTCATAGTATTTCACCTTCCTTAAATATGAACGATTTAAACATTATCTAATTGACGGAAATGCATACTGTACAGTATTTTACCTACCTTTAATATGAACGATTTAAACATTATCTCATTGACGGAAATGCATACTGTACAGTATTTTACCTACTTTCAATATGAACGATTTAAACATTATCTCATTGATGGAAATGCATACATTATTTTACCTACCTTTAATATGAACGATTTAAACATTATCCCATTGACGGAAATGCATACTCTACAGTATTTTACCTACCTTTAATATGAACGATTTAAACATTATCCCATTGACGGAAATGCATACAGTATTTTACGTACCTTAAATATGAACGATTTAAACATTATCTCATTGATGGAAATGCATACAGTTTTTTACTTACCTTTAATATGAACGATTTAAACATTATCTCATTGATGGAAAAAATTGCATACAGTATTTCACCGACCTTTAATATGAAGGTTAAAACATTATCTCGTTGATGGAAATGCATGCATGCTATGCCATTTGTTAATATACACGATTCAGAAACTCGTTCTCAGCTTTCTGCCTACCTTGAGCTGGGAATGGTAGTGCTTCTCTGGCTGTTCCTTCGCGTTGTTACAGATCTATCGTCGTTGGAATAACCAGAATCTACCTAAAATGATGGATCGATACGTGTATGTTATGTCGACTGTCGGCGACATGTGTCGACGGCGGACATCCAGTCTGGACTGGGTTGGAGCTGAGTCAACTCTGAACACAGCGACCTCCTGATACCAGCCTCTGTGTCATATGTGGAAGAGACAACTAGTTATATACATGTGTGCCGCTTGTATACATAATTAATGCAGTATATGCGATTGCATACACATAAAAACAATAATTGTTACAGCTATCTTGTTCCGGTGTACGCACGTTTGTTATGTGAGGTGAAATTGGGTTTACCGTTACGTTCAAGATTATTGCACTTACATGGCGAAATGCACGCGCGCGAGTGTATGTGTGTTTGCTTGGTCGTACACAGGGCACAGGGCTTGTTACGCAAGAATAGCAGCTACAAGATATGTTGCGTTTTAGAGTCGTCAAAGGGATTGTCCCTGAACGAAGTGAGGTGAGGTGAAATGGGGTTTAACGTCGCGTCCAAGATTATTGCACTTATATAGCGACGTGCATGTACGTGTGTGTGTTTGAGCTTGTACTAGTACGGACTGATGCCGATTTATAGTGCTAGCTCACTGAGATACCATGCCGCAGTTTAACATGAATACTGACTCCGAGCCGACCAGTCCTTGTTTTAGCCCTTAATGCCGAGCGCCAGACAGGGTAACAACAAGTACCATCTTTTAACGTCTTTTGGTATGACGCGGCTGGGGATCGAACCCCGGACCTTCCGCTCTCCGGGCGGACGCTCTACCACTAGACCATGGAGGCGGTCGTCCCTGAACGAATGAATGCGACAATCGACGTTATATATCCAACCACCATCAGGTATAATCTCATCCCAGCGCCTCCGTGGTGTGGATGGAGAGCGTCTGCCTGGAGAACGTAAGGTCGGTGTTTCGATCCCCTGCCGCGTTATCCTCGATGTTTACAGTTGGTACTTGATCTTTCCCTGCCTGTTGCTCGGCATTAAAGGGGTGAAATCAAGGTCTGACCGTGTCGGAGTTAGTCTACTGTGTATGAGTGGGAAATTCATGTTAAAACGTCAACATGGTGTCTCAGTTTACTAGCACTATAAGCACACGCACGCACACATATTTATACGTACGTGTACGTAGCTATAAATGTGCAATACTATTTTTCTTGAATGTTTGAATATCCACCACACATAATAAAATAAAAAGCCAGAATATTTGTACGTCGTACATTTAGGAAACTTACAACTCTAAGATTTAAAACTCAAAACCCCCGTCCGCGTCATACCAAAAGATGTTAAAAGAAGATACTTGATGTTTCCTCGCCTGGTTGACTCAGAGTAAGTACAATAACCCTGAAGGCGGCGTTAAACCCCATTTCACCTCACTGTTATTTCCAGATCGCCATTCAGCTTGAAACAAACAAATTCACACCAACCAGGAAGGACATAAGTCAGTCGTGGTACTGGGTACAAGGAAACACCGTAATTCCGGACCGTCCAGTTACCAGGGGTTCGGATAAACACATGTCCGAAATAGCAAATCATATTCGAAGTCATGTCCAATTTATTGTATATCAACGATCTCAACAGTAAGTAAAGAGTGAGTGAGTTGTGTTTAACGCCTCTTTGAACAGTATTCCAGCTATATCACGGCGTGTCAGCTTAAAGGAGAGCCCGGAATGATGTAGGTCTTAGACGTTTATCACTTTGGTGAAAGTCACGAGCACGGGTATGGTGCTGACAAACCTAGAAACTTCTTTCGAACCCATGGTCACAGGTTTCCGGCGTCCGCAACAGATGCAGTTCTGCACAGCTCCACATAGTCAATTCTGCATAGCGAATATGACGCATTTGCATGGAAAATGTCAAAAGCCTCAATATAGTCACACATTTCTTGTTTCATGTTTGAACAGTTTCCCTCATATCCCGATCAGAAAGTTCTTTCCTTCAAGTATGGTGGCCGAGAGTGGACATCCTTTTCTCGCCTTCATGAAAACGATACAGCGACAAGACGAGACGAGAAAGCGATAAAGCGAGACGAGAAAACGATATAGAGAGGTTATCACGCGAGTTTGTTTGGGGATGGTAAATATCCTGTATTAGGAATAAACATTGTATTTAGCGAGCCTTGGCGAGCATCTTGGCGAGCTAAATACATTGTTTATTCCTAATACAGGATATTTATCACCCCCAAACACACAAGCGTGATAACCTCTATATATCGCTTTCTCGTCTCGCTTTGTCGCTTTCTCGTCTCGCTTTATCACTTTCTCGTCTCGTGTTGTCGCTGTATCGTTTCACATGACTATGGTTAATCAGTATGATTGATTGTATTGCAAAACACAGTCTTATAATTGCGGGTGTTATTTGACTTGTTTTGAGTAGTATGTGATGTTACAGTGTAACTTCCATATCTATTGTCCGTAAATATCCTTTTTGACATTCGACTTGCTTGTAATGTGTGTTTTTTGTCTTGTACAAATATACAAGTACATGTACTTGCATAACGTTATTGGATAAACATTGTGAATGAATGAGTATGGTTTTGAGAGAGAGAGAGAGAGAGAGAGAGAGAGAGAGAGAGAGAGAGAGAGAGAGAGAGAGAGAGAGAGAGAGAGAGTTAAAGTTAACTGTTACGAGAGAACCATTATTTCCTCCAGGGAACATTCCAAAGAGTTCAATGAAAATATATTCAATTACACGTGGTAAGCACAATGAAATAAGAAAGAACGCCTAACAGTTTACAATTATCAATTTCATATACATATACGGAGATCTCACGAGAGAGAGAGAGAGAGAGAGAGAGAGAGAGAGAGAGAGAGAGAGAGAGAGAGAGAGAGAGAGAGAGAGAGAGTTTATGGATGTCAACTTCGTTATTATGAGGAACACAACGTTTCGGAGTGTATGCTTATTCCTTCATCAGGCGAATGAATGATATGAGGCAGAGAGCATTTATATGTACATGTAAGAACAATAATAATAATAAGATAACAAAAGCTGGAAACTTAACGCGGGAAGCCAACAGTAATTGGCGCTGATAGTTATGGACAACTGAAAGCCAGGACTGAATTAACACTGACAGGTAAATGTCAAAATAAATCACAATCTAAATATTAAAGAACTTTTGTCCTGAGAGAATTAATATTCTCTTCAACGTTCCCTTCTCCAAGCCGTGGTTCAGTGAGAGAGAGAATCAGTGTCATCTGTTCGCTGTTCACTGTTCACTGAGGGGTAGGAAATGTCGTCTGCTATCACGCCTTGTTTCAGTCGGGAGTGTTATCAGAGCGAGGCAAGAATGTAAGAGGGAGTCAGATTCGTGCAGGCCGGGTGTTGCTAAGTTGCAAGGCATGCCCCAATTCAAGTGTCAGTTGTATGAAGACACTTCAGATGAGTGTGGATGAAAATGCTCTATCATATAGCGCACACGCATCATGTTCCTTGTGGCCTATGTAATCGCTGACCCGGACCCATCGCGCGGGAGTGTCAAAGTGATCTAATGGCAAGCAGGATACGACATTCAAAAGGAGGAAATATTTCAGTGTAGTAACTCCGGATATTCGATGAGGATCTCGGAGCAAATTGTGTGTATGCTGAGATCGTTCAAGCCTTGTACCTGGCCTGCATTTCTGTAGTTGCAGCTTGTACTGGAATACGCGGGAAGTGTTACTTTTCATCTCTCTATGTATATATTAATATTAGACGTTGATAAATGAAATAGTAACGTTCTTAAAATTCAAATGCCGATGAATATATGGTCCGTGACATTGAATTCTTACTGGCACAAAGGACCAGAGAAATGATCCATTATGAAACTATGTTAGTTTAGGATGTCCATACTCAGTCATACATCTTTAATGATTGTAATCTGATACAATGTGGACGATGTTTTTAGGATTTCAAATTTCAAAACATGGAGGTACACTTCTAGACCCTTGGGATGGGTAACAACGTCTACCTAAAACTTATGCATGAACGAAAATTGTGTTCCAGAAGGGCAGTGACGTTAACACAATATTTCGTTCACGTAGACATCGACCTTTTTCAGACCTTTTCATTCCACGGTCTGGTTCTCATGCCCAGTCTGTCTTTAGACTTTGTTATTTGTGGCATCAATTAATTAAAAATAACCAACCAGAAACTAATCAGTTTCAAATATCTGCCGAAATTGATTTCAAAAGGCAAATTAGTAATAAGCAATGTATCTGTGTAAATCGTTTACTTCTGAATTAATAAACAAAATAGGTTTTCTAAATTACTGAATTTAAACTTTCTATGGCGGCCAGTTAACCCGAGCCTATGTATTCTTTAAGTATGCTTGCTAACGTCTGTCTTGTGGAGGGGCATCATCGTGTAGCTTATTTTAAAAGTCTAACAATATCTGTACATCTTGTAACCTTAATGTTGTAGAAAATGAGTATCATTTTATGCTTGTGTGTAAACTCTATCTTCAATTAATAAACAAGTATATTCCAAAGAAGTTTACATCTTATCTCAAATATCAATTTGTTTGGCATACTTATGTCAACCGAAAATATTACATTATTACAAAATATTGCATTGTACATACATCATGCATTGTCAGTAAGAAGAAACGCGCATACCTTGTAAATACGTTGAACTATGGGCCTATGGCCTCTCAGTTTGCCATGAATAAACAATTTGAAGTAGCTGATTGGAAATGAGTCTTTGATGAGAGATACATTTGAATGCTTGCACTACTTAAATACATCTCAGACATTAATATCTAAGGATATAGCTATATTGCATTCACAAGAGTTACACAAAATGCATTTTAAAAAACCCACACTTAGGTTTTCTCTTCCTGTACCACACAGAAAGTGTGTTTTAGAAGCCAGATTCTTCAATATCTGATGACACGGTAAATTGTTGGGCAAAACGTGCAAAAATGATAGTGTATTTATCAATGAATAGGTGACACTATTCGGTCAACACTTATTGAAGCGTTTATTTTTATCTATAATTTGAGGCATAAAAAAAATTGACAGCATGTTTGAGATGTGTTTTACAATATTCCCTAACTTTCAGTGAAGAAGGATGAACTTAGTATTCATGTCAGTACCGGCAGAAATATTTTCACAAGAAATATTGTAATTGGTCCATTTGTTTAATTCCAAAATACCGTTAGTTACTCGCCATCGTGTGGGTTAGAACACTGCAGTAACTAAATAATTGTTTTTTATATGCAGTTTACAAAAGGAATTAAAGGTAGACTAGGCTCTGGCAAATTTGCTTTCCACAAGTTTCGGTTAAGTCATTCACAACACGCTTTGCCAGCTACTACAAAGTATATGTTGTATATGAACGGAACTGTTACTGATTATCACAAGTACAAACAGACAATATAACAGTTCCACATATGGAGCTGTATACAATGTCAAGATCGAGACAGAAACAGGTATCTATATAGAGGCCATGTTATCTATATAGATCGCGGTTCTATCAACCAAGCAGTTGTAAATGTGTGATCTTAGTGGTATCAACTAATTTGTTATGTATTATGTTATAAGAAAGTTGGTGTATTTTTTAAAGGGATTCAGAATGTAGGAATATTACAACAATTTTATCCTAGAGATAAATACAAATATGCTGTATTATATTTGTTATATTTGGGATTTTGGTGACGTTTTTTGTCTTGTCCTTCAGTTGTTAATTGTTTATGCAACAAAAATCCGACTATTCAACAAGGTTATGTATACAATCAAACCACCCGACCTCGTTAGTCGCCTCTTACGACAATCATAGTCGACTTTTACGGCAAGCATGGGTTGCTGAAGACCTATTCTATCCCGGATCTTCACGGGTTTTCTTTAACACAATGGACACTATGTGAAATTGTTAAAGTGTAAGGTACGCATCGTTGAGCAACCCTTTCTCTTGGTAGTTTATCAAGGGTAAAAAATAGCGATTTACGCAAATAAGAACGAGCAGGTTACGTTGTGTATGATATGAAATTTGAGAGGGAAACGGCGTTAATTAGAAAGATATATGATTATGATTATAAACATTCCGACTCATTTGGTTTTCATGGAAGTAAAATCATAATATTCATATTTTTTAATGGGACTATATACATTATTGTGAATAACATGAAAGATATGATTTGTACCACCGTGTGCTTTTCATAATGCAAGAATGATTGATAATGATTGACACATATTCTCAAATATATCTGTGATAGTTCATCTAGACTCAGATAAAAGGCCTCTGATTGGTTGTCCTGGCTGACGTCGGTTCGAGTCCGACCAGAGGCTATATATATGACGAGTCTATTACACTTTGAAAGATGATATGTATATACCATATATTTACTCACTGTTTTCTAAAATGTGTTGTCGAAGTAAACTCGGCAAAGACCGTCTCTATAGTGTAATGAGTGGCATCAGGGAGAGTGCAATATACCCTTCTTTTAATTGTTTATAATGTATGGGCGCAATGTGTAAGAAATGATGATGATAGATCCGAGTATCTTATCTTTATAAGTGAGCGACAAACAAAAACAAGACCTGGGGATAATCTTAAAAATATACGGCAAATGAAACCAAGAGCCTATGCAACACCAGAAGATCTGGAAAGATGCCCTGTCAATGCATTGTACAGACAAAGACGACCACCAGCCTCTTGTACACCAGACAGTCCATTTTATTCTAGCAGTCAATAACAACAGGAAGGAACAGTCGTACTGGTACAAAAAAATGCCCCACTGGGTGTCAACAAGCTATATGGAATTATGAAGGCTATGACAGAAGGTGCTGACATAGCTGATGACAAAAGATTGACACAATACAGGTAAATATTCAATATCTATATTAGTTTTGGATAAAGACTTTAGTATAATATTGGGAAATACAATGACAATCAGTCAAAATAAATTAGCTTATAAATATCAAATAAATGACATGATATTGAATATACCTGAATCATTTGGGGTTTTTTTCAGTATGAGGAAACACCTGGTCCAGAAGTTAACAGACAGCGGCGTTTCTCCCAATGACATTCAGATATCCGGGCGAGATGACAGCTGTAAACAAAAAAGTGAATTTATGAAATATTTTTATCATATACATAAGTATGAAATATATAGATATATAGTGAAAATATAAATGGTATTGTGAAATAAATTTGAGGAAACACCTGGTCCAGAAGTTAACAGACAGTGGCGTTTCTCCTAATGACATCATTCAGATATCTCGTGAGATGATAGCTGTAAACAAAAAAAATGAATTTATGAAATATTTATACTACATATATTAAATCAATAAAATTATATGGATAAAACATATTTAGAAATAAATGTTGAAGGTTGGTATTCCACTGAAGTGAAAATATACATTTATTTTATCTACATTTATTTGATAAGTCTGGGCACAATAACAAATTTATTTTCCTTTTTTAATATCAATGGTTAAAATGTGTTTGTATAAGTTAGTTAAATTCATTTTGTTAGTATTTTGAATGTTATGAGAACATATATCGGTAAAAAAAAAATAAACATTTGAAAATTCTATTGGCCTCATCCTATAAACTTGTTGTAAGACATTAAAGTAATGAAATACCAAATAAATAATAAAATACTCTTAAGAGAAATACAAATATCATTCATTCATCTTTCAAAATATGGATAAAATGTAATTTTGAATTATTTTGTTTTCCACATTTCAGGCCACAAAAAAACGTGAATTCGATAAATATATTACTCAAGTATGAATACTGAAAAGCAGAAGTGAATATCTCGCATTCTGTCAAACAGTAACACCGCCAGCAGCACAGTTACAACAGCTGATCGAAATCCTGACTCGGCACCAATGCAGGGTGGATTTGCGATGCAATCTGTGTCCAACCGCCTTCAGAATCAACATTTTCTGACAAGCTTGTTGTCTGGAAATACAATCAACGGAAATGTTAACATATGCCTATCGCCTGACATGTTCAATGTATCAATGTCCTCCGAAAAACACACTGCAAATGCGACAACATCAAACACATGTGAAGACGAGTTACCACCATTGAAAAGACCATGCTTGCAATAAAATGACAAGATCATCTTGAAATAGAGTCTATGCCATAAATTATGTTCGTCATAAAATATTGACAACAAAATATGTTTCGACTTACCTTTTCGCGTTCATATTCAGTGTTTGTTATATCCTTTTACGTTGTTGACTTTGTTGACAAAAGTTCAAACTTATCAGCTGACTCTGGATTATCATGTATTCCTACGCATTGACGTTAGTGCGAAACATTGTTTGGACAATGAGTTATATACAATAATAAATTAAGAAATTAATAAAATGCCAATTTGAAGAAATGTTTTTTTTAACTGACATTTGTATTTCGTTTTCTTTGACAATTTGAAATGAGTATAATTTGAGTGAACTATTTACTTCAACGTAGTGAAGCCTTCATCTTCGATCTCGAAACAATATGGGGTTCGAGGCTTCACTCGACGAAATATAAATCGTATTCGACAAAAAGCATGAAGTAGCCTCTATTTATTGGTATGTACTAAATATAATAACTTGAGAAGAAACATACCTAAAACGGTGTTCATAGCCATTTCTCCACACAGGGCATAAGATGCGCTGTGATATTAGTATGCCACAGACAGCGCTGCGCAGAGCTTACTTATGTATGACATCAGACAGCGGGATTTTTGAGAGCATCTATTTCGAAAATATTGAAGAGTGACCAGGTATGTGTTTCAAGTTTTAAAGTTTTATTTGAGTTGATTGGTACAATTAGTTGATCTAGGTAAACATCAAGTAACAGATTCAGATGCAGTTTATTTCTCAGAGATATCACCACCGGTGGTACATGAGCATTTATATCTATATATTGGGTTCTTGTGTGACCTTAGACTGGTCATGTCGTTTCGTGATTAACGTCGTGTCGTGTATTAACAACACGTTTGCATAATCACTTAAAAACAACTCGAGGATTCTTTTCGCCGGATATGTATACAATAATATTGGTAAAGCCGTGAATGTTCGGTGAAAACATTAGTTTTGTGGTAGATTTATGATTAGGAAAGACTGCAAGTGAAAGAGAGCACCACCAGAGTGCTGTCACAGTGAATTTCAACATGCCACAAACGAAACATATATAAATATCAAGCATTGACATTTCAATTACTCAAGTAAGTTTTACAAATGATTGATTAAGATTTGGAAACGTGTTACAGGGTATCAAGGAAAATCAGCAACTATGAATAACATCTTCAGAGATATAGTATCTCTACCTATGGAATTATTGAACCATCCCACGAGTGAAGACACTCAAGACAGGGGTATAATGTTTGATAACTATATTGATAATACTATGATAGTACACAATGAAGAAACATGCGACACGTGTTCATATGGTGATCTTCTATTGGAGGATGTTGCTATGTGTGTATGTATGTAGAAATATATGGGTGATTTTTGATGTGGTAAACATCACAGGGAGATGGTCTCCATCTGAATTCCTGAAGATATTAAGGATACAATTGCACCATATCTTACCCTATTCTTTACACAGACAGTATATAAAGGTCAGTTTCCCTATTTCTGGACTAGTGCTATTATGTACCGTTACACGAAAGGAGGAGTATCAATGAACCTGGTAACTACATACACATGAGGGAGACTTGTCTTAATTTGAACAAAAGTGGACTTATAATAACAGTGTAGTTCAAGTTGTTACCTCATACAAATACCTGGGATTTATAAGTACACCCAAATTCATAAGCAGCAAAGCTTGTACAGTGCTTGCTGAACAAGTTGAAAAAGCCTAATAAGATCACTTTTAAATATAATATGATATGCCTGCATTTAAAGTATCTGACTTTGTATTGTAACAAAACTGAATGGAACAGATAATAATTGTACATAGACCATTTTAATATGGTGGTTTTAATGAATGGAAAAGATACCATTTGAACATAGGTCATTATATAATGGAGGTTTAAAGAATGAAAAAGATAATACTTGTACATAGGTCATTTTGATATGGGGGTTTAAAGAATGTAAAAGGTAGCTATTGTGCATAGGCCATTAATATGGAGGTTTAAAGAATGGAAAATAAAATAATTGTGCATGGGCCATTTTGTTGTAACCATGCCCTGTTGTTGTAGTCTATGGTAAATGTAGAGGACGTCCGTTTATGGTTACGATTAGTATCAGTGCCTACTTACAGATACCCCTATCAATGTTATTAAAAGATTTTAGACAGCTATGCGACCGAAAACGCCCAAATTGGGCATCCCTTGTCATACATTGCTTTGGTTTGGGCCATGAATGGGTTCTCGTGGGGTTGGAAACACAGACATATGGTTGAATAGCTGAAACAGAGACTTACTGACTGTGCTGAGCAAAATTGGCATTCAGAACTTTCTGGTAGAAAGTCGTTATATTTTCTAATCATGGTTATAATTTACAGTTATGTATTTACTTTGTATTAAAAACAGTTAATTTAGAAAGGCATGATTGCTGCTCAGAAGCGTTTGTTAAACTATATAGACATACATAATGTTGGGAAAAGGTCTGTGTGATATTCAGAATATTGAGGCAATGTGTCCTTTTGTAATGTCATTGAAGATGAAAATATGATTTTCCATTGTCCATTATGTGAAGAATTACGAACTCCTGACATAATTACATTACCTTATTAAGGCTGTTTGAAATTTTGTAACTAAAAACACTATTATTCTTTTTAGAAAAATATATATATAATGTCCTTAAATTTCGCGAGGATATGATGTAAATGCATGAGCTACTTAATTATACGAAAATGATTGTACGGATTATGGGTCACGATTGTACGGATCATGGGCCACGATTGTACTGTTATGGTTGTACGGATTATTAGTCACTTAGCCTTAAAACAATGTTGTTTGGTTGCACTTGTGAAAATAGTAAATGTAGATCCTATTTTGTCATTAGGTTAGGTTCATATAACGATCCATTCTCAAGATCTCCTATGTAAATATTGTGAATCAATACTTCTATATGTTTAATATATACAATATGATTTAAGGCATCATGAGCCAGTCCTCTACTCCAAATACGAACTACAGACCTACTCTGAGTGTGTCAACTTTCAAGCAAATGCTTGAGTCCCAAACCATGGTTGTCATTCGGGAGTCCCTGCATCTCCAGCCAGAACCCGATGACTACCCCCATACCCCCCTCGGGGACAGACACATCCTGCTGCCGTCATGTGTGCAGAAACCGAACCTCACATCTGAACCGGCATTCAAGTCTCTCTACCTCATTGGTTAAGCAGAGGTGAGTCTCTGATTGATTAAAAAAGAGGGACAGTGAGACGGTTTTAACGTCGCGTCCATGATTATTGGACGTATATAGCGACGTGCATCCATATGTGTGTATGTGTGTGGCTGCTTGTACTAGTCCGAACTAAAGCCGATTTTACAGAGCTAGCCCACTGAGATACCATGCAGTGAATACCCCACTCAGACACAGCGTACTGCTTTTAGGCCGACAAAACCTTGTTTTAGCCCTTTAATGCCGACCGCCTACAGCAAATACCATCTTTTAGCGACTTTTGCAATGACGCCGTCGCGGATCGAACCCCGGACCTTTCGCCCGCTGAACGCTCTACCACTAGACCAAAGAGGCGGTCGATTCAAAAAGAAATATAAATGTAGCTTAACTTTCCAGTACCGTATTTTGAATCGGATATTAAAGCTCCATCAGCATCTGGTTGGGGTGGTGTGGGGATGGGGAATGGTTCGGGATGAAGGATTTTCTTTACGAGTACGCCTTTAAGAGATTCAGGAAGAAAGGAGATCTTTTGAACTTTGTCCAGTCAATTCTCTATCAGTATAAAGACAAGGTTTCAATTCTGGAAAGATTCTGATATATGATTAAGGGAGCAATAGTTGCCCGAAGGAAATAACAGCTTAGGTTGTCATGTTTCAGAACACTAAGGACTCAGCCGTGAATGAGGAAGCACGCCCATGTTACTCTCAGATCGGCAGTGTCGGAGGACGTCAACTTCTGCCTATCAGAGTATTTCTCTCTCTCTCTCTCTCTCTCTCTCTCTCTCTCTCTCTCTCTCTCTCTCTCTCAATCATACGACTGTTTTGCAATACAATCAGTCATGACTGATTAACCATAGTGATATGAAATAATCGGGGGCTCTTTAACAACTTTTGAAAAGTATATATTTATATTTTAACCTAGGTATTTAGAGAGTATTACCACGGCCCACCCCGCGCTGACCGCGTGATGTGTCTCTCCAGTGGAGATCTGTCTCCGTATGTATACTAGTATATGAAATTGATAAGCTGGCGGGAACTGATCAAGTTTCCACCTTTTGTTCACTTATTACTTTTGTTTACCTTACATGTGCATATACTCAACAACAAAAGTTCCTGTGACACCAATATTTTAGTGTTTTTTTCAAACAAGTAAAGTTTGGTTTTCAATATTGTAGTACATGTATGGAATCAAGTCACAAAAACGCCACTGCGACAGAAAAGCATGCATTCCATGCAAAAGTTGACTTTTAAGCAAGCCCCATGCATTTCACTACCCAAGAATGGGGATAAAAACGTGCGTTAACGGGATTCCATTTGCATTGTTTACCTACGTGCTGACAACAATCACTCAGAAAAGCAACAAAATTACGCAATTATTCAACATTACGAAACGGACGGCCATGCAGTGGGGACAAGTTCTATTCACTGACGAGTCTCGTTTTCACCTCAGCCACAGCGATGGACGATGGATCGAGTGTACCAACGTCGAGGTGAACGTTACGTCAATAATTGTGTCATGGAAGAAGGTCGGTTGTTTTTTCTGAGGTCAACATGGCAAATTAAACCATTTGAATACTTACAGAAGTCTTTTATCTGTAGCAAACCGAAATTGTTTCAGATTTGGTAAAAACATACCTTTGCATTAAATCTTATTCAATGTCACAGGTACTTTTGTTGTTCAGTATACATATGCTCTCTGCCTCATAGCATTCATTCACCTGATGAAGGAGTAAGCATATACTCCTAAACGTTGTTTTCATCCTAATAAAGAAGTTGACATCCGTAAATTCTCTTCCTTATGTGTATCACTTTTAAATATCTTTCAAAGATTTGAATGTATTTGCATTGAAATGTTGGGAATGTTATCTGAAGGAAATGAATCTCTAATAACAGTTTTATAAAATAACTCTTGTGTTAGTCAGTTTCTTTATGTTTCCCAATTAATTTAGTTCTCATGAAGATCCGGGATAGAATAGCAACCCATGCTTGTCATAAGACACGACTAACGGGACTTGCTTGATGCATGTCATCGTATCCTAATTGCGTGGATCGATCCTTCTGATGTCAATCACTGGATTGTCTGGTCCAGACTCGATTTTTTACAGACCGCCGTCACATAGCTGAAATATTGCTGATTGCGACGTTAAACAAACAAACAAACACACCACGTCTGTTGTGTACTTGCCAGATCATCTTCGCCGAATAAGTGGGTCCATGTTAATCCGCCGCATGGTGTCTCTAGCACAATAAACCCGCGACATTCATCCCCATTTCAACACACCACATAGTAACTACATAACGTTTGCATTGAGTGGCAAGGGGGTGCTCATCTGAGTGTTTGTGTCTTAAACCAATAATACATAACTCTTGGACATTGCCATTGATACCTGTTTTATCTTATACTCTTACTATCCTACTCTTGGACATTGTTATTGGTATATGTATCTGAACATGTTGCTAGGTTGCCTTTCGGTATGTACCATCTATGATACAATTGTTTGTATAAGTATCAGTACTGAAATACTAGGCTTCCTCTGGGTTTGTTCATACCAAGGAAGACACCTAAGCATGACAATACGAGTAGTGACTTTTCCAAACCGTGCAGATATGTAACATAAATGGTATCGTTCCAATTGTTACAGTTAAAGATTGTTTTGATAATTCTGTAAATAATATAAAAATGTTCATAGCAAGAAAAGAAAACTAGTTTCTGAACAGTATTTGTGACGAAAAACCACCATTCATATTACAACCACATAGAATTAACATCATGTTGCGTGAGTACGTGTATAATAGCTGAGTATTTTCTCCTCAAGCAGAAGATCCGGGTTCCATTTTCCAACATGACATAATTGAAGAAGTTAATTTCTAGTGTCCAAAACGCTGATATAGATGGAGTATTGCTTACAGCGGTGCATAACGCACTCACGCATTGCCTACTCACAAATCTCCTTTCAAAATGTTTAACTTCTTACTGAGCTGAAAATGCTGATGCAGCACTACGATATGAACACACGAACAAGACAGTTCACAGATTCTAAAATTGCTATCCTCAAAGAAACCTGTTGAAAGAAGGTATCATGTTCTCTTGTCGTTGGCAGGTAATTTGACAATATTAAGTACCTGTCTTACGAAATTAAGTTCATTACAATTAGCAACTAAATGGGGTGATGTGAGGTGTGGTGAAATGGGGTTTAACGTCGCATCCAAGATTATTGCACCTACATGGCGACGTGCATGGACGTGTTTGTGTGTGGCTGCTTGTACTAGTCCGGACTGATGCCGATTTATGGTGCTAGCACACTGAGATACCATGCCGCAGTTTAACATGAATACCCCACTCAGACACAGTATACTGACTCCGAGCCGACCAGTCCTTGTTTTAGCCCCTTAATGCCGAGCGCCAGACAGGGTAACAGCAAGTACCATCTTTTAACGTCTTTTGGTATGACGGGGCCTGGGATTTAACCCCGGACCTTCCGTTCTCCGGGCGGACGCTCTACCATTAGAACACGGAGGTGGCCCCGGGGGTTGTTTCAGCGATGACGTCGAACATTATTTGTTTGTTTGTTTGTTGTTCAACGCCGCACTCAGTAAAGTTCCATGAGTGTTTGTGGCCCTCAGTAATCACGTTTGGGACAGACGTTCCAGTGATTGATATCATGAACAACAATCCATGCCGTCGTGGTACGATGACACGCAATCAACCCAGTCAATGAGCCAATTAGAACCAGCATAGGTCTCTGTGCACCTGTTCTAACCCGGAATCCCAAAGGGGCCGAGAAATGGCGATACAGTGTAACATATTGATTGTTCAGATTTCTGTGGTTACAAAATACAAAAACTGGAGTGCTTAACGTCACAATCGTATTCCAAATGTAGCATTGAAGGTTGAAAAGTTTCAAAGGCTAAAAGTCGTTCTCATACTTAAGCTTCCTAACCCTTTGGAAGCTACAAACGCGCAAAACATCAAGCTTCCTTTTTATGGCATAATGTTGAATGTCAAATATGGAGGTTTATAGTTTTTCATCCTGTAAAACAAATATTGAAAAGTAAGCTTTCCCTCCGCCTCTTTTTGAATGTGACGGAAATTTGAATTATCCAAGGTTGAACACAAGCATTCATCTTCATGGAATGGGATATGCCATCATGTCGTTATTAACACACACACAACATAAGGCGTTTTACTATCTGTAGAATCTAATACTGTGCAAAATCAACACTATCACCCGCAGTCTCGTGTACTCTCGTGAACAATGATGAGTTCATCTTCCCGAGGCAAGGGAGGTAACTGACTATAAAAGTCCAGGAAGAGAAACTTTCACAGTCAGTTAACTCCCTTGCCTCGGGAAGATGTCATGTTTTCCTGGGGGCCTTTCCTCGCCCATCAAAACCCCACACGTATTGCAACACGGACACAATACACACTGTATCTGATAAGTTTCACGTTACCTGTGGAACGTTCATTCGCTTAATAAATGAGTTATTGCACCCAGGACCACAGGACTGTGTTTACTCCTTCAGAAAAATCAATCCAACTTGAATGGTAATGTATTTTCTAATATTTGTTCAGTAAGATACTGGAAAAAAACATTGCCTTAATTTTTACGAAAAAATGTTCGCAATACATACAGGATGTCCTGAAATGTGATGGAAACATAAATTGCGTCACCTGAGAAGACTAGGCCACCCGTGTCCCCGGCAGCCTCCGTACCATGCCTCAGTCACTCCTACACCATCAGACGTGAACATCGACTCAGATCATCTACATCCATCCATGCAGCTCCAGAATATCACAATATATGCACTGAACATCCAACCATTTTCCATCACAAGAATGTTGGTTGCTGTGATACAAGAATTCGGCAAGTTACGGAAATAGGACTTACATGTAACTCCGTGCTAACCTATATCCATCAACCCTGAAATATCACTCATGCATATTTATCGGAGTCAACAGACGAAACATTTCTACTTCTTTATTCCTATGTACTTAATTTATTATATTAGACGGCTATCCCATAGCCAATAATAAAATACATGGTGAAGTCTTTAATATGTCATCAAGGACCAATTAGTCCATCTCAGATATGTTAGGAAATATGACTTATATGAGAGATTAATATAAAGGCAAACGGTCAGCAACTCCACACGTTCGGGGGATCATATCGCTCCAAGAAAATGCATGAGTTAGTGAGTGAGTGAGTTTGGTTGAACGCCGCTTTTGACAATATTCCAGTTATATCACGGCGTGTCAGCTTAATGTGGGAGGAAAGCCCGAAGTGATGCAGGTCTCAGACGTGAACCACTTCGGTAAAATCCACGAGCACGGGTATGGTGCTGACAAACCTAGACACATAATCGGGGCGAACCGGGATTCGAACCCACAATCATAGGTTTCTGGCGTGCCCAGGGGACGCAACTCTGCAATGCGCTGTAATATTAGTACTGTGTCGGAGCCTACTATATTTTACAAATGTCAAACAAGTTGCCAAAGATATTCGATATACCTCCAAAAGATGCATTCAGGTTATTTGACATTGCATTGCACCAAAACTGATGTATGATTGTGAAGTATGGAGGTTTAAAGAATAGTAAAGATAATAATTGTGCATAGGCCATTTTGTAAGTTTATTCTATTTGACAAACCCTGCCCTGATGTTGTAGTCGATGGTAGAGGATGTAGAGGACGTCCGTTTATGGTTAACATTTGTATCAGTGCCAACTTACAGATACCCCCATCAATGTTATCAAAAGACAGATATGTGACCGAAAACGCCCAGATTTGGCATCCCATGACATGCATTGCTTTGGATTTGGTAATGAATGATTTGTCATGGGGTTGGAGACACAGACATATGGTTGAGTGGCTTAAACAGAGACTTACTGACTGTGCTGAGAAAAATTGGCTTTCAGAACTTTCTGATTGTAAGTCGTTAAATTTCATGGTTATAATGTACAGTTGTGTATTAACACTATATTAACAGACCGCCTCCGTGGTCTAATGGTAGAGCGTCCGCCCGGAAAGCGAAAGGTCCAGGGTTCGATCCCCAACCGCGTCATACCAAAAGGCATTAAAAGATGGTACTTGTTGTTACCCTGTCTGGCGCTCGGCATTAAGGGACTAAAACAAGGACTGGTCGGTTCGGATTCAGTATAATGTATCTGAGTGGGGTATTCATGTTAGACTGTGGCATGGTATCTCAATGAGCTAGCATTATAAATCAGAATCAGTCCGGACTAGTACAAGCAGCCATACGTGAAATATTCTTGGACGCGACGTTAAACCCAATTTCAACACCTGACCACATGTATTAAAAACAGTAAATTAAGAAAGGCATGATTACTGCTTAGACGCGTTTGTAAAACTATATAGACATACATAATGTTTGGAAAAGGTTTCTGTGATATTCAGGATATTTTAGGCAAATTGTCCTTTTGTAATGTCATTGAAGATGAAAATATGATTTTCCATTGTCTATTATGTGAAGATTTACAAACTCCTGACTTAATTACATTATCATATTAAGGCTGTTTGAAGTTATTATTTGTAACTAAAACAATGATAGATTATTCTTTTTAGAAATATATATATAATGTCCTAAAATTTCGTGGGGGTATGATGTGAATGCATGAGCTACTCAATAATACTATAATGAATGTACGGATTATGGGTAACGATTGTACTGTAATGATTGTACGGATTATGGGTCACGATTGTACTGTAATGATTGTACGGATCATGGGTCATGATTGTACTGTAATGATTGTACGGATCATGGGTCATGATTGTACTGTAATGATTGTACGGATCATGGGTCATGATTGTACTGTAATGATTGTACGGATCATGGGTCATGATTGTACTGTAATGATTGTACGGATCATGGGTCACGATTGTACTGTAATGATTGTACGGATCATGGGTCACGATAGTACTGTAATGATTGTACGGATCATGGGTCATGATTGTACTGTAATGATTGTACGGATCATGGGTCATGATTGTACTGTAATGATTGTACGGATCATGGGTCACGATTGTACTGTAATGATTGTACGGATCATGGGTCACGATTGTACTGTAATGATTGTACGGATCATGGGTCATGATTGTACTGTAATGATTGTACGGATCATGGGTCATGATTGTACTGTAATGATTGTACGGATCATGGGTCATGATTGTACTGTAATGATTGTACGGATCATGGGTCATGATTGTACTGTAATGATTGTACGGATCATGGGTCATGATTGTACTGTAATGATTGTACGGATCATGGGTCATGATTGTACTGTAATGATTGTTCGGATCACGAACACGATTGTACAATCATGATTGTACGGAATATGGGTCACGATTGTACTGTAATGATTGTACGGATCATGGGTCATGATTGTACTGTAATGATTGTTCGGATCACGAACACGATTGTACAATCATGATTGTACGGAATATGGGTCACGATTGCACTATTATGGTTGTACGGATTATTGGTCACTTAGCCTTGAAAGAATGTTGGTTGGTTGCACTTGTGAAAATAGTAAATGTAGATCGTATTTTGTCATTAGGTTAGGTTCAAATAATGATCCATTCTCAAGATCTCCGATGTAAATATTGTGAATCAATACTTGTATATGTTTAATATATATATGTTTATATATATGATCTAAATATATGATCTAAATATATGATCTAAGGTATCATGAGCCAGTCCTCTACTCAAAACACGAACTACAGACCTACTCTGAGTGTGTCAACTTTCAAGGAAAAGCTTGAGTCCCAAACCATGGTTGTCATTCGGGAGTCCCTGCATCTCCAGCCAGCACCCGATGACTACCCCCATGCCCCCCTCGGGGACAGACACATCCTGCTGCCGTCATGTGTGCAGAAACCGAACCTCACATCTAGGTTGGTAACGCACGGATTACTAGCACAACTGAGTATTACAAACCCTATTAACTAAGTGTAGTTTAGTACAACCAGACTAATTACGAATCTAGATCGACCCTAGTCACGAACCCACTTCCTGACGTGTTTCGACCGTGACCACTCCAGTAATGAGACAATCGTAAACGATTTTACGGATCCTGGAAGGTGAAGAAACAAAATGTAGAAATGTATATATATATACACACACACACACACACACATATATATATATATATATATATATATATATAGCACGCGCGGACGTCGGAGGAGACAATCTCTTCTGGATCGCTGGGGAATAAATACAACAGACTCGGAAGCCCAGTAAACGCGTGTTTCTAAGCACAGGGAAAACTCGAATAGCAAACTTACCACTATATCTACACTGAAGATATTAGTATCAAAATAAAGCGCTTCAGTTTCGAACACTGACTGACAATGTAAACACAACCGAGTGTCGGGAGAAGCTTTTTGAAAACCGTAAGGGAACAAGATCCCCATTGACCGTCAAACTTCGTATCAGCTTGAATGACAAACCCTGGATACCACATATGGCTCCATATCTAGATATAAGTCAATAATCTTTTTGTAGTTTTATCATAAAAAATCGAATCGATCGTGTTTGGCGTCTGCATCAATCACAGTACACGTGGGCCTAGCTTATTTACGGTTGCGCTATAAATAGCAAAGCACATGGTCATGTGTACATGTGACACATTCAATGCATTTGTGGTCAAATGAATTGTGTTGTATATTTTTACGGCAGAACAGCAGCAGAACAACTGTTTCGGTTAATGTAACAGTAACGATACTTAAATACGAAATTGACGACAAGATTCTTTCAATTCAATCCGAAAATTACAGATAATTGTTTAGTTTTGGTCATTTGGATTCAACAGTTAGATCTATAGCACACAATAATCAGATTATATGTATAAAACTTAAATTATTACACAGATTCTCAACTAGTGTTTAGGAAGGGGCCTAATTTGAAGCACCAGAAGTTGCGCCAATATTTCTTAGCTTGACTACAATATATAAATATGTCACGTGTATCAACATAACAATGCACATAAGCAACTGGTAAATAAGTAACGAAATATACTTGATGTTTTGACTTACATTAGGCCTATCTGGATAATATTTTACTAAAGATAAACGAAAACCTCAAAACACATATTCCAAGACAACTTTAATTATGGATTTACTTTCACAGAATTTTCACAAAACTGAGTTTGATCATTAGATCTACACTTGTCCCATGTATTGTATCTTCGGGGGATTTGGATACACATCACGCACAAGTTTTAAAATACAATCTGGGTCCCTTTCCCGTTTTGTCGACACCAATTCTTCATCTGCTGCAACTTTTAATATCGGTTTCTTCAAGTCAGAGTATCTACGATCTCTCCAAACACTTCGTTTATTTAGCTCAGTCCAGAAGTTTGGGCCATACTGTTTTCGAATCGACGAATTTCTGCATCATGGTGGCCGCACCATTCCCTAACTGCGATGGTCTGTGCTGTGTCACGTATAGTTGACAAAAGAAGTGTGAACATACATATTCGGCTTCATCTGATTCCACAATGAAATATCGCTGTGACACTGATTCACTCATCCCAAGAATCGGCACAGAATTTGTCAAAGTTTCTGTTGCACTTGCAAGGGCGGGAAGAGACTCTTTTCAATTCGAGTTGATGATCGGAATTATGAAAAAGGCGCCAATGTCATAATCGAAATGACCAAAGGCTCCCTGATCATCTCGAACGACTCTCCGTCAAATGAAGCGTCACATGAAACTGTTTTGTTGCTCATATTGAAGACAACCGAACTTGCAAAGTTCCTGCAATTGTAAACAGCAATCAACTTTGATGCGCTCATGGGGCGTGGTTGCCAGGAGAACGCTCGGTCAGAAAGGGGGAAAACAAAAAGTTTCAGAAAGTAATAAAAGAAATCCGCAGTGCAATCCAAAAGTACCAGGTACTGGATATTTTTTTGGGGTAAAAATATTAACGAAAACATTATTTTCTAAAAATGTTAATTAATTTCTTAATTCATCCCAAAGTTGTAACCCTGATCACGTGGTGGGTATTTGGAAGGAATCTTGTGATGACGCCGTGAATGAGATTACATTGTTGACTTCAACTGACCAGACATTGATAGGCATTGATATTATGACAGATGCTCTTCATGGATGGAGAAAAACATTGCTGCTTTGAGCTTCGAGACCAAACATGTGTTCAAGTCGAAGTAGTTTACAAGAGAGGATGATCTCTGTAGCCAGCGACCTGCATAAGCTTGATGAAAATAATGTTGAAATCCATGTTCACGCACATGACAGAAGTAATGTGAACAAATAGTTATCTGAACATAGATCTAGTTTCGAAGTATGTGAGTCTGTCCGTATTTTATCTCCATTCCGACGTGAAATAATATAAAATTTGATTAAGGATTGTCTGTGTATTTGTTTCGGTTCATTCAGGTATGAATCGAAAAACCAATGTGCAAACTGTTTTCACATTGGTTTTTCGATTCATACCTCAATCAACCAAAACAAATTACACAGTCAATGCTTATAATTAAATTCAAAAACAAAAAACATGTTTTATCTACAATAGTTTAACCAAAAACAGTTGTATATATCAAAACAGACAAAAATGATGAGATTGATAAACATTCCAGGTGTAGGAATACAAGCTGTGGCGTGACATGAATTCAGTTGATCGTTTAATTTATGCACATAACTTGCCATGCCTACACAGTCAGTAGCCAATCAACGGAGAGTAGAATCAAAACAATGTTCATTGGATCTGTCAATTAAGACAAAGAGGCGAAAAGAACTGCAACAGTCAAACTGTGATGAACCGTAAGAAATATGTCCGGGAGAAGGCGGCTGTTTCAAATTACATTTGAACCGAGGCGATCAGAAAAAAAACAGGCCAGCGAGCCTGCACGTTTGCGGTTTCATTCATTCTCGGGCTTCGGTTTCAAAGGTATGTTTGGACAATTAACATGCATGAAAGTCGCTAAATGTCTTGTGCATGGCGATAAACGTGAGCAGAAAGGGAATTCCCTCGACTGCAATATTGGGATTCCTCGACATTCCGAAGTAATAAAAGTAGTGCGCCTCGGTGGGCGTGGCTTAATTTTTTTTACATTCATTGTAAATAACATTGAACAATAACACGTGACCAATTCAGCTATTCAGTAACAGGGATTTCAATGAACACAACGAAAATTTAATTATTTTCGTGTCTCATTTTTCCCTGCCGCTGTGGAAAATTGCGCACCGATCTAATAAAAGAAATATTACCAGGTATACTGTTGCACCGTCACCAGGTCAACTTTATCTTTCTTCAGTTGTTAATTAAAAATCCGTTTCCAAAGCGACGCCACTCGATCTACATCTTAAATTAATTCATCGACTAGATTCTAGTACCAAGTGTTTAAACTTTTTTTTTAAATATCATAAAATAACTTACACAATTATTGATAGACATTTTTATGAAGTTATATATTTTATTTCGTCCGCCCGCTCTCTTGTTAGTTGAGGCTTTAGGGGAGAAACACTTACAAAAAATATGGATAGCCTTATGCAAATAACACTTGGCATGCTAATCAACGGGGAATCTGGGTCACTGAATGGGACCCGCCAAAATTCACGGATCGAGTGACTTCGGCATGAGGAGCTTTCGGACAAGTGTGACTTTGCCAAAACACATTGCTACTGGGCAATGAAAACAAGTGACGGAAACGACAAAAAACTGCTTTCATCACTTGAAAATATTTGTGACCATTACCAGGGTTTTTTACACGATCGTTGTCATCCAGATTCCAGATGAAGGCAAGACGAACACAACGAAAAAAAACTCTGTTGAAATCACCGATTGCCGTTAATGTTGTGAGAACTGCTATTTGTAAACTGCAGGTATACCATACACCACAGGATTACGATTGGTGTCGTGATACATATTATGTTTTTTTGTTCAATTGCACTGCTCTTATTCATCAGGACAAACGTATTTCGTTCTCGTCCAGAGAATAGGGAAGAACTATCATTTGTGTGTTGGACTGTGTTGGATAAGTCGCGGACATTTCACAGTATCATTTTATGAAGATATAAAGACGACATGGCAGGTAGGTTTTGAAACCCAAGACCCACGCGTTTGTTGAAAAGTCTTGGAATCATTTAATGGATATTTATTAGCATTAAAACCTACGTCATTGTTGTGTTTATATGACGTCACCCGTTTACGCATAACCAATGAAATTCGTGTGTTATCATGACGTCATATTGACCTGTCAGATCACTCGTATAAGCTCCGCCCACTAGAGTGCGGTAGTTCCTACTGCAGATGCTCTTTTAAGAGACGTCTCAGATACCGCAATTCCCCTGAAGTTAAATAGATTTTAAGAATAAATACGTATGGCTGCTTGTATAAGTGATTTGTTCGCTTTTAAAATTTGGTTATGATATTGCATCTATATAAATGACATAAAAAAATGTTCACAAAAACTAGAAGAGCCAGATTACTGGAACGGTGGAAGGATATGGATACTCTCTTAAGACACCCAGATTAAGTCAAATTAGAATTCGTTCTATCAGAATAATAGTCAAATTGACAATTTGTATATGATGACTGTTAAATGTTTCAAGTTACTTTTCAGGGATCAACACTCATTTTTGACAATTTGACGATGCTGAATATGTAAACATTTATTTCAGAAACAACTGTATCAAGGTCACACAATGATGTTGGTTAAATGGTGTTTTAAGTCTCTTTGAATATTTTAAAAATCATTCCGCCTTGCAACATCAAACATATCACATTACTAAATTCAAAAGCCTTAAAATAGTCACGCTTTCGTTGCTTCATGGCTGAACATTTTTCTGCATGTGACATTCAGACTAAACAGACTAAAACTGTCAGAACATGGGATTCGGAATCTTTGGAATGTTTTTGAGGCTGTTTTAATACCATGGACAAGGGTACCTTGTGATGATCCCTGTGAACTAGCTGATGTCTGTCTATTTTATAATATTTATGAATGTTTTTATTATAATTTTCTATTTATTTATAAAATAAAAACAATTTACTGTCTTTCTATGTGTCAGATATGTTTTTTTTTACAGTGATTGGACTTTAAGGGACAATATGTCTGTCTGTCATTAAAAGTTGTGTAAACTTCTTTGTTAACAATGTCATTAGAAAAACATAAAGAAATTTCCAAAAACAAGCCTTGGGTGACAAAAGAACATAAACTATTGCTAAATTTTAAAATACCGAGTCTTTTGTTCAGACAGACATTAATGTCAACATTAAGAAGTTCGGATATATTCTCGTGTATTTTCTCGAAAATGTTCGATTATTTTCTCGTTATTTCTAATTTATTTAAAACTCGCAATTTCGAATTTATTCTCGTGTATTTTCTCATAAATTTTCGATTTTTTTCTCGTTATTTCAATTTTATTTTAAAAACTCAAAATTTTGAATTTGTTCCAGTTACTTCAATATTTCTCGAATATCAAGTTTTTCTCTCGTTAGTTCAAATATTTTCTCGCAATTTCGAATTTATTCTCGTGTATTTTCTCATAAATTTTCGATTATTTTCTCGTTATTTCAATTTTTATTTTAAAAACTCAAAATTTTGAATTTGTTCCCGTTACTTCGATATTTCTCGAATATCAAGTTTTTCTCTCGTTATCTTAAATATTTTCTCGTTATTTCAAATTTATATTAAAAACTCGAAATTTCGAATTTACTCTCGTGTATTTTCTCATAAATTTTTCGATTATTTTCTCGGTATTTCAATTTTATTTTCAAAACTCAAATTTTTGAATTTGTTCTCGTTACTTCGATATGTCTCTATTATAAATTTATCTCGTTTTTTCAAATGTTTTCTCGTTATTTCAAGTTTATTTTAAATACTCGAAATTTCGAATTTATTCTCGTGTATTCTCTCGACAATTTTCAATTATTTTCTTGTTATTTCAATTTTATTTTAAAAACTCGAAATTTCGAATTTATTCTCGTGTATTTTCTCGTAAATTTTCGATTATTTTCTCATTATTTCAATTTTATTTTCAAAACTCAAATTGTTGAATTTGTTCCCGTTTCTTCGATATTTCTCTATTACAATTTTTTCTCTCTCATTATTTCAAGTTTATTTTAAATACTCGAAATTTCGAATTTATTCTCGTGTATTCTCTCGAAATTTTTCAATTATATCTCGTTATTTCAATTTTATTTTAAAAACTCAAAATTTCGAATTTATTCTCGTGTATTTTCTCGTAAATTTTCGATTATTTTCTCGTTATTTCAATTTTATTTAAAAAACTCGAAATTTTGAATTTGTTCCCGTTACTTCGATATTTCTCTATTATAAAGTTTTTTCTCTCATTATTTCAAATGTTTTCTCGTTATTTCAAGTTTATTTTAAATACTCGAAATTTCGAATTTATTCTCGTGTATTTTCTCGTAAATTTTCGATTATTTTCTCGTTATATCAATTTTATTTTAAAAACTCGAAATTTTGGATTTTTTTCCCGTTACTTCGATTATTTCTCGCTATTTTGATTATTTTCTTGTAATTTAAATGTTTTCTCGTTGCTCCGATCATTTTCTCGTTATTTCAAGTTTATCTAAAAAACTCGAAATTTCAATTATTTTCTAGAAATTACGATTTTTCTCTCGTTATTTCGATTATTTACTAGTTCTTTTGATTTTTTTCTCGTTACTTCAATCATTTTTTCGTTATTTCAAGTGTATATCAAAAACTTGAAATTTCGATTGCTTTCTTGCTGCTTCGAGTTTTTGCTCGTTATTTCGATTATTTTCTTATATCAGTTTTATCAGTCGGCATTAAGGGACTAAAACAAGGAGTGGTCGGTTCGGAGTCAGTATACTGTATCTGAGTAGGGTATTCATGTTAGACTGTGGCATGGTATCTCAATGAGCTAGCATTATAAATCGGCATCAGTCCGGACTAGTACAAGCAGCCACACACGTGCATGCACGTCGCTATATACGTGCAATATTCTTGGACGCGACGTTAAACCCAATTTCAACACCTCACCACCTGTATTAAAAACAGTAAATTTAGAAAGGCATGATAACTGCTTAGACGCTTTTGTAAAACTATATAGACATACACACTGTTGGAAAAGGTGTGTGTGATATTCAGGATATTGAGGCAAATGGTACTTTTGTAATGTCATGAAAATATGATTTTCCACTGTCCATTATGTGAAGATTTACGAACTCCTGACTTAATTACATTATCATATTAAGGCTGTTTGAAGTTTGAAGTTATTCATGATTGTACGGAATATGGGTCACGATTGTACAGTAATGATTGTACGGATCATGGGTCACGATTGTACTGCAATGATTGTACGGATCATAAACACGATTGTACAATCATAATTGTACGGAATATGGGTCACGATTGTACTCTAATGATTGTACAGATCATGGGTCACGATTGTAATGTAATGATTGTTCGGATCACGAACACGATTGTACAATCATGATTGTACGGAATATGGGTCACCATTGCACTATTATGGTTGTACGGATTATTGGTCACTTAGCCTTGAAACAATGTTGGTTGGTTGCACTTGTGAAAATAGTAAATGTAGATCTTATTTTGTCATTAGGTTAGGTTCAAATAATGATCCATTCTCAAAATCTCCGATGTAAATATTGTGAATCAATACTTATATATGTTTAATATATATATACAATATGATTTAAGGCATCATGAGCCAGTCCTCTACTACAAACACGAACTACAGACCTACTCTGAGTGTGTCAACTTTCAAGGAAATGCTTGAGTCCCAAACCATGGTTGTCATTCGGGAGTCCCTGCATCTCCAGCCAGCAACTGATGACTAAATAATGGCAAAAATGACCATAAATACATGAGAAATATCTGAATGTCGATATAAATTCCACTTATGTTTGCAAATCATAATTACGAAAACATGTTTGATACAAGAATAAGGTTGCCAACATATAAGAGATAACAGACATCAAGTCAATACATTGTTTCCGACTGCCATTTAACCACAAGCGAATGAAATAGTCGGCCCACTAAATCAGAATGATCTTACACTGAACAATGACGACCGCCGGACTTTGCCGAGCGGTGTCTGAATGAAAGCGCAGGGAACCGAACAGTCACTGGACCGTGCCAGTTAACGCCCCGTTGACACATGGCCTGTCTAAAGCTTCATAGCCAGTAACAAAATACATGGAGATGTGAAGGCATTATTATTTTACTTAATCAGTTATCAAGGACCAAATAGTCATTACAGATTTATCACCCATATTGGGACGGAGATGCTTGGTAGTATTTTATCTGTAACCTCCCTACAACAGTCGCTTAATGCCGATTGGCTGTTTTAGAAAGCCTGTAATTTCATTGGTTCATGATGCATTGCCGTAACTAGGTATCATGTTCATTCATCTTTTCCCACAAACACATCTCTGCAATACGAGACTTGTCATTTTGGACCCCCACCCCACTTCCCTCTGGATCAGTCTATGACGTACACAGTCGTTACAGGTGACCTACAAAAGAATGGACTCGGCCAGCTTTACGCGGCAAGTAACAGTTACTGCTGTTACCACTCCTCCACCATGATAATCACAATCAGTCAAACATGTCGGGACGCTGTAGACATGGATTTATTAGGGATTATTACAGACTGGCTGAGGCTGCAGGTAAGTATTCACACGTGTCGACGGAGGCTCTTGATGGTATTTGTATGTATTATCTGCAGTTCATGTAGAACAGTCAGGCAGATTCAAATGGCTTCATGCAGTTTCAATAATGACTTTTGGCGGGAAATTGAGTATTTAATCAATGTAGCTGATTTATTCATAAGTTGGGATAAATAAGTCAACGTTATGTGAAAACTGGAAGAGTCGGAAGTTAAATTTGTTAACTATAATGAATAAATCTAATTCTTGGTGACGGCAAATGTCAAAATGATAAATTCATTGATCGATTCATTCATTCATTCATTCATTCATTCATTCATTCATTCCGGGTGTCAACACTGATTTTCATATCAGTTTTCGCAATTTTTTTGCCTTTTACGCCCAACAGAATCTGTTTCTGAATCCGTTTTATCAGTATTCTGTTATTTTGCCAGGCAATATGTGCACAGCTTCACAGATGGGCGTTTAATATTCATTACAGGGGAGGGAAGTATTGAAGGTAAGGCGTTTTTATTTGTAACAGTTTTTATCAGATAGAAAATATACTGTTTATTGGAACATAATAAACATGCATAAAATGTTAATGTACGAAAGATATCTAATACTTCCGTGCACAAAACACATAATTACATTTTCGATCCGCGGTCTATTATATATAATACATTGGTTCACATGTGTATATGTTATGACATATGGTTTTAGGGGTAAAACCAGCAGTTATAGTATATGTTATAATGAGTGAATAAGGTTTAATGCCGCTTTTAGCAATATTCCAGCAATATCACAGCGGGGGACACCAGAAATGGGCTTCACACATTGTACCCATGTCGGGAATCGAACCCGGGTCTTCGGCGTGACGAGCGAACGCTTTAACCACTAAGCTACCCGACCGCCCCTTTACACGTTATAATATGAATGATTGTCAATGAGTAAAATAAGTAAATCCTCTAGAACTATTAACATCAATATACTCAAAGGCAGGATTAATTTAACAAAACTATTTATTGAATTTATTTTAGAATTGAGCACTGAAAATAAATAATATTTATGATAATATAATGATGATATTAACTATATTGCTTGCCTGATTAACCAAACCTCTGATTGTAACTGTTTACACAGGACAAAGCTGTGCAGACTGATGCCGTTTAAATTCACACTTTAACTACTTACACACGTCCACACATTTCAAAATAAGGTGTCTAAGAACACAAATATTCCAATGCAATACTTGAATTTGAGATTTATAAAATGAGTTCTATGATTTTTTTAGTTATTTTCCTTCTACAAAAAAACCGAAGAACATGAGTACAGATACCTTTGTATGTGAGTAGAGGAGATCATGAAAGTGAATATGAACATTAAAAAAATATTTCTGGAGTTCACCCCTCCAAAGTTGTTTTTAATGACGTGAATCCCCTTTTTAAAGTGAAATGCACTCATCCATGAATAGTATATCTAGGGTAATAATAGCGCTTTACCTATATTAAACAGTCTGGTGACAGAAATTGCAGTATACTTAAGTCCCATTTACAGCTTGTGTAGTACTTAAATATATCCTAGACGGGAATTTTTAGAGTGGCTCTCACTCGTTTCAGGTGTACAAATCACAGACTGTTTAGACACTGGAAGATGGATGAACATTGAGAAATCAGAGCGTTATTGTATCGCCATCTCCATAGCAATAGTTTAGAAGATAGGATGCATGTTTTGGTGGTATGCACTTTATTCATTGACATTAGGACAAAGTTGTTTCTTTAGATGCTACCCACTGGGGCCTGCTGTAAACTTAAATATATTCATGCTTTTTTAAATTATAATTTTCATACACGTTGGTTTAGTGTTATTGTCACTAAAGTCAGAACTGCATCCCCGGAAAGTGTGTAAGTTGTGATGTAAATAAGAAGTATCCTTATAATATGGTTTGTAAATAAATAATGTTTGATATTTTTTGTAATCATGGGGGCTGTGTTGCACGGCGCCAAACGCCGTGCTCTATGTATTATGGGTTTGAGAAAATAACATGGGGTCATGAGGATGAGTAATCGTTGGAAAAGGGTGAACAAATTTTACAAAAAAACTTTATCGGCGACAGACGGTGAACGTTGACCCAGTTTCCGACAGCATGAATAATTGACGTGTTAGCCTACAGGACTAAATATGAAGTATTTGGGGAGGTAACTCTTGTAGGGAAGAATAGTCCTTAGTTATATTTAAAAATACACACTTACTTACGGGTGTAAATTTTCACAATATTTGCATGTCTCCACTGATCTCGTTCATTATAAAATAATATTGCAACAATGCCGTTTTTACTTTGAAAAGATTATTTAAGAAAAAAATATTATTTGTGTTACATTGGGCATGTTGGGATGACTTATAGTTGGAAAGATGTTTTTGTTTGTTGTTTAACGCCACACTGAGCAATATCCCAGCTATATGACGGCGGTCTGTAAATAATCGAGTCTTGACCAGACAATCCAGTGACTGGCATCATGCGCATCGATCCACACTAGTGGGATACGATGACAAACATCAACCAAGTCAGTGAGCCTGACCAACCGATCCCGTTAGTCGCCGCTTACGACAAGCATGGGATGCTGAATGGAACGATGTAACCAAACTTTTAAAAGACGTTTTTATCTTTGCCTCACATATGTATAATGCTATGCGCACATACGATAATTATGACAATATTTTTTAAAGCATTCCCAGCTGTAAATTATTACATAAACCTGTTTATGTTATACGGCAACAGTCATAAGAAGGAATCACGCCCTGCCCTAGACTGGTTTATATGCCCTTGAACGCTTGGGGGAAACGTTGACCCAGTCTCGAGTAGCGAGATATTAGCATTTTTGGACAGTCTGAATAATTGACGTGTTAGGCCACAGGAGTTACAATATTACCACAAGGAAGGTAACTCTCATAGAGAAGTATGGTTCATGGTTAAAAATAAAAACTGCACTGACAACTTTGTGGGTTTTAATTTTAACAATAGCTGCATCACCACCGATCACATATTACTAGTTTTGTTTTCATAATATGTTTGTATTCTACTTTTATATCACATAAATATTTAAACTAAAATGTGCCATATTCTCATTGCTGATTCTGAAGATACTGCATACAAATTTCAATTCGTTTTATTTTCTGGATTATACATGTGCGCTTTATGGAAATAGAGGTACTTGCATCAATAGGTAGGCATGCTACACAATTTCTTTGCGCCGTGATGATCCTCTTGATCAAAATTATCTTGTAAATACTTTATGTGCTTTAGCTGCTGCATACTGTACTTCTCACGTAAGAATGTGTTAGAATTGTGCTTAAGGGAAATAACTCTTTGCTTGAACATAGGGGAGCTCTCATAAAACACCCATCCGTTACAATTTGTGAGCATTGTTTATATTCATAATGTTTTCTTTGTGTGCACACTTTCTGCAATAGGAACACTTATATTATATGTATTGGTGACCATATATTTATATTATAATCACATGTACTTTAGGCCGGTGGTCTGTAATCCTGAATAAAATCTTGATAAGAACAAATGATATGACTGATCATGACTGAATATGAACCTAATATTTGGGGAGTTCACCCCTCCAACGTGTTTTCTTTACATTTGTTTGTTTGTTTGTTGTTTTACGCCGCACTCAGCAATATTCCAGTTATATGACGGCGGTCTGTAAATAATCGAGTCTTGACCAGACAATCCAGTGATTGACATCATGAGCATCGATCCACGCAATTTGGATACGATGACATGCATCAACCAAGTCAGCGAGCCTGACCACCCGCTCTCGTTAGTCGCCCCTTACGACAATCATAGTCGACTTTTACGGCAAGCAGGGGTTGCTGAAGACCTATTCTATCCCAGATAACACAATGGACACTGTGTGAAATTGTTAAAGTGTAAGGTACGCATCTTTGACCAACCCTTCCTCTCGGTAGTTTATCAAGGGTGAAAAATAGCGATTTGCACAAATAAGAACGAGCAGGTTACATTGTGTATGATATGAAATTTGAGAGGGAAACGGCGTTAATTAGAAAGATATAGGATTATAAACATTCCGACTCATTTTGTTTTCATGGAAGTAAAATTATAAAATTCATATTTTGTCATGGGACTAGATATAATATTGTGAATAACATGAAAGATATAATTTGTACCACCGTGTGCTTTTCATAATGCAAGAATTATTGATAATGATTGACACATATTCTCAAATATATCTGTAATAGTTAATCTAGACTCAGACAAGAAGCCTCTGATTGGTTGTCCTGGATGACGTCGGTTCGAGTCCGACCAGAGGCTATTTGACGAGTCTAGAATTTATTTTCAACGAACTGACTTGCAGTTTTATTGATTTTAACTAAGAAAATACATTGTCCCCGAAAAGTCTTGAAAAAATAATTATGCTTCAGACTGTTGAAAAACCCGAAGTAGCCTGCCACAAACGATACCTTGTTGCAATGTGATTTTCTTTAAGAAGAATTCAGGCTCAATTTTTTAAATAAAAAATATCTGGTCTTGTAGCTGTAGCTGCAAAAATATCTAATCTCGATATAAAATTCCAGCCCACAGAATATCAAATGGTCGGTCCCACACTACATCTGGACAGAGTATCATGCAGTGCATACAACACGCATTGTACTGTTGATATTGATTATAATATTCTTAAATAATGCAAGTGCCAATGTAATCCAGTATTGCCACTTCCTTCAAATATGTGCTTCGTTTCTTAGGGGCTAGAAATAATAATTTAGGTAATCTTTTCAATACATCAAATTCTACAAAATAACATTGGAAGCTCTGCATGGCTGTATTTGGGAAGAAAAAATCCTTAGACTGAAAAAAGGATATTTTCAACATAAGGGATAATACAAAATGGACTCTTCAAACTTGGAATAGTGTACATTCTTCCTACTTCTATCAGTTGCTTATGACTTGAACAACAAAATTTAATGAATGTATTTCGGTAAAACATAAAGGATATAATTATATCTAGAAAAAAATATCGTAGTAAAACTTATGATTACATGGTACAATAAAACTCTAGTTGTGAATATTTTTCACTGTTCCAAACTTGGTTAGGACTATCTTAACATCTCTATGAATAAATTCTTATGTGAAACACTTTATTGCTGACAGGCCTCAGCAAAACCATACCTCAAATGCTGTGATTTTGTATTTGCAGGTCAACAAACTATACCATTTTCCGCTCTGTGACAGACCCGTGAAGATTCCAGGGTAGAACCCATGCTTGTCGTAAAAGGCGACTCACGGGATCGGGTGGTCAGGCTCACTGACTTCATTGATGCATGTCATCGATCCCAATTGTGTAGATCAATGCTCATGTCACTCACTGGATTGTCTGGTCCAGACTCGATTATTTACAGACCGCCGTCATAGAGCTGGAATATTGCTGAGTGCTGCGTTAAACACTAAAGCAACCATCCAACCAACCGCTCTGTGACACTGAAATTATACGACTGCTTCAAGATGGCATTTTCTTCCCGTTAAAAGTCTGAGCCAAAAGCTGACCAGTTTTACAAAATGAAATACCTTTATTTTACACCTATTTACGAAATCTCTAATTATCCGTTGGGTGTAGTACTATTGTAAGATAAGACCAATAATGGTTTTTTTTCTATAACTGGCGAATTCCTGAAATCACGTAAGTCATGACTAGCAAAAGTTTTGTATCAAAAAGGTGAAAACAGATATTGTCTGGGAGAGGAGATAGTTTCTCAGAGATGACTGCAATATCTGAAAAATATTCCACGCTTGTTGTGCAAGGATTAAAACAACGTGACCCCGATGAAGATAATTGCACGACCAATCATTTATAACTTGACACAATCTCGAGGTTTCGATTCCAAAAGTTTCATGCCTTCTAATTTATCGCCTGGTATGCAAATTTTGACTTGACTTTTTTCGGTACTAATTGTTATATATATATATATATATATAGATATATATATATATATATATATATATATATATATATATATAATCAATATTCCATATGTCTAAATAAATCAAAGTGCTGTTATATCCCATTAACAACACCATTCATAAGGACAATCACATCGGCAAATAATAAAATGAAGATTTCCAAAACCCAAAGAATTATCCCATGCTGGCCGTTATAATTAAAACAATATATAACACCATTTACTGGCACCCTAAGTGAAAGATCAACTACGCGACAATGTCCTTACCATAACTTTCCAGCCGGAGTAGAACACTCGTGGAAATCGATTGCCCCACTACAGTCCGTTTGACTCCATTTGAGACCGATGAATTGCTCACTATTTTCGGAACACCCAAAACGGCTTTTGAGATGACCCCCCATATACGGTGCACATGCTTGTTCATTACCTGTCCATGATCGACTGGTCCTCCCTGGTATGGCATGCTGAATAATGTCAACAATATGAAGATCGTTTGTTAAACAATTTTTTAATACGGGTGTCCAAAATTATGAGACAAACCATCAGAGTTGGCGTGTCCAATTCATGTCGCTGTGCACATTTTGGTGATCAATTCATGCGTCTCAGACAGGACGGAGAAATCAAGTGGTGGGAATTCGCACGGAAAGTCAGGTAAAATTGTTTAAAAATACTACTACCATAGATTGTGTTCTGGTAGTCACAGAATCTTACAAAAGACTCCAGATTGTTTGCCATTTCCTAACACAGGGTAGCAAAAGTATATTATTACCATGTTCGAAAATAAAGGAATCCGACATGTCCCCATTGTAACGCGAAGTAAGGAAGTCAACTGTGGTGGGCCACGAAGTTGGAGGTGTATGTACAATCCGACTATTGTCATGTGCAAGCTGAAAAATATCGCATAATTCCACTATATACAGGTGCTGTCCGTTTGAGCATATTACCCTGTTCGAGACAAAGCAACATAACTTGCACACCAGCGTAAGATGATCTCCCCATTATAACGCATCGTCATGATGTAGGAAATTGTACATGACATACGAAGTTATGTGGAAAATCTGTATGATATGCTTTGCATGAATGATGTAAATGGTAAATTGCTCAATGTAGGGGGTGGGGTGGGGTGTGGTGTGGAGTGTGTGTGTGTGTGTGGGTGGGGAGGGGGGGGGGGGGGGGGGGGTTGTGTGTTATCTGGCTACGGCAGTGTAAACGCGCAAACTTCCCGATTACACTAATAGTTTTTGTGGTGTGTAAACAGGCCTACTGCGAAATATGAGACATTTTAAATGTTTGCCATATCCCAGTTCATATGACAATGTAACATGGTTATTGATTTACAATCAAGCCCTCATCAAAGGAACATGACGTCACTTTTGCACTGACGCTGCAACAGATCGCAACAGTAAAGCCTAAAACATATCTTAATTCCACTATTTGTAGGTGTGGCCCGTATCAGTATATTACCCTGTTCTGAAACGAAGCAACAGAGCACCTGCGTGAGTACATGACCCTCCCATTCAGAATAACATTGTCATCGAAGCGCCATACAATCATATGATGATAACAAATGATATATGAATATGTAACTGAATTATGACAAGTCCTTACATAAGAACGAGATGGATAAATCAAAATCGAATTCTTTAAATTCTTTAAAATGTATTCCTTGCTCCATCCGACCTTGGCGCTTCGATTATCCTAAGTCAATGTTAAAGTATAAGAGAAACAACGCTCCTAATTGTAGTTGTAAAATAGTTGATAATCCATATTCTTACTTAGTGCTCCAACTAAGTAAGCAGTTAAAAGGTAAAACTGTCACCATATACTCAATATTGTCTTTTGATCATGACAGAAAACACTTTTTATCATCTTGGGCTTCTTCCAAGTTTACATCACAATGAGAAATAATTTTGAATACACACACTGACATACATTTTTAAATGGACGTCAGAATATAGTATAACATTTACAACGATGTATAGTTTGAACAGTTCTGAACATATCTACTTTTTAGCGCTATAGAGATTGGTACTGAATTATTTGAATGATTATTACTGATGAAAGAATACATACACTTTTATTGAAGTTTGTAAATGCTCTGGTAAAGAGTAAGTATGTGGTCTTTTGCAGAATTAGTAAATGAGTTAACATCCCGCCATGAGTGAACAATGCACTGGAACTACCCCGCCCTACAACCCTACCATCACGGTGAGGACGTTCGAGGCTCAGCTGACCGCCCAGGCCCACGTTGTCGCCAATGCTGTCGGCCATGCTGTCGGCCATGCTGTCCCCCAGCTCGTGCCCCCGGGGAATCCGCAGCAACCAAGTCCCGATGACGACCCCCATGCACCACTCGGCAACTGGGACGTGTTACTACCTTCATGTATAAGACCGAACCTCACCGGTGCTGAACCCTCGTTCAAGTCGTCCTATGTCATTGGGTGATGTTACATAGTGGACGTTACCATCGGAAGGGGAGATCTTGATAAAAACTATATATGTTTCTTGGCAAATAGACATTAGATATGAAGATCATCTTCAAACCAAATATAAACATGCGTATTCAATTTACATGATATACAATGTATATATGTGATAAGATATACGATGTATATGTCTACATATAAAATGTGTATATCTGATGAGGTATATGATATATATATGTGATGAGGCATATGATGTATAAATGTGATGAGATTTAAGATGTAGATATGTGAAGAGGTGTATGATAAATATATATATATATATAGGATGAGATATATGATATTTGATGAAGTTTACGATACATACATACATATATATATATATATATATATATATATATATATATCGTAAACGAGGTTTACGATACATATATGTCTATATATATATATATATATATATATATATATATCGTAAACCTCATCAAATATATATCTCATCCTATATATATATATATATATATATAGGATGAGATATATGATAGATATACATATATATATGTGATGAGATATATGATATATACATCTAATTATGATGAGATATATGAAAGATATACATATATATATATATATATATATATATATATATATATGTGATGAGATATATGATATATACATATAATTATGATGAGATATATGAAAGATATACATATATATATATATATGTGATGAGATATATGATATATATATATATGTGATGAGATATATGATAAATGTGTGTGTGTGTGTGATGAGGCATATGATGTATATATGTGATGAGGCATATGATGTATATATGTGATGAGGCATATGATGTATATATGTGATGAGGCATATGATGTATAAATGTGATGAGGCATATGATGTATATATGTGATGAGGCATATGAAGTATAAATGTGATGAGGCATATGATGTATATATGTGATGAGGCATATGATGTATATATGTGATGAGGCATATGATGTATATATGTGATGAGGCATATGATGTATATATGTGATGAGGCATATGAAGTATATATGTGATGAGGCATATGATGTATATATGTGATGAGGCATATGATGTATATATGTGATGAGGCATATGATGTATATATGTGATGAGGCATATGATGTATATATGTGATGAGGCATATGATGTATATATGTGATGAGGCATATGATGTATATATGTGATGAGGCATATGAAGTATATATGTGATGAGGCATATGATGTATATATGTGATGAGGCATATGATGTATATATGTGATTAGGTGTGATGATATATATATATGTGATGAAATGTGATATATATCGGTTAATAACCAACTTGGGTGGATAACCAACCTTCCCTGATTGTTTAGCTTTTTGTGACTTTTCGTATTTCCCTGCTCAGTCAAAGTGACTGTATCTTTAGTCTCTCAGACTTGTTTGATATTCAGACGTGCTTCTCTATTTTATTGTCCAAGTGACATATATTAGGGATAGGCCCTCTGCGTTTATTCCCCGATATTTAACCAAACCGAGGTTATTCACTCATTGGCTCTCAACGTATCTTGTCAAAGTGTTGTTTTAGCTGCTCGCAAATTATTACGGTAATACTGCTGCTTGGCTCAGTCGCTTGTGTATTTGGTCTGATTTACATAATCGTCAGTATAGATTGGGTTTTTAATGCTTGATATTGTCTTTTATTGATACAATTAGCTGCTTGTAATAAATCTGTGAACCTATTTCCACGTTTTCATTATTACTTAACTCTTGTTTAATTATCATTTGAACACAGCTCCAGGACAAAAAGCGAAAGTTATGAAATTTACACGCGGAAGAATAAACATGATTGTATATACCTTCACGTTATTAACTTGGACATGCTCTGAACTGGTCAAGGGGCGGTCGGGTAGCCTAGTGGTTAAAGCCTTCGCTCGTCACGCTGAAGACCCGGGTTCGATTCCCGACATGGGTACAATGTGTGAAGCCCATTTCTGGCGTCCCTGCCGTGATGTTGCTAGAATATTGCTAAAAGCGGCGTAAAACCATACTCACTCACTCTGAACTGGTCTGATGTATGCCAGGGGGCACGAGTGGCCCAGTCGTCTAAGGCGCCGCGATTCGCTGTGCAGAGTTGCGTCCCATGGACACGCCAGAAACCTATGATTGTGGGGCCGAATCCCGGTTCGGCCTGATTATGTTTCTAGTTTTGTCAGCAACATACCTGTGCTCATGGGTTTCACCGAAGTGGTAAACATCTAAGACCTGCATCACTTCGGGCTTTCCTCCCACGTTAAGCTAACACGCCGAGATCTGTAATACTGTTTAAAGCGGCGTTAAACCCAACTCACTCACTCATTCTGATTTATGCTCAACCGTCATATGCGCAGTACTGCTTCAAAATGTCCAACATTTTATGCCCAAAACTCTATCAAAGAACTTATCTTACAACCCAACCCTATCTACGACTTTGTCTTGCCTGTTCCAAAATGCCCCGCGCCCCCAACACACACACACCCTCGGTTGATGTGACTTGCGGTGTGAAGAAACATGTAGGTATCCATTGTGATATGTGATATGATGTTAATCCTACAAAAATAACATTGCATACATTGTTGTAGGTGTGAAGTGTCACCTTTGATATTGATACAGTGAAAAAATGAAACTGCAATTAACAATCTGAAACTAGCATTTGAATATATCATCCTGTAAGTGTGCAATAAACAGTGACTTTTTCTTGTCCAGGAAGCTTGCCAAAGGATCGTGTTTGTTTAAGCTGGGTGCGGATGCATGTAACACACAGATAATGATTTGCGACACAAAATACGGCATCTATACCTGAGACCACAGACATATGGCTATCTCTTCCATGATTGCTGTTCCCTTAGATTTTGCTGACTGCTTGTACACACCGTCAGAGGGACTGCTTTGGATGTTGTTCATTTTGGTCTTACCAAGTTGACCCATATCTGCTGCATCATAAAACCTTTCTTACTGGTAAAGAACATCCCTAATGCAAAATAGGTCACTGATTAGCCAGTAGTTTGCACCCTCTGCATGTTGTGAGGAGTACCATCCTAAAAGATGACGACTTGAACCCTTCATGTTAAATTTAGCAGCATGATTTTTTCACAATCTCACAATACATTTTGAATTCTCATCTTCAATCCTGTTGATCAATGTTTGGCTGGAGAAGGTGAGGAAAGGAGTAATTCTTTATTCAGGCTTTGATCAAAGGTAAAATACGGTAATTTTTGTTTCTTGTATTAGCTGATGTACTGCCCTCTGTTTGCGTAGTACTGCTGACACTGTTGTTCCTAAAATATATAATTTGTATAATATTGAGAAAATATACGCTAAAAAACAATGAAATAGTGATGATACCAGGTGTTCACGGTGAGCATATCCTGTCCCACTGGTGGCACCTGTCACAAACACAAGGAACAGATGGTCCATCTTTCATCTTTATCTTGAAGACAAAATTAGGATTTTATGGATAGGGTCCCCAAAACGTTCAAGAATAAAACCAAATGTCCGCAATGGAAACTAGACTGAGAACAGGGCCCAAAGGTATAAAATTTAGTTTAGACCTTGATGAAATAACTGACATCAACTTTAGTGATAAACTTAAATCATGTAAAACTCTGATGAATATTTTGTCTGTCACTAACTTGACAACACTGGAAAGAAAAAAACAATTATAAAATCCATTATTTTACTGAAACTAAACCATCTCTTTCTTCCATACCAAACCCATCACATAATGTCATTGATAGTTTTCAAAATATTTTGTTTGTTTGGAGAAAAAAGCCCGATGAGATAAAAAAAATAAAATAATTCGTTGCACAAAAAAGATTTAAAGTTAAAAGAAATCACAGAATTAATTCAACCTCTCAAGTTCAAAAGTTGTAATCACTGGAAACCAAATATTCTCCCACATATAACAACCATTTTATTATTTTATTATCTGAACTTGGTTTCACGACACTGAAGGTATTCTTCCAATACACAATGATGGCATTCTCTGTCAAATGATTTGCCACAACAAACACATCAGAATTAATAAGGAAAGTATATTTTATGAAAAGATTGAACATAAGGGGGCCCGGTTCACTAACGATTTAATAGATAAGAATGACCATGTTGTAACCTTACCGAAATTAAAAGAGATTTATTATGTAAATACCAATTTATTTGAGTTTTTAGGAATAAATATTTCCAATCTGTGTGTGAAGATTGAACTCTCCTCCTCTTCCATCCAGCTTACTTCCTTCACTTAAAGACGATGAGGGATCACGTAAGTTTTACACAACATTAATTGAGAAACACAGCCGTAAACATCAACATATCAGAAAATGGGGGAACTAAATTTCCCCAACCTATAATGGACAAAATATAAAATGATCCAACTTAGATGTACCGGGCACACTTCAGTACACTGGTTTCAATAAAGAGGTTTATTTATTTAACAAGTTGTAAGTAGGTAGTATGTTGAGTACGTGTGATTTTTTGCAAATTAGAATTAGGAACTATACCACATGTGTTTTTGGAATGTAGAAACAACCGTCGACTTTGGGCATACTTTGAAAGTTGGCTTTTTGAGAAAACAGAGTTGAAAATCGTTCTTAACTAGGTAGAATGTATTTCTTGGTTTCCCGGAAAGAAATAATGGCCTAATGAGTAATAATAAAAATATTTGTAAAACGTAAAATAAGCACTCAGGATTGCCAACTTTCCAAAATGTTAAACTTAAGCTATCGGAATACTACAATGTTACTAAATGTGCAGATGCCAAGACCAGCAATATTGATAAATTCAACAAGTTCTATAGTCTGTCTTACAGACCCTGATACAAATATATCAAATACAGCCCATGCAAGTCTATAATGTTTGGCAAGTCTAGATTACTGCAGTATGAAGAGCGTCTCTGGGATCCCTTTTATTATATTTTTATTAAGACAATTTGTTGTTTTTTTCTGGACGATATGTTCATTTCAGAGACAAGATGTTCGTCTACAAGTTCTGGTCAGCATGTCATATACTTTATATGTAATTTGTGAGAATGATCAACGTACAATACAGATGTGAAGAAAAGGCACCCCAAAACAATATTTCGTGCTATAGTACTCTATGCAATTTCAGTCAGACATTTATGGAACATGGTTTACATATGGTGTTCATGATTTATTGGGTAGGTTCAACCCCCACCTCCAACCCACTCCATCCACCCACCCACTGAAGGTACAAACACTTCTTCTTTTAAATCTTGGACCCGCCCCTAGCTAGAAACATACAATTTCTCCAAATAAATCTACTTCAAACACATCATGGGTATTCCAGGGATGTGAATCAAACTGTTGTATTGTGTGATCTTCATGCCTGTCCAGTTTGTTTCTGCGAGACCAGTCACGTGATATTCAAAGAATCCTGGGGATGTGTTGCAGGTCCTTGTTTCAGGTGGATTCTGTTGTGCCGTAACTCTGTTCAGTCGTCGGTGACTTTATGATACGATCTTGGCTTATCACTTCACCTCATCAGGAGTCCATGTTTTGGTTGAGGCATGAATATGGAGAGTGGTTGCCTGGGTTTGAGGGTCCGCTGTTCTGGAGAAGCTTTGCTGTCGTTTTGTAGTTTCTGTTGACACTGGCGAAGTTTAAGATGTCCGAGACTACTGTCATCTGCTTTAGAGTTGGCCACTGCAGGGTATTTAAATGCCATACTTGCGATTATTGAGCATTGTTGCGGGTAGTCGTAGCCTCGTGTCAACAGGTAGGTAAGTAGGGCAATATGTGGGTCTCATATGGGAACAACAATTTATAAGTAATATCTCCAGCTTTCTGTCGGAATTTATACTCCGTCTAAAATTATCCTATGAACAAAACTGGCTCTCAGCTCTTTCATCAAGCTCAAAATCAACATTTTACAGTTTATTCAAAACACATTTCCACTTAGAAACATATTTAAAAGAATTATCAATGTTTAAATATAGACGTGCCCTTGCGCAGATTAGATGCTGTTCCCACCAGCTCCGAATTGAGACTGGGGGGAAACATATATTAAAAAAGAGAATTAAAATCTGAAAGGTTGTTTCTGGCTCACAATCAAAATCAAATTGAAGATGAATTTCATTTTATGATAATTTGAGATCGATATGTACATTTAAGACGAAAATATATACCCAAAACGTTTCACCTGTACCCCTCCATAGAAATGTTTAATATTTAATGGCATCAAATGATGGATTAATCATTCAAAATCTATCCGTATTCATTTACAAAGCAATGAAACTACGTCTTGTGTAAATCACCTAAAATTTACCTTTGTATTTTAATGTTTCTCCCTCACGGTATACTCTGTAATGTAAAGTGGCCATGTGGCCTACAATGCATAATGAATAAAGACTATATTTTAGACCTTAACAAGTCTGAATACACATCTCGCCACGTGCCTAACACTATTTCAGGGTCCGCGCACACACTACCATCAACCAGTTTGACCTCCATGGGAATTGTCAGATTCCTATCGTACCCTTCTCCAACTTTACCGGTCTTCCCCCAGAATTCTGTGTGGTTGCTTTCACACATGCCTTCGAGTTCTTGTAGTTCTTGTAGTTCTCTCGTTGGTACTGGCGTTTCGCTCGCTGCACCTTCTTATCGAAATGGTTTCTAGCATTTACATACGCTGCTTTGTGATTTGCCTTCTGGGGACCCTTGCACCGACACCACTGTAAAAACTCTTAATGTAAAACTTACTCTTAATGTAAAAAAAATTACATTAAGGGTTGCGGGTTAACTCTTTTTACAACCCTTAATGTAAAAATTACTCTTAATGTAAAAATATTTTACATTAAGAGTTGCGGGTTCACCCTTGTTACAACTCTTCATGTAAAAAATACTTACAAACTTAAAAAATATTTTACATTAAGGGTTGAAGTGATAGATAATATTTTTTACATTATAATACTTATCGAACTTTCATGAAACTTCGCAGATAATAAGCTGACATAAGCTAAATTTCGTCCAATCAGATGCCTCTGTTATATTTCCATGATATTAAATCCCTGAATATCAATTAATCAGCTCTGCAGATGCCCTTTCCGTTACCATGGAAGCAAGGTAGTAACGTAAATAAAGTCATATTGTATAGTGTCCCTAGATACACCTTTGTTATAAGATTTACAAAATCGTCCGCTATGACCCATAAAGAAAACCTGTAAATAACGACCTGCAGCTGGTTGTTGTTGTTAAGAGGTTGTAGGAATATGAAAGGTGTACTGCACTTACACAAGTTCAATGGCTCTACTTTTTGTTGTTCCTGAATAAACGCGCACAGTTGAAGGAAGCTATTACGAATACTAAGTCTCCCCTTTATTCAGTACTTGTAGGCCACGGGACTTTATGTACAAACGAAATACAATTTAGGTGCAAACAATATAAAATACAACACATTCCTTTGCATTTTATTTTTGAAAAAACAGTTTTAACATTATTGCATATCATCAAAGTTGGAGTATTTGTGTTCTTACAGCATTGGCGTAAAAACAAGTAGTTTTCTGTATTCATATTGATAATAGGGTCTTGCGATGACAGTAGTGTATTAAACTTCAGAATATTTGGAAAGATGTAAAAACTTTGCCTCAGATGGCTATAACATAGAACATTTTTAAAAAAAAGTGATATTCAATTTCGATAGGGTTTAGGTTACAAACCTTACATTTTCTAAATTCACGAGGAATATTGAACTGAACCCAAAACGAGTCCTGATTTTATTTACAGTTATACTACTCAAATAGTTCTCACATGAAATGGATGCTTTTAACTGTGCATAATAAGCCATTTGTTTTTTTTTGCATAAATTATCATACCAAACCTGAAAAAAGCTTTTAACTGCTGACGTAACATTTAAAAACGCGGTTTTATTACCACATATTTGAAAGTACCAGACATCATCAAATCCTAATCTAAAAGTAACAGATTTAAGTTTCGTTACCCAATTTACGTGACCTTGTTCATCGTAGAACTGCAGCGTATTGTAACATGTTTGGGGTATTAGAGATTCCTGCATATCATAAAGAGACAGCCAATATTTGACACATTTCAAAACAGCGAGTGACTGAATAGATAATCTGCAAGACTCGGTTCTATGTCACTGAACCCCCAAATTCCAGCCCCGTATAATAGTATTGGTGTTATCTTTGTATCAAAACATTTTAAGTAAAAGTGAGGCGAGTATGGTTTCAATGAATGTTTATTAATTAACAGGACCATGAACACCTTTCTTGTCTCAATTGGAATATTATTGAAGCGTTTATGAAAAAAACTGAGTGAGTGAGTTAAAATTTTACATCGAATCGGCAATATTGCAGCCATATTGCGATGAAAACAAGTTAATTATAGTAAATACCCGTCGACAAAGGACAGTAAAACAGTAAGTCATGTATCACAGCTAATGTATAAAACAAACCAGTTCACAATAAAAAACAAAGAATTCTTCAGTAGACTTTGTACAAGATAAAACTGGGCTATATACCTCTGGTAACCAAAGCTAGACCACCTAACTGGGGATCATGGGGACTTACAGTGCCTTTGCTACCTGCATAATTCCCAGCAGGATTTATGTCATCACTTTGGTCACAAGTGGTCATCTTCAATGCTAACCAATATTAAAAGATCAAACCATAGTCAAGTAGTTAAAACACTAGTTGATATTACACACTTTTATTTAGATGGACTTGCGTACCAGAATCAAGAGGACAATAATTTTATGCTACTTTAACCCCCTGAGTAGCACCGCCTTCAAAAATATTAGTTGTTAATAATATCACACTAATTTAAAACAATTCAAAATTCAAAATTTATCAAATAACTCTATTTCTTTTAAAAAACCGAGAATTAAATGAACGTTGATATTATTAAAAAGATCCTTTAAAGACGTTGAATGATAATAAGAATCCCTTGTGAGAGAAAAGTCTATACAATCAAGCAAAATATGCTTGATTGTAATTCTCTCATCACAAGGGATGCAAAACGGAGGATCTTCACCTTTAAGCAAATATTCATGCGTATAACGGCTATGGCCAATGCGACATCGTCGTAAAACAACTTCATCGTGTCGTGACTGGCAACCCAAGTAGGTATATCCAAGAGTAGGTATTATTGCATGCAGTTTGTTCATACCTAACTGGGTATTCCACTTTGTTTGCCTTAAATGTCTGATATAATCTTTTATACAAGATTTAAAATCAGAGTGTGGAATCAGAATATTAGAGACAGGCTTTACAAGGGCAGCCTTAGCTGCAGCGTCAGCTTTTGTATTGCCCACGATGCCAACATGGCTTGGTAACCAACAAAATATGATGTCGCATTGGCTAGTAGACAGATCATTGTATAATTCTAAAATGTCAAGAATATATGGATGATTTAGAGAGACATTTTTTAGCGCTTGAAGGCATGAAAGAGAATCAGAAAAAATGATAAATTGTTTACTGTTAGATTGATGTTGAATAAAGTCCAAGGCTGTTTTTATAGCGTTTGCCTCAGCAGTGAAAATGGAGCTATTGTCTGGGATTCTAGTAGATATGGTTTTTGATCCAATAACAGTGGCACTGGAAACTTTACCACTATCCTTGGATCCATCCGTGAAGATTGAACGATGGGAATCATATTTGCGGCGTAATTGTAAATATTCCTGTTGATATTCTAAATCATTTGTGTCAGATTTTTTGAATTGAGTGAGTGAAAGGTCCACTTCTGGTCTGACCAACTGCCAAGGAGGAGTAGAGAGTAGTCGATAAGAAGTGATTAAATCTAAATCTATATTAGCAGCAATGACATGCGGTTGAATACGAATCCCGAGTGGTGGAACGAGATGCGGCTTACGATTGAACAGGTCCTCAAAAGGGGGATTGAATACACAGTCATATGCTGGGTTTGAAAGATTTGAAGCCAATTTTGTGATATATTGTAGTGATAATTTTATACGGCGTTGTTGAAGAGAAGGTTCATCAGCCTCTGTGTATAAGCTGTCAACAGGAGATGTTCTAAATGCTCCAAGGCAGAGCCGTAGTCCTTGATGGTGTATTGAATTTAACTTTTCTAAATTACTTTTACAGGCTCCACCATATACAATGGAGCCATAATCAAGTTTTGACCGGATAAGTGAATGATACAAATGAAGGAGAGTTGTTTGATCCCCACCCCAATTTGTATTTGAGACAACTTTTAGCAGATCAAGGGCCTTCAGGCATTTAGCTTTAAGATATTTAATGTGTGGTAGAAAGGTTAAATGTCTGTCAAAGATTAACCCCAAAAATTTGGCTTCCTCTACCATTTTAATTGCAGTACCATCTAAAGACAGCTCCGGATCCTTATGAGGTTTATATTGACGACAGAAATGTATACAGTTTGTTTTGGATTTGGAAAACCTAAAACCATTTTCAAGACACCATTTCTGAATTTTATTTAGACACAGTTGCAGTTGTCTCTCAATGGTATGCATATTTTTACCACGACATGATAAATTGAAATCATCCACAAAAAGTGATCCATCAACTGAATTATTTAAAACCTTCGAAAGACTATTTATTTTAATACTAAATAAGGTGACTGACAAAATACTGCCTTGTGGGACACCCTGATCCTGATTGTAATGATCAGACAGGGTAGATCCCACACGAACTTGAAATTGTCTGTCTGTTAAAAACTGGGATATAAAACAAGGCAAGCGGCCTCTCAAACCAAAGTCATGTAGATCTTTCAGAATGCCATGCTTCCATGTGGTATCGTACGCTTTTTCTAAATCAAAAAAGATAGATACAGCATGTTGTTTAGAAACAAACGCATTTTTTATGAAAGATTCTAAACGTACTAGATGATCGATAGTACTGCGGTTTTTACGGAAACCGCATTGAATATTTGTAATCAGATTATTAGATTCGAAAAACCACACTAACCGATTATTAACCATTCGTTCCATAGTTTTGCAAACACAGCTTGTTAATGATATAGGTCGGTAATTAGTAGGATCTGAATGATCCTTGCCCGGCTTAGGTATAGGGATAACTATTGCATTATGCCAAGAAGGAGGGAAATTTCCTGACGTCCAAATTTCATCAAATATTTCTAAAAGTATGGCAAGACCGGATTCGGGCAAATGCTTCAAAAGCTGATAGTGAATATTATCAGCCCCTGTTGCCGTGTCATGAGCTTGCCCAAGGGCTGTTTGTAGCTCATGTAGTGAAAAGACTTCATTATAGTCTTCGCCATTTTCAGAGTTGAAATTAATCCTCTTCTTTTCCTGAAGTATCTGATATTTTTGAAATTCTGGGTGATAGTTTGATGAAGAAGAGTGTTTAGCTAACGTTTCGCCAAGTTTATTTGCAATATCTGAATGATCTTCCAAGAAGTGATCACCTTCCTTAAGATGATGAACACTTGATTTTGAGCCTTTGCCCTTAATTCTTTGGACCATATTCCACACCTTTGATATAGGTGTACGTGAATTAATCTTGGAAACGTAGTTTCTCCACGAATGACGTTTATTTTGTTTGAAAGTTCGTCGTGCCTTGGCACTAGTAATCTTAACAGTATTCAAATTATGTACAGTAGGATGTTTTCGGAAATACTTCTCCGCTTTCTTCCTACATTTTCTTGCCTGTTTGCAATCATTATCGAACCATGGCTTGCGAATGTGTGGATTTGCAGAGGACTTAGGAATGGTATCATTGGCAATTGCATTCAGTTCATCTGAAAAAAACTGAATGGGGTCAGCAATATTCCTGAACATTTCAGGTTTTAGGTTATTGGTACATAGAGTTGTGAATTGAGCCCAATTGGCCTTTGAAAAATTCCATCTTGTTGACGGTGGAACGTCAGATGGATTATTGACTGTCAGAATTGTAGGAAAGTGGTCACTACCACATAGATCATCATGAACTGACCACGAAAATTCATCCAAAAGTGTTGCATCTGTGAGTGAAAGGTCCAAGGCGGAATAACTACCTGTTGCAGGGTGTAAATATGTGTTGGAACCATCATTAAAAACACATAGACTATTGTCAGATATGAAATCCTCTAGCGTGTGTCCCTTGGTGTTAGTGCTGCTACTTCCCCATAAAGGGTTATGTCCGTTCAAATCACCCATGATTATGCAGGGCTGAGGCAGCTGGTCATATAAGGACTGCAGCTCAGATCTCTGAGGCGTAGAAGATGGAGGTATGTACAAAGAGCACAGAGTAAATGCAAGATGCAAAGTTAGACGGACGGCAACAGCCTGAAGAGGAGTGTTAAGATGAACAGGGCTATGTATAATACCCTGCCTCACCAAGAGAGAGGAACCGCCAGTGGCTTTGTCGCCTGGTGGAGAAAAGGAATGGTAAGCATTATACTGACGCAAATCAAACTTATCTGTCTGCTTTAAATATGTTTCTTGAAGACAGAAAACAGAAGGTTTAACATCTTGTACCAATAACTGTACCTCATTAAAATTGGTCCTAAGACCTCTGCAGTTCCACTGAATTAGTGGGTATTTAGTGTTCATGTTACAGGAGGTGGCATTACAGGAGATCTGTTTCTAGCCCGAGGCGAATGACTTTTCTTTCGCGTTCGGGGATGAGGTGTGACATCCATGTCCTCTAGAATCTGAAATTTGTTGAAAAGTTGGACAGGATCACGTTGACCTTTTGGTATTCGATCAGATTTCTGTGAATAGTTGAATGTCTTGCTGGCATTTACCACAGAGGGAGATGGTGAACGAGATGTTGAACGAGACAGTGATTTAGATGGAGAGTTTGTTTGGGTAGATGCAACAGACTGAGTATCGAGAAGTGAATACTCCTTGGTCCTAACCCAGGTGACGACCGTCTGGCATTCAACAGAGTGAACAGATCTGGAGTTTTGTTTAGGTGGACGTGCAACGGCTGCTGAATAGGAAACAACTGCAGTTGGAGTGGTAGATGACATTACCAAATGTTTGGCATCTGAAAAAGAAATATTCCTCTCATGTTTCAATTTTACTATCTGGTGTTGTTGTTGCCAGACAGGACAAGATTTTGAAGATGCAACATGATCTCCAGAGCAATTAGCACATTTCGGATCGTTTGAGCAATCTAATGTATCATGGTCAGTTTGTCCACATCGGTGACACTTTTTTCTGTTGGTACATGATTGGGCACCATGCCCAAACTTTTGACATGAGTAACACCGGAGTGGATTTGGTATGTACTTGTCTACACCAATATTACAATAACCTGCTCTGATGGATTTTGGTGGAACCGGAAGAGAAAAGGTAAAGAGATACGTGTTTAGCTTTTCAATTTGACCGTTCTGTCTCTTGGTAAATCGTTTGACTCCTGAAACACCCTGGTCTTTCAGTTCAAAGGCTATATCATCTTCAGACATGTCTGAGAGACAACGTTCCCGATCCCTGACAATGCCTTTAGAACTGTTGAGTGATTTGTGTGCTGATACAGTAACGGGCACAGAAACGAGATGTTTAACAGCCAACAGCGTAGCTGATTGTGAAGCAGATTTACATTCAACCAGGATACAGCCAGATCGTATCTTTTTCATGGTCACGACGTCTCCAGCAATACCATAAATTGCTTTGGAAAGAGCGAAGGGATTTATCTTCAGAGGACCATCATCAGATGCTGAGATTACCAAAAATCGAGACCAAAAGTCAGACTTTTTCCTTGAAACAGTATCATCATCAGATGTACTATCATCCAACGTACGTTTAAGTTGTTTTGGGGGTATCATGGTAAGTGTATAGAGATTCATCGGCCCAGCTCCCCACCCACCACGGAGTATCAATAAGACAATGCTATATGCCAGTGGGCCTCCAACTGACAGCACCAAGGATACTGGGGCGATATACTCAAGCAGAAGTATTAATGCAAGATTAATAGATCCACCGGATTGGCCCATGAGCCACCGCCTTCTGGGCATATTTGACTCTAGGCAATGATTTAGTATTCATTTTTTAACACGTATTGAAATTAAATGAACTGAGTGACCAAGACCAAAAAATATACAATTAAATATGACATTAATGTGCAAAACAAAGAAACTTCACAATTCAATGAACTTGTCCAAGTTGAAAACAGATTAACTGCAACTGTTGACATATTGTAGTTTGTTCAATTTTGTGCAAGACAATGTTAATGCACAGGGCTTGGCGTGACCAGCCGATTGATAGAACCGGGCCCATTCTACCACCCGTCTAGGTGAAGTCAGGGTCAAAGTGGTGTATTGGGCAAAGGAACGCTAAACCTGGAACCAGTGCCCTCAACCACCAGACTACCTTCCTCCACCGACACAGGGGCGCAACCCACGGCAAACAGGTTGCCCATTTTAGTCGCCTCATACGACCAGCAATGGGAGGCTGTGGAAATATTCTGCCCCGGTTCCACACGGGGGAAGAGCTATTAGCGCTACCCAGCACTCACCACGAGGAGGTTGCTCTTCACGAGTGCCTGAAAAAAACTGAAACAACAGGGACAAAGCATACACCCTTGACTCACACCCATGAAGTGAGTGAGTGAGTTAATATTTAAAGTCACATCGGCAATATTTCATATCGTGACTAAAGCGATTAATACATCAAAGAAACATTAATTTAGACAATATAAAAACCTGTCAGCAAAGGACAGTAAAATTACCAGACTTATCATAGATATTAATTCTTAAAACTAGTATGTGACCATAAAAAGCTATTACTAAACAGAACAATACATTGGAAAAACGGGCTATAGATCGCCAGCAATTGAAGGTAGTTCACCATACTAGGGTCCATGGGGACTTATAGTACCTTTGCAACCTACATGGACCCCAGCAGGATTTACACCATCCTGCAAGTTTAGCCATTGATTAAAACTAACATATATACTACGATTAAAATCGTGGTAGGCCTAAATGTACTTCGAGTGATGTGGAACTTACGTATCCTCTCTGGGGGACAATAATTTTACAGTGCTTTAACCCCTTTCGAGGATACAGCCACTGACAATCTCAGTTGCTTATTTAATCTACCAAATTTAAAACAACATTTATTTATTTTGCTTAACACATTAATAAAAAATGTTCAAGCAATTCTATCCTTTTAAAAAACCAATGATTAAAAGAGAACTAATATTATTAGAAAGATCCTTGACAGATGAAGATTTGAAATACTTATCCTTTGTAATGGCAAAATCAACACAGTCAAGCAGGACATGCTTGACCGGGATTCTGTCATCACAAGGGATACAAAATGGAGGATCCTAACCTTTCAATAAATGTTCATGTGTATATCTCGAGTGGCCAATACGACATCGACATCGCCGCATTACGACCTCTTCAAATCTGGACTGACAAACCAAGTAGCACACCCATGAAGCAACAAATATACCAGATACTCTGTTGTTTGAACGAACACATTACTGTACAAGGATTGTAACATTTTACCCGTTTTAGCACTCAAACCATGTTTGTACAATGGCTTCCATAGATGTCGTCAAGCCAGCTGATTTATTATGTTTCCAGGCACTGATGCTCTCAAAAAGTTCTGGTGATTGTGGATTCTAATATGTCAGTTGTCAGTTCTTGCATATAAGCATGACCTGTCACTATGTCCTCCACCTCACCAAGATTGTCCTGAATACCCATTGGTTCAGAATTCGGCGACGAGAAAGTCCCCCAGTCTTGTATATCAATAGGGTTGGGTCGTTGCGGTCGTCCAGCCATACGTTTTATGATGTCCCAGAAACGTTTAGAGTTTACCGCTGCTGCATTTTCTAGGTCACTCCTTTTACATTGTGCAATCTGGTCCTTCTTGATTCCACGCAGTTATCTGTATTCATTGCAAACTTTGTTTTACTTAATAAGGTATGAGTTATCTTTAGTTATTTCTGAACGCATTTACATAATGGCACTGTTCATGTTTTTACAGAGACATTCATCATCATCGGGGAACATGTCACTTGATGCCAAACCATAATCACACTACACCCTAAATGCCCAATAGGAGGCACGGGTGGTCCAGTCGTCTAAGGCGCCGCGATTCGCTGTGCAGAGTTGCGTCCCTTGGGTACGCCAGAAACCTATGATTGTAGGTTCTAATCCCGGTTCGCCCCGATTATGTTGCTAGGTTTGTCAGCACCATACCCGTGCTCGTGGGTTTCAACGAAGTGGTAAACGTCTGAGACCTGCATCCATTCGGGCTTTCCTCCAAAATTAAACTGACATTAAGCCGTGATATAAATAGAATACTGTTAAAAATGGCGTTAAACCAAACTCACTCACTCACTAAATGCCCAATAAATGTTCAGTCACCGATTTGATAGTCAGTTCCAAATCTTCCATTCACAATATGTATGTCCAGAATTGAACACATTTCCAAAAGAGTTTTTCCAAAGTAAATTATCACATGAATATCTTTCCATCTCAAATTGTGTAAAAACATCTATTAAGTAATTATTACTTTCAACATGGTGAATAACATCGTTCTCCACATAGTCCCGCGTCACACCGGTTCGACTGTTCATGTACAATGGACCTGTGAAGATCCGGGGTAGAATAGGTCTTCAGCAACCCATTCTAGTCATAAAAGGCGACTATGCTTGTCGTAAGAGGCGACTAACGGGATCGGGTTGTCAGACTCGCTGACTTGGTTGATGCATGTACTCATATCCCAAATGCGTGGATCGATGCTCATGGTGTCGACCACTGGATTGTCTGGTCCAGACTCGATTATTTACATACCATCGTCATGTAGCTGGAATATTGCTGAGTGCGGCGTTAAACAACAGGCAAACAAACAAACAAACAAACAAATCCAAGTACAATGATAGAAACAGCTGGGTCTGCTTACAGTTTACTCAATAAAAAATACAGCCAAATCTCTACCCCATTTTGTCTGTCTTTGTTATTATTACCAGGTCGATTTCTCCGGCTGGATATACAATATATGTAAACACACACAATGTAGCGCTACTGAAACCAAACATACTTTTATCCAACAGAATAGTAATAGCATGTTATCTGTAGCGAAAATCAATAACACGTCTTACCAGTAAATATTTTATCAAAGGTATTCCTCCCGAATACCTCCCGAACTTGGACCTTCTACGAATTACGCTTATTACGAATAATTGCAAGAAACCGAGCAAAAGCAATAAAAAACGTGAACATACTGTTATAGTGCAAACCATTTCAACACTTTTAATTAGAATAGTGCAAACCATTTCAATACTATTATTTTACATTTCATTTATCTAAATACCTATCTGGTTCAATATGTTTCCAAGTGCACCGAAATTCTATGACCTTTGTCTGTTTAATATATTCAGCAAACATTCGGCGTTCCCCTCTCATCATAAGCCCCTCCGGGCAGGACCCTTAATCTCCAGCGCTATCTATAAATTTTAATTAACACCTCCTAACGTCGCCGGATCTTACGTATATACATACACGTGGGACAATGACCTTGCCACACGTTATGTAATACCTCGCTCTACAAAACCCGACTGACATGGTCAGTCAGGGAGACAGCCTGGAGACAGCCAGAAGATCGACTCGTGTAAGTGACAGAACGGTTCTCCCACCCGGGAACATTGGCCACTCGGTCCCGGTGTGCGTTCTGTCACGTTCTTATCAACATGTACCTTTTCGACTTATTCCAAACCATCAACAATAAACATGGCTGCTGTCGTCTTAAACTTCACCCCTGAGTTTTGTCTTCCGTCATCACCCTGAGCTACCATCCGAGGGACGAAACTAACGCCCTTGGACAGATGATGGAGAATAATCCGGGTAGCGTGAGTTTGCTGTGACTCACGCACGATCCCCCTACCCTAACTCGCAGCAAAGCAAATGGTAGTTCAGAGTTTATGGGAGACAAAAGCAACGTCAAGCCATCCGCCATCTTCACGAGAAAACGACAGACAGCAGTTTAGCCATCCCGATCGTCAGCAACAGACAGCAGCCCAGCCAACCCGATTGTCAGCAACGAACAGCAGCCCAGCCTACCCGAACGTCAGCTACAACCACATCAAGACAATATTCATGTAGCCACGCTACCGACACCCAAGATCAAGTCGACCATCATCAAGATTCCTCAGCACGTGCCTACCGATATATGTGTGTGTGTGTGCCAATATCTCTAAACGAGTACTGTGCTAAAACGTATTCTCACGGATATTCTTGTTCGTGTAAGGTATGTTATGTAATCAAGTCATTATTGTTTCGTTGTCTTAAAAATTTTGTCATGTTTTTCTATAATGAGTATGTATTGCTATGTATTGTTATCAGAGGTACATCCTTATCAGATTAAGTTTTTGAAATCGGCTAGGCTCTTACTTTATTCATGTCCTACACCCTACGCTTATACGCATTTAGTGCAGATCCACGATATCTGCGGGTTCCGAGTCGTCCCATACAAATCAGACTCCTGGTTTCAAAGATTTTTCTTTTAATTTGTGGCCCTATAACCATTACTATAGACAATAGCTTTCAAAAAGTTATCCAATACACTACAATTTCCTGCTTATATCTTCATTTATTCCTTTTTGAGTATGTAAGCACTGAAATTATTTGTACTCTTTGTGAAAACTGATAAAATCGATGTAGTAGCAGCGATTGTAGAAGTATAATAAGTTAGGCAGCCTCGTTGCTTACCAAGCTTATTCAGTGGAGATTGTATATACAGTCTATATCCTACTTCTTCGTTTTGCCAACGTGATTTTGTGCTTAATTATGATACCGGCGAAAATTATGTATATTCGTGCGATCAACCGTAAATGGTCTGTGGCACACAAAATACGATTCGTTCAAATATCTTCGAGACAATTTCACATGATTGAATTTTTCATTACAATCCAGTTTAGACTTTTGAAGTTGGTTAGGTTTTGCATTACACATTCTACTTTTTAGCGCAGATCACACTTCACATCTGCTAGCCTTGTCGAGTCTAGGCTCACAATATAAGACTCCCAATTTCAAAGATCTTACTGTTATCATGAAAATATTACTTTCATATGCAAACGACAACGCTTTACCCACATTATGTTTTTGTCCCTACGTCATCAGTCTACTTTACTTCAACAATGTTTATTGTGTGTTTCAATGTGATACCTTTGATCTAGCAGTCTGGTATTCCGACTGCAAGCAGGATGTGCTGCTCGGTGGAAACTCGTCCAATGTTCTTTGTGTATGAGCCGGAATCTCCACTCACCTGTATTTTGTGTGTACGAGCCAGCACCTCCGCTCAACTTGTTAATGTTATGTATAATTGTTTCACCGATATTGACAATGTTGTTATTCACTTATTTACTTTTACACGCCTGTACATCTTATCTACTGTCATTTCATTCATCTCAGTCAAGTGTAGTGCATGAAGCAACCACTTGTCAACCTGTCGATGTCATTTGCATTTATCTGTACTTGTACTCCATATTGTCATTATTTTTAAAAAGCTTTTGAGGACAAAAGCTCCACGACGTTCAGGGGTACTGTTATAGTGCAAACCATTTCAACACTTTTAATTAGAATAGTGCAAACCATTTCAATACTATTATTTTACATTTCATTTATCTAAATACCTATCTGGTTCAATATGTTTCCAAGTGCACCGAAATTCTATGACCTTTGTCTGTTTAATATATTCAGCAAACATTCGGCGTTCCCCTCTCATCATAAGCCCCTCCGGGCAGGACCCTTAATCTCCAGCGCTATCTATAAATTTTAATTAACACCTCCTAACGTCGCCGGATCTTACGTATATACATACACGTGGGACAATGACCTTGCCACACGTTATGTAATACCTCGCTCTACAAAACCCGACTGACATGGTCAGTCAGGGAGACAGCCTGGAGACAGCCAGAAGATCGACTCGTGTAAGTGACAGAACGGTTCTCCCACCCGGGAACATTGGCCACTCGGTCCCGGTGTGCGTTCTGTCACGTTCTTATCAACATGTACCTTTTCGACTTATTCCAAACCATCAACAATAAACATGGCTGCTGTCGTCTTAAACTTCACCCCTGAGTTTTGTCTTCCGTCATCACCCTGAGCTACCATCCGAGGGACGAAACTAACGCCCTTGGACAGATGATGGAGAATAATCCGGGTAGCGTGAGTTTGCTGTGACTCACGCACGATCCCCCTACCCTAACTCGCAGCAAAGCAAATGGTAGTTCAGAGTTTATGGGAGACAAAAGCAACGTCAAGCCATCCGCCATCTTCACGAGAAAACGACAGACAGCAGTTTAGCCATCCCGATCGTCAGCAACAGACAGCAGCCCAGCCAACCCGATTGTCAGCAACGAACAGCAGCCCAGCCTACCCGAACGTCAGCTACAACCACATCAAGACAATATTCATGTAGCCACGCTACCGACACCCAAGATCAAGTCGACCATCATCAAGATTCCTCAGCACGTGCCTACCGATATATGTGTGTGTGTGTGCCAATATCTCTAAACGAGTACTGTGCTAAAACGTATTCTCACGGATATTCTTGTTCGTGTAAGGTATGTTATGTAATCAAGTCATTATTGTTTCGTTGTCTTAAAAATTTTGTCATGTTTTTCTATAATGAGTATGTATTGCTATGTATTGTTATCAGAGGTACATCCTTATCAGATTAAGTTTTTGAAATCGGCTAGGCTCTTACTTTATTCATGTCCTACACCCTACGCTTATACGCATTTAGTGCAGATCCACGATATCTGCGGGTTCCGAGTCGTCCCATACAAATCAGACTCCTGGTTTCAAAGATTTTTCTTTTAATTTGTGGCCCTATAACCATTACTATAGACAATAGCTTTCAAAAAGTTATCCAATACCCTACAATTTCCTGCTTATATCTTCATTTATTCCTTTTTGAGTATGTAAGCACTGAAATTATTTGTACTCTTTGTGAAAACTGATAAAATCGATGTAGTAGCAGCTATTGTAGAAGTATAATAAGTTAGGCAGCCTCGTTGCTTACCAAGCTTATTCAGAGGAGATTGTATATACAGTCTATATCCTACTTCTTCGTTTTGCCAACGTGATTTTGTGCTTAATTATGATACCGGCGAAAATTATGTATATTCGTGTGATCAACCGTAAATGGTCTGTGGCACACAAAATACGATTCGTTCAAATATCTTCGAGACAATTTCACATGATTGAATTTTTCATTACAATCCAGTTTAGACTTTTGAAGTTGGTTAGGTTTTGCATTACACATTCTACTTTTTAGCGCAGATCACACTTCACATCTGCTAGCCTTGTCGAGTCTAGGCTCACAATATAAGACTCCCAATTTCAAAGATCTTACTGTTATCATGAAAATATTACTTTCATATGCAAACGACAACGCTTTACCCACATTATGTTTTTGTCCCTACGTCATCAGTCTACTTTACTTCAACAATGTTTATTGTGTGTTTCAATGTGATACCTTTGATCTAGCAGTCTGGTATTCCGACTGCAAGCAGGATGTGTTGCTCGGTGGAAACTCGTCCAATGTTCTTTGTGTATGAGCCGGAATCTCCACTCACCTGTATTTTGTGTGTACGAGCCAGCACCTCCGCTCAACTTGTTAATGTTATGTATAATTGTTTCACCGATATTGACAATGTTGTTATTCACTTATTTACTTTTACACGCCTGTACATCTTATCTACTGTCATTTCATTCATCTCAGTCAAGTGTAGTGCATGAAGCAACCACTTGTCAACCTGTCGATGTCATTTGCATTTATCTGTACTTGTACTCCATATTGTCATTATTTTTAAAAAGCTTTTGAGGACAAAAGCTCCACGACGTTCAGGGGTACTGTTATAGTGCAAACCATTTCAACACTTTTAATTAGAATAGTGCAAACCATTTCAATACTATTATTTTACATTTCATTTATCTAAATACCTATCTGGTTCAATATGTTTCCAAGTGCACCGAAATTCTATGACCTTTGTCTGTTTAATATATTCAGCAAACATTCGGCGTTCCCCTCTCATCATAAGCCCCTCCGGGCAGGACCCTTAATCTCCAGCGCTATCTATAAATTTTAATTAACACCTCCTAACGTCGCTGGATCTTACGTATATACATACACGTGGGACAATGACCTTGCCACACGTTATGTAATACCTCGCTCTACAAAACCCGACTGACATGGTCAGTCAGGGAGACAGCCTGGAGACAGCCAGAAGATCGACTCGTGTAAGTGACAGAACGGTTCTCCCACCCGGGAACATTGGCCACTCGGTCCCGGTGTGCGTTCTGTCACGTTCTTATCAACATGTACCTTTTCGACTTATTCCAAACCATCAACAATAAACATGGCTGCTGTCGTCTTAAACTTCACCCCTGAGTTTTGTCTTCCATCATCACCCTGAGCTACCATCCGAGGGACGAAACTAACGCCCTTGGACAATAGCAAAACGTATCCTATAAATTCAAATCAAACTTTGTTTATAAGAATATTTTACATTTAAGGGGCGATATGTACGATATTAACCCTTAATGAAAAACAAGATACATTAAGAGTTGCGGGATGTTACTCTTAATGTAAAAACGTAACCCTTAATGTAATTCTTTTACATTAAGGGTAATTTTTACATTAAGGGTTGTAACACACCACGCCCTTTCTGCTGAACACATAGCGTTCCACAGGGAAGATAACTGATCTGTCCACTACGGTTTACGGCTGGGTCGCTTCGTATTGCTCTGTTGGGAAATAGACAAACGCTTAGTTGGTAGTGCTCTTATCATTTCCTCTTTAACATACATATTAAAGTCATTAAAGGCAGCATCAGTGCCGCATTGATGCTTCTTAGAATTCTAAAGTCCATCTACGTTGTGGTTAAGGGTCTCGCTGCATTCTTCTGGTGACATGAAAGTTTGTTGAATATTTGATGTGTCACACCTTATTTTCTCTCAGATACACAGTTGCCATATGTTTCCTATTTCACTTGGCCTTGACATATTAAAGTCATTTATTTTGTTCAGTTTCTCATGCTGACATATGCAGTAGTCTACCACAGAGGCACACCAAGATGATATATAAGTAAAGGCGTCCCTTGAGACACATCTTCCATTCACAATACAATAATCAATGTTAATTAAAAAGTCAATTAGGAGATGGCCGTAATTATCAACAGTAATGTCAAATGTTTCCCGGTTAGGCAAAATATCAACTCCTTCCAAAAAGTCTAACAGCCCTCCACATCGGCTATTATAATCTCCACATATATATGTGGACCTTTAGTCCACCTTCAATTATGCCATTCACTTTAGGGCTAGCACACTCGTTGTTCGATTCTGGAACATCATCATTTTTAGCTCACCATTTACTTCTTTTGCAGCTGCAGCATAGCTTTTTTAAAAAGTCGGCGTGTATTGTCTATATCCTTTTTCAATGTTTCGTGTCGTGTTTTTGGTGTTGTTCATTCATTCATTCATTCATTCATTCATTCATCGCCTAACGTATCTCTAACCTCACTTTACATATCTCTATGTCTATAATGTTCTGCATTTTACACATTATTCTCTCCTCCATTGTGTCTAAACTTTTATCAAAATGTCTTGTGAGATTTTCAATTGCTGTCATCCTCATAAAGTGTGAAAGTCAGTGTTTAATCACTGATTTTACCTCGATTGATGTCTTTGTAGCAGATATTTCACTATATTACTAGTTGTCGGCGAGAGAGCGATTCAAAACACAGCTTGGCAAATATTCGGCGTATCCCCTCTGGTCATAACCTCCGCCTCCCTGCCGTCACATAGCTGGAATATTGCTGAGTGCGGCGTTAAACAACAAAGAAACAAACAAATAAAATCTACAAAACCTGACTGACATGGTTAGTCAAGGAAACGAGCCAGATCATCGACATGTGTAAGTGACAATGTGTAAGTGACAGAACGGGTCATCGCACCCGGGAACACTGGCCACTCGGTCCCGGTGTACGTTCTGTCACGTTATTATCAACCTGTACCCTTTCGACTTATTCCAACCCAACAACAATAAACATTGCTGTCTTCTAAACTTCACCCCTGAGTTTTGTCTTCCGTCATCACCCTGAGCTACCATCCGTGGGCCGAAACTTACGCCCTTGGACAAATGTATCCGTAAAGCGGAAAATAAGCCACACCCACAAAGGGACTACTATTTCTTGATTGGCTGATTATGGAATGGGCAGGGCTTGTGTTGCCTTATTGCGCCGAATGGTTTCAATGATTTTTTAACTGTTGCCTACTGTTTTTTGTGTATCAATAATTAAACGCAAATGAGTTTTTACCTTTATACCCATATAAACGCAACATATATTGATGTCATGGTGTAGAAGCAAAACTGTATGAACGGGGGAGATTGTTGGAATTACGGGAATTGGTTATGGCAGCCAAACTGTTTAAGGGGCGTCTCAGAAATCGCAATTCCCCTGGAGTTAGATAGATTTTTAGAATAGATACGCATGGCTACATGTAAATGTGATTTAGATTTGTTCAGTCACTCGCTTTAAAAATTTGGTTATGATATTGCATCTATATAAATGACATAAAAAAATGATCACAAAAACTAGAAGCGCCAGATTACTTGAACGGTGGAAGGATATGGATACTATCTCAGGACACCCATATTTATTCAAATAAGAATTCTTTTTATCAGAATGATACAAACTGACAATGTGTGTATGATGATCGTTAAATGTTTCAAGTTTCTTTTCAGGGATCTGCACTCATTTTTGACAATTTGACGACGCTGAATATGTAAACATATATTTCAGAAACATCGAGAAAGATTTTTATACATGTTCAGACTTAATCCATGAGCTATGTTGTTGTATTGTTTTATTGGTTTTGGGGGGGATTGGGGGGAGGGGGGGGGTTGGGTGGTTGGGGGGACGTTTAAGGAACAATTTGTCTGTCAGTTATTAACAGTTCTGTTCTTCTTTGATAACAATGCCATTGACAAAAGAACACAAACTGTTCAGACTGACATTAAGGTCATTAATGCCAAGATCAAGAAGTGTAAAATACAAAAGCCTAATGGTGCCACTTTCCTGGCATTAATCTATTTTTCATTTTCGAAACTTCCTCGTTATTTCAGTTATTTTCTCGAAATTACGATTTTTCTCTCGATATTTCGATAATTTTTTCAAATATCAATTTTTCTCTATCGTTATTTCAAACATTTTCTCGTTATTTCAGTTTTATTTTAAAGACTCAAAATTTATAATTTGTTCGCGTTACTCCAATTATTTTCTCGTTATTTCGAATATTTTCAAGTATTTTAATCCTTTTCTCGTTGCTCCGATCATTTTCTTATTTCAAGTTTATCAGAAAAACCTGAAATTTCGATTTTTTTCTCGTTGCTTCGATTATTTTCTTGTTATTGCAATCATTTTCTAGTCATTTCGATTACTTTCTTGCTGCTTCGAGCTTCTGCTCGTTACTTCCATTATTTTCTCGTAATTTCGATTGTTTTCTAGTTATTTCTTGTTTATCTTAAAAACTTCTTGCTGCTTCGAGCTTCTGCTCGTTACTTCAATTATTTCCTCGAAGTTACGAATTTGTTTCTCGTGTATTTTTTCGTAATTTCGATTATTTTCTTGTTATTTCAGTTTTATTTTAAAAACTCGAAATTTCGAATTTGTTCAAGGTATTTTCTCGTTATTTCGATTATTTTCTAGTTATTTCAATTCTTTTCTCTTTGCTCCGGTAATTTTTTCACTATTTCAAGTTTATCTAAACAACTCGAAATTTCGATTTTTCTCTCGTTGCGTCTATTATTTTCTGGCTATTTCGATTATTTTCTGGTTATTTCGCTTATTGTCTCGTTGCTTCGAGTTTTCCTCCGCACCTCGATTATTTTCTCGTTATTTCCATTATTTTCTCGTTATTTCATGTTTATTTCAAAAACTCGAAATTTCAACTTTGTTGTACTACCACTCTATTACATACTGTCATTGTAATTGCTGTGTAGTAATTTGTATTGATTTGTAACCTAGATCATTGTGCGATACAGTTGTTGATTGTGAACCATTTGTTGGTTGTTTGTTAGTTTCACACTAAATTCTTTTACGTTCCGATTTTGGGGTTGATTAGTTGTTTCATTTGTTTCCCGAGATACTGGGGAACAATGCCCAAAGTTTTACTAAAACATGTTCGCAATACATGCTAGATGTCCTGAAATGTAATGTGAAAATAATTGTTTTGCTTCAGAAGACTGGGCCACCCGTGTTATCACGACAGCCTCCATACCCGCCTGTGCACACACGCCTCAGTCACTCCTACACCATCAGACAGTGCACAATATATGCACTGAACATCCAACCATTTTCCATCACAAGAATGTTGGTTGCTGTGATACTAGAACTCGGCAAGTTACTGCAATAAGACTTATATGCAACTTCGTGCTAACTAACACCCTTCACCCCTAGAATATAATACGACGTGTCGCTGATGTATATTCATCTTTTGTACCCTGTGTTCCATCGTTTCTACATTTATAAGTCGGATACCCCGTCAAAGCATCATATAGTAAGACACACTGTAAAGTCTTAAATATGTTCACATCATAAGATAAAATTAGATATTTAAAATCACGTTCCAGGCATTTCATTGGTATTGATGTCAAATCAATGGGTCTGGTATCGTTATTTACAGAAGGATTTGGAATTGTTGGAAGAAGGATAAAACTAGATGTGCCCCCCCAAAGTAAAGGAATAACACCAACATCGATAGAAATTATTTGTGAAAATATGACGGAGTTGATCACAACATTCCTTCAGCACTACACCACATGGATTATCGGGACCTGCAGCTTTGCAGACACCTATTTTAGAAAAAGATGATAACACATCACAAAAAGTTATACGTCTAGTGTTTCTCAATCCAATAAGTAGTTTCTTAACAAGTCTCTTTCTTTTCGGAAGTCTGTTGTGTCAAAGCGAGCGGAGAACATATTCAATTCATTGGTTCAAGTTATCTGCAAGACTTATTTCTGCCCGTTTCTGATCTGTCCCAGTTATAGTCATTACGCCCTTCCAAGCCCGTCTAATATTACAATCTGCAAACTGGGTTTCTATTTTTGATTTGTATTGAATTTTGCACTTTTCCGTGGCACGTGGTATTTCTTTCTGAACAGATTTAACCTTCCAGCATCAGTTGTGAAGGACCAACAAGTCCATCTCTTATAAAGTTCTTCATATGTACTGACGTTGTGTTGACTGGAGACCCCCGAAGATCCTGGGTAGAATAGGTCTTCAGCAACCCTTGCCTATTAAGCGACTATGTTTGTCGTAAGAGGCGACTCATGGGATCGGGTGGTCAGGCTCGCTGACTTGGTTGATGCATGTTGTCGTATCCCAATTGCTCATGATGTCAGTCACTGGAATGTTTCGACCAGACTCGACTATTTACAGACCGACAAACGACGGAAATACAGATGTATGCGATGATTGACTTATATTAGGGTTAATTTAAAGATATATGCAGCCAGCAGCTCCACACCGGATGTCCGGGGGATCACCAGAACGACAGGACTCTGAGGCAAAACTTCCGGACATGTTACCCCGTGTAGTAGGCTCAAACGACACCCGCTAGTCGTTTGGACCTGAGGGGAGTCATCTGAGCCTAGGCTCAAATGCCGCTAGACTCATCTGAGCTTAGGCTCAAATAACTCGTCTGTCGTCTGAGCCTGGGGAGTCATTTGAGCCTCCTCCTACACCGGCATGTGACATGCCTATGGAAACAACAGCAAGCAGACCTTCTACCCTTCGACTGCTACGTGCGTACCCTTTTATAGTCACTCATCCCCACATGACCTACATTATTGATACAGTTTAGATTGGACTCGTCCAAATTACGCGGGAAATAACAAAAGGAAATACTCCTACACACCCAGATTTCACATTCAAACACGCGGGACGTTTTGAACATGGATGTACGTCTGTCATGGATTATTACAGTGTGTCTGAAGCTGAAGCTAAGTATTTATCGACGGAGGCTCTCAGTGGTATGTGTATCAATGTTCAAGACGTGCAGTAAACAGGATTAAGCTAATTCAAATGGTTTCATGCAGTTCATGATCAGTAATGGAAGCTCGGCGGGAAAGTGACACTTGACTTAATGCCCCTGGTTCATTTTATAGTTGATGTCATGTGAAAACTGAAGAAGCCGTATTTCTTAAATATACAGAATAATCTAATTTCCAATGACGGCAAATGGCAAAACAAGAAATATTGTTATATGGCACCATGTGACATCAATATAATTGAGGTATCAAATGAATTCACGTATATTCATACAATTACACCTTCAGTTGTAAAGATTGTTTCTTGCATATACATGTAGTATACTATCAGTGTCAAACCGACCCTCGTTGTCAGATTTCCGCTCTAAGGATATACATGTTTTACCAGCTTTCTTTTACATAGCCAGGCAGTATATCCACAGCTTCACAGATGGACATGTAATATTTATTACAGAGGGAACTATGTTCACTTTTGAAGGTAAGTTTTTTTTGTCTGTCACTGTTCTTGTAAGAGAGAAATTAAATATATTTTGGGGAACATAATGAACATGATTGTATAAGATGTAAATATGCGAAAGAAATCTAGACACTGAACATGGCATACTTAGGAGTGTGATGTGTAAAACACTGTCTCACGTGTTCATGTATTACACAGCAAAAAGAAATGGGATAATGCCGGTATTTTTTTGTGAAGATTTTAAACATTTATTGTCAACAGGTGACAGTAAAAAAGGTGCTTGTTTTCGTAATACAAAAATTATTGATAATTATTGAGACATATTCTCAATATTTCTGTGAAAGTTAATCTAGACTCAGATTAGAAGCCTCTGATTGGTTGTCCTGGATGACGTCGGTTCGAGTCCGACCAGAGGCTATTTGACGAGTCTATTAAATATGTTGAAAGTATTTAAAATTTATTTCCACAACTAAATTTTTTGTATTAGGTATTATTGAAATCCGATATACGAATTATCATGATTCAGACTGAATCGAAACTACAGGTTATAGTCAATTCAACATGCATATAAGATATCTTAACAGGACGAGAGAAACGTGAACATGGTCAAACTCTCCTTCAACGACACCTTTTGTTATTTTTAATTTTAAACAAAATATGGCTTTTCCTGTCAAATAACTTGTTTATCTCATTGATTGATGTTTGTGAGTGATGCAACGGCTTGGAATTTTACAGTTTGCATAGTATAATCAGATAATGTTAATACCAACTAAAGTTCCACAAACGATCGATTAACTGGCCCCTTTGACTTGGGAAATTATAAAAAAATCTACTCATACAGGTAAAGGTTCAATTCCCACGCACAAATTCTATTCAAGCAAAAGTACTTCATTTACAGTATTAATATTCAAGATTGACTGGCAATCTTTGACTGAATGTTCTAGACTTTACAGATGGAATAAATGCATGGAGAGGGTGAGTCAATACATAGTCTTCGGGTCGACAAGTGTACTATAAATATATATTTAAATTAAGGGAGGCACAGGTTGTGGTGTTTAGATGAAAGTATATTTAATTAACAGCGGCAGTTATTGACCAATAATATTACGTATAGTGACCACACCTCCCGCAAATCTTTGATGGACAGTTACCCCAACAGCCTGGAGGATTATAACAACACGGCCAAGTTTAGGCGGAAAGTCAGGTAAATCAGTTTGATCATTGTGATTCCAAGCTTTGTCTCCTCTCGGTCACAGAATCTTACGGAACACTCTAAGAATGTTTGTCATTTCCCAGTTTCCAACACAGTGCAGCGTATTTTATTCATTTACAATCAGGTCATTTACATCCACCTGGGGCATAGCCGGTGTCTGAGAGACATCGGGAGCCAAATAGCTGACAGTAGCTGACAGGCGACAATGTCGCTAATTTCTCTATTTTTACAGCTGTGGTCCGCATCTGTACAGTGGTCGGTTCTGAAACGAATCAGCATAAGAAGCAGACCTGCGTGTGAAATGATTTTCCAAAGAATGAATGAATGTATGTCAAACATAACACGGGTCGACCAAACCCCTGACTCGGATAATTCCTATATACCCTAGGTGTCGGGGCCACAACAGTAAATGTCGAAAAATCCCTTAATTCCTCTATGAACAGATGTGGTCCGTATCAGTATAATATCACAGAATCTTACAAAAGACTCCAGATTGTTTGCCATTTCCTAACACAGGGTAGCAATAGTATATTATTACCATGTTCGAAAATAAAGCAACATGACATGTTCCCATTATAACGCGAAGTAAGGAAGACAAGTCAACTGCGGTGGGCCACGAAGTTGGAGGTGTATGTACAATCCGACTATTGTCATGTGCAAGCTGAAAAATATCGCATAATTCCACTATATACAGGTGTTGTCCGTTTGAGTATATTACCCTGTTCGAGACAAAGCAACATAACTTGCACACCAGCGTAAGAACATGATCTTCCCGTTATAACGCGAAATAGACGGTCTCGGTAACATTGATGTCAGTCACGCGCGAGACCATCGGTTTTCGCCCACGTTCACGAAATCATTTTGAAGAAATGATTATTTTCTATTACATACACATCTGGCGTGTAGAAACTATGTATATTGTAGGTATAAGATCAATTAGATGTACCATCGTAATATTTAACAGCTATAGTTAGCTCCAGTGATCGCTCAAATAGTCCAGCGATCTACTGACCAGCGTAAAAAAAAGATCTTTCCATGAAACGCGAAGTAGCTTAATCTCGGTACGACTGAAATAAGCAGACATGCCTGTTGGGTGTGTTTGAACACCTACATACATACGAAATATTTGCTTCGAAACCGAATTTAGAATGAATATAAATATGTTACACTTGTTTAGATTTAATAATATGCTTTTTAGTTTTGTATTTTTATGAGGGTATCCAGTTAAATTTACTCCTAATATAAGTATTTAGGTGTTATGTCTTCAAGATCTTTGTCATGGAGTAAACGGGTAGCTTATATGTGTATGCATATTTTTTTTAATCAAATTCTTTTCAGTTTTATGTAATCTTTAGCTAAACTAAAATGGATACCATATCATTTATTCCAAAACAATATTTGACTCATAAGCGTGTCCAGCACGGTGCCGAATTATGGTGACTGGATACTGTAAGTGAAATCGAAGCTGCACATTTATAAGCCTGTAAGCGATTCTTAGGAGACCAATGTGGAATATACCAATTGTACTAAAATACTTTTGAACCGTCCATACAATACGAATGAGCTTCGATAGACACAAATGGGATCGATGACATGCATCAACCAAGTCAGCAATCCTGACCATCAGATCCCGTTAGTCGCCCCTTGCGATAAGCATAGTCGCCTGTTACGGCAAGCATGGGTTGCTTTAGACCTATTCTACCCCTGACGACAAATACACAAGTGTAGGGTTATACGCGAAAACGTGGATGACAACGAGGGAGTAGTAATCGTATTATCGACGCAATCCGAAATCCGAAAATGCTTTCTCTGCATGGATACTTTTTTTAGTATTAAACTATAACCATCTGGGGTATTTCCAAATGACGTCATCCGATGAGCTCCGCCGTTCTTTTTGTCTGTTTGTTTAGGCTGAAGAAATTAATTAACGTGCGCCCTTTGTCGAAATCTTTATAGATCACAGTTAACCAATCAGTGTTTATGCAAAAATGCGTAAAACAAATATTGCCTCCAGCCTCCAAGTTTATTTAACTGTCCTTGCAGACGGTAGCCCAGTCTCTGGTCATGCTCAGTTGCGTTGCTTATCATCCGGGTACTCACGGGGAAAAATCAATAACAAGGCAACAACCAGTCCGGAGAATTGCGTTAGATCAGTGCCCCTTTAACGGGTCACCACGTTATGTAGAAAATCTGTTAGATATGATTTGCATGTATGATGCAAATGGTAAATTGTTTGTTGTTGGTCTATAACAATAACTGCGGCGTGAAACTATTGTAAATGATTGTGAATCAAACTCGGAAACATTTTAAACTATTTATAGATTCCTGGTGGTGTGTGTAAACAGACTTACTTAACAAACGTCCCAGAACCCGTGACAAATCCAGATTAGAATTGGTCCTCAGCAACCCATGGTTTTCGTGAGAGGCGAGTAACGGGTGGTCAGGCCTAGGCTCGCTGACTTAGTTGTGAAAATTTGGGATGCTCATGATGTCAATTACTGGATTGTCGGATCCCGGGCGTTTGAAACCTTCTGGGCGTTGTCCAGGACCTAACGTAAAATAGGACCCGAGTGTACGCAAGTGCTCGTCACCGCTGTGGCACAGCCGCACAGCGGGAAATACGACCCCGCCACGGAATAGCAAGCGACTGAATACGAAATGAGAGAAAGGACGTAAACACAGCCACGGAAAATCAGGTAACCTTTTATTTATTCATTTATGTTCTGGAGTCACTGAATCCTACGAAATATGAGACATTTTAAATGTTTGCCATATCCCAGTTCATATGACAATGTAACCTGGTCATTCATTTACAATCAAGCCCTCATCAAAGGAACAAGACGTCACTCTTGCACTGACGCTGCAACAGATCGCAACAGTAAAGCCTAAAACATATCTTAATTCCACTATTTGCAGGTGTGGCCCGTATCAGTATATTACCCTGTTCTGAAACGAAGCAACAGAGCACCTGCGTGAGTACATGACCCTCCTATGCAGAATACCATTGACATCGAATCATATGATGATAACAAACAATATATGAATATGTAACTGAATTATGACAAGTCATTACATAAGAACGAGATGGATAAATCAAAATCGAATTATTAAAATTCTTTAAGATTTATTCCTTGCTCCATTCGTCTTGGCGCTTCGATTATCCTAAGTCAATGTTAAAGTATAAGAGCAACAACGCTCCTAATTGTAGTTGTAAAAATAGTTGATCATCCATATTCTTACTTAGTGCTCCAACTAAGTAAGCAGTTAAAAGGTAAAACTGTCACCATATACTCAATATTGTCTTTTCATCATGACAGAATACACTTTTTATCATCTTGGGCCTCTTCCAAGTTTACATCACAATGAGAAAATAATTTTGAGAACACACACTGACATAAATATTTATATGGACGTCAGAATATAGTATAACATTTACAACGAAGTATAGTTTGAACAGTTCTTAAATACAAACACATATCTACTTTGTTTCCTTAGCGCTATAGAGATTTTTACTGAATTATTTGAATGATTATTACTGATAAAAGAATACATAAAGTTTTATTGAAGTTTTTAAATGCTCTAGTAAAAATCAAGTATGTGGTCTTTTGCAGAATTAGTAAAAGAGTTCACATACCGCCATGAGTGAACAATGCACTGGAACTACCCCGCCCTACAACCCCACCATCACGGTGAGGACGTTCGAGGCTCAGCTGACCGCCCAGGCCCACGTTGTCGCCAATGCTGTCGGCCATGCTGTCGGCCATGCTGTTCCCCAGCTCGTGCCCCCGGGGAATCCGCAGCAACCAAGTCCCGATGACGACCCCCATGCACCACTCGGCAACAGGGACGTGTTGCTGCCTTCCTGTATAAGACCGAACCTCACCGGAGCTGCACCCTCGTTCAAGTCGTCCTATGTCATTGGGTGAGGTTACACAGTGGACGTTGCCATCGGAAGGGGAGATCTTGATAAAAAACTATTTATATTTCTTGGCAAATAGACATTAGATATGAAGATCATCTTCAAACCAAATATAAACATGCGTATTCAATTTACATGATGAGATATACAATGAAAATGTGTGATAAGATATA